>NW_023425355.1:112706991-113906991 GCF_014108415.1 Molossus molossus | reverse complement strand
GTCTCTCTGGTCCGCAGGCCGACGCTCTAACCGCTGAGCCAAACTGGCCAGGGCAGTATTTAGTGATTTTTTAAATCCTCACCTGAGGATATTTCTCCATTGATTTTCAGACAGAGTGGGAGGCAGAGAGAGGGAGAGGGAGAGAGAGAGAGAGAGATATCAATCTGAGAGAGATACATACATTGGTTGCCCCCTGCAGAATCCTAACCAGGGCTGGGGATCAAACTGCAACCAAGGTTCATGCCCTTGACCGGAATCAAACCCAAGACTCTTTGGTCCTTGGGCTCATGCTCCAACTACTGAGCCAAACTGGCCAGGGCTGGATTTTTTTTTTCTTTTTAGAGAGAGAGAAAGGGAGAAAGAGAAACATCAATGTGAGAAACATCAATTGGCTGCCTCCTGTATGACCCCTACTGGGAATCAAGCCCACAACCCAGGCATGTGCCTTGACCTGGAATCAAACCGGACGTCTCAGTCCATGGGACCACACTCAATCCACTGAACCACACCGGCCGGACTATTTAACAATATTTAATAAAGATTTCAAGTGAATAAAATCTCTTCATGATTTAAATCATGTGGACTTTAAATTCTGGTGTATACATTTTAAATAGTTAGAGGTGATATGGGGCCCTGCAAATGTGGGGGCTGGGCCAGACCTTATCTTTGGGCTCCAAGCTGTAAGGCAGCTCAGAGTAACACCCCAGTAAGCCCTCGCCGATTGCAAACTGCTTTCGTTCTTTTTTTTTTATCCTCACCCGAGGACATTTTCCCATTTTTTTGTACAGATAGAGTGGGAGGGAGAGAGAGAGAGAAACATCGACATGAAAGGGACACATCGAGTGGCTGCCACCCGCACAACCAACCAGGGCCAGGGACAAACTGCAACCAAGGTACGTGCCCTTAGCGGGAACCGAACCCAGATCTCTCCAGACCGCAGGCCGACGCTCTAACCGCTGAGCCAAACCGGCCAGGGCGCAAACTGCTTTCCTTAAAGCTCAAAGACTGAGCCATCCTCCTTTGAGAATGTCATTGTTTCTTTCTTTTTGCCACTATTTCAGTTTCAATTATGAATGTGGATTACTTGATTAATTACAATCCTAAAAACCTTTGAATGTTTTTGGTAGACCGGAGTAGTAAGACATGAGGATTTCTTCTCCTTGTGCTTTTTGATTACTTCCAAAGTCTCTTCTTAATTTCCAAATTTTCCAAATTACTCTTATAATCTGAAAACAATAAATAAATAAATAAATAAATAAATAAATAAATAAATGTATGTATGTATTCAACAAACTTGCCTGCCCGGTGTGACTCAGTGTATTGAGTGTGGTCCCATGGACTGAGTGGTCCTGGTTTGATTGCTGGTCAGGGCACATGCCTGGGTTGTGGGCTCCATCTCAAGTGGGGGGCATGCGGGAGGCAGCTGATTGATGTTTCTCTCTCACATCAATGTTTCTAGCTTTCTCTCTCAAAATCAATAAAAACATATTTTTTAAAAGTCCACAGAGAACTGTAGGATGAAGCCAAGTGTATGATGATGGTTGGGAATGGGGAGAGGTCAAAACAGGAGGTAGCTTTAACTCTGAATTGATCTGGGATTCACTTATTTTGTCTTAAACCTCAGTCTCGAAACCTATGAAATAATTTACATATTCTTGTACATAAGCTTACGTAACAAACCCTATTTTAAATGGATAATTAGTACTTATTACAATGAAACGGAGTCATTTTTTGAAATGGGCTTTTGTGACATACAAATACGTATGTTTAAAGATACAGTTTTAAAAGCCTCAGTGATGCCCGCCTGGTGTGGCTCAGTGGATGGGCATCGACCCCTGCACCAAGAGGTCACCAGTTAAATTCCCGGTCAGAGCACATGCGCAGGTTGTGGACCTGATCCCCAGTGAGGGCATGCAGGAGGCGGTCCATAGATGTTCTCTCTCATCCATGTTTCTCTCTCTCTCTCTCCCTTCCTCTCTCTAAAATCAATAAAGACCAAAAATTTTAAAGCCTCAGTGAGGATGATTAATAATTGCAATCAGCCTCATTCATGGAGTCACAGGAGGAGAGCGGCAGCCACCTCCCTAGGTAAGAAGCTCTCTGCAGATTTTGCATTGGTCAGCAATTTCAGTTTATTGCTCATAAGAATAGCAGAGAAGGTCTATAATCCCCCCAGCGGGGGTGAGGTGAGGTGTGGTGGGCACACCCCGATGACGCTGGAACTTGCCAGCTGCTGAAAGGGGCAGCCAGGGTGGAGGCACTCAGCTAAGCAGAGGAACAAAGTTCAGTCCAGGCCTCATGCCTTTCCTGGTCAGCTGCCAAGCCCCTAGCCTGGGTGTTCGGAACTTGAATATTTTGTAAATTAGCCCCAAATAGAAGAGAGGAGGTCACTTCCATTGGAGGGTGGAAAATGGTGTCCCCTAGGGAAGCGGCGGTTAGAAAAGGTAGGAGGGGAAACCCCCTCCCTCCTTACCTGGTGGCAGGAGGGGAAGAGAGAAGGCCTCAGTGAGGGGCTCCTGTAGGCTTAGGGTGGGTGTGGCCAAACCAGCACAACTCTTCCTGGTTGAAATTTAACTTCAGCTCTGATGGAAATTCCTACAAAAGCACTGTTGTTTCCTCATGATTGTAGAACTGGAGGAAATCTGGTCGAACTCTCCCTTGCCAGAGTTCTGCATGATTACTGGCTTCTTGAATTGGTTTGGATCTGATCAGGTTCTCACAGCGAGTATCATCCTTAGACCTAGGCAAGAGGGGCCGCTGCCCTGCACCCCACATTTCAGAGAGCCCCACAGGTCACAGAACACATTTATTAACACAACGGCACCGCTTGGCTGAGGATCAGCTAGTCAGCATTGGCACGGCCTGCCTGTGACCTTGAACATCCACTCCCATTACTGACAGGATGTTTAGACATCCTGTGTCCTTCAAACAAAAGGTAACCATGGCCACATGTTGTGGAGATTTGTGGGTTGTGCTGCTGAAGACACCAGAGGTGACGAGCATTTCAGAGTGTGAAGAGGAGGGTTTGAGGGACTACAGTGCTGGGTAGGAGAAAAGACATCATCATTGAATTCGAATTCCTCAGAGCCTCTCTCTCAGAACACATGAATATAAACAGTTCAGCCAGTGGTTTGAGTGTCCCTTTCCTTGCTTCTCTTAAGAATCCCAATTCAGCGCAGCGGTTGGAGCGTCGGCCTGCGGTCCAGAGAGACCTGGGTTCGGTTCCTGCTAAGGGCATGTACCTCGGTTGCAGTTTGTCCCCGGCCCTGGTTGGTCGTGCGGGTGGCAGCCACTCGATGTGTCCCTTCACGTCGATGTTTCTCTCTCACTCTCTTCCTCTCTCTCCCTCCCGCTCTATCTGAACAAAAAAATGGAAAAATGTCCTCGGGTGAGGTTAAAAAAAAAAAAAAAAAAAGAATCCCAATTCATAGTTTTGAAGGAATTCATGAATTAAAGAGATTTTTCGCAGCATGACAGATGAGGAACATCAGCAAAATATTGAGCCATATTTGAAAACATAAACAGTATTTTAAAACATATAACAATATTAAAAACAACTTCTATTACTGTTTCTTTTTATTTATTTATTTATTTCTTCTCACCCGAGGACATTTTTGCATTTATCTTCAAACCCGAGCAGTGCACAGCCAGGGAGCAGAAGGTTCCTGTGCTGTGGACGGAGCAGCCGGCTACCACAATAAGTGGCCCTTCAGGGCGCTTCTCCCTGAGCTGCAGGGAGATCCCAGCATTTTGGAAGATCCCGGGTCTTCCCTGGGAGGAGGTAGTGGGAGCAGCTAGGGCCCAGCAACCTGAGCCTACCGGCGCACCTGGCACCATCGGACCAGTTGACACCCTGTCAACACAGACCAGTGCACAGTAGTGGAGCTCCCAAGGTGCTGGTCGCAGAAGCCACGGACAGCCCAGAGCCCAGGACCATCCCCCATAGTAGCAGCCCAATCAGAGTCGAGATATACCCCCAGCAACAGAGGCTGGGGAGCAGACATCCATCCCCAGGCAACAGAAGCACAGACCAGCAGCTGAGACCCATCCCCAAAAACTACAACAAAAGCTGAGCAGGAGTTGAGCCCCACAGGGCAGCAGCACTCCCCAGCTACTAACAGTGGAACCTGGGGCTCCACAGAGGCCTGTGTGGTCCAGTAGCTCACAAGTGCAGTGGGAAGTCGGGGCCCAAGAAACTGGTGCGATCCAGCTGCCCGCCCGTGGGAACTGCAGGGTGCGGGGGCACCAGAGAGGCCTGTGTGACCCAGGAGGGACTGTGCCATCCAGTTACCCACAGGGCCTGTGGGGTGCCGAAGCACCAGAGAGGTCTGTGCGACCCAGTAGCACACAAGATAGGATTAGAGGATATGAAAAAAGAGGCGGAGTGAATAGAAGTCACACAGAGGATCTCCCAGGACTGAACGAGAATGACAACTAAAATAAAGACAAATCCTCAGAAAAACAAAAGAGCAGCAGGACTGGACCATATAACCAGGGACACTGGTAGGATCTGCGGAGGTGCGAGAGGGTGGCTGGGAGCCCATGGACAGCAGCAGTCTTAGCTTTGAGTAGTGCCCTTGGGGAATAAAGACCAAGCCCACTCCACATCCCGAGAGCCAGGTCAGAGCACTAAAATAGCCGCAGCCACTCACCTGAGGGCTACGGCAGAGGGAGGGTAAACTGGGCTGGAACTCTGTGGGGACACCCAAGATTTGGAGGGCACTCAGAGTTTTTGCTGAGTTGCGGCCATAAAGGACGGTGGCCAGTGTGCTCCTACCCCAAACTGTGGGGAAAAGCAGCAGCCCCCTCCCCCAGAGATTCAGCTTTTCCCAGCTGAGGCAAAGAAATGCAAAGTGAGGCTCATTAACAACCACCATCTATCCCACCCTCTGGAAATCCTCTTATGCAGAACACCAGGGCTACATTCCAAGGCACTGAGTAACTGAGATTACTAGCCACCAGGAAAAAGCTAGAGGATAACTGAACCTTTCCTGGGTTTGCAAATCTACCCAGGAAAGTAAGACTTGACAGTGGTGTTTAACGTGGGCCCACCCAGGCTCATCTGAACCCAGGAGAGGGAGCCACAAACAGCAGAACAACAACACCCCCAGGGAAAATATGGCAGGCTCCAAAACCCACTGAGATAGGCAAAATGGTGAAACAAAGAAACAAATCCCAAATGAAAGAACAAGAGACCTCTACCGAACATGAGATAAATGTGGAGCAGTTAAAAAGTTAAAAGAACTAGAATTCAGAGCCATGATCTTGAGGAAGCTCAACAGCATGTGTAAGGACATGAGCACCATGAGTAAAGACAGGAATGTTGAAAATCAACCAGTTGGAAATTAAAAACCACCAAGAAGAAATAAAGAATGACATATCAGAAATAAAGAACACATCAGAAGGACTAAACAGCAGAGTAGAGGAAGCTGAGGACTGGATTGCTGAATTAGAAGACAGGGTAGAAAAAAATCAACCAATCAGAAAACCAAAAGGAAGAAACAGTTACAAAACAGGAAGACAGCTTAAGACAACTGTAGGACAACTGGAAACATAATAACATTCACATCATAGGAGTCCCCAAAGAGGAAGAAAATGGGCAAGGGTTAGAGAATATATTTGAAGAAATAATGACAGAAAACTTTCCTAACTTGGTGAAGAAAGAAGGCATTCAAGTTCAAGAAGCACAGAGAGCCCCAAGTAAGAAGAACCCAAACAGGCCCACATCAACACACACAGTAATCAAAATGCCAAAAATTAAAGACAAAGAGAGAATCCTAAAGGCATCAAGAGATAAGCAACAGATGACCTACAAAGGAAACCCCATAAGGCTCTCAGCTGACTTCTCAACAGAAACGCTACAGGCCAGAAGGGAGTGGCATGAAGTAATCAAGGTCATACAAAACAAGGATCTGAATCCAAGACTACTCTATCCAGCAAGGCTATCATTCAAAATAGAAGGTCAAATAAAGAGCTTCCTAGACAAAAAAAGGCTAAGGGAATATATTAACACCAAACCACCACTGCAAGACATGCTAAAAGGACTGCTGTAATTAGTAGAAGAACTAGGAAGAAAAATAGAACCATGCTAAACAAAAATGGCAATAAATAAGTACATATCAATTATCACCTTAAATGTGAATGGTTTGAATGCTCTGATAAAGAGACACAGAGTAGCTGACTGGATAAGAAAGCATGACTCACATATATGTTGTTTATAAGAAACCCACCTCAAAACAAAAGACTTACATAAGTTGAAAGAGAAGGGATGGAAAAAAATCTTTCAAGCAAATGGAAAGCAAAAAAAAGCTGGAGTAGCAATATTCATATCTGATAGAGTAGATTTCAAAATGAAGACCATAACTAGAGACAAAGAAGGCCAATATAGGAGCACCAACATATATTAAAAATCTTTTCGAGGACTTCAAAGGAGAAATTGACAGCAATACAATCATAGTAGGGGACTTCAACACCCCATTGACATCACTGGATAGATCTTCTAGACAAAAAAGTAACAAGGAAACACAGACTGTAAATGAAGCACTAGATCAAATGGATTTAATAGATATCTACAGAGAATTACACCCCAAAACTACAATATTCACATTCTTCTCAAGTGCACATGGGACATTCTCAAAGATAGACCACGTTAGGACACAAACTAAGTCTCTACAAGTTCATGAAGACTGAAATCATATCAAGCATCTTCTCAGATCACAATGACATGCAACTAGAAATCAATTGCAACAAGAACATGCAAAGACATTTGAAAACATGGAGGCTAAATAGCATGTTATTGAACAATGAATGGGTTACCATGGAGATCAAGGAAGAAATTTAAAACTTCCTGGAAACCAATGAAAATGAACACACAACAACACAAAATCTATGGGATGCAGCGAAAGCAGTTCTGAGAGGGAAGTTCATAGCACTACAGGCCTACCTCAAGAAGCAAGAAAAATTTCTAACAGAATATCTAACCTCACAATTTAAAGAACTAGAAAGCAAACAAAAGGAAAACCCCAGAGCAAGTAGAAGGAAGAAAATAGTAAAGATCAAACAGAAATAAATGATATGGGGACCAAAAAAAACAACAACAACAATTCAAAGGATCAATGAAACAAAGACCTGGTTCTTTGAAAAGGGAAACAAGGTTGATGGACCCTTAGCTAGACTCACCAAGAAACAAAGAGAGAGAACCCAAATACACAAAATCAGAAATGAAAGAGGAGAAATAATAACTGACACCACAGAAATACAACAGATTGTTAACAAATATTATGAACAATTATACGGCAACAAATTAGACAATCTAAGCAAAATGGACCAATTTCTAGAAACACATAGTCTCCCAAAACTGAACCAGGAAGAGACAAAAAACTTGAACAGATCAATAACAACAGAAGAAATTAAAGATGTAATCAAGACTCTCCCAGCAAACAAAAGCCCAGGCCCGGATAGCTTCTCGGGGGATTTATACCGAACTATAGTTCTTGAAAGAAGAACTAATACCATTCTACTCAAACTATTTCAAAAAATTCAAGAAGGAAGACTTCCAAACTCGTTTTATGAGGCCAGCATAATTCTAATTCCAAAACCAGAAAAAGACACTACAAAGAAAGAAAACTGCAGACCAATATCCCTGATGAACACAGATGCCAAAATCCTGAACAAAATACTAGCAAATCGAATCCAGCAATACATCAAAAAATTATTCACCATGACCAAGTGGGATTCATCCCAGGGATGCAAGGCTGGTACAATATTCGCAAATCAATAAATGTGATACACCACATAAACAAAATGAAAGATAAAAATCATATGATCATATCAATAGATGCTGAAAAAGCATTCGACAAAATCCAGCACCCATTTCTGATAAAAACGCTCAGCAATGTGGGAATAGAGGGATCATATCTCAACATAATAAAGGCCATATATGAAAGACCTACAACCAACACCATACTCAATGGGCAAAAATTAAAAGCATTTCCCTTAAGAACAGGAATAAGGCAAGGATGCCCACTTTCGCCACTCTTATTTAACACAGTACTGGAAGTCTTAGCCACAGCAATCAGACATGAAGAAAAAATACAAGGGATCCAAATGGGAAAGGAGGAAGTGAAACTGTCATTATTTGCAGATGATGTGATAATATACGTAGAAAACCCCAAAGACTCCATCAAAAATTTACTAGACTTAATAAATGAATTTGGCAAAGTAGCAGGATACAAAATTAACGTCAAGAAATCAATGGCATTCTTATGCACTAATGATGAACTCACAGAAAGAGAAACTAAAAAAACGATCCCATTTACCATTGCAGCAAAAAAATTAAGATACCTAGGAATAAACTTAACCAAAGAAATAAAGGACCTATTCACAGAAAACTACAGGTCATTGAAAAAAGAAATAGAGAAAGATATAAAAAAGTAGAAGCACATACCTTGTTCATGGATCGGAAGAATTAGCATCATTAAAATGTCCATACTACTCAAAGCAATCTATAGATTCAATGTAATCCCCATCAAAATGCCAATGACATACTTCACAGAACTAGAACAAATACTTCAAAAGTTCATACGGAACCAAAAAAGACCTCGAATAGCCACAGCAATCTTGAAAAGGAAGAACAAGTTTGGAGGGATCACATTACCAGATTTCAGGTTATACTACAAAGCCACTATAATCAAAACAGCCAGGTACTGGCACAAGATCAGGCATATAGACCAGTGGAACAGAACAGAGAACCAAGAAATGGATGCAAGGCAGTATGCTCAATTAATATTTGACAAAGGTGGCAAGAGCATACAGTGGAGTAAAGACAGCCTCTTTAATAAATGGTGTTGGGAAAATTGGACAGCTACATGCAAAAAAATAAAACTAGACCATCAACTTACACTCCACACAAGAATAAACTCAAAATGGATAAAAGACTTAAATGGGACTCATGAATCCATAAAAATCCTAGAAGAAACTGTAGGCAACAAAATTTCAGGCATCATATACAGCAGAATTTTCACTGATACATCACCTAAGGCAACAGAAACAAAGGAGAAAATGAACACATGGGACTACATCAAACTCAAAAGCTTCTGCACAGCGAAAGATACAATCATCAAAACGGAAAGGCTACTCATTGTATGGGAGAACATCATTGCCAATGATATATCAGATAAGGGGTTAAATTCTAATATATATAGAGTGCTCATACAGCTCAACAAAAGGAAGACAAAGAATCCAATTAAAAAATGGGCAGAGGAACTAAATAGACACCTCTCCAAACAGAACATTTAAATGGCTAAGAGACATATGAAGAAATGCTCAACATCACTAGTCATCAGAGAGATGCAAATTAAAACAACAGTGAGGTATCATCTCACACCTGTCAGAATGGCTGCCATCAACAAATCATCAAACAAGTGTTGGCGAGGGTGTGGAGAAAAGGGGACTCTAGTGCACTGTTGGTGGGAATGCAGACTGGTGCAGCCACTATGGAAAACAATATGGTGTTACCTCAAAAAATTAAAAATTGAACTGCCATTTGACCCAGTGATCCCACTTCTAGGAATATACCCTAAGAAGCCTGAAACACCAATCAGAAGGAATATATATACCCCATGTTCATAGCAGTACTATTTACAATAGCTAAGATCTGGAAACAGCCCAAATGTCCATCAGTAGACAAATGGATAACAAAGCTGTGGTACATATACACAACGGAGTACTATGCAGCTGTAAGAAAGAAAGATCTCTTATCCTTTGAGACGACATGGAGGGACCTGGAAAGTATTATCCTAAGTGAACAAGCTGAACAGAGAAAGACAAGTATCATATGATCTCACTTATTTGTGAAATATAATGAATATAACAGTCTGAGGAATTGGGTAGTCCCAGAAGTGTGGAAGTGGGGTACAGACTGACAATCCCCTGAAGGGGGGGGGGGGAGATAAACCACAGAACTTATATGCATGTATGCATGGACAATGGACATGGACAACAAAGGTGGGGACAGGGTGGGGAGGGAGGAGGAGGGGGTAATCAGTGGGTGAAAAATGGGAAACATTTGTAACAAAAATAGATAAATTAAAAAAATAATTTAGATAAAAATTTGCTATCTGTTGATTATTTTTACCATTTAACTTAACCTGTTTGTACTGTGGTAAAATACACATAACATAATTTACCACTTTAACTTTTATTTTTAAAATTTTTTTCTTTATTGATATTAGAGAGAGGAAAGGAGAGATAGAAACATGGATAAGAGAGAACATTGATTGGCCGCCTCCTGCATGCCCCCCACTGGGGATCAGGCCCACAACCTGGGCATGTGCCCTGATTGGGAATCGAACCAGCGACCTCTTGGTGCATGGGCCGAAGCTCAACCATTGAACCACACCGGCCGGGCACCACTTTAACTATTTTAAACTATACAGTTCAGTGGTACTAAGTATGTTTATACTGTTGTGTAACCATCATTACTATCCATCTCCAGAACTCTTTTTTTTTTTAATCCTCATCTGAGGACATTTTTGCATTTATCTTCAGAAAGAGCAGGAGGATGAGAGGGAGGTGGAGAGAGAGAAAGAAACATCGATGTGAGAGAGACACATCAAGTGGCTGCCACCCACATGACCCCAATCACGGCCAGGGACAAACTGCCACCGAGGTACATGCCCTTAGCGGCGGGAGCCGAACCCGGGTCTTTCTGGTCTGCAGGCCGACACTCTAACCACTGAGCCAAACCGGCCAGGGTCAGAACTCTTTTTATCTTGCAAAACTGAAACTCTGCACCCACTAAACACTAACTCCCCATTCCCCCTGCCCTAGCCCTTGGTAACCATTGACATTTAATTTTAATACACAATTTTGAATATTTTAGAAGAAAAATATTTTTGAAACATATGAGGATGTTCAAATATTTTTATTTTTACCACCTACTTCAATTTAAAATTTTGATGTAAGGGGAGGAGGGTGTCTAGGGGTGGAAAAAGGAGAAACATCTGTAACAAAAATGAATGAATAAAAATTGGAAAAAAATAAAATTTTGATGTAAATGTAATAAAAATGTGTACAATTTTAATGCAACTACATCTTGTGAGAGAAAAGAAAATAGATATATTGGTGTCTGTCCCCAGTTCCTGGCACAGAGCTTCCAAAACTCTTGTAATTCATAAGTGATGAGGGCACTAGGAGTATCTTTTGTTCCAATATTTGTCTTTGAGTCCAGTATCCTTGTCCTAGACAGTTTCGGGTGGCCAGATTTAGCAAACAAAAATACTAAAGCCAGCCTGGCAGGTGTCGCTCAGTGAATTGAGCGTCGTCCCATGGACTAAGAGGTCCTGGTTCGATTCCCAGTCAGGACACATCCCCAGGTTGTGGGCTCGATCCCCAGTGGGGGGCATGCAGGAGGCGGCCAATCCATGTTCTCTCTCATCCATGTCTCTAGCTCTCTCTCCTTCTCCCTTCCTCTCTCTTTAAAATCAATAAAGAAAAACATTTTTTTAAAAGGAAAAGAAATAATTTCTCTCCTGACTTTTATAGTAATCATTTTCTTGCTTTTCCTTATATTTTGAGCACTCATGCGTGTATTCTAAAACCACGTGGTTTAACTTTGCCTGTGCTTGAAGTTTAGAGAATCAGTTCTGCTGTTGTGGCATGGGGCTCTAGTTTGTTCACTCTTACTGCTGTCTAGTATTCCATGGTATGAATACCCCATAATTTATTTAATCTTTCTGCTATTAATGGACAGGTGTTAAAGTTTAAGCCAGAAAGCGATGTCATTTCTGTGTACCAGTGAGAATATATAGTTTCACCCCCTCTTGCTTCTTTTATGTAAATTTAGGTATCCTAGGCTTTTAGTTTGTGCATTTCTGAAGTTCCCACGCCCAGGAAAAAGGGAATAGAAAGTAACTACCCTCCGTTTTCTTGATCTTTTAAAACAATTTTTTTTTCTTTATTGATTTTAGAGAGAGAGGAAGGGAGAGGGAGAGAGAGATAGAAACATCGATGAGTGAGAGCATCGATTGGCTGCCTCCTGCATGCCCCCAACTGGGGATCGGGCACACAACCTGGGCATGTGTCCTGACCGGGAATTGAACTGGTGACCTCTTGGTGCAGGGTTGACACTCAACCGCTGAGCCACACCGGCAGGGCTGTTTTCTTGATCTTTTTATCTTGCCCGTTTTGTAGTTGTTCCATCAGCTCAGCTCTGTCCACCTATAATTATGGGGTCTGTGTACAGGAAACAAGACTTGGAAAGGAGGCAGAAACAGCTCCCGCTGACCCAGATCAAATTTTTTCCATAGGAAATATCTTTAATTAGGCCAGTCATGATATTTTCCTAGAGACAAAATAGAGTGAATTTAGGAAAAGAGCTGTAACGCCTAACATGCAAGATAACATAAGTTTGTTTCAATATTTATCTACCCACTTTCTGTAAGAAACAAATTTTTAGTAACATCAGCCTGTCATTTGAAGGAGCTCCTCCAAAAGTAAAGGAAGATAAAAGTTTTAGAAAGAAACGTAGCAGAAGACCAACACAGTGATTTAAAAATATATATTTTGGTTAGGAAAGCTCTTTTAAAACAAGTTCCCAAATCCAGAATCCACAAAGCAAAAAATGGGTAGTTTAATTACATAAACTTGAAAATGTATGTGCAAACAAAAATACTGTAAAGACAAAAGATAACTACAGACCAAAAAGAAAATCTTTGAAATACACATGGCAGACTATGAGCTAATGTCCTGAATATGTAAAGAGATCTAATCAATGAGAACTAAGACCAAAACCCCAACAGAAAATGAGCAAAGGTCAGGAATAGGTAACTTAGAAAAAAAGAAATATAAATGGCTAATAAGCATGTGATAACATGCTCAATGTAATTCCTAATTAAAGAAATCCAAATTAGCCCTGGCTGGTTTGGCTCAGCTGTTAGAGTGTCAGCCCTCAGACCAATGAGTCGCAGGTTCGATTCCAGTCATGGGCATGTACCTCGGTTGCGGTTCATCCTGGGCCCTGGTTGGGGTCATGTGGAAGGCAACCAGCCGATGTGTCTCTTTCACATCAATATTTCTCTCTCTCTCACTCTCTCCCTTCCACCCTCCTTCCCACTCTATCTGAAAATAAATGGGAAAAAAAAATATCCTCGGTGAGGATTAAAAAAAAAAAAAAAGAAATGCAAATTAAAACAACAATATTACCCTACCTAATGGTCAAAGAATTATTTATTTATTTATTTATTTATTTATTTATTTATTTATATTTTTTGTTAATCCTCACTGGGGGGTATGTTTCCATTAATTTTTAGATAGAGTAGAAGGGAGTGAATGGAAGAGAGAGAGAGAGAGAAAAAACATCTATGTGAGAGAGATACATCAATTAGTTGCCTCCCTCACGACCCCAACTGGGCCAGGGATAGAACCTGCAACCCAGGTACATGCCCTTGACTGGAATTGAATCCAACTAACTGATGAGCCAAAGCAGCCAGAGCTACTTTTATTGATTTTAGAGAGATTGAGAGAGGAAGGGAGAGAGAGAGAGAGAGAGAGAGAGAGAGAGAGAGAGAGAGAGAGAGAAACATTGATAGGTCTGTTGCCTCCAGCATGCACCCTGACTGGAATCAAACCGGAAACCTGGGTATGTGCCCTGACTTGGAATCGAACCAGTGACCTTTCTTCCATTCATGGGACAATGCTTAACCAACTGAGCCGCACCAGCCAGGGCCAAAGATTTAGAGTTAGATAGAACCAGGATATAATAAAAATAGAAACTCTCGCCCTGGCCGGTTTGGCTCAGCGGTTAGAGCATCCGCCTGCGGTCCGGAGAGACCCAGGTTCGGTTCCTGCTAAGGGCATGTACCTCGGTTGCAGTTTGTCCCCGGCCCTGGTTGGTCGTGCGGGTGGCAGCCACTCGATGTGTCCCTTTCACATCGATGTTTCCCTCTCTCTCTCTCTTCCTCTCTCTCCCTCCCACTCTATCTGTGCAAAAAATGGAAAAATGTCCTCGGGTGAGGATTAAAAAATAAAAAAATAAAAATAGAAACTCTCATTCTCTCTTGGTACGTGTGTAAGTTGGCAACTCCTTCAGGAGACAATTACACAATACTTAGCAATTTGGCAATATTTAGCACAGTTTGAAGATGCGCAAACTCTTTGATTGAGCAATTCTACTTCAAGGAGTTTATCCACAGATATACTGATCAAGCAGGTAAAGATAAATGTGAAAGGACGTTCATTGTTGTTTGCTTGTATTGTCCAGTGATAAGCATTGATTAAGTAATTTGCCGTCCATTGTTATTGTGGTAAAATGCAGTAGATCTGTGGGCACTGATGTAGAAAGATCTCCATGGTAGTCATTAAAGATGTTCGCAAGTGTTCTGCCTCTCTTCTCTCTCCCCATACAGGGTAGAATTGCACTTTCCCACCATCTTTGAAGATGGGTATAACATGTGGCTTTTGACTAATGAGATCTGAGCAGACATGACATATGTCCCTTCTGGGTGAATCCCTGGTGCATGATATCACCTTCTCCCTACCCCAGTGATTGTGGACACAAGTGTTGAGATAGGGCCTGGGTCTCTGAGCGACAATGATGAGTGTAGCCCTCTTATCTACCTGGGTTAGACATATCGCTAGAGTGAGAAAGAAACATTTAAACCCCTGAGATTGTGAAAGCTTTTTATTACCTCAGCCTATTCTGGTCTATCATGACTAATACAATCTCCAAGAGAATTGTTAAATGAAAAAAACCTAAAAGTGCAAAAAGAGTGATCTCATTCGTATGCGTGTGTGTTTATATGCTTAAGAAATTTCTGGAAGAATTCATGAAACTTAATAGGGCTTACAATAAAGGTGTTGAAAGAAGACAGAAATGGGGGAGGCAATTTTGCTTTTTAGATTACAGTTTGTAACGTTGGATTTAAAAACAAAACAAAACAAAACCATGACTATGGTAAGTGTATATTTAAAACTAGCTAATGTTGCCACAAAAAGATTTCTACAAGAACGTTCATGGCAGCCTTATTCATAGTAGCCCCAAACGGGAAATAGCCCAGATGTCCATGGAGGATGGATAAACAGATTCTGGTAGAGTCAGAGTCATACAAGGGAATATTTACTGTCTAGGAATGAGAATGAATGAACTACACTAAATGTAACAACATAGATACTCACACAGATGACATTGAGTTTATTCCGTTTATGTGAAGTATGGAAACTGGCAAAACCAATTTATGGTGTTAGAAATCAGGATAGTGGTCATCTAACGGGGCGGGTGGGTTTTTTTTTAACTGGGAATGGCTCCATAGCAGCTTCTGGGATAAGGGCCACACGGATATGCTCAGTCTGGGAAATTCATAGATCTGTGTGTTGTCACATGTAGGTTATAGTTCGACAAAAATTTCTAGGCCAAATCTAGTTGATATAAAGAATTAACAAATAGAAAGAAGGTGGTGCTTGGCTGGGTGGTGCTGGTGGCACAGGGCAGAGCTGGGGCAGCCTGTCCTGGCTGGCAGTGCCCTGTTGGCAGTGACTCTTCAAGTGCAGGCCTGGGCACACACATGCACTGAAGTCCGGAGTCCAGTGCCCTTGTGTGAGCCCTGGAATAAAACCCGAGCAGGCTACACACCCCTCCCAGGCATGACCTCAGCGTTAGTCTCTTGGCATTGTGTTTAAAATCCATGCATGGCCCTGGCCGGTTTGGCTCAGTGGTTGGAGTGTCGGCCTGCGGTCCTGAGAGACCCGGGTTCGGTTCCCGCTAAGGGCGCGTACCTCGGTTGCAGTTTGTCCCCGGCCCTGGTCGGTCGTGCGGGTGGCAGCCACTCGATGTGTTCCTTTCACATCGATGTTTCTCTCTCTCTCTCCGTTCCTCTCTCCCCCTCCCACTCTATCTGAGCAAAGAATGGAAAAATGTCCTCGGGTGAGGATAAAAAAAATAAAATAAAATAAAAAAATAAAATCCATGCATGGACATCCGCTGGAACCCTAAGTGGTGACCAGGGCTTTCGATCCAGAACAGGCATCCTTGGCAACCAGGGCAGGAGCCCCGTTCTGTTGCAGCAGAGATGCAGAAACGGAAGCTAGGACAGGAGCTGCTGGCCTCTTGGCGGTGATGCCTCATTAGCTTCTAGCAAGAGACTTTGTTTTGGTTTTAACATCAAAAACATTATCTAATTTCAGCAATTTTACTGAACACAGAGTCCAATGGAAAAAAAAAAATCAATTCCTGGATAGTGCAGTTCAGGGGTCCCACGAGGTTAAAAGTATTTTCATAATAACACGAAGATATTGCCTTTTTCACTGTCGCTGTCTCAGTGTACAGTGTGCATTGTCCAAGGGCTCCGTGTTTGCTGACACAGAGACAGGGGGGCACGTGGAGGGAGCAGCTATCTTCCACGCAGTCATACGGGAGAGATTTGAAAAAACGCAAAACGATGCCGCTCTTCTGGCCATTTTTGTTTGCTTTGGAAAAGGGAGTTGTTTTTCATAAAAGTATATGATTTAGGTTACTGTGTAATAGGTTTCTCATCTTGTTTTAAGTGAATTAACAAATGCATACTTACAATGGTTCTGCTTTCCTTTGTAATGCAGTAAATAGTGATAGCTGCAACCCACGCAAACAAAAGCTCTTTGGGGGTCCGCAGTAATTTTGAAGAGTGTAAAGGGGTTTTGAGACCAAAAGTTTGTGAACTGCTGCTAGCTCTATAGCTTTTTAGACTTTTTAAAATCTTTATTTTTGAATGTATTATAGATGTTCCTCATTTTCCCCCCATTGACCCCCTCCTCCCCACTCCCACCCCCCCTCCTGCCTTTTCCCACACTATTGTCTGTGTCCATGGGTTACATATAAGTTCTTTGGTTTATTTCTTCCCACCCACCCCCCAACCCCTTTTCCTTTGAGGTTTGTCAGTCTAGCAATGAATTTGTACTTCTTAATCCCTTCACCTTTTTCACCCATTCCCCCAACCCCCCTCCCATCTGGCAACCAACAAAATGTTCTCTGTATCTATGAGAATGTTTCTGTTCTACCTTTTCATTTTGTTTGTAGATTCCATTGTCGATAGATATGTATTCATTGCCATTTTGTTTGTTTATATATTTTATCTTTTTCTTCAAAAAGACCCTTTAACATTTCATATAATAACGGTTTGGCGGTGATGAACTCCTTTAACTTTTTCTTGTCTGGGAAAGACAGAATCGATTCTAAATGACAGCTTTGCAGGATAGAGTAATCTTGGTTGTAGGTTCTTGGTTTTCATCACTCTGAATATTTCTTGCCACTCCCTTCTGGCCTGCAAAGTTTCTTTTGAGAAATCAGCTGACAGTCTTATGGAAACTCTCTTTTAGGTTAACTAACTGCTTCTTTTAAGATTTCTCTTACTGCTTTTAAGATTCTCTCTTTGTCTTGAACCTTTTGCATTTTGATGATGATGTGTGTTGGTGTGAACCTTTTTGAGTTCATCTTATTTGGAACTCTCTGTGCTTCCTGGACTTGTAGGTCTGTTTTCTTCACCAGGTTAGGGAAGTTTTCTGCCATTATTTTCTCAAATACGTTTTCCATTTCTTGTTCTCTCTCTTCTCCTTCTGGCAGCCCCAAGATGCAAATGTTGGCACGCTTGAAGTTGTCCCAGAGGCTCCTTACACTATCCATACTTTTTTGGATTTTTTTTTTTGTTCTGATTGGGTGTTTTTTGCTTCCTTAGATTTCAAATCGATGGTTTGCTTCTTGGCTTTACCTACTCTACTATTGAATCTGTGTAAATTATTCTTTATTTCAGTTAATGCCTCCTTCATTTCTGACTGGTCCTTTTTTATGCTCTTGAGGCCCTCCCTAAGTTCACTGAGGTTCTCACTAAGTTCATTGAGCATCCTTATAAGCAGTATTTTGAACTCAGCATCTGTTAGGTTGCTTATCTCCATTTCGCTTAGTTCTTTTCCTGGGATTTTGTTCTGTTCTTTCATTTGGGACCTGTTTCTTTGTCTCCTCATTTTGGCTGCCTCCCTGTGTTTGTTTCTGTGTATTACTTAACGAGTGGTATGGGGCTAGCTGAGACCAGATGCTGCTCGTTTGAAAGACTTTAGGAAAACCTGAAGCAGGATCCAAGACAGGCCAATCCTATGGTTAAGCAAGTGGCAACAGCTTGGGTGGGCCTGAAAGTTGGGTGGGGCGGGGCGGGGCCTCAGGGAGTCAGCAGGGCGGGGCTACCAGTGTGGCCAGGCTGCTGGAGTCCCAGATATGGCGGCTGTCTGCCGCCCCAGGGAAGGGCTCACCAAAGGAACAAAGGCCTCTGACGGCACCTCTGTCCCAGAGAAAGCCCCCTCTCCAGCCCTCGCTCCAGTGCCAAACAGCTCAGTTCTTCCCTGTGTGTCTCTGGGGCCCCTCGAGCTGCCTCCCCTCCGAGCTCAGAGGGAGAGAGTCCGATAAGTCCGTGCGCGGGCCCTTTAAGGAGCTGCCTGTGGCTCCGGCCGCTTCAGCCTCCCTGAGCCTCTGTTCCCGCTGGTTTTTCCAGCCAGAAGTGATGGGGATTCTCTTCCTGGCACTGGAACCCTGAGCGGGGCCCCTGGTGTGGGACGGGGACCCCTCCGTCCTCAGGAAGGACCTTCCCAGCTGAGGTGTCCTCCTGATTTTTATCCGCCACATGTGGGTGTGGGCCCAGCCCGTCCCCTCCGCCCTCCCACCAGGCTGGATGCGGCTGCTGCTGTGATCCCGCAGCTGTAGGGCTGCCGTTCAGCTCGATGTCAGGCGGTTTTGAATGATGGTTGTTCTGTAGTTTAGTTGTAACTTTGACGTGGTTGTGGGAGGACGCGATACCGCGTTTACCTCCCCACCATCCTGACCGGAAGTCTGCTTTTTAAACTTTTAATTCTATAATAACTTTAGATTTACAGAAAAGTAGCGAAGCCAAGACGGAGTTCCTGTGCACCCCCACCGAGCTTCCCCTGATGTGAGCCTCTTGCATCATGTACATTAGCCAAAATGAAAGAACCAATGTTAATATATTACTATTACTATTACCTCAACTACAGACGCTGTTCAGATGTCCCCAATTTCTCTACTAACGTAATTGTTCGTTCCAGGATCTAATTTCAGATAGCACATTTCATTGAGTACATATAACTGTTTTTCAATTTTTCAAATTCCAGTAATTGTATTTTTAAAATGTTTTTATTGATATTTTATTTTACTTTTATTTTATTTTTTTTTCTTCAAACGAGGACATTTTTCTATTTTTTGTTCAGATAGAGCGGGAGGGAGAGAGAGAGAGAAACATCGATGCAAAAGGGACACATCGAGTGGCTGCCCCTCGTACGACCCAACCAGGGCCGGGGACAAACTGCAACTGAGGTACGTGCCCTTAGCGGGAACTGAACCCTGGTCTCTCTGGACCACAGGCCGACGCTCTAACCGCTGAGCCAAACCGGCCAGGGCTTTTATTGATATTTTAGAGAGAGATAGAAACATCAATGAGAGAGAAACATCCATTGGCTGCCTCTTGCATGCCCCCAGCTGGGGATCGAGCGCACAACCTGGGCATGTGTCCTGACTGGGAATCGAACCGGGACCTCTCAGTCCATGAGATGACACTCAATCCACTGAGTTACACCGGCCGGGCCAGTAATTGTCTTTTTGTGCTTGGTAAATTTAGGCATTATGATGAATGCACGCCATTCCCTCAGCTCTGCACTTAGGATGTGTGATATGTAAAACCCACATATGGTCAGTGCAGAGCTGGGTGAATGTTCACAAACAGCATCCAGAACCAGAACCAGAACATGACCATTTCCCAGAAGCCCCCTCACCGCCTAGTTCAGGTACAGCCTCCCCGAAAGGAACCACCATCCTGCCTTCTGGCAGCATAGAAGAGATTTGCCTGCTTTTGTACTTTATGTAAATGAAATCGTACGTGTGCTCATTTGTGTCTGGCTTTTCTGCTCAATAATCTGTTCGTGAGATTTTAGACTAACTGAAACTTTAAAGGAACATAATCAGTCAGGAGGGTCTTTACGGGAAGAGTTGGGGCTTATGAGAAGAATTCTCGTACTCTATGTAATCGTGCGAACCCTACAGAAAGAACTCTATGTTTATAATAAAGCTCTGTGATTCTAACTTTGCTTTCCCTTCACTTCCATTTCCCCTCTATAAATACCCCTCCACGTTGGCATATGCAGGCCAGGGAGTGCACGTGGCTGCCATGTCTGTGTGCACTGGGCACGTGGCTGTCATGTCTCTCT
Source organism: Molossus molossus (assembly GCF_014108415.1). Classification (NCBI taxonomy): domain Eukaryota; kingdom Metazoa; phylum Chordata; class Mammalia; order Chiroptera; family Molossidae; genus Molossus; species Molossus molossus. The sequence goes on along the minus strand of NW_023425355.1, from coordinate 113,886,759 downwards.
GCACTGGTTTGCAACCCTTTCATTTTCCCCAATAAGCCCCTTTCTGTGACAAAACACCCAGTTGATATCATTTTTCAGTGGATGAAATCATTCATCTGCTGCACGTACTTGTAGTTCATTCATTCTCGTTGCTGTATAGCAGGGCCAGCATTCTCGTTTTCTGTACAGGACCAGATAGTAAATGTTTTAGGCTTGCAGGCCATATGGTTTGTCACAACTATTTATTTATTTATTTTTATCCTCACCCGAGGACATTTTTCCATTTTTTGTTCAGGTAGAGTGGGAGGGAGAGAGAGGAACAGAGAGAGAGAGAGAAACATCGATGTGAAAGGGACACATCGAGTGGCTGCCACCCGCACAACCGACCAGGGCCGGGGACAAACTGCAACCGAGGTACATGCCCTTAGCAGGAACCGAACCCGGGTCTCTCAGGACCTCAGGCCAACGCTCTAACCGCTGAGCCAAACCGGCCAGGGCTGTCACAACTATTCAACTTTGCCATTGCAGCGTGAAAGTAGCCACAGAGACTATATAATCAAATGAGCGTTTATTTACAGAAACAAGCAGCAAGTCAGGTTTGCCTATAGACCATAGACTGCAGACCCCTGTCTATGGTATTCCATTGTGTGAATATCCACAATGTATTGATCCATTCTCCTGCTGCTGTGCATTCAAGTAGTGAATTTCTCTTGGGTGTGTATACCCAGGAACAGAATATACACTGTGAGACAGTTTTCTGGTATCATTGTACTAATTTACACTCTCAGCAACAATGTATGAGCTTTTCCAACTATTTTACATCCTCACCAATACTTGTTATTGTGTTTTCTTTTGAGCCATTCTGGTGGGCATGAAGTGGTATCAAATTATGGTTTTTTAAAATGTATAATTCCCTGGCAATTAATGAAACTGAGTAACTTTACATGGGATTGTGTGACGTGTATATTCAAGTCTTTCATCCCCATACACATATCATCAACGGATGCCTGCTATTTCTCTTACGTTTTTCACTTGATATTATTTTATATGAACATTTTCATGTTTTTACATGATCTGTGTAATGTCATTCAATATGTTGCGTAGTTGTCACCCATACTGCTGTATATCATCTTGTTTTCATAATTCACTACTATCAATAGCTTGAATGCTTTTGTTCAATATAGGTTTATTGAGGGGGACAGTTCTTTGGGTTATACTTCCCAGAATAAAATAACTGTGTCAAAGAATATGAATATTTTATAGTTCTTATTATATATGATAACTGTATATTTTATATCATGTTTTCATTGCTTAAAAAATAAGCAATGTGCCCAGTCGCTGAGCCACTGCTGAGGACGTAGCAACCGCCCCCTGGAGCCCCCCTCGCTTCCCGACGCTCCGTCCCCCTGCCTGCCTTCTCCCCCAGCCTCCCGCAGGCCCTTTCCATCAAGGAAAAGGAATCATATCAGAAGATGGCAGCGGGCAAGACCGGAGGGAGGGTGAGTGTGTGAGAGAGTGAGCTAGTGTGTGAGAGAGTGTGAGTGGATGTGAAGGTGGACGACCAAACCCGAGCAGTGCAGAGCCAGGGAGCAGAAGGTTCCTGTGCTGTGGACGGGATTGACTGGCTACCACGGTTAGTGGCCCTTCAGGGCACTTCTCCCTGAGCTGCAGGGAGGTCCCAGCATTTTGGAAGATCCCGGGTCTTCCCTGGGAGGAGGTAGTGGGAGTGGCTAGGGCCCAGCAACCTGAGCCCACCAGTGTACCCGGCACCATTGGAGCAGTGGACATTGTGTCAACACAGACCAGTGCACAGTAGTGGAGCTGCCAAGGTGCTGGTCGCAGAAGCCATGGACAGCCCAGAGCCCAGGACAATCCCCCATAGTAGCAGCCCAATCAGAGTCGAGATATACCCCCAGCAACAGAGGCTGGGGAGCAGACATCCATCCCCAGGCAACAGAAGCACAGACCAGCAGCTGAGACCCATCCAAAAAACTACAGCAAAAGCTGAACAGGCATTGAGCCCCAAGGGGCAGCAGCACTCCCCAGCAGCCAGCTTCGGGACCTGGGGCTCCACAGAGGCCTGTGTGGTCCAGTAGCTCACAAGAGCAGTGGGAAGCCAGAGCCTGAGAGAGACTGGAGCAATCCAGCTGCCCCCCGCTGGCACTGCAGGGTGCAGGGGCACCAGAGAGGCCTGTGCGACCCAGCAGGGACTGTGTGATCCAGTTACCCATGGAACCTGCAGGGTGCAGGGGCACCAGAGAGGACTGTGCAACCCAGCTGCGCACAAGAGAGGCTTAGAGGATGTAAAAATGGAGGCACAGTGAATAGAAGTTACACAGACGATCTCCCAGAACCAAACAGGAATTACAACTAAAATAAAGACAAGTCCTCGGAAAAAAGCATCAGAAAAGCAGCAGGACAAGACCATATAACCAGGGACACTGGTAGGATCTGTGGAGTCACGAGAGGGTGGCGGGCTAGGAGCCGACAAACAGCAGCAGTCTTAGCTGTGAGCAGAACCCTTGTGGAATAAAGACCAAGCCTGCTCCACAGCCCAGACAGCCGGGACAGAGCACTAAAATAGCCACAGCCACTCACCTGGGGGCTACAGCAGAGGGAGGGCAGACTGGGCTGGAACTCTGTGAGGACACCCAAGAGTTGGAGGGCACTCAGAGTGTTTGCTGAGTTGTGCCCAAAAAGGACAGTGGCCGGTGTGCTCCTTCCCAGAGCTGTGGGGAAAAGCAGCAGCCTCCCCCACACTCGGAGATTCAGCCTTTCACAGGTGAGGCAAAGAAATGCAAATTGAGGCTCATTAACAACCACCATCTATCCCACCCTCTGGAAATCTTCTCATGCAGAACACCAGGGCTACATTCCAAGGCACTGAGTAACTGAGACTACTAGCCACCAGGAAAAATCTGGAGGATAACTGAACCTTTTCTGGGCTTGCAAATCTACCCAGGAAAGTAAGACTTGACAGTGGTGTTTAACGTGGACCCGCCCAGGCTCATCCAAACCCAGGAGAGGGAGCCACAAAGAGCAGAACAACAACACCCACAGGGAAAATTTGGCAGGCTCTAAAACCCACTGAGATAGGCAAAATGGTGAAACAAAGAAACAAATCCCAAATGAAGGAACAAGAGAACTCTATCGAAGATGAGATAAATGAAATGCAGCTAAGCAAATTATCAGAGGTAGAGTTCAGAGCCATGATCTTGAGGAAGCTCAACAGCATGAGTAAGGACATCAGCCCCATGAGTAAAGATGTAGAAACATTGAAAACCAACCAAGTGGAAATGAAGAATGACATCGCAGAAATGAAGAACACATTGGAAAGACTAACCAGCAAAGTAGAGGAAGCTGAGGACCCGATCAGTGAATTAGAAGACAGTGTAGAAAAAATCAAGCAAACGGAAAACCAAAAGGAAAAAATAATTAAAAAACAGGAAGATAGCTTAAGAGAACTGTGGGACAACAGGAAACGTAATAACATTCGCATCATCGAAGCATGAGTCACATATATGTTGTTTACAAGAAACCCACCTCACAAAAAAAGACTCACATAAGTTGAAAGTGAAGGGAAAGCAAAAAAAAGCTGGGGTAGCAATACTCATATCTGATAAAGTAGATTTCAAAATGAAGACCATAACTAGAGACAAAGAAGGCCACTACATAATATTGAAAGGATCTATCCATCAGGAAGATATAACTTAGGTAAACATACATGCACCCAATATAGGAGCACAAACATACATTAAAAATCTTTTGGAGGACTTCAAAGGAGAAATCAACAGCATTACAATCATAGGAGGGGACTTCAACACCGCACTGACATCACTGAATAGACAAAAAATTAACAAGGAAACACAGACTCTAAATGAAGCGCTAGATCAAATGGATTTAATATCTATAGAGAATTACAACCCAAAACTGTAGAATTCACATTCTTCTCAAGTGCACATGGGACATTCTCAAAGATAGACCACATGTTAGGGCACAAAGAAAGTCTCTACAAGTTCAAAAAGATTGAAATCATATCAAGCATCTTCTCAGATCACAATGGCATGCAACTAGAAATCAATAGCAACAAGAACATAGAAAGACATTTGAAAACATGGAGGCTAAATAGCATGTTATTGAACAATGAATAGGTTACCATAAAGATCAAGGAAGAAATTAAAAACTTCCTGGAAACCAATGAAAATGAACACATAACAACACAAAATCTATGGGATGCAGCGAAAGCAGTTCTGAGAGGGAAGTTCATAGCACTACAGGCCTACCTCAAGAAGCAAGAAAAATTTCTAACAGAATATCTAACCTCACAATTTAAAGAACTAGAAAGCAAACAAAAAGAAAACCCCAGAGCAAGTAGAAGGAAGGGAATAGTAAAGATCAGAGCAGAAATAAATGACATGGAGACCAAAAACAAAACAAAAAACAATTCAAAGGATTAATGAAACAAAGATCTGGTTCTCTGAAAAGAGAAACAAGATTGATAGCCCCTTAGCTAGATTCACCAAGAAACAAAGAGAGAGAACTCAAATACACAAAATCAAAAATGAAAGAGGAGAAATAATAACTGACATCACAGAAATACAACAGGTTGTTAACAAATATTATGAACAATTATACGGCAACAAATTCGACAATCTAAGTGAAATGGACCAATTTCTACAAACACATAATCTCCCAAAACTGAACTGGGAAGAGATAGAAAACACTAACAGACCAATAACAACAGAAGAAATTGAAGATGTAATCAAGACTCTTCCAGCAAACAAAAGCCCAGCCCCAGATGGCTTCACAGGGGAATTTTACTGAACATTGAAAGAAGAACTAATACCATTCTACTCAAACTATTTCAAAAAATTCAAGAAGGAAGACTTCCAAACTCGTTTTATGAGGCCAGCATAATTCTAATTCCAAAACCAGAAAAAGACACTACAAAGAAAGAAAACTACAGACCAATATCCCTGATGAACATAGATGCCAAAATCCTGAACAAAATATTAGCCAATCGAATCCAGCAATACATCAAAAAAAATATTCACCATGACCAAGTGGGATTCATCCCAGGGAGGCAAGGTTGGTACAATATTCGCAAATCAATAAATGTGATACACCACATAAACAAAATGAAAGATAAAAATCATATGATCATATCAATAGACGCTGAAAAAGCATTCGACAAAATCCAGCATCCATTTCTGATAAAAACGCTCAGCAATCTGGGAATAGAGGGATCATATCTCAACATAATAAAGGCAATATGTGAAAGACCTACAGCCAACACCATACTCAATGGGCAAAAATTAAAAGCATTTTTCTTAAGAACAAGAACAAGGCAAGGATGCCCACTTTCGCCACTCTTATTTAACACAGTACTGGAAGTCTTAGCCACAGCAATCCGACAGGAAGAAAAAATAAAAGCACATACCTTGTTCATGGATCAGAAGAATTAGCATCATTAAAATGTCCATATTCGATCTCTGAGGGAGGGGCTGCTGCCTCTCCTCAGAGCCCTGGGAAGGAGCAATGTGGCCACCGTCCTGAGTGGCTGCACTCAGCCAAAGCTCTGAGCGCCCTCCAAACCCCGAGTGTCCCGACACAGTTCCAGTCCAGTCCGCCCTCCCTCTGCCGGAGCCCAAGATGTCTGGAAGGTTACCTGAGGAAATCAGAAGTCAAATTGACCTTCCCAGGGCTGTCGGCTCTCAAGTTTAAAATTCTCTCTAGAATAATAAAGCATTAGAAGATCTTCTAAACCAGGAAAGTAAGACTTGACAGTGGTGTTCAACGCGGGTCCTCCCTCGCTCATCTAAACACAGGAGTGGGAGCCACAAACAGCAGAACACCAACACCCACAGGGAGAACTTGACAGGCTCCAAAGCCCACAGTGATAGCTAAAATGGTGAAACACAGAAACAGAAGCCAAATGAAAGAGCAAGACACCTCCACCGAAGATGAGATCAATGTGGAGCAATTGGGCATGTTAACAGAGCTAGAATTCAGAGCCATGATCTTGAGGAAGCTGAACAGCATGAGTAAGGACATAGAGACACTGAAAATAAGCCAAATGGAAATTAAAAACCAACAAGAAGAGATAAAAAATGACATATCCGAAATGAAAAACACATTGGAAGGTTTAAAAAAGCAGAGTAGGGGAAGCTGAGGACCGGATCAGTGAATTAGAAGACAGGGTAGAAAAAATCAACCAATCAGAAAAACAAAAGGAAAAAACTATTAAAAAACAGGAAGACAGCTTAAGAGAACTATGGGACAACTGGAAACGTAATAATATTCGCATCATAAGAGTCCCCGAAGAAGAAGAAAAGGAGCAAGGGATAGAGAATATATTCAAAAAAATAGTGAGAGAAAACTTCCCTAATTTGGTGAAGGAAGAAGGCATTCAAGTTCAAGAAGCACAGAGAGTCCCAAGTAAGAAGAACCCAAACAGGCCCACACCAAGACACATAGTAATTAAAATGCCACAAATTAAAGACAAAGAGAGAATCCTAAAAGCAGCAAGAGATAAGCAACAGGTTACCTACAAAGGGAACCCCATAAGGCTCTCAGCTGACTTCTCACAAGAAACACTACAGGCCAGAAGAGAATGGCATGAAGTAATCAAAGTCATGAAAAACAAGAATCTGAATCCAAGACTACTCTACCCAGCAAGGCTATCATTCAAAATAGAAGATCAAATAAAGAGCTTCCCAGACAAAAAAAAAGCTAAGGGAATACATTAGCACAAAACCAGCACTGCAAGAAATGTTAAAAGGACTGCTGTAATTAGCAGTAGAAAAGGGAAGAAAAATAGAACCACACTAAACAAAAATGGCAATAAATAAGTACATATCAATAATCACCTTAAACGTAAATGGATTGAATGCTCCCATAAAGAGACACAGAGTAGCTGAGTGGATAAGAAAGCATGACTCATCTATATGTTGTTTACAAGAGACCCACCTCTCAACAAAAGACTCACATAGGTTGAAAGTGAAAGGATGGAAAAAAATTTTCCAAGCAAATGGAAAGCAAAAAAAAGCTGGGGTAGCAATTCTCATATCTGATAAAATAGATTTCAAAATGAAGACCATAACTAGAGACAAAGACGGCCACTACATAATATTGAAAGGATCTATCCAACAGGAAGATATAACCTTGATAAACATATATGCACCCAATATAGGAGCACCAAAATATATTAAAAATCTTCTGGAGGACTTCCAAGGAGAAATCGACAACAATACAATCATAGCAGGGGACTTTAACACCCCGTTGACAGCACTGGATAGATCTTCTAGGCAAAAAATTAGCAAGGAAACAGAGACTCTAAATGAAGCACTAGACCAAATGGATTTAATAGATATCTACAGAGAATTACACCCCAAAACTACAGAATACACATTCTTCTCAAGTGCACATGGGACATTCTCAAAGATAGACCACATGATAGGACACCAACTAATCTCTACAAGTTCAAGAAGACTGAAATCATATCAAGCATCTTCTCAGATCACAATGTCATGAAACTAGAAATCAATTGCAACAAGAACATGCAAAGACATTTCAACACATGAAGGCTAAATAGCATGTTATTAAACAATGAATGGGTCACCGAGGAGATCAAGGAAGAAATCAAAAACTTCCTGGAAACCAATGAAAATGAACACACAACAACACAAAATCTATGGGATGCAGCAAAAGCAGTTCTGAGAGGGAAGTTCATAGCACTACAGGCCTACCTCAAAAAACAAGAAAAATTTCTAATTGACTGTTTAACCTCACAACTTAAAGAATTAGAAAGCAAACAAAAAGAAAACCCCAGAGCAAGTAGAAGGAAGGAAATAGTAAAGATCAGAGCAGAAATAAATGACATAGAGACCAAAAAAACAATTCAAAGGATCAATGAAACAAAGAGCTGGTTTTTCGAAAAGATAAACAAGATTGATGGACCCTTAGCTAGACTCACCAAGAAACAAAGAGAGAGAACCCAAATACACAAAATCAGAAATAAAAGAGGAGAAGTAACAACGAACACCGCGGAAATACAAAAGATCGTTAACAACTACTATGAACAACTATATGGCAACAAATTCGACAATCTCAGCGAAATGGACAAATTTCTAGAAACACACAGTCTCCCAAAACTATTCCCGGAAGAGATAGAAAACTTGAACAGACCAATAACAACTAAGGAAATTGAAGAGGTAATCAAGACTCTCCCAGCAAACAAAAGCCCAGGCCCAGATGGTTTCACGGGGGAGTTTTACCGAACATTCAAAAAAGAACTAACACCCATTCTCCTCAAACTATTTCAAAAAATTCAAGAAGAAGGAAGACTTCCAAACACGTTCTATGAGGCCAGCATAATTCTAATTCCAAAACCAGAAAAAGACACTACGAAGAAAGAAAACTACAGGCCAATATCCCTGATGAACATAGACGCCAAAATCCTGAACAAAATACTAGCAAATCGGATCCAGAAATACATCAAAAAAATTATCCACCATGACCAAGTGGGATACATCCCAGGGATGCAAGGCTGGTACAATATTCGCAAATCAATAAACGTGATACACCACATAAACAAAATGAAGAATAAAAACCACATGATCATATCAATAGATGCTGAAAAAGCATTCGACAAAATCCAGCATCCATTTCTGATAAAAACGCTCAGCAATGTAGGAATAGAGGGATCATATCGCGACATAATAAAGGCCATATATGAAAGACCTACAGCCAACATCATACTCAATGGACAGAAACTAAAAACATTTCCATTAAGAACAGGAACAAGACAGGGATGTCCACTTTCGCCACTCTTATTTAACATTGTACTGGAAGTCTTAGCCACAGCAATCAGACATGAAGAAAAAATAAAAGGGATCCAAATTGGAAAGGAGGAAGTGAAACTGTCATTATTTGCAGATGACATGATATTGTACATAGAAAACCCTAAAGACTCCATCAAAACTCTATTAGACTTAATAAATGAATTTGGCAAAGTAGCAGGATACAAAATTAACGTCAAGAAATCGACGGCATTCTTGTACATCAATGATGAACTCACAGAAAGAGAAACTGAAAAAACAATCCCATTTACCATCGCTCCAAAAAAATTACGATACCTAGGAATAAACTTAACCAAAGAAGTAAAGGACCTATTTGCAGAAAACTACAGGTCATTGAAAAAAGAAATAGAGGAAGATATAAAAAAGTGGAAGCACATACCCTGTTCATGGATTGGAAGAATTAACATAATTAAAATGTCCATACTACCCAAAGCAATCTATAGATTCAATGCAATCCCCATCAAAATACCAACGACATATTTCATAGAACTAGAACAAATACTTCAAAAGTTCATATGGAACCAAAAAAGACCCCGAATAGCCACAGCAATCTTGAAAAAGAAGAACAAAGTTGGAGGGATCACAATACCAGATATCAGGTTATACTACAAAGCGACTGTAACCAAAACAGCCTGGTACTGGCACAAGAACAGGCATATAGACCAGTGGAACAGAACTGAAAACCCAGAAATGGACCCAAGGCAATACGCTCAATTAATATTTGACAAAGGCGGCAAGAGCATACAGTGGAGTAAAGACAGCCTCTTTAATAAATGGTGTTGGGAAAATTGGACAGCTACATGCAAAAAAATGAAACTAGACCATCAACTTACACCATACACAAGAATAAACTCAAAATGAATAAAAGACTTAAATGTAACTCATGAATCCATAAAAATCCTAGAAGAAAATGTAGGCAACAAAATCTCAGACATCATACGCAGCAGAATTTTCACGAATACATCACCTAAGGCACAGAAACAAAGGAAAAAATGAACACATGGGACTACATCAAACTCAAAAGCTTCTGCACAGCAAAAGATACAATCATCAAAACGGAAAATCAACCCACTGTATGGGAAAGCATCATTGCCAATGATATATCAGATAAGGGGTTAATTTCCAATATATACAGAGTGCTCATACAGCTCAACAAAAGGAAGACAAAGAACCCAATTAAAAAATGGGCAGAGGAACTAAATAGACACCTCTCCAAACAGGACATACAAATGGCCAAGAGACAAATGAAGAAATGCTCAACATCACTCATCATCAGAGAGATGCAAATTAAAACAACAATTAGGTATCACCTCACACCTGTCAGAATGGCCGCCATCAACAAATCATTAAACAACAAGTGTTGGCGAGGGTGTGGAGAAAAGGGGACTCTAGTACACTGCTGGTGGGAATGCAGACTGGTACAGCCACTATGGAAAACAATATGGTGTTACCTCAAAAAATTAAAATTGAACTTCCATTTGACCCAGTGATCCCACTTCTAGGAGTATACCCTAAGAAGCCTGAAACACCAATCAGAAAGAATATATGTACCCCCATGTTTGTAGCAGCACTATTTACAATAGCTAAGATCTGGAAACAGCCCAAATGTCCATCAGTAGATGAATGGATAAAAAAGTAGTGGTACATATACACAATGGAGTACTACGCAGCTGCAAGAAAGAAAGATCTCTTATCCTTGAGACGACATGGAGGGACCTGGAAAGTATCATCCTAAGTGAAACAAGCCAAACAGAGAAAGACAAGTATCATATGATCTCACTTATTTGTGGAATATAATGTACATAATAGTCTGAGGAATGGGATGGTCCCAGGGACATGGAAGTGGGGTACAGACTGACAATCCCCAGAAGAGGGGGTTGTGGGGGAGAGATAAACCACAGAACTTATATGCATGTATGCATGAACAATGGACATGGACAACAAAACTGGGGATAGGGCGGGGAGGAAGGGGGAGGGGGGAATCAGTGGGGGAAAAAGGAGAAACATTTGTAACAAAAATAAATAAATAAATTTTAAAAATAAATAAATAAAAATGAGACAAAAAATCCAAAAAAGAAAGAAAAGGAATCATATCTTTTGTCTGCTCTCCAGAACCTCCACTCTTTAGACTCCTTTGCTGATACAAGTCAGGGTGATGATCTGCTTCCTGCTGGTGCTGAGGATTGTATCTATAGAAGAATTCAACAAGAATCGGCAGGAAGACCCTTACTACTGTCCAAGGGATCGCTGATGATTACGATAAAAAGAAACTAGTAACGGTGTTTAAAAAGAAATTTGCGGGCATTGGTACTGTAATTGAGCATCCAGAATATGGAGAAGTAATTCAGCTACAGGGAGACCATTGTAAGAACATATTCCAGTTCCTCGTGGAGAATGGACTGGCTAAGGACGACCGGCTGAAGGTTTATGGGTTTTAAGTGCTTTTGGCTCACTGAAGCTTAAGTGAGGATTTCCTTGCAATAAGTAGAATTTCTCTTCTGTCCCTTGTCACAAGTTTAAAAACCTCACAGCTTGTATAATGTAACCATTTGGGTTCTGTATTTAACTTGGACTAGTGTAACTCCTTCATGCAATAAACCGAAAAGAGCCATGCAAAATAAATAAATAAATAAGCAATGTAACCCTGGCCAGTTTGCCTCAGCGGTTAGAGTGTGGGCCGCACACCAGAGAGTCCCAGGTTCGGTCCCTGCTAAGGGCACATACCTTGTTGCAGTTCCTCCTCGCCCCCGGTTGGGGTCGTGTGGGTGGCAGCCAGGCGATGTGTCTCTCTCACATCGATGTTTCTCTCTCTCTCTTCCTCCTGCTCTATCTGAAGATAAATGCAAAAATGTCCTCAGGTGAGGATAAGAAAAAAAAAGGCAATGTTGACTCTTTTAATTACAAGATACACAAATCGAAATCAAAACAGTTTAAACCTGAAAGAAAATTTCCTGGGGGAAGGGAGAAAGGGGAGTTGTAATTTAACGAGTATGGACTTTCAGTTTGGGATGATGGAAAAGTTCTGGAGAAGAACAGTGGGGATGGTTGCACAGCAAAGTGAGTGCGCTTAAATGCCACTGAATCGCATTCTTAAAAGTGTTAAAATGGTAAATTTTATGTTTGATGCATTTTACCACAATTTTTCAAACAGAGGGGAGAATTTCTTGGCTCTAGCAATTGAATCTCTTGCTCCAGTCATGGCTGGATCCGGGGGTCCATGCAGTTTCATTAGGACTCTGGCCTTCTCATTCCCATATCTCAGTTCTTTTCTTTGTGTGGGTTTCAATCTCAGGTAGACTCTCTCCTTATGGCAATTGATACGGTCACCAGTGTCACTAGGTTTATATCCTCCTTAATCCTCATAATCTTGGAGAATTTACCATGAATCTCTCCCCAGTGTCCATACCAGTGTTTTAAAGGGGCTCTGATGGGAGGACTCCTGGTCAGGATGGCGGGGAGGTAAACGCGGTACCGCGTCCTCCCACAACCACATCAAAGTTACAACTAAACTACAGAACAACCATCATTCAAAACCGCCTGAAATCACGCTGCCTGGCAGTCCTACAGCTGCGGGATCACAGCAGCAGCCGCATCCAGACTGGTGGGAGGGCGGAGGGGACGGGCTGGGCCCACACCCATGTGTGGTGGATAAAAATCAGGAGGACACCTCGGCTGGGAAGGTCCTTCCTGAGGACGGAGGGGTCCCCGTCCCACACCAGGGGCCCCGCTCAGGGTTCCAGTGCCAGGAAGAGAATCCCCATCACTTCTGGCTGGAAAACCAGCGGGAACAGAGGCTCAGGGTGGCTGATGCGGCTGGAGCCCCAGGCAGCTCCTTAAAGGGCCCGCGCACGGACTTATCGGACTCTCTCCCTCTAAGCTCGGAGGGGAGGCAGCTCGAGGGGCGCCAGAGACACACAGGGAAGAACTGAGCTGTTTGGCACTGGAGCGAGGGCTGGAGAGGGGGCTTTCTCCTGGACAAACGTGTTGTAAGAGGCCTTTGTTCCTTTGGTGAGCCCTTCCCTGGGGCGGCAGACAGCCGCCATATCTGGGACTCCAGCAACCTGGCCACACTGGTAGCCCCGCCCTGCTGACTCCCTGAGGCCCCGCCCCGCCCCACCCCACCCAACTTTCAGGCCCACCCAAGCTGTTGCCACTTGCTTAACCATAGGATTGGCCTGTCTTGGATCCTGCTTCAGGTTTTCCTAAAGTCTTTCAAACGAGCAGCATCTGGTCTCAGATAGCCCCATACCACTGGTTAAGTAATACACAGAAACAAACACAGGGAGGCAACCAAAATGAGGAGACAAAGAAACAGGTCCCAAATGAAAGAACAGAACAAAATCCCAGGAAAAGAACTAAGTGAAATGGAGATAAGCAACCTAACAGATGCTGAGTTCAAAATACTGCTTATAAGGATGCTCAATGAACTTAGTGAGAACCTCAGTGAACTTAGTGAGGGCCTCAAGAGCATAAAAAAGGACCAGTTAGAAATCATGGATACACAGTTAGAATTGAAGGAGGCATTAACTGAAATAAAGAATAATTTACACAGCTTCAATAATAGAGTACGTAAATCCAAGAAGCTAACCATCGATTTGGAATATAAGGAAGCAAAAAACGCCCAATCAGAACAGCAAAAAGAAAAAAGAATCCAAAAACATGAGGATAGTGTAAGGAGCCTCTGGGACAATCTCAAACGTGCCAACATTCGCATCTTGGGGGTGCCAGAAGGAGAAGAGATAGAACAAGAAATCGAAAACCTGTTTGAAACAATAATGGCAGAAAACTTTCCTGACTCGGTGAAGGAAACAGACATACAAGTCCAGGAAGCACAGAGAATCCCTAACAAGATGAACCCCAAGAGGCCCACACCAAGGCACATCATCATCAAAATGCAAAAGGTTCAAGACAGAGAGAATCTTAAAAGCAGCAAGAGAAACGTAGCTAGTTACCTACAAGGGAGTTCCCATTAGGCTGTCAGCTGATTTCTCAAAAGAAACTTTGCAGGCCAGAAGGGAGTGGCAAGAAATATTCAGAGTGATGAAAACCAAGAACCTACAACCAAGATTACTCTAGCCTGCAAAGCTGTCATTTAGAATTGATGGCCATATAAAAACTTTCCCAGACAAGAAAAAGTTAAAGGAGTTCATCACCACCAAACCGTTATTATATGAAATGTTAAAGGGTCTTTTTGAAGAAAAAGATAAAATATATGAACAAACAAAATGGCAATGAATACATATCTATCAACAATGGAATCTGCAAACAAAATGAAAAGGTAGAACAGAAACATTCTCATAGATACAGAGAACATTTTGTTGGTTGCCAGATGGGAGGGGGGTTGGGGGAATGGGTGAAAAAGTTGAAGGGATTAAGAAGTACAAATTCATTGCTAGACTGACAAACCTCAAAGGAAAAGGGGTTGGGGGGTGGGTGGGAAGAAATAAACCAAAGAACTTATATGCATAACCAATGGACACAGACAATAGTGTGGGAAAAGGCGGGAGGGGGGCGGGAGTGGGGAGGAGGTGGTCAATGGGGGAAAAACGTGGAACATCTGTAATACATTTTACATCCAACAATAAAGATTTAAAAAAATAAATAAATAAAATAAAATAATTATAAATTTAAAAAATTAAATAAACAAAATAAAAGGGCTCTGATGGGCTGGTTTGGATTACATGCCCATTCCCGTTCAATCACTACCTTCAGGTGGGTGCTACTCTGGCCATCTGAGTCTTCTTATTAGGGAACCAGGGGAATGATAGTTTCACCAGAATCAGGAAGAGCAAGTTCCCCAAAGAAAGCGATGTCTTCTGTTACCCTTCTGGTAACAGAGAAGAAATGGGGCCAGACGAAAACAACAGATGTTCCCTACATATGTTCTGGATTTCCTGTGTAACCCAAGCGCGACCAAAGAGAGCATTTAGAAGTTTCAAAACCATTCTTACGTTATTGCTATTTTTTTTTTCTTCTTTTTTGGCTTGTTTTTTTACTGTAATGCTTTCTGGTTTCACCATTTAGTGGATAGCATTTCTGCCTTTCTGTGAATACCAAACCTAATAAATTGAATAAACAAGTTAATGTGTGCTAAATTAATGAAAGAATGAGTCTTTGTGATCCAATATAGGACCACAGTGTTTTGTATGCTGTTCGCAGAGGTATGAGCCATGTACACTTGGAAAGAGACTATCTTACCTTGTCCCATTTTTAGCTATTCTACATTCTATTAAATTTATTACTGTTTATGGAATTGTCTTCTAGCATGTAGCACAGGCCCTAGAACCTGGTGAGCCTCATCCCTTTCATCATTTTTTATTTGGTACGTGCCCCTAGCAGGAACCGAACCTGGGACTCTCTGGTCCGCAGGCCCATGCTACAACCGCTAAGCCAAACCGGCCAGGGCTCATCAGTTTTGATTCAGTGAGTTATTCAATCACATAGCATTTTCCAATTTATTTTTTGTCTTTCATTTCTCAAAATAGAATGTTGAGGGTTCCAGTTAAAATAATATTTGTTTCTATTTCTTCTTGCTTTTCTGTCCCTTTTCTTTTCTGGACTTTGTTGCAATGGTTTTTATAACACATAAACATTCACTTTTCAAATTTATTTTCACGATTTAATGTACATTTGGCCATTATGTAATAACCTTGTTTATTTCTTGTACTGCCTTTTGCTATGACATCTGCTTTATCTGCTTCCAAATTAGTAATCCCAGCTTTTCTTCTGTTCACATCGGAATATCCTCTAACACTGCTACTCTGTTGACCCTTTTTGGTTTGTATGTCTCTTGTAGCAACGAATTATTACATTTTGTCCTTTCAACAGTCAGTGAGCTGCCTTCTTTTTATAGCAGAGTTCAGCCTGTTTAATACTTTAATTGATTAAATTTTACCATGTCCTATTTCCTTTTAATTAATTTTAATTTTTATTTGTTCTCTCCCTGGGCTTTATGTGGGGGTAGTTTAAACTTTTTTTCTTTTGAATTATATCAGAAGATAACCTTACTTCACCTGTTTTTCTAACATTTCCAATGTTATAGACCTGCCTAATTTTAGTATTTACTTCTGTCATTCACCTAGGATACACGGAATTCTCATGGAGGACTGTTAAAAGTCTAGTTTTAAAAACTTTCTTCTCGCCCTGGCCAGTTTGGCTCAGCGATTGGAGCGTCGGCCTGCGAACTAGAGAGTCCCAGGTTCGGTTCCCGCTAGGGGCACGCACCCAAAAAAAACCCAACAAAAAAAACCACCTTTCTTCTCTCTTCTCTGTTCTTTGCCCTCCCACCTCCAAATCATCTATGGTTGGTAAATATTCTAATTAAAACTCAACCTGTATTGAGAAATAATTGTATTTCTTAAAATATTTACTGATTCATTTTATGTTTTCTCATCAAACTTGTTCTTTGGTAATGTCAGAATTTATTTTTTTAAGCTTTATTGTTGAATGTATTACAGATATCCCTCCTTTTTCTCCCCCTTTAACCCCCTCCTCCCTCCTCCCAACCCCCTCCTGCCTTCCCCACACTGTTGTTTGTGTCCGTTGGTTATACATAGATGCATATAAGTTATTTGGTTTCTCTCTTCCCGCCCCACCTCCCCCCTTCCCTTTGAGGTTCCTCAGTCTAACAACCAATTTGTGCTTCTTCTTCTTCTTTTTTTTTTTTTTATCCTCACCCGAGGACATTTTTCCATTTTTTTTTGTTCAGATAGAGTGGGAGGGAGAGAGAGAAAGAGAGAGAAACATCGACATGAAAGGGACACATCGAGTGGCTGCTGTGGGAGACATTTTTCATGGCATCCATCTTGTTAAAATCTGCTCTGCCATCACCTTCCCCAAGGCAGGATATCTCTGCCTTCTGCATTTCTTTATCTCTACATTTCTTTAAGTAAAATCTGCTCTGCTATCTCCTGCCCCAAGGCAGGATATCTCTGCTTTATCTCTGCATTTTGAACCATTTACTCAGTCTTTTGTTCCACCCGTGCTTGGGGTGGTTACTCAATAACTATCGCTTGATAACAAATGATCTTGTTTTTCCTGCCCTATATATTGTGTGAATTTCCCCAGAATAAACGAGACTTGATCAGAGCCCTGTCTTGTCTCCATTTCTCGTGTCTCTTGTCCCTCCTCATCCTCACTCCCCCTCTAGAGTCCTCGTTGCTCGACCTGCGGGACGGGTCAGACGTGAAAGGGACACATCGAGTGGCTGCCACCCACACGACCCAACCAGGGCCGGGGACAAACTGCAACCGAGGTACGTGCCCTTAGCGGGAACCAAACCCGGGTCTCTCTGGACCGCAGGCCGACGCTCTAACCACTGACCTAAACCGGCCAGGGCTGTACTTCTTCTTTTTTTTTAATCCTCACTGGAGGACATTTTTCCATTTTTGTTCAGATAGAGTAGGAGGAAGCGAGACAGAGAAACATCGATGTAAAAGGGACACATTGAGTGGCTGCCTCCCGCAGGACCCCAACCAGGGAATCGCAGCCAAGGTAAGTTCCCTTGACCAGAATCAAATCCACGACTCATTGGTCCATGGGCCGACGCTCTAACCACTTAGCAAACCAGCCAGGGCCCAATTTGTACTTCATTTTTTTTACCCAACCCCCCTCCCACCTGGCAACCAACAAAAAGTTCTCTGTATCTGTGAGTCTGTTTCTGTTCTACTTGCTCATTTTGTTTGTAGAGTCCATTGTTGATAGATATGTATTTATTGCCATTTTATTGTTCATATTTTTTTATCTTCTTCAAGAAGACCCATCAACATTTCATATAATACTGGTTTGGTGGTGATGAACTCCTTTAGCTTTTTCTTGTCTGGGGAACTCTTTGTGTGGCCATCGATGCTAAATGATAGCTTTGCAGGATAGAGTAATCTTGGTTGTAGGTCCTTGCTTTTCATCACTTTAAATATTTAGCCCAGCCGGTGTGGCTCAGTGGTTAAGCATCGATCCATGCGCCAAGAGGTATAGACAGTTTGATTCCTGGTCAGGGCACATGCCCAGGTTATGGACCCGATCCCCAGGGGTGGGGGTGGGGCATGCAGGAGGAGGCCTGTCAATGTTCTCTCTCATCCATGTTTCGATCTCTCTCTCCCTCTCCCTTTGTCTCTCTCTATAAAATAAATAAATAAATAAATAAATAAATAAATATTTCTTCTCCCTTCTGGCCTGCAAAGTTTCTTTTGAGAAATTGGCTGACAGCCTTATGAGAGTTCCATTGTAGGTAATGAACTGCTTGTCTTTTATTTAAAAATTTTTTTTTTAATTTTTATTTTTAGAGAGAGAGGAAGGAAGAGGTAAGGAGAGATGGAAACATCAATGAGAGAGAACATCGATTGGCTGCCTCCTGCATGCCTTGACTGGGGATTTTGCCCACAACTTGGGCATGTGCCCTGACTAGGAATCAAACTGGTGACCTCTTGCTGCATGGGTTGACGTTCAACCAGTGAGTCACACCAGGCAGGCTCTTGCTGCTTTTATTAATCTCTCTTTGTCTTTAACCTTTTGCATTTTGATGATGATGTGTCTTGGTGTGGACCTCTTTGGGTTCATCTTATTTGGAACTCTCTGTGCTTCCTGGATTTGTAAGTCTGTTTCCTTCACCAAGTTAGGGAAGTTTTCTGTCATTATTTTTTCAAATAGGTTTTCAATTTCTTGCCCTCTCTCTTCTCCTTCTGACACTCCCATGATGCAAATGTTGGTATGCTTGAAGTTGTCCCACAGGCTCCTTATACTATCCTTATTTTGTTTTTTGGATTCTTTTTTGTTTTTGCTGTTCTGATGGGGTGTTTTTTGGTTCCTTATATTTCAAATCAATGGTTTGCTTCTTGGCTTCACCTACTCTATTACCGATTCCCTGTAACTTACTCTTTTTTTTTTTTAATCCTCACCCGAGGACATTTTTCCATATTTTGTTCAGATAGAGTGGGAGGGAGAGAGAGGAAGAGAGAAAGAGAGAGAAACATCGACGTGAAAGGGACACATCGATTGGCTGCCTCCTGCATGACCCAACCAGGGCCGAGGACAAACTGCAACCGAGGCACATGCCCTTAGCGGGAACCGAACCCAGGTCTCTCTGAACCGCAGGCCGACGCTCTAACCGCTGAGCCAAACTGGCCAGGGTTGTAACTTATTCTTTATTTCAGTTAGTGCATCCTTCATTTCTGACTGGTCCTTTATTATGCTCTTGAGGTCCTCACTAAGTTCCTTGACATTCTCATGAAGTTCCTTGAAATTCTCACTAAGTTCATTGAGCATCCTTATAAGCAGTGTTTTGAACTCTGCATCTATTAGATTGTTTATCTCCATTTCACTTAGTTCTTTTCCTGGAGTTTTCTTATGTTCTTTCATTTGGGACATGTTTTTTTGTCTCCTTATTTTGGCTGCTTCCCTGTATTTGTTTCTATGTATTAGGTAGAGTTGCTATGTCTCCTGGGCTTCCTAGGGTGGCCTATTGTAGTAGGTGTCCTGTAGGTCCAGTGGCACAAACTCCCTGGTAACTCAGCTGGGCCCTCGAGGTGTACCCCTCGTGTAGACTTTACACCTTCTGTTGTAATTGCATCTTGATTGCTGTTGGCTCGCCAATGGGAGGGATTTACTCAGGCTGATCAGCTGCAAGGACTGGCTGTGACCACTGTCCACCGACCTCTGACTACCTTGGAGGATCAGCTGTGCAGGGCCCACCACACAGAGCAAGACTTACTTCAGCAGGGCTCTGGTACCCACTGAGTCCACTCACTGAGTGTGTCACCTGTGGAGGTGGTTGGGTGGTGGTGCTTCCACATGGTCTGATTTTGATGTGGTTGTGGGAGGAGGTGATACCGCGTTTACCTACACCACCATCTTGACCGGCAGTCTCTCACGTCAGAATTGCTTAATCTCTCATTTGTACCTTGCTGTTTGCAGACCTCTGTTGTCTCTAAACTTTACTTTTGGGTAAAGACAGATCCATGGAGAGCTGTGTACCTGTGCCCCATCATTGTGGGCATTTGTAGCATGACATTTATGGAAATTTGCTTTGGCATTATGCTTTCCATCTATGTTGAATGCTATAATAAGAAGTAGTGCCCTGGCCGGTTTGGCTTAGCAGTTAGAGTATCAGCCTGAGGATCAAAGAGTCCTGGGTTTGATTTTGGCCAAGGGCACGTATCTCGGTTGCAGTTTGTCCCTGGCCCGGTTGGGGTCGTGCAGGTGGCAGCCAATCGATTTGTCTCTCTTATGTTGATCTCTCTCTCTCTCTCTCTCCCCCTCCCACTCTGTCTGGAGTTGAATGTAAAAACATCCCCGGGTCAGGATTACAAAAAAAAAAAAAAAAAAAAAAGAAGTAGTAGCTCTATTTAATTCTTTAAAAAAAAAAAATCTTCACCCAAGGATATTATTCCACTTATCTTCAGATAGAGTGTGAGGGAGGGAGAGAAGGAGAGAGGGAGAGATCCACATGTGAGACACACATTGATTGGTTTCCTCCCATGACTCCAACTGGGGCCAGGGACCAACCGCAACCAAGGAACGTGCCCTTGACCGGAATCGAACCCGTGACTCTTTGGTTTGAGGGTCGATGCTCTAACTGCTGAGCCAAACCGGCCAGGGCTCTCTTTATTCTTTCTTTCTTTATTATTATTTAAAAAAATGTTTTCTTCATTGATTTTAGGAAGACAGAGGAAGGGAAAGGCAGCAATAGAAATATCGATGAGAGAGCACATTGATTGGCCGCCTCCTGCATGCCCCCCACTGGGGATCGTGCCCACAACCTGGGCATGTGCCCTGACCAGGGATCAAACTGACTACCTCTTGGTGCATGGGTCGATGCCTAACCACGGAGCCACACCGGCTGGGCTTTATTGATTTATTTTTAAGAGAGAGGGGAGGGAGAGAGAGATAGAGACATCGATGTGAGAGAGATACATCATCAGCTGCCTCCTGCATCCCCCCCACTGGGGATGGAGCCCACAACCTGGGCATGTGCCCTGACTGGGAATCAAACAGGGACCTCTCAGTCCATGGGACAATGCTCCATCCACCAAGCCATACTGGCCAGGCTCGATTTAATTCTTTATTGTATTTATTGGAGATTATGTAGAGATGGTTTTGAAGGCTTTAAAAAAACGCAGTGGCCCTGGCCAGTTTGGCTCAGCGGTTGAGAGTCAACATGCGGACCAGAGAGTCCTGGGTTCGGTTCCCGCTCGGGGCACGTACCACAAAATCAATCAATCAATCAATCAATCAATCCAAATGTTAAAAAACAAAAACAAAAACAACACAGTGACTATATGAGTGTATGTGGGCCTGGGGGAGAGAATTTGCCTTAGTAACAGTGGAATTGTATAATTATTGCATTTCTACCTTTGATTGGGCTGCTGGCAGGTAAGTGTCAAATTTGAAAGTCACCTCTAAAAACAGTATGTAAACTTATGTCATGAATTTTAGGTATTAACCTTAGTTGCATGTTATTTTTCCTCTCCTGTTTTCCTTCCTGTCCAGTTTCTTCATTTTGTTTAGAAAAAATTCCATTAGAAAAATTCTTATTGTAGATACCCAATGTATTTTACTTCATTTTTTTGTGTTGTATGCTACTAGAATTCCTTCTGGAGTGAGATTAGTTTCAAATAAAACCAAATAATGTTCTTATTTATATATTCCGAGTCCGCTCAATGGATATTTCTGGATAGATTGGCTGAGTATCTTTAAATTCATACCTCATCACCTGTGGACATCCACTACACTAGAATTATGTGAGGCTGTAGCTCTGCTTGATAATCCACATAGGTAAAATAATACTCTTCAATCTTTACGATAATATTTAGTGTGTTCTGTTGTTTCCACAAAAATCTTCCATCCAAGGAAGCCACAGAGAACTAATTTTTGATATGATATTCATAAAATAACCTTAGAGATGACCTTGGGTATCTATATGATGAAGGATTTTCATGTTCAATTTAATATTCATCTTAATGTTTGAAAAATAACACTGCTTTGCTGCATTTTCACGCACCTTGGTGGCTCAAGTTGATCAGAGATTCGAAACCACTTTTGCTGGAAATCCAAGCCTCACGGTTGAGTTTTGCCAATAGTGTTGGGTCAGTTGCACATTCTGTTTCCTTATTGTGGACAAAGGTGTAGTAGGAGAAATATTTATTAGTTTAAGAGCTGGTAGAAGCATTGTTGCTTACCACGCAGCCAATCACGCATCTACATTGTTAACAGAACCCTGATTTTGTTTGAACAACCATGTGCCCAGCCCCAGGGACAAGAAGGCTTGGGTTCAGCTTATAATTCCCCTTGACTTGCTTTCCCATTTCCCTTTGCAGTTAAGAGTAGCCATGTGACCCATCAGTACTAGTAAGGTTCAAGAAGTCTGCTGGAGGGTTTCTGGAAATTTTTTTCTCTTGCTTATAAAAAATAGGTGAGAAAAAGGTGCTGGTCTTCCTGTATGCATCCCCTTCCTTTTAACGTGCACAAAGTCGGGGTCTGCCTTTTTGCAATGAGCTTGAAAACAAGAAGCCAACGTGCAGTGGTGATGGAATCCATCAGAAAACACCAGGGTCTTCAGTGATGTTACCTGCCAAACCGACCCCGAGCCCGTCTAGCTCAAACCTCTTAATACATAAACAATACACATCTTTAGGTTTTAAGATTGTGGTTCTCAAATGAGATTTCTGGGGATCCCTGAAGCCCTTTAAGAGGTCCCATGAAGACAAAACAATTTTCATAATAATATTAAGACATTTACCCTTCTCATCCTTATTCTCTCATGAGCATATAGTGGAGTTTTCCAGAGGCTACATGATGTTTGATATGACAACAGACTGAAGGGTGAAGCGGATAGAGAACTCGGCTGTCTTCTATTAACTCAGACAAGAAAGAGATTTGCAAAAATGTAAAACAGTCAATTGCACCTTTTTTTTTTTGGAAAGCAGAGCTATTTTTCATAAAAATGTACCATTTATGTTAACATGTAATGGGTTTATTATTATTTTTAAATGAATTAGGGAGGGGGTGGTAAGAGATTAACCGAAGAATTTATATGCATACATGCATAACCCATGGACACAGATAATAGTGCGGTGAAGGCCTGGGTGGGGGACTGAGGTGGAAGGGGTCAATGGGGGAAAAATCAGGGACATCCGTAATACTTTCAACAATAAAGACACATTTGAAAAATACAAATTTTAAATTTTTCTCAGCTTTAATTTTTAATACAATAAACATTCATAGATATAACCCACACAAACAAAGGCTTCAATTTTTAAGAGTGCAAAGGAGTCCCGAAACCCAAAAAGTTTGAGAGCTGCTGATATAAGGCATTCTTAAGATGCATTTTTCTGTTAATTGCTGCAGAAATGGTTAATTTCTGAGGAGCATTCCTGAGCGTTAACAGGATTCTTCTTGAGGGAGAACTGTCTTTGTTTAGAAAAGCAAAGCGATGGGCCATTGTGATTGTAGAAAGACAGCAGGGCTGGGACCACCCGGGGAATGAACGAGACAAAGAGAGTGCCAGACTTCTCAGCAGAAGAAAAGAATGACAATTGGGGTGTTGGGGTGAGTCTGCTTGGGAGAGGAACAAAGGAGCCGGAGATGCCCTGCCGAGTGGCAGGGGGTGGAGCTGAGATACCCGGGGGAAGGGTCCCGCGTGGGGAAACGGGGTGGGATGAGGGAGCGAAGACTCGCCGAGGGCTGCCTGCAATTGTGTCACACGCTCTTCTGTGCTCTTCTGGGAGGTGCCACCCCATTGCTGCCTCCAGAGAAATCCGCAGACATGTCTGCTGCACATTCACAGCAGCCTGGGTGAGTGGTGTTTGGGGGAAATCGAGGAAAAGAAGCCTTACTACCTGTTAAGGTTGACATGGAGTGGAGAGAAAACAAGAGGGGAAATGTGGGTGACGTTGAATGGGAGGGAGCCCGAGATCTGGTGGCTTCCCTAGGACCGGAAGTCACTAGGGGAACCGGACGGGCCTCTGGCCCCGCCCCCTCTCCGGGTGCCTTTCCCCAGATACTGGAAAAAGACACAGGGTTTCGCACCGCAAGGGAATTTGAAACCATTACACTAGAGTTTCAAAGAGCTCCATTACTGTAGCCGGTGTCTGCATGAGCAATGCACTGTCAGCTATTTTCCAGAGGGCTTGGCATGTAATGGCTGAAAAGTGGCCTGCACCCCTTTCTAGGTGCCAGGGGACTGGAATCTTGTAGCTCCTTACCGCCTGGTGAGGACTTGAAAGGCAGGTACAGGCCTCCGGGCGTGGGGGTGTCTATTTGGAGGCAGTCAAGTTGATTTTCCAAATATGCACTCTGCATTTTACTGCAGAGTTTCATTTCTTTTCCTTAATACTGCTTATCTAAAAGGCGGCCACTTTTTTCCCCTTTTTAAAAAATTGTTGACAGTATTACAGATGTCTCCCATTTTCTCCCTTTTTGCCAACCTCTCCACCTTGGCCCCACCCCAGGCTTGCCCCATACTACTGTCTGTGTCCATGGGTTATGCATATATATTCTTTGGTTAATCTCTTCCTGCCCCCCCCAGATCTGTTACTCTGTTCCAGGAATCCATACCTCTAGCTCTATTTTGTTTGACAGACGGCCACTTTTAATGGTCCTTTACTTGGTTTACAAAGAAAAATGTTTCTCTTTCCAGCACGCTTTCACTCAGGTGTGGGGAATCTGCACTTACTTTGTATGTTTTAAAAGTCTAATGAGGAGTTAGTAAGCACTTGGAAACTTGGCAGCTTTCAGGATGAAAGCACAGATCTGTGGTTATGACATCATCCTTGTTAATTACCCCTTTGCAAAAATCTGCCTGAATGGAGAAGAGGTGGGTGTGTCTATGTGGGTATTTAACGTGATAATTAAAATATATTAATGATGGTTTTCACTTCTCAAGCATGGTACATCTTAGGATCTTCTTTAAAAGTGCTTTCACATGCTTTAATTAGCCCTTATAACTCTACCAGGAAGAAGTGAAACAGCCCCATTTTACAAAAGAGGAAAGTGAAACACAGGAGTAGGGGCCTCTTTCCGGGAAGGATTTTGATAGAATGAAGCTGCCTCCCCACAGCTCGATAATGAGCTTCATCTTTCTCCTTTGCTTCAACCAAGAATTAACATTCACAAGCTTTAACTGAAGAACACAAATTTGTTCATACCTTGATGTACCAGATACCCGAATCAGGACAGCACACTTTGGGGTCCATAAGAAATTAGTGCTTATTATATAAGCCACCTCCTAAGGTTATCTAAACAAACGAGAGAGAGAGAGAGAGAGAGAGAGAGAGAGAGAGAGAGAGGAACAATAAATCAAATTGGCTATAAAACTCAGATACTCTGATTCCCAGTTTCATCTTCAACCATTTTGAGTTCTGGATTATGTATAGAACTGTTCTAGATTTTTTAAAAGGAAAGATTGCTAATAAATTCACTCTTTATAGGTTATTTTTATTTTCAAATGAAGAGATGTAGGAAAGTTGATAGGAATGCATGGAAGTAAATTCAGAGAAAAATAGAAAATTTTCTTCCCACTGAATTTATTTAGCTATATGTCTGAAAGAGGCCAAATGAGGGGCATACTTTTACAAAGCTATAATAAATAATTTTCAAACACACACAATATTCATCACCCAGTTGCCACAGTTATCAACTTTCTTCTATTTTTGTTTAAACTCTCCCTTGCCACTTGTTTTGTGGGAGTATTTTATTTATTTATTTTTCTTTATTGATTTTAGAGAAGAAGGGAACAGAGAGAGAGGGAGAGAGAGAGAGAGAACATCAATTGGCTGCCTCCTGCATATTCCCCACTGGGGATCGGCCCCACAACCTGGGCATGTACCCTGACCGGGAATCCAACCGGTGACTTCTTGGTGCATGGGTTGACACTCAACCACTGAGCCACACTGGCCATGCTTGTGGGAGTATTTTAAGCAAACCCCAGACATTATATCATTTTACCATAAAATTTTCTGTATTTTTTCCTATTGGATAAGAACCTTAAAAATAGAATCATAATAATCATTATCACACAGAACCGAAAATCAATTCTGTATATTATTTAATAATCAATCTGTATGTAGTTTCTACTGATTATTTCAAACTTGCCCCAAAATTGGATTGATTGATGTTTCTTAAGTGTTTTACTTAACAGATGTCCCTTCTTTCCCCTCCTCCTGCATTCCATTCCTGTGTTGGAAAAACTGGATCATTTGTCCTGTAGAACTGTTACTAGAAAGGGGACCTGCCTAGGGCCAGCTGGTAGTGTGTAGGTTCCCCCCCCCCTTTATTGATTTTAGAGAGAGAGGAAGTGAGAGGGAGAGAGATAGAAACATCCATGAGAGAGAACATAAATTGGCCGCCTCCTGCATGCCCTCCACTGGGGATCGGGCCCAAACCTGGGCATGTGCCCTGACCAGGAATTGAACCTGTGACCTCTTGGTGCATGGGTCGATGCTCAACCACTGAGCCACACCGGCCGGACGTGTGTGGGTTCTTGACTTCGTGTAGGAAAAATTTCAAAACTCGAGTCCAGGTGAACTTTAGAGGATGTTTATTAAAGCTGGGGACAGTGAAACAAAGGGCTGGAGAAATGAACCTAGGATGGCCTGCTTTGGCTCACTGAGAAGTCAGGTTCAGGGGGTTTGTCTGGAAGGAACTGTTGCTGCCCATTGTTGCCCTGATTGCAAGTCTTGTGGGGTCCCTTAGAGTTTAGGAGATGCACGTCAGTGGGGGAAGAAGCCGGGTGGGCGGGAGTGCTCCTGGGAAGGAGAATGCGTACTGTGTTCTTGGTCTTGAGGCTTTTATTTCTCTCTTGTAGGTGGAAATCTTCGGGGAGATCTCAGGGGAGGGTTTCAACAGACTATTAGTTTTCCAGGTGTGCACCTTCAGGATGGTGGTCTTCACTGATTGGTCAGTGTAAGGACAGGGGGTCATCAGTCACTGCAGCTGGTCCTGGTGTCTGTCACCCACCTGATTTTGCTGTTTTTCTGCATCTGGAGCTGAAATACAACTGAGACCTAGATGTTATCTCTAGGGAGGTGACCCTCTGTATCTGCTATAAATTGCTCTGTCAGTTTGTTCAGTTCTCTGTCTCAGTTTCCCTATTCCACTTGTGCTAGCTTACTGGGCTGTCTCAGAACTTTCCATAGTCTATCTATTTAACTGATTGTATCTTTGGTGGTTCTTTTTTTTAAAACATGTCTCTCTCCACCCTTCATCTTTCTTTAAATAGCAGTTCGATCTGAAGGCTAGATTAGCTTCAAGTTCTTTTTCTTTTTCAGCCCAGAATATGTCAGTGGTCGTGCTGTGAACTTTCTGTTATGTTACAACAGGAGGCACTTAATGTCTGTTTTTGCCATTTTGGGGGCATGTCAAGTAGGATCCATGACTTCATTGCAACATAGTGATTTCCTCGTTCTATCACTTCTACATTTATTAGCTGTGACTCTTTTAATAAAGAGAACCTTTTGCTCATCAACTAGTGTATTTGGTTACCCTGAAATACAATCCATAAAGGAAAGGAAGATAGATGCTTAATTCTTTCCCTTTAGTTATCACTTTTCAGAATAATGCCCTAGTTACCTCAAGCCTACTGATGAGTTTTTATTTATTTATTTTTATTTATTTATTATAATCCTCACCTGAGGACATTTTTTTGAGGCCATTTTTCCATTTTTTTTGTTCAGATAGAGTGGGAGGGAGAGAGAGGAAGAGAGAGAAAGAGAGAGAGAGAGAGAAACATTGATGTGAAAGGAACACATCCAGTGGCTGCCTCCCGTACGACCCAACCAGGGCCGGGGACAAACTGCAACTGAGGTGCCCTTAGCGGGAACTGAACCCGGGTCTCTCTGGACCGCAGACCGATGCTCTAACCGCTGAGCCAAACTGGCCAGGGCTACTGATGAGTTTTTAAAGTATCATTATAAACTCATGGATTGAACAAATACATTTATTTTACTTGATGTGTTTCAATTCATTACAGTCACTATTCTTTAAAAAAAAATTTTTTTCCTTTATTGATTTTAGAGAGAGAGGAAGGAAGAGGGAGAGAGAGATAGAAACATCGATGAGAGAGAACATCGATTGGCCGCCTCCTGCACGCCTCCCACTGGGGATTTGGCCCACAACCTGGGCATGTGCCCTGACCGGGAATCAAACCAGTGACCTCTTGGTGCATGGGTCGATGCTCAACCACTGAGCCACACCGACCGGACACAGTCACTATTCTTATTGATGCTTGTCCCATCTTTGGCCAGTGGAAACACTCAACTTTCCTTCCACCAAAGTATCTTTGATGGCTTGTCTTCTGAAATAGTACTATGTACCAGGATCTTGGATTTTGCCTGCTCCTGACCTGGAAGCAGCCTTTTCTTCAAAGAGCCGTGGTGCCTTTGCCTGGGAAATGAAGAGAGACCTACTTTTGATGCAATGTAAAAAGCGATGAATTCAAAAGAGGCCCCAGGGCGGCGTGTCTTTGGGCAGTGGACAGTGCTTGTGGCGTGAAATGGCAGGAAGGGACCCTGGGCCAGCTCTTCATTTACACATGAACAAACAGGATACCAGCCTCCATCAAAACTCCGTGGCCGGGTCAGGAGGACACGGTACCGGGAGACCCTCCCCAGGGTGTGACCTTTGACAAGTCAGGCCCTCACCCTGGCATCCCTTGCAGCCCGACACAGTGCGGCCCCAGGTGCATGACTAACGTTTCCGGCAATGACGCGCCCTGGGACTTTCCCGGCCCGGCCCCGCCCCGCAGGAGCTGGTGAGACCGGCGCGGCGGGGGCGGGGAGCCGGCGGGGGCGGGGAGCCGGGAGCCGCCCCGCCCGGTCCCAGGGCCTCAGCGCCCCCTGGCGGCCACGCCTGGCGAGGAGGCGCTCAGCTGCCCCCGCCGGGCCTCTTCGCCCCGGGGTGGGGCTCGGGCGGGTGGAAGCCCGCAGAAGCTGCAGAGGTTTCGCAAGGACAGGACCTTAAGGGGGGGAGGGGACAAAAAAAAACCACTGTGTCACGCGAGGCTGCCAACCAGGGTTAGCGAGCTGGACTAGTTTTCTGACGCCCAGGGAGGGGCGGATGGAGGGGGCTGGGCTGCAACGTCCAGACACGTGACTGCTGTCGCCTGCTCGCCGGTACCGCGGTGGCGCGCCCTGCGCCCCGGGGGACGGAAGGGGGCGCGAGTCGCGCCGGCTCTGTCCTGGCCTGCAGTTGCGGCGACGTCACTCCACCGGGGAAAACGGAACAAAAGCTGTTTTCTCAGCCCCTCCCCTGTCCCCAATTCCAGAAACAAGGCCCCTGATCCCAAGCTGGGCTATCCAGCCCCCACGGAACTGGGTTTCGATCGGAAGGTTGGATGTGGAAGGACAAGGGGAGGAGGATGGTTTGTCAGTAGAGAACAAAGGAGTTAGGTGCTTTAGCCACAGGATGGGTTCAGTCCGGGTAGTTTAGGGGTGCCTGGCAAGAAGAGGAGTCTCCCCCTTCCACTGCATATACAGGCAGTGGAGGTGGCCGCAGGGATGGGGAGCCCTTGTGTCTCAGTCTTGCTAGAGTCTGAAAAACCCAGGGGCTAGAAGACAATTGGACTGAGTCCTAGCTCCACCTCTACCTGTCACCCTGGGGAGCAGGTCACTTAATCTTTGTGGGCCTCAGTTTCCTCACTTGAAGAATGATGGTCAGAACTGGATTATAGCCCTGGCCGGTTTGGCTCAGCGGTTAGAGCGTCGGCCTGCGGTCCTGAGAGAGACCCGGGTTCGGTTCCCGCTAAGGGCATGTACTTCGGTTGCAGTTTGTCCCCGGCCCTGGTCGGTCGTGCGGGTGGCAGCCACTCGATGTGTTCCTTTCACATCGATGTTTCTCTCTCTCTCTCTGTTCCTCTCTCTCCCTCCCACTCTACCTGAACAAAAAAATGGAAAAATGTCCTAGGGTGAGGATAAAAAACAACAACTGTATTATAGAGTATGTTTTAAGTAGGCTAAGGCCCAGGAAGTGAGGTTGCCTGTCCCGAGTCGACCCAGTAAGTCCGAGAAAAAGGTGGGGCCAAGGCGGGAGCGTCATTCATCCCAGTTCTCTGTCCGGTAGCTCCCAGCACATTCACATGGGCCTCATTAGCAACCATTTGTACACCACAGCCTGTGTGCGGAACATAGGCTCACCCTCAGTGTTTGTGGGACCTGGGGCAAGAGAACACAGGGGCCCACATACCCTATATCCAAATATTTAAAAGTTATAAATCAAGCTAAGAAACTTAAATAAAATATGTTCTGCCCTACCTTGTCATAACGATCTGGAAAGCCAGGTTCAAGTTTGGAGTTTTCGTATTGGCGCTTCTTTACCAGTTCTGAGCTGCAACGTGGTGGCAAAGTGAGTGGCCCCAGCTCAAGGTCCATAGTGTCGCTTCTCTCTCTACTCAGCTCGGTCCACCCCCCACCACGAAGGTCCTTTCCCACGCATGTCCTCGGGTGCAAACAGCCGCCTCCTACAGGGCCACTTCTCCAGTGTGCACCGTAGTGAGTGGCACAGTCTACCCTCAGGAGGATGGACTAGGAAAAGTGTGTTCAGAGTCTGTTGGGCAGGGAGTTCTGAGGCCCCAGGTACCCAGAATGTAGTTTTATTTTATTATTTTTTATCCTCACCCGAGGACATTTTTCCATTTTTTGTTCAGATAGAGCGGGAGGGAGAGAGAGGAAGAGAGAGAGAGAAACATCGATGTGAAGGGACACATCGAGTGGCTGCCACCCGCACGACCAACCAGGGCCGGGGACAAACTGCAACCGAGGTACATGCCCTTAGCGGAAACCGAACCCGGGTCTCTCTGTACCGCAGGCCGACGCTCCAACCGCTGAGCCAAACCGGCCAGGGCCAGAATGTAGTTTTGTGTGGGCATGTCCATTGGCCCCTTGTGCCTTCCTTCACCTTGCCCAGTGTGAGCACTTGGGTCAAGTACAGCCCTGGCCCATCCAAACACTATCAACGGGAAGACTGATGCCTGTGGGAGGAGGGAAGGTGCTAGGAAGGGGCTCATTTCTTAGAGAAGGTAGCATGTGTGCTAAGCCTGCCAGGAAGGATAGGTTTTCAGCAGGTGGTGAAGTGGGAAAAGAAAGGAGCAGAGGCCTGGGGACCTGCCATTCAGGGTCGGAATATCTGCGAATTGTGACCACAGTACACAAAGGCTGTGGAGTTGGTGAGGGGCAGCTTCGCCCATCAGATCAGGTTGAGACCCTACAACCCATCCCGGGGCAGCTCTGCACTGGGCAAAAGTTCCTATACTGTTCCACCCATCATGCCACCTTGGTCATCAGCGCTCATTTACCAATTCCAACTGGGGAAATTTGGCTACTCCACGCTTTCAGAAGGAATTCTGCCCCCTGTTTTGCTGAAAGAGATGACCCCGGAAGAAAGCTTTCTTTAGGAATCAGTGCATCTGCATCATTTTGCCTGGTAGCCAGAGGCTGCTGCAGAATGAACCAGCCCTCATTGCCCCTGGGAACAGCCTTCTACCAGGGCTGGAAGTTGGTGGATAAACGCCCCAGCTCCCTACCCTGCAGTTGAGCGAAGTCTGAGATGTGAGCGCTACATCATCGCCCAGAGTTCGCCACGGATTAGGCTGCACTTGCCCACAGTGCAAACTTGCTTGATAGCACCTTCAGTTTCTGCTTTCCCCACTCCCCTGCTGGCTCTTTCTGCAATCACCTCCCGAATAAGTACTTCCATTCGCATCCCTGTCTCAGGATCTGCCGCTGGGGGAGCCGGACGAAGCATAAGGACATTTCGTGTTGCAGTTGGGCCCGAGGATTCTCATCTGTAAATAAAGGCGTGGAAGGAGACGATCACTGATCACTGAGTTTGCCTCATTTGTTTCGTATCAGATGAACTGGGGCACCTGGCTTTGTTCCACTTGGTGTCAGGGTACAGTGTGCCTGTGCCCCTGCCCCTGTGGAATGGTCTTGTCTCTGGAGTGTGTGTACGGGTGTGCGAGCAGGAGGAGGGGCATCAGAGGAATAGAAGGAATCTGGTTTAACATCCAAGTCCCCTCTGAGAGGCTGCTGACCATCTGAACTCGTGAACCTAAGGAGGAATTCTGTCTTTTCCTTTCATTAGAGGCTCCTTGCTGAGTCCCTGCAGACTGTCCCCCACCAATACAGCAGCGATCACAAAGAAATGCTGGGGCTTCCCACCACCCCCTCTCGGGAGGGAAGCTTTTCTAGAAGGCCACCTGCAAAGGCAAAGTGTTGCATCCTAAGCCACCTTTATTTCACATACTTGCTTAGCACACAGCCCTCCTCCCCTTTTCTGCCCCTTCTTATCAGCTGCTGTTTGCGTTGCGACAAAGAGCCAGCAGGGTGCAAACTGCCCCGCCCGCCCCTGAGCGGCTGGGGGCTGGGCTAGGTAGATCTTTGGATAAAAGGGTCCCTGTCTGAAGTTACTCTTGGGAGCATGCCAGTCAATTGCACTTCCTGCGAAAACCCCTCCCTCCTCCCCCTCCCCCCACCATGAGAACAAGTTTTTGATTCCAAGGCTGCTTGTCCCCCATTTGGAGTCACCTGGAGGATGGGCGCCTTCCTTTCTCCCTTGAGAGCCTCTGATTGTTCCTTACTTGCCACTAAGGAGAAGTGTGTGATTTCACAGGCAGAGAAGGTCTTTCTCAGGGAGATCCTGGGCCCAGGGCAACAGGCCCACTAGCCTGGAGAAGACTGAACGCAAGGTCGACCCGATAAGTCAAGGACAAGGGTTATAGGTGCAGACAGGCTGCTCACGAGGCCACGTTTCAGCCTCTGGCCTGCTGCTGGGGGAGTGAGGGGAGGCTTCGTTGGGCCAAGGTTCAGGATGAAGACCGCAAAGGATGCCTCCAACACTAAAGCCAATGTGGCCAGGACGGCAGGTTGCCATGGATACCTGGGAGTTGGATCCCAGCAGAGCAGATAGCCAGGCCTGATGGATATGCTGAGGCCAGAAAAATGTGGGGACACCCGCACCACAGTCACACCTTGAGCAGACCTAACCACTCCCCTAAACTGGGGCTTTCTGAACTTCCCTGAGCGTAAGAATCTTATTCAAATGTAGGTACCGATTCCAGAGGTATAGCGGTGGGGTGGGGGGTGCTGAGCATCCAAAGACCTAACCAGCTCCCCACGTTACCGCTGCTGCTGGTTGCTGGGCCCCTCACTCTGAGTAGCAAGGGCCTGAGTCCTGATGGATTTGAGAAACCCCAGCCACGTTCTGAAAATGGCCCATGGACCTGCTGCCTTGGGCGGTGGCCAGCACAGCCTCAACCCCCGAACTGGGTCTCTAGCCTGATTGTCATGAATGTGGCATCAATCACTCCAAAGAGGAAAATCAGCAGCCTGCATTTCGGGAAAACATCATTATTTTAAGCTGCCCTGGCCATTCCCCACTTCTCCGAGTTATATAACATGTCCTCGTGGAAAATGCTGATAACGCTATTTGGGTGGCAGGAAGCCAATTTCTGGCTGCGTATTGCTTGGGGTTGGGGCTGGGGTCAGGGCAGGAGGTTGGGTCTGCAAAGGATTTAAGGAGAGAAAGGGGCCAGGCAGCTGGAGAGGCCGAGGCTTGGGGATAAAGCCGATTGGTGTGTCAGCAAAATCTGTCACTGGCTTTGTGATTCGAAAGGCAGACACATTCTTTCATCTCTGGTAATCCTCATCTGATACAGGATTTTCCTGCCATTAAATCTGGAGAAAGAAAAATAAGCACTCAAACCTGCACAAGCAACGATTCCTCCTCGCCCCCTGCGCACCACCCCCACCTTATCTGTTGGACGATTTTTAGCGCCTGTGGCTGCCAGACTTGAAAGATGGATGGGCTGAGGGAGCCAAAGGCTGCCTCGGAGGAGGAGGAGGAGCGGGGACAGGCCGACCCCCCAGGATGGTAAGCAACACTTGGAGACTATTCACTAAGGCTGTTCTGCAGAGGTTTCCTTTCTGTTCATATCCCTATGGGGTTGTCAGTGAGTCCGTCTGAGTGGCTGTCAGGGTTTTCTAAACAGATCCAAGCTGTCGGGTTTTTTCTTGGGGGGGGGTTCTGATTAGCTGTTGTTATTGGTTCTTCTTAACCCAACACCAAGATTATGGGGGAAAAGTGAGTGTGAAGAAGAGGGGGAAAAGCAGGGCAGTCGAGGAGGAAGTATGGAGGTGCGGGGAGGGCCTGCGTGTCCAGGCACCTGGTGACCTATGCTCTCTCCCCTCAGGTAGGGATCCCACAGCTGGGTGGTTCTAAGCCACCAGGCTTGTGAAAGGACACGGGATGCTGGTCCTGCTGCTGCATGGTGAGTTTTGAGGCCCACTCCTGCTGTCCCCCACCAACCTGTTGTCAGTAGGTGCAGGGGTTGTGACGCCCGTAGAAGATGCTAGAAGATGTGTGGAAATCCAAGGAGCATGGTCTTCAAGCGGCTTCCGTGAAAGCTGTACCTGAACGCCAGTTGGGATTAGGTTTCAACTGAATGTGTGATCGTGGGGGAGGGGATGGAGAATGAGAGAAACAGGAGGTATTGGGTTTTTTGTGTTTAAAAACAAAACTGAGCCAAATATAGAAAATAACCTTCTGGTGATTTTCTTATTCGAATTTCAGACATGAATTTATTGACATAATCACCAAAAACTGAAGTGGCTTTCTAATCACATTATTTTAATCTCGTTTAGGTTTAAAAAAAAATTTTTTTTCCTTTATTGATTTTAGAGAGAAAGGAAAGGAGAAGGAGAGAGAGAGATAGAAACATTAACGAGAGAGAACATTGATTGGCCGCCTCCTGCACGCCCCCCACTGGGGATCGGGCCCACAACCTGGGCATGTGCCCTGACTGGGAAATCGAACTGGTGACCTCTTGGTGCATGAGTCCATGCTCAACCACTGAGCCACACCGGCCGGGCCTAATCTCATTTAGTTTTTAAAAATCCTTTAAAGAAACCATCTTCCTAAAGGAAGAAGAAAAAATGGGAACTATCATGTTGGAACTGTGTGATGATGGATGTTGAAAAAAATTTTTCCAAGTTTTTGCCCTGTTGTTCTGTGGGTTTTAATAAAACTCCTCACAAAGTTTTTCCTACACCTCTACAGCTCTAGGTGCTCAAAACCGAGGTAGCCCAAGAAAACAAATCCCTTGTTAAATTCTGCAGTAAAAAACTCTAAACAAAGAATCTGTTTTTCTGACCCTCGGGTGAATATAATTATCTGAAGTTGTAACTACCCGTGTCATAGCAGTGCTAGCAGAGAAAATTTTCCCCGATAATTCTAAAATGGTAATAGAATTTTTTGGCTCTTTATTCGATCTTTTCAAAAAGCTGAATTTGCTCTATTCAATGAGTCAACAGGTACACACAGTACCTTCAATACACTCAAGGGATATTATGCGAGATGATTGCATAGGTTTTGTTCTTGAGAAACTTCCATTCTTTTATGGAAGACCCAACAAGTAATGAGAAAAAAATTGGAACAAGGCACAGGGAACATTATGATAAATAGAACATGACTGCCTACCTCGAGGATCCTGCAAAGGACAGAGGTTGACATTTATATAATTACAAACAGCCAGCTCCTTGCCAATCCCCCCTACCTAGAAAAGGATATGAAGTTTGATTGACTCACTGGGACAGAATGTTTACTTCCAAAAGCCAGTATTGTTTTAAATGTGCACCAGAAAGCTCTCCTGTTGCTCGCAGAGCGCAGGCAATATTCATAGCCCGCCTGCTGCAAAACAGGAACTGTCTCTGCTGCAGAGAAACTGAAATCCATCTAGACTTCTTGTGACAAGTTGGAGAGCTTAGTGGTGACATCATTGGCTAACAATAGATGCACTTAAAATTAATGACCATCTCCACATCCCCTGGCATTTCATTTAAAACACACTCAGCAGCACAGATAATAATTCCTTTGACTACAAGGCACAAGGATTACGGACGACGTGTTCCCGAGAAGTAGGCAGGGATAGAACTCTACCTCTTCAAGAAGAGAAAAATGACTACATGAGCCTGATGAAACAAATCCGAAGTGGCTCGCAGCAGGGCAGATCTGGGGCAAAACGGAAACAAATTCTCTGGACACAAAGGTCGCCTGGAAGGGCCAGGTCTCTCCCCCTCTCCCCCTTGTCAACCTCTTCCAGACTCCCCCTACTTGTCACAGCATAATATCCCATTTCCGCAACTGTTTACAGGGTCCTTCACCATCGGCTTGCTCCAAACTGCGAGTCTTTGAAGAGGGCCAGGGTTTGTATTTTATTCATCTCACAGTCTAGAGTCTAAGACATAGTAGGTACTTCATAAGGGTTTGTTTGTTGAACGAGTGAAGCCACCCAGGTTAGAACCGTTGCAATATCTGATAAAGGTCTTGCATCCAGAACTTTATCAGATATTGTAGCAGTGTATACACACACACATATGTATTTAAAAACTCTTAAAACTCAACGATAAGGCAAATAACCCAATTTTTAAAACCAGGCAAACAAATTTGAATAGATATTTCATCAAAGAAGGTATACAGCCCTGGTCAGTTTGGCTCAGGAGACCAGAGAGTCGTGGATTTGATTCCTGGTAAAGGGCACATACCTCGGTTGTGGGTTCGATTCCTGGTAAAGGGCACATACCTCGGTTGTGGGTTCGATTCCTGGTAAAGGGCACATACTTCGGTTGTGGGTTCGATCCCTGGCTCCAGTCGGGGTTGCGTGGGAGGCAACCTATCAAAGTGTCTCTCTGTTGCTGTTCCTCTCTCTCTCCCCCCTCCCTCCTTCCCACTCTTAAGAAAATCAATGGGGAAAAAAAGAGAAGATATACAAATGGCTGATATGAAAAGATTCTCAGCATCATTAGACATCAGGGAAATGCAAGTGAAAACCACAATAAGATACCACTTCACACTCATTAGGATGGCTAGAGTCAAGAAGACAGTCAATAATAAGTGTTGGTAAGGATGCGGAACAATTGGGACTCTCACATGCTGCTGGTGGGAATGCAAGATGGTCTGGCCACTGTGGAAAACAATATGGCAGTTTCTTCTATAGGTCTACATCTAATTACCATTTCACCCAAGAATTCCACTCCTAGATAAATGAAAAACGAAAACACATGTCGCCCTGGCCAGTTGCTCAGTGGTTAGAGCATTGGCCTGTAGTCCAGAGAGACTGGGGTTCGGTTCCCGCTGAGGGCATGTACCTCGGTTGCAGTTTGTCCCCGGCCCTGGTGGGGTCGTGTAGGTGGCAGCCACTCGATGTGTCCCTTTCACGTTGATGTTTCTCTCTCTCTTCCTCCCTCTCCCTCCCACTCTGTCTGAACAAAAAATGGAAAAAGTGTCCTCGGGTGAGGATAAAAACAACAACAACAACAACAAAACAGCATTTGTCCACAAAAAGACTTGCACAGCAGTCCTTACATCAGCTTTAGTCAAAACAGGTGAAAACTGGAAGCAACACAAATGCCCATCAGCAGGTGACCGAGTACGCAGATCGAGGTACATTCATACAACGGAATGCTGTTCAGAATAAAAAGGAACAATCAACCGATATTCAGAGCAGCATAGATGAACCTCACAAACACAATGTTGACTAAAATAATTACTTGATTCCACTTACATGAAGCTCTGGAACAGGCAAAACCCATCTATATTTCAGAAAGCAGATTGTTGGTTGCCTGGAGGCGAGGATGGGGAGGGGGCCGCTGTCAAAGGGGCCCCAGGACACTTTCTGAGTGGTAGAAATGTTACAAATCGTGATTGGGGTGGTGGTTACATGGGTGAATACATTTGTTATATTTACTGAACTGTATACTTCAAATGGATACATTTTATTGTAAGTAAACAATACTTCAATCAAAGTGATTTAAGAGGAAAAGGAAAGCTGTAGGGAGAAAACAGCTGCACTCCAGGGAGAACAGAGCCCTCATTACTGAGCCCGGCGCTGTGGAGCGGCCAGCAGTGTGTATGTGAGATTCATCCATGTCACTGCATAGATCAGTGGCCCCTTCCTTTTTTTATTTCATTGATTTTAGAGAGAGAGGAAGGGAGAGAGAGATATAGAAACATTGATGAGAGAGAACATCGATTGGCCGCCTCCTGCATGCCCCCCACTGGGGATCGGGCCCACAACCTGGGCATGTGCCCTGGCCGGGAATCGAACTGGTGACCTCTTGGTGCAGGGGTCCATGCTCAACCAGTGAGCCACACCGGTCGGGCTGTACTTGTTTGTTTATTCATTCCCTTATTGCTGAGCATTTAAGTTGTTTCCAGTTTGGGGCAATTATCAAGATATAGACCCCGAGGCCTTTCTGTGGCCTTGTGCTTTTCTTCTTAGATGAGACAGCTTTTCGTCTCAAGATCCACAGGGCCTGTGAGGCCATCAGCGGACCACCCTTCTGGAGACAGACTGA
The DNA here is from genome assembly GCF_014108415.1 of Molossus molossus. NCBI lineage: Eukaryota > Metazoa > Chordata > Mammalia > Chiroptera > Molossidae > Molossus > Molossus molossus. The sequence goes on along the minus strand of NW_023425355.1, from coordinate 113,848,583 downwards.
CTTCTCCATTCTCCATGACTCACATTGGCCAGCAGAGCTAGAGCATGATCCTTTCTTTCCTGTCACAGAAGGTGTGAGAAGCAAGTTCTGGGGTCACCATGAGGCCAGAGGCCATGGGATGTTTCCCCCGCTGCAGTTCTGTCCCCAGCCCAGCCCGTTCTGTTTTGAAAACCCAGCACTGGGTCATGGCCTGAGGAGCAACCAGGGTAGCATTTGCCGGGGGTGGAAGGAGAACGACTTCTAGAGCCAAAGTGGCTGAAGAGATTTTGCTGAAATCAGAAAACTGACCATATTTTCCTTTGGTATTTTGGTTTCACGAGGCACAAGTTCTTTGAAAACAATGAGAATGAAGAAACACTTTAAACTCAGCCTGTGGTTGGAAACTGCATGAGTAACTGTTCCAGGAAACCTCAAGGGGGAAAAGCACATATTAGAAAAGCTAAGCGCCTACAAAGGAGAAATTCCTCAGCTGGTCTGCATTAAGACATCATTCTGAGGCGTGTGAGCCCAGCCATCACTGCCTCCCAGCGGCTCGGGGCTTGGCCAGTACACTGACCAGACACAAAAGCAGGGACCCATTTCTGCTGATTGCTCAGATTCAGGGACACCTTGTAACATTTTTTTTTTTAAATCCTCACCCAAGGATACTTTTACATTAATCTCCAGATGGAGCTGGAGGGAGGAAGTGAGGAAGAGGGAGAGAGAGAGAGAAATCCTCACCCAAGGATACTTTTACATTAATCTTTAGATAGAGCAGGAAGAAAAGAGGGAGGGAGGGGGGGGAGAGAGAGAGAGAGAGAGAGAGAGAGAGAGAGAGAGAGAGAGAGAGAGAGAGAAACATCGATGTGAGAGAAACACATTGATTGGTTGCCACCTGCACAACCCCAACCGGGGCTGGGGACGAACTGCAACCGAGGTACGTGCCCTTGGCCGGAATCGGACCCAAACTCTTTGGTCCACGGGCGATGCTCTCACTGCCGAGCCATCCCGGCTAGGACTCGGAACATTATTTTTAAGTGAAGTAAAATTTACATAACATAAGCCTGGCTGGTGTGGCTTAGTGGTTGAGCATCGACCCATGCATCAAGAGGTTGCTGGTTCGATTCCCGGTCAGGACACATGCCCAGGTTGTGGGCCTGATCCCCAGTGGGGGGCATGCAGGAGGCGGCCAATCGATGTTCTCTCTCATCCATGTTTCTATCTCTCTCCCTCTCACTTCCTCTCTTTAAAATCAATAAAGAAAAAAAATTACATAACATAAAAATAACCTTTAATCATTTACAAGTGTACGATTCGGTGGTATTTAGTACATTCACAATGTTGTGCAACCATCACCCTTATATAGTTCCAGGACATTTTCATCACCTGAAAGGCAACTCTACCTATTAAGCTGTCATGCCTCATTGTTCCCTAATCTATTAAGCTACTTTCCGTCTCTATGGATTTGCCTCTTCTGGACATTCCGTACAAATGGAATCATGCAATATGTGGGCTTGTATGTCGTGCTACTGTCACCTAGCCTAATGTTTTTGAGGTTCATCCACACTGTAGCATGTACTTCATCGATTTTTTTGGCAGAATAATATTCCACTATGCGGAGACACCACCTTTTGTGTATCTATTCATCTGTTGATGGACATTTGTTGTTGCCATCTTTGGGCTATTGTGAATAGTGCTGCTACGAACATTTGTGTACAAGTATTTGTTAGAACACCTGCTTTCAATTCCTTTGGGTACATTCATAGGAGTAGACTTGCTGGGGCATATGGTGACTCTAGGTCACACCTTGTAACATTTTATATCACACAGATGAACCCCCATTTTTATAATGCTGGTCTTCTTAGACCGTTGGTTTTCAGTTGGGGCTGTATGTTGGAATCACCTACAGAGCTTCAACAGGACCGATGCCTAGTTCCACCCCTGAAGAGTCTGATGTGATTGGTCTGGTGTGCAGCCTGGGCATTGTGAGTTGTGAGTTGGTTAAAAGTTTCTCAGGTGGCCTGGCCGGTGTGGCTCAGTGGTTGAGCGTTGTCCCATGCACCGAGAGGTCGCTGGTTCAATTCCCAGTCAGGGCACATGCCCAGGTTGTGGGCCAAATCCCCAGTGGGGGGCATGCAGGAGGCGGCCAATCGATGTTCTCTTTCATCGATATTTCTCTCTCTCCCTCACTTCCTCTCTCTCTCTAAAATCAATAAAGGAAAAAAAATTTTTTTTTAAGTTCCTCAGGTGATTCTTATCTACAGCCCAGGTAGAGAACTATTCTAGACTCTTCCTTGCAGTCTACTTGTAGTCATGACTTCAATATTCTGACTTTTGGTGTCTTGCTTTCCACTCTGGGGCGGATTTCCACATGGTCCTTGAAGTATCAGTTCCTTGGTGGGATTTAATCCTGTGACAACAGCGGCTCATGGAGCCTACTCGCTTTGCACCAGGCTTTCACAGCTGTTGCAAGCTTTCCCACTCACCTGCCCCTCATCAGTGTCCATCTGTTACAGATGAGGAAACAGATGCAGAAAGGTGGTCTGAGGTTAAAAGCAAAAACAAAGCAGCGTGAGAGAGCGGGGATGACAGGCAGTGTCCTGAGAGTTTGTGAGAGAACTAGAGCGAGAGGCCACACCCTCAGGATGAGTGTCTCTAGACTGAAGGCTCTGGAAAGCCCCACATGTGAATCCTGGAGCTCTGACAGAGGCCGGCTGAGCTGGGGCCAGCCCTGAGCCCGGCCAGTCCTGCTGAGTTTCTCATCTTCCCCGCCCTGCCTCAGACTGGGAATAAAAGCACTGAAGCCTTTTCAGATTCCCACCTAAATCCTTCCCAAAAATCCTGGTGTGAGAAGAGCACTTGCTAAGAACTGCCAAGGAGTTTGACCTTCTTTTCTCACAAACTGGGATCTTTATTTTAATTTGGTAAATGTTTTTCTGGCCAAAGTATTCCCATGGAACTCAGCTTTGGACGGCCAAGGAGATTTGTTTTTGGAGCGATCACTTCTGATTCCAGGAGAGGCCCCTTTACATTTGCATTTGGAACAATCAGGGGTGGCCTAACCCATTCTGAATTCAATTTTCTCTGTTCCCTGGCAATGAATGGCAAGGAGCTTCTTTTTGATTGAGGGGCACTGCTTGTCCTGAACTTAAGTTGTCTTCTCTTTCGGGGTGGAGCGTTCGCAAGGTTCTTCAGGGAAAGGGGGTGGGCGGGAGAGACAGATTCTCTACACTGTTAGGAACGGCCTTATTCAGGGTGTTGCTCAGGAATCCAGTTGCAAACCATAGAACCCACTCTAGGTCGTTGAAGCCCCGAAGGGGTTTATTCAGGCATGTTAGGTGTTCCCAGGCCTCCTGGTTGGAGGCCCACTGCCTGGAGCAAAGCCTAAACCAGATAGTGGGGCGGTTCCAGCAAAGAGCCTTTGGCCACCACCACTGGCGACACACCTGACAGCTCACGGAAATCATGTTGGGTGCTGCGTGCTGGGTGTCAGAAATTTCAGCATGGCCCTGGCCGGTTTGGCTCAGCGGTTGGAGCGTCGGCCTGTGGTCCAGAGAGACCCGGGTTCGGTTCCCGCTGGGGGCATGTATCTCGGTTGCGGTTTGTCCCCGGCCCTGGTTGGTCGTGTGGTTGGCGGCCGCTCGATGTGTCCCTTTCGTGTCGATGTCTCTCTCTCTCTCTTCCTCTCTCTCCCTCCCACTCTGTCTGAACAAAAAGAAAGAAAGAAATTCCAGCATGGGAGCATGGGAGCCTGACAGCCAGGTGCCTGTGCCACCATCCTGGCTAGAAAATGGTTAGTGTACTGCCTGATGCCTATTTCGGGATCCAAGTCTCGCTGGGTGCGTGTGATTCACAAGCTAGGGCACGTGCTTGGGCCCTAGCTCCAAGGGCAGTTGGGAAAGAGTTTCTGGTTTCAACCTTGAGGAGGCAGGATTTACAAGATAGGAAGTTCCCTAAATGTAGAAAGAATGCTCAAAAGGTATTGAGGAGCCAGAAATGGCGTCAAATGTCCACTACTGTCAGAGATGGTTTGGTGGCAAGAAACAGAAATCCACTCGTCCATGCAGATGGTTTCAATGCGTGTCTGAAATGAAAATAGGGCGATGTCACAGAAACAGCTGCTGCAGGGCCTTATGGGAACTAGAGAGCTGGCCAGCGGCTCCCCCCTCCCTGCTCTCTGGCTCTGTGATTCTCGGGCTGGCTCTAGTCTTTCTGCACACCGGTTTCCCACCAGTTTCCTCACCTTGTCCTTGGCTCCTGCTTCCCTGTAGCTTTGACCTGCATGTAGGTTTGTTACAAATCCTGGCCCCAACGTCCTACAGGTTGGTTCTCACACAATTTCACCGTCTGTTCCGTGTTTATAGGGAAGGAATCAATCTGATTCTGCTTCATCCTCGGCCCGAACAGCTGTGGATGGGAGGGGGCCGTAGCGACACATGAGGCTCTAAGTGGGGTGTTTTTTTCTTTGAGGTGGTGGTTGGTAACAGCTGCTGCCCAAACATGGAAAATGAGAGCCAGAAGGGCCCCCCAAAGGTCAGGATGTGCAGGCCCTTCAGTTTACAATCAAAGAAGTGGACGCTCAGAGTGGCTCGGTACGTGGGGTGGAAGTAGTACAGTATAGTGGGGAGACAAGACACAAAGGTTGGTGTTTATTTATTTATTTATTTTTATTTTCATCCGAGGACATTTTTCATTTTTTGTTTAGATAGAGTGGGAGAGAGAGAGAGAGAGAGAGAGAAACATCAATGCGAAAGGGACACATCGAGTGGCTGCCTCCTGCACGACCCAACCAGGGCCGGGGACAAACTGCAACCGAGGTACGTGCCCTTAGCGGGAACCGAACCCGGGTCTCTCTGGGCCGCAGGCCGACACTCTAACCGCTGAGCCAAACCGGCCAGGGCAAAGGTTGGTGGTGCTTAACCACCCTGAACCTCAGTTTCCTCTTTAATGAGAAGAGAATAATACCTTGCAGGACTATCATCTTAAATGAAATAATATATGTAGCAAGCTTAGCCCTGAGCAAACACTAATTTGCTCATATTTGTTATATGAGCAAAATAATTTGATTAATTTGAGGGACGTATACATGCTCATATCACCCAGATAATATTCCTAAACTATGTCTGTAGGTAGCTGCTGTGCTTTGTGATGGGGTCTCTCTGTAGGCCTTGTTCTGTTGAGCTCCAGAGCCACTGCCGGCAGCTGTGTTCTAGGACTGCATATAAATGTGGTCGTACAGTATGTATTCTTTTTTTTATCCTCACCCGAGGACATTTTTCTATTTTTGTTCAGATAGAGTGGGAGGGAGAGAGAGAAACATCTATGTGAAAGGGACACATGAATGGTTGCCTCCCGCATGACCCGACCAGGGCCGGGGATGAATCACATCCGATGAATCCCTTGACGGGAATCGAACATGTGACTGATTGGTCCAAAGGCCGATGCTCTAACCGCTGAGCCAAACTGGCCAGGGCAGTATGTATTCTTTTTTGTCAAGTTTCTTTGCTCAACATAACGTTTTTGTTGTTGTTCCTGTTTGTTGCTGAGTTATATTAATGTATTGTAATTTTCTTCTCCACTGTACTGTCAGGTAATTTCTACTTTTTATCTATCATAAATAAGCCACTATGAACATTCTTGTACAGTCTTTTTTAAAATTTTTTTATCCTCACCCAAGGACATTTTTGCATTTATCTTCGGATAGTGTGGGAGGGAGAGAGTGAGGAAGAGAGAGAGAAACATCGATGTGAGAGAGACGCATGGAGTGACTGCCACCCACACGACCCCCACTGGGCCGGGGACAAACTGCAGCCAAGGTACGTGCCCTTCGCGGGAACTGAACCCCGGTCTCTCTGGGCCGCAGGCCGACGCTCTAACCACTGAGCCAAACCAGCCAGGGCAATAGTATCTTTAAAAAAAAAAGCTTTATTGAGGTATAATTGGACATATGACAAACTGAACACATTAAAATTTTTTTCCATTTATTGATTTTAGAGAGAGAGGAAGGGAGAGGGAGAGAGAGATAGAAACATCGATGAGAGAGAACATGGATTGGCCACCTCCTGCATGCCCCCCACTGGGGATCGGGCCCACAACCCCGGCATGTGTCCTGACCGGGAATGGAACTGGCGACCTCTTGAGGGGTCAACTCTCAACCACTGAGCCACACCGGCCGGACCAAACTGAACACATTTAAAGTGTACCCTCATGAAACCATCAGCACAATCAAGATAATGAACATAGTCATCACCCCAAGATTCATGCCCCTTTAAAAACCCCTCCCTCCTGCCCTACCCTGCCTCCCTACCCCATCCCCAGGCAACCACTGATCTTTCTGTTACTATAGACTAATTTTTAGTTTCTAGAATTTTATCTAAGTGGAATCATAGTATGTACTCTTTTTTATCTGGTTTCTTTCACTTGGCAGAATTATCTTGAGATTCATCCATGTCGCATGTATCAATAGTCCATTCCTTTTTATCACTGAGTAGTATTCCATTGTATGGATAATAGTAATTTGTTTACACATTCAACTCTTTTTATTATTATTTTTGTTTATTGATTTTAAGAGAGAGAGGAGGGAGAGGGAGAGAGAGATAGAAACATCGATGAGAGAGAACATCAATTGGCCGCCTCCTGCATGCCCCCCACTGGGTATCGAGCCTGCAACCCGGGCATGTGCCCTGACTGGGAATTGAACCAGGACTTCTCAGTCCATGAGACGGGGATGATGCTCAATCCACTGAGCCACACCAGGCGGACTACCAATTCAACTCTTGATGGGTGTTTGTGTTGTTTCCAGTTTTGGCTTATTATGAATCAAGCTGCTGTGAACATTCATGCCAAGTCTTTTGGACGGGCACATGCTTTTATTTCCCTTGGAGTAAATGGATGGATCATAAGGTAGGTGTATGGTTAACTTTTTTTTTTCTAATCCTCACTGGAGGATACTTTTTTCCATTTTTATCTTCAGATAGAGTGGGAAAGAGAGAGAGAGAGAGAGAGAGAGAGAGAGGAACATGGATGTGAGAGACACACATCAACTGATGTCCTCTCGCATGACCCCTACCAGGGCCAGGGACTGAACCGCAACTGAGGTATGTGCTATTGACCAGAATCGAACCCGCGACTCTTTGGCCCGCAACTAATGCTCTAACCACTGAGACAAACCGGACAGGGCTGGTTAACTTTTAAAGAAACTGCCATATTGTTTCCAAGGGGTTGTACCATTTTACATTCCTATCATCAGTGTAAGAAAGTCCCAGTTGTCCCATATGTTCTCCAACACTTGGTATGGTCAGTCTTCCTAATTTTAATAGGTGGCTATTTTAATTTGCATTTCCCTAACAACTAATGATGTTGACCATTTTTCATGTGTTTATTTGTCTTTTTTATATCTTTTTTATAAAGTGTTTCTTCAAATATTTTGCCCATTTATTACTTGGGATGTCTACTATCTTATTATTGAATTGCTTTTTAAAATATTTATTAAATTCCCTGGCCGGTTTGGTTCAGCGGTTAGAGAGTCAGCCTGCGGTCCAGAGAGACCCGGGTTCGGTTCCCGCTAGGGGCACGTACCTCGGTTGCAGTTTGTCCCCAGCCCTGGTTGGGTCATGCGTATGGGAGGCAGCCACTTGATGTGTCCCTTTCACATTGATGCTTCTCTCTCTCCCTTCCATTCTATCTGAACAAAAAAATGGAAAAATGTCCTCGGGTGAGGATAAATAAATAAATAAAATAAAATATTTATTAAATTTATTGGGGTTACATTGGTTAATCAAGTGTACAATTCCAAAATGTTATCTGTATATTGCATTGTGTGCTCACCACCCAAAGTCAAGTCTCCTGTTAACATTATTATTGTTTTGAGAGTTCTTTATATATTTTGGATACAAGTCCTTTATGAGATATAAACAGAGGAAATATACAGACATTTTCTCTCGGTCTGTGCCCCGCTTTTTGTTTTCTTAACAGTGTCTTTCAAAGAGCAGAAGTTTTTAATTTTTATGAAGTCAATTATTACTTTTTTCTTTTCTTTTTTTATTTATTTTTTATCCTCACCCGAGGACATTTTTCCATTTTTTGTACAGATAGAGTGGGAGGGAGAGAGAGGAACAGAGAGAGAGAGAGAGAGAAACATCGACGTGAAAGGGACACATCGAGTGGCTGCCACCCACACGACCAACCAGGGCTGGGGACAAACTGCAACCGAGGTACGTGCCCTTAGCGGGAACCGAACCCGGATCTCTCTAGACCGCAGGCCGACTCTCTAACCGCTGAGCCAAACCGGCCAGGGCTATTACTTTTTTCTTTTATGGTTAGCGCTTTTATTTTGCCCTAAGAAATCTTTGTGTACCAGAGAAGAAGGGAGAGAGAGACAGAAACATCAAAGCGAGAAGAAAAAGAACATTGATTGGCGACCTTCTGCACCCCCCCTACTGGGGATCGAGCCTGCAACCCCGGCATGTGCCCTGACCAGGAATTGAACCAAGTCCACGGGACGACGCTCAATCCACTGAGCCACACCAGCTGGGCAGCTTGTTTTATTTATTTTTAACTGATCTTAGAGAGAGGGAGGGAGGGAGAGAGAGAGAAAAAAACATTGATCGGTTGCCTCCTGCATACACCCTGACTAGAGATTGAACCCAAAACTTGGGTATGTGCCCTGACAGGAATCACACCTGCCACCTTTGGTATACAGGATGGTGCTCTAACCAACTGAGCCACTGAGCAGCTGATCTTGTTTTCAATCAAATTTTGGAAATTGATTTCAATTTTTTTTTCTGCCATATTCTCTCTCTTCTGTCTTCTGGGACTCCAAATACATGCATGTAAATCTAATTGCTCAATATTATCCCACAGGTCACTGAATCCCTGATCATATTTTTTCCAATCTTTTCTCTCTCTGTGCTTCATTTTGGATAATTCCTATTGCCCTCTCTTCAAGTTCATGAATCATTTCTTCTGCTGTATCTAATCTGCTGCTTTTCTTACTCAATACTTTTTTAAAATTTCAGATATTGTACTATTCAGTACTAAGAATTGCGTTCATTTTTAGAGTTTCCATACTTCCTCAAAAATTCAAATCCTCATGTCTTCGCCCATTAAATATATTTTTCTATAAATTCCTTAACCTATTTATAATAAGTCCTTGTTTGGTAATTCCAACATCAGAGCTGTCTCTGGATCCGCTCCTGTTAATTTTTTTTTTCTTTTTGATAAGTGTTATGTTTTGCTGCTTCTTCACCTATCTAGTATTATTTGAATACTGGCTATCATAGGTGGTAGTTATAGAAACTCTAGATTCTCTTATCTTCCTTTGAAGAGTACTGAATTTTGTTCTGGCATTTAATTAAATCATTGGCAGATCACCTTAACAGAGGAAGGCTTAGTTTTAGGCTTTGCGAGGGTAGGTCTAATTTAGTTTTGCCCTCTGTCCTGCAAATGGTCTTCACTCCTAAAGCGTGACCCTTTCTGGTTTCAATGGAAAGCTCCAGGTATTTTTACAAACTCTTCTAACTACGTGGACCTTGAACTCTTAATCTGTCTCCCATAACTAGGAAATTACTGAAATCTCTGTTTAGCTATTTTGGCCTTTAGTTCTTGACTCCTTGGAGTCACCCCACACGCATGATATGCACTTTAGGACTCCAAACAGGGATTCAAGGGTAGTCTGTATGCCAATTTTGTGTCTCCCTCTTTTCCATGTTTTCCCTGTTCAATGTCCAGCCACTGTGGCAGCTGAACACTTTGACCTTTAACTCTCAGCCCAATAAGACTCTTGCTTTCTGCTTGAGGTCTATTCCCTGTGTGCAGTGTGGACTTGAAAACACCCTGAGAGGAAAAGCCAGTTAAATGTAGCTCTCGCCTAGTTTGCTTCTCTTCTTTTAAGAGTTGTATCTACTCTGGTTGCCTCTTTAGGTTGCTTCCCAGTGCCTCCAAACAATTTTTTTTTAAATATTTTTTTTCACCCTAGTTGGTGTGGTTCATTTGGTTGGAGCATCCTTCAATTCCCGGTCAGGGCATATACCCAGGTTGTAGGTTCTATCCCTGGTTGGGGCATGTGTGGGAGGCAACCAATTGATATTTCTCTCTCACATCGACGTTTCTCTCTCTCCCCCTTCTCTCTAAAATCAATTAAAAAAAGAAAAAAGTACTTTTTCCCACAGTTTACACTAGCTATCTGCAAGAATATTAGTCTGATACAAATTACTCTGCCATTTATTGCAAGCAGAACTCACCCAAATATGTTATTATTATTATTAAAAAAAATTTTGTGCCATCTTCTCTGGGTTATTAGGCACGTAGTTAGTCTTTATATTGGGTAAGCCAACACTGGCATTTGGTTGTCTGAGAATTTACTTGATTTAATTTAAATTTCACTAAATAATCCAGTAAATTAGTTATTCCTTATGCCTATCAAAGTTTCAAAGGCTGGCCCTGGCCAATTTGGCTCAGTGGTTGGAGTATTGGCCTGTGGACCTGAGAGTCTTGGGTTTGATTCCAGTCAAGGGCATGTGCCTTGGTTGTAGTTCAGTACTCCACCCTGGTCAGGGTCGTACGGGAGGCAACCAATCAATGTGTCTCTCACATCAATGTTTCTCTCTCTCTCGCTCCCTCTCACTATGTCTGAAAATAAATAGAAAAATACCCTCAGGTGAGGATTGAAAAAAAAAGTTTCAAAGGTTGAAAATAGGTCTCTAATGGTGATAACATCTTGAATGTTTAAAGTTTAAAATAAACTTTAGTCTATGTTCTGAAATAGGCATTACATTGACATGGTTCAAACTCTGAAAGGTAAAAAGTATATACAATAGCCCTGGCCAGTTTGGTTCAGCGGTAGAGCATCAGGCCGTGGAACAATGAGTCGTGGGTTTGATTCCAGCCAAGGGCACGTACCTCGATTGCAATTCATCCCTGGCCCTGGTTGGGTCGTGCAGGAGGCAACCAGTTGATGTGTCCCTCTCATGTCGATGTTTCTCTCTCTCTCCCTCCCACTCTGTCTGAAGATAAACAGAAAAATATCCTCAGGTGAGAATTATTTTTAAAAAGTATATACAGTAAAAATACTCATTCCTCTGGCATGTTTTCTAAAAACTGGCAGCCGCCCCACTGGTGTGGCTCAGTGGTTGAGCATCGACCCACGCACCAAGAGGTTACCAGTTTGATTCCCCATCAGGACACATGCCCAGGTTGTGGGCCAAATCCCTAGTGGGGGGCATGCAGGAGGCGACCAATCCATGTTCTCTCTCACTGATGTTTCTATCTCTCTCTCTCTTCCTTCCTCTCTATCTAAAATCAAAGAAAAAAAATTTAAACTGGCAGCTACATTTTTTATCTCTTACATAATCAAGCAAATTGGTTGTATTCCATATGTCAGAATCCCATGAATTCTTTGACAAAGAGTTTTTGAAAACATAAATAAATAGCCCAGCCAGTGTGGTTCAGTGGATTGAGTGTCATCCCATGGAGACTGTGAGGTCCCCTTTCGATTCCCAGTCAGAGCACATACCTGGGTTGCAGGCTCGATCCCCAGTAGGGGGCGTGCAGGAGGCAGCCGATTGATGTTTCGCTCACATCGATGTTTTTATCTCTCTCTCCCTTCTCTCTCTAAAAAAGCAATACAAATATATTTTAAAAGAATAAATAAATGACATCCTCCAGCAGGAATCATTACAGAGGAAGGCATCAATTTCATTTAATTCTGTAAACATTTATGGAGCCATACAGTGTGCCCAGAACAATGTTAGCTATTGTGGAACAGAAACATGAGTCATATGGTTGAGAGTGCACTTCTGTTAATTAGAAAGAAGAAGAGAGTAGAATTAAGGACTATTTGTAAAGAAATCTGATACCTTCTACTTGACCCAACTGGAAGAAGAGTCGATAAAAAAAAAAAGTTCCGCCTTTGTCCAGCTGACACCAGGACTTAAGGTTATATTCTTGGCCCTGTCTCTCTAACATGGTATCTCTCCAGGTCAGCAGCTGCCCTGTTTACAGCCAAACTCAGTACAGGGTCCAAGAACCTTGCTGTAAACTTGAGTATAGTTCTTAGGGACAGAGATAAGCCAAGTCAAGCCTCTGCAATAAGAATACTGAACTAGCTACAATTTACAACTGAAGGGTTGCTCAAAGGGCCGAGTATTCTCCTGCCATGTCTGAAAGGTCTGAATCCCCTTCCCAGCAGCTGCAAAAACATGGAGTGTCCACAAACTGAGGTACTGAAAAGACACTGGAAGCTGAGCAAACCTACCGAGGCAGCAGCGAGCCTAGCCTGCACACTCCATGTGTGGCCACACCTTCGGGTTCCCTCGAGGGCTTGGATAGGCTAGGCAGGGTACACGGTGGGAGGGACAGAATGGCAGGCCTATAGTGTTAGCTAGGAATTTAGGAGTACTTCAGATCACATTCACTCTACCTGTGACCTGCTTCTGACTGGAAAATAAAACTACTGCATCTTCCAGGCTGCCTTTTCCATTGGAACTCAAGATGGGGCTTAGGACCTCTGGCTATCACTAGGAAACAGGCCATGCCATTTTGTTTTGCTGCAGGTGGTAATTCTACTTGGAGGACTTTTGAAGTCTTTCTGATCCTCCATTCAAATGCTCAGAAAAACATTGATTTGCAAGTACCATCCTTACCCATGATGATGTAAAAATGTCTCTAGACTCTAAAGAATAAAGGTTGGTGAATGGAAATTAACTGTACAGTGTTTACAATTAGAAACATCTAAGAGAGAGAGAGAAATATCGATGTGAGAAACACTGATCGGATGCCTCCTGCATGCCCCCTACTGGGAATCGAACCCCGAAACACGAAACCCAGGCATGTGCCCTGACTGGGAATCAAACCTCTCTGTGCATGGGACACATGCTCAAGCAGCTGAGCCACACTGACCAGGGCCACAATTATTCTTTTGCAGTGTGAATGGTCACTGATAGTTTGTTTAGTATGCTGTCCTTATGGCTTAATTTTAGTGCTGTTAAAGAAAAAAAAAATGGTGATATGATTTTCTTTCATTTCCAACCTCCTGTTCTCTAATTCTCCCTTCTTCATGAGGCTTAATTTACTCAACGGGAGTTTTCAGAAATTGAATTCATATGGTGGGAGGGACTACTAGTGCAGCATCAATAGAAATATAATGCAAGCCACATATGTTTAAATTTCCAAGTAGCCCCATTAAAAAGGTAAAATGAAACCGTTGACATTAATTTTAATATTTTAGTTAACCCAATATATCTAAAATATTTTAACACATAATCAATATAAAAATTGATATTTTACCTTTTTTTGGTATTAATCTTAAGATCTGGTCTGTATTTTACACTTACAGTACATCTCAATTCCGGCTAGCCACATTTCAAGTGCTTGAGAGCCACATGTGGTGAGACTGGGCAGTATAGGCCTAGAGTGTGGGCCATGGTGATGTCTTCCAGGCCCCCTGCACATGCAGACAACACACCCTCTGGGTTAAATTCTAGGAGAGCACAAGTGATGATATAGGCAGGCGAGGGTTTAGAATGGGGTCAGATGCTGGAATCCCAGCTGGGTTTTGCTGATTAAGATAACTGGGATGGCCCTGGCCGGTTTGACTCAGCAGTTAGAGCGTCAGCCTGCAGTCTGGAGAGACCCCTGTTCCTTTCACGCTAAGGGCACGTACCTCGGTTGCAGTTTGTCCCCGGCCCTGGTTGGATCGAGTGAGTGGCAGCCACTCGATGTGTCCCTTTCACGTTGATGTTTCTCTCTCTCTTTCTTCCTCTCTCTCCCTCCCACTCTATCTGAACATTGAAAAAATGTCCTCGGGTGAGGATAAAAAAAAAAAAAAAAGATAACTGGGATGCGCCCTGCCCGTGTGGCTCAGTGGTTGAGCATCAACCCATGCACCGAGAGGTCGCTGGTTCCATTCCCGGTCAGGGCACATGCCCAGGTGGTGGGCCCAGTCCCCAGTGGGGAGCGTGCAGGAGGCGGCCAATCAATGTTCTCTCTCATCCATGTTTCTATCACGCCATAAAAATCAATAAAGAAAAAAAAAAAGATAACTGGGATGCAAAGGGGTGGGGAATCCTGTGCAAGATCTAGGATGGAAAAGAGACCATTTGGATGATGCGGCTCTGCAGGAGGGATGAGAACTTGGTGGAGGGCTGCATCCTGCCACGCACACAGAATTTTAGCTGCAGTGACCCTCTGGTTCACAGTCGTTCATTGTTTTGTCTTTTCTACCCCTTCCCAAATCCTGCCCCAGTGGTGGTCCTCGGCCTGCACAGCGCCCGGGCAGAGGAGGCCTGCACGCGCACCTGCCCCGAGGCCTGCTCCTGCGGCAGCGCGGACCGCGGCTGCTCCGTGCGCTGCGACCGCGCCGGCCTCCTGCGGGTGCCGGCCGAGTTCCCGTGCGCGGTGGCCTCCATCGACCTGGACCGGAACGGCCTGCGCTTCCTGGGCGAGCGGGCCTTCGGCACGCTGCCGTCTCTGCGCCGCCTGTCGCTGCGCCACAACAATCTGTCCTTCATCACGCCTGGCGCCTTCAAGGGCCTGCCGCGCCTGGCCGAGCTGCGCCTGGCACACAACGGCGACCTGCGCTATCTGCACGCGCGCACCTTCGCCGCGCTGGGCCGCCTGCGGCGCCTCGACCTGGCGGCCTGCCGCCTGCTCAGCGTCCCCGAGCGCCTCCTGGCCGAGCTGCCCGCGCTGCGCGAGCTCGCCGCCTTCGACAACCTGTTCCGCCGCGTTCCCGGCGCGCTGCGCGGCCTGGCCAACCTGACGCATGCGCACCTGGAGCGCAGCCGCATCGAGGCCGTGGCGGCCAGCTCCCTGCAGGGCCTGCGGCGCCTGCGCTCGCTCAGCCTCCAGGCCAACCGCGTCCGCACCGTGCACGCCGGCGCCTTCCGCGACTGCGGTGCCCTGGAGCACCTACTGCTCAACGACAACCTGCTGGCCGAGCTGCCCGCCGATGCCTTCCGCGGCCTGCGCCGCCTGCACACGCTCAACCTGGGCGGCAACGCCCTGGGCCGCGTGGCGCGCACCTGGTTCGCCAGCCTGGCCGAGCTCGAGCTGCTCTACCTGGATCGCAACAGCATCGCCTTCGTGGAGGAGGGCGCCTTTCAGAACCTCTCGGGCCTCCTCGCCTTGCACCTCAATGGCAACCAGCTCACCGTGCTCACCTGGGCCGCCTTCCAGCCTGGCTTCTTCCTGGGCCGCCTGTTTCTCTTCCGCAACCCGTGGCGCTGTGACTGCAGCCTGGAGTGGCTGCGGGACTGGATGGAGAGCTCTGGGCACGTTGCCGATGTGCCGTGTGCCTCCCCTGGTTCCGTGGCTGGCCTGGACATCAGCCAGGTGGCCTTTGGGCGCTCCTCCGATGGCCTCTGTGTGGACCCCGAGGAGCTGAACTTCACCGTGTCCAGCCCGGGCCCGTCCCCAGAGCCAGCGGCCACCACCGTGAGCAGGTTCAGCAGCCTCCTGTCCAAGCTGCTGGCCCCTAGGGCCCCAGTGGAGGAGGCGGCCAACACCACCGAGGGGCCAGTCAATGCCTCGCTGTCCGACAGCCTTCCCTCAGTTGGGGTGGGAGGCTCAAGCCACAGCACCCTGTTTCTCCTCGGTTCTAGTCTCCTGCTCAGCGTGGCCCAGCATGCGGTGTTTTTCCTACAGACATACTGACCCTGCCACACGGGGGTGGCCCACACTGCCGGGAACCATGCCCTTGGCCGATGAAGGATAATTTACTTAATTGGGCTTGAAGGTGTTTGTGGTAGGGGGAGAGGGAAACAGGATGGGAGGAGGTGGTGAGATTCCAGCGGAGATGGAAGGAAGAGTTTGCCTCTAGAGATGGCCCTAGGAAGAGGACAACCCTGGGAAATATCACCTGGGGGGTTAGGGGTGGGGCATGGATTTCTGCTCATATCACATGGATATCAATCGGAAAAGAGAATCAAGAATGAATATGGACCCTCCCATCAAAAGGCTAGGGATTGGAAGCTCCTAAGTCCTCCACCTTCATCCCTACCCTCATTCCCCATCTTCCAGGAAACAGACTGTAATGCCTGAATTAGTCAGTCCATTGGCTAAGTATTATTAAGAACTGTGCCAATTCTCCTGATGAGGCAACCCCATGAGGCCCAATCCCTTTGTTTTCTACTACAATACTTTTATCCCTGAGCCTGGGGACACTAGGGCTAGGAAGACGACAGGACAGGGGAGAAGGGGGATGGAAGAAGGACTTAGACCTAAGGGCATGGTGGTGGTTCCTGGAGTCTGAGATGTGTTAGGAGGTGGTCAAGACAAAGATCCAGCCCTGGCCAGTGTAGTTCGGTTGGTTGGGTGTCCTCCTGTACACCAAAGGGTTGTGGGCTAGATCCCCAGTGCGGGCATGCAGGAAGCAGCTGATTGATGTCTTGCTCTCACATGGTTGTTTCTCTCTCTCTCTCTCCCCCCCCTTTCTCTCTCTCTCTAAAAATACATGTTAAAATCCTTAAAAGAATAAAATAAAAAATAAAAAAATAAAATAAAAAATAAAAAAAGATCTATTTTATTTGCTCCACAGTTATTCCCAGGGGTGGCCTTAGGCAGAAATGAACTTTAGGGCAGGGTAGGGAAAAGAAGAAGAGGAAAGCATCTGTGGACAAACCAATTTCTTTTTTATCCTCACTCGAGAACAGTTTTCCATTTTTTGTTCAGATAGAATGGGAGGGAGAGAGAGGAAGAGAGACAGAAAGAGAGAGAGAGAGAGATTGACGTGAAAGGGACACATCGAGTGGCTGCCATCCGCATGACCAACCAGGGCCGGGGACAAACCGCAACCGAGGTACGTGCCCTTAGCGGGAACCGAACCCTGGTCTTTCTGGACCGCAGGCCAACACTCAGGGCTGTGGACAAACAAATTTGTAAAATCCTAAGATTAAAAAAAAGTTAACAGGTTTTTCTACTGCAGGACTTTTCAGGGTCTTTCATATACAAACATGCGCTGTGAATCTCTGGGGAGGCCACAAAATCATTTCTTAGTGTTTTGTGGGAAGAGTGTTCAGAAGACACAGAAATGCTATATTACCAGGGCGAGGAGTCTCCAGGTTGGATGATCCTATTAGCTGTGGAAATGATTATGGGCTGCACCCTTTGCGGCTGACTAATGGCCAAGAGGAAAGGAGGCAGCCAGTACCTGGGAAGGGGTGAGGGGCTGAGATATTTCCCAGGGAGAGAGTTGGCCA
Organism: Molossus molossus; assembly: GCF_014108415.1. Taxonomy (NCBI): domain Eukaryota; kingdom Metazoa; phylum Chordata; class Mammalia; order Chiroptera; family Molossidae; genus Molossus; species Molossus molossus. The sequence continues at coordinate 113,831,409 of NW_023425355.1, read as the reverse complement.
ACTGTAAGTCCCCAGGCCTGAGTGTCAGAGCAAAAGATGTACTGTATGTCTGCTAAATCCTTGCTCAAGCTGTTCTCTATACACAGCTAATTGTGTCTGCATTTGTCAGCATTCTGGAAATCTCTAACCTTTTTTTTTTTTTTGAAATCTCTAATCTTAATGTCCTGAATTCCTCTCTCTGAATTTGAAGAGGTAGGTTTTCTTTTATCTTTTTCTTTATTTTAATCTTTAAAGAAATTTTTAGTAAGATATCACCCAGACAAATTAGAAGACATCATACATATTTTAGAAAGGGAAGCACCTATTACAAATTTCTATATTTGCACAACAAATGGGTGCTCAAAACTGCATAGACAATTGTCTATATACCCTACTAAAGTATGTATGTGTATATATACATTTATATATATTAAAATTTTTTTTCTTTATTGATTTTTAGAGAGAGAGGAAGGGAGAGGGAGAGAGAGATAGAAACATCGATGAGAGAGAACATCGATTGGCTGCCTCCTGCATGCCCCCACTGGGGATCCGGCCCACAACCTGGGCATGTGCCCTGATTTGGAATCGAACCAGCGACCTCTTAGTGCATGGGTCGATGCTCAACCACTGAGCCACACCGGCTGGGCTATATATATTTTTAATTTCTGCTAACCCAAGGAACAGGAAGTGTTATAAGTATTGCATAAAGAAATTCAAGGTGTGTTTCTTCCATCCAACTTTTCCTTAAGAAAACTTTTAAAAAATTACTATAGATGTGACTCCTGTGTGCTCCCTAATTTCATTTTTTTTTTTTGGTACGTGCCCCTAGTGGGAACCGAACCCAGGACTCTCTGGTCCGCAGGCTGACACTCCAACCGCTGAGCCAAACCAGTCAGGGCTCCATAATTTCATTTTTTTTTTTGTACAGATAGAGTAGGAGGGAGAGAAAGAGACAGAGAGAGAAACATCGATGTGAAGGGACACATCGAGTGACTGCCACCCGCACAACCAACCAGGGCCGGGGACAAACTGCAACCGAGGTACGCGCCCTTAGCGGGAACCGAACCCGGGTCTCTCTGGACCGCAGGCCGATGCTCTAACTGCTGAGCCAAACTGGCCAGGGCTCCATAATTTCATTTTTTAGGCCAACGGGAAATATATTTCCTACTGTTGCTATGAAAGGAGGTGGGTTTTCAAAGTCCATACAGATTCGAGGTACATCGAATTGTCAGTTCTTCATGGTGACAGTACTTCTTTTGTGTCTCTAGGTAATATTAAATATTAGAAATGTTGCAGAAAGCACCACTGAGGGCAGGAGTGTTCAAACAGGTTGTGACCATTAGTGGTCACTTAATTTAATGATTCATAACCAGCATTTAAAAAAACAAGATAGGTCCTGGCCAGTGTTGCTGAGTGGTTAGAATGTCAACTCATGGACCGAAGGGTCTCGGGTTGGATTCCCATTCAAGGGCATGTACCTGGATTGCAGGTCCGATTACTGGCCCTGGTTGGAGGCAACTAATCAATGTGTCTCTCTCACATCAATGTTTCTCTCTCTCCCTTCCTCCCTTCCACTCTATCTAAAAAGTCAGTGGAGAAATATCCTTGGGTGAGGATTAAAATAATAACAATAATAATAATAATTAAAACAATAAGATAGAATGCAAAAGTCACAGAGCATCATGTGTAATATTATAAGAGTAAGTATTGTTTTGTGAAACTTTTTATTTAATTTGTATGCATTTGTTCAGATTATATATGTATGTGTCTGGATTGCTTAATACAGTCTATATTTTATTGTGGGTTAGCATTAAAAAAGGTTGAAAGTCACTAATCTGGAGCATGCCTGATTTAAAAAAACTTTTTATTTTGAAAAATCTCAAGTCTACAGAATAGTTATAAGAATAGTAGAATGAACTTTTTGGCCATTCACCGAGGTTTTCCAGTTGTTAATGTTTTACTATATTTGCTGTCCCTTCTCTTTATTTCATTATTTTTTACTAACAGTTTGAGTTAGTTGCAAACATCACAACCCTTCACCCCTAAATACCTCAGGATGTCTTTCTTTCTTTCTTTCTTTCTTTCTTTCTTTCTTTCTTTCTTTCTTTCTTTCTTTCTTTCTTTCTTTCTTTCCTTTCTTTCTTTCCTTTCTTTCTTTCTTTCTTTTCCCGCTGCAACCACGGCGTCAACCTTTCAGGATGTATTTCTTAAGAACAAGGACATTATCCACAATACCATTATATCAAAAATCAGGAACTTTGTCATCTATACAATACTATTATTTAAGCTATACTCTATATTGAAACCTCAACAGTGGTCTAAATGATTTTTTAAGCAGTCATTCTTTTTCCTGTGGGTGGAAAAATGAGGTTCCTAGGGTGTGGATTGTGCTCATTTGATCACAATACTTCAAAATTCTAAACCCTTTGATTGCTTTTAATGTTACAAAATGAATCCATTCTCCAAATGTCTTACTTTTCAAATGTGAGACCCAGATGAGGTCAGAAATGTTTGTTCAAACCGTGTGTTGTGGCCATGGTAACGGAGCGAGGATCACGAGAATCGTGGAGACCAGATGTCTTCGTAACCATGGAAGCCCACAGCAGACATGCAGCCCGAGTTACCAAGGAACAAGATGCCGCCTTGGGAGGAATGTCCTTCCTTTCGTTTGGAGCGGGTACCTGAAAGTCAGCCTCAAAATGCTGCTCCAGTTCTGCCTTGTGGTTAGATGGCCAGCTTTTTAAAGGAACGTTTGTTTGGCTGAATGTTTTTGAACAAGTAGCAACACTGAAATAGCCTCTGGGGAGACAGATTTTTATAGAGCTACCCAGCCCAGAAAAATTCTGAGAACGTGGGAGTTACTTACTGTCAAACAGATCCAGAGTTGCCTGGAACGAGTTCCCAGCGAATTGCGGCCATCATTAGCTCTCCTAAGAGAAGGGGGAGCACAGAGTTCCCAGTTTTGAGTTCGTTAAGTTTCTTACTCCGTCACTGGCTAATTATTAGCACCTTGGGAATTATTAAGGTACTATGGATTCTCTAAGCAAAACTGTGTGTACCGTTATGCTGTGGTAACAACCCCCAATCTTTAGTGGCTTACTAAGATTTACTTCTTGCTTATGCAACAAGTCCACCATGGGCTTATTAGGGGGGCTCTGCTCACTGGAGTCACTTAGGTTTCTAGGCTGATGAAGGAGCTGCCATTTTAGGACATTGTTATTCAGACACAGGCTCTAGAGGGTTTGCTGCAACAGAGAAGGAAAGCTTGGCAGAACCATGCATCGCTCTTATGTGTTATTGTTGTTGTTTTAAATCCTCACCCGAGCGGATATTTTTCTATTTATCTTCAGATAGAGTGGGAGGGAGAGAAAGGAAGAGAGAGAGAAACATCGATGTGAGAGGGACACATTAACTGGTTGCCTCCCACACGACTCCAACCAGGGCCGGGGACGAACCACAACCGAGGTACATGTCCTTGGCCAGAATCGAACCCGCGACTCATCGGTCCATGGGCCAATGCTCTACCACTGAGCCAACTGGCCAGGGCCCATGCATCGCTCTTAAATGCTTCCACCCAGATGTGACACACATTGCTTCTCACATTTGATTGGCGCAAAATGTCACATGGCCACACGACTTCACCAGGGCAGGGAAGTACGGTCCTCTCTGTGCCTAGAAGGAGAGGAGAGCTGGGAGTATTGATGAGCAATAGCGATGCTCCAAAGCACTAGTGGCTCCAGGCAGCTCCCCTGATGGAATGAAGCCTGGACTTCTCAGAACCGTCAAAAGAAAGAGAGGCTTGAGGGGGAAATCTGGTGAGCAGGCCGCTAGCCACAGTCTTTCTCTCCTCCCGGCACCCTAACTAGGCTTTGAACATAGTATTTGCTTGAGCCAATAGGAATGCCATGGCCTCATTGTATTGGTTCTTTCAAGGAAGGGGAGAGAAAATGTAGAGACAAAAGGTTCATATTTTCCCCTTAAAAATGTTTCCAGGCAAAGCCTCAAACCCCCAAAAACTTGACCTCAGAAAAATTCCTTGTCATAAAAGCCCCTTGGCTGTTTCTAAGAAGTCTCCCCGCTGGTGGAGGTTTCACAAGAATGGTCAACAGCCCTCCTGTCCACCCACCTCTTTGTCAGGCCACCACAATGCTGCCCTCCGGAGGACACTGCTGGGCACGGCTGTCCTTGGCTGTTAGTCTCCTCTGCTGTGTTCACCCCAACTTCCAGGGAGGGGACCCTACTCTCCCCTTTGATCCTCTGGCCCACCCCTCCTTCCATCCCTCACACAGAAAAGCACACCAGCGGAAAAGCAAAGGAGACTCTCCCAAAGGGTAAGTAAGTAGTCTCTCTGGCTACTGCTGGATGTGGCTGTTGGCAGAACCCCCAGACTCCAACTCCCTAGGAGCCCCTGTGGCTGGGCTGGTTTAACTCCCTCCCCCAACCACAAGTACTGGGAATGCCCAGCCTCTGTGTGTCTTTGAGTCCAAACTCCCAGAGAGGACTTTTTCCTGCCCCCAGTCTAAGGCCCACCTCCCCGGCCCCACAGGGAACAGAGGCCGGTCTTGCCCCTCCTCCGGAGCATTCCCCACACGATGTCACAGCCCCACAGCAGGGTGCATCAGAGCCCAAGGGGCCGCCCCCTTGCCTGCTTGCCAGCCCCCTCTTCACCCAGCTCCACATCGCCTGAGAACTGCTCAGAGCTCCGAAGGAGCAAACAATAGCTCTGGGGGCGCCAGGTAGCTGCAAGTTGCGCAGTCAAGTAACATGTTTCTCCAAAAAGCCCCAGCGTCTAGGCAATTGGGAGATGCAGCTCTGATAAAAAATACAGCAATTGCCCCTCCTTTGTTCAGGTGTTACATGTATGATCAAGTTTTTTTTTTTTAATCTTGAAAAATATTCCCTTTTTGTGGTATCAAGCAAGACACTTCACTCCCCCTTCGGAGACTGTGTTCAGGTTTGTCCCCCAAGAGTGAGGGGCGGGTCCTCAGCTAGATCTCTGCTCCTCAACCCTTCTCTCTCTCTCTCTCTCTCTCTCTCTCTCTCTCACACACACACACACACACACACACACACACACACACACACACGAGCTAGGCTGATTTGAGAAGAAGTCCTGAGCAGTCCCGGGCTCACTTAGGCATATGCCTGGGGCGCAAGGCTGGAGTGAAACAGGGCCCCTCCGTGGTGTGCCTGGCCAACTTCAGTTGCTGAATGAACGTTACTCATATTCCTTCTGTATTTCAGGCAGAGAAAATTTAGAAGCACTCAGACAAACGCTTGCAATTTTCAGGGGAGTTTCCTTGAAATGTTGCTGACTTTTACAACTGTGATGCTGACAGGAGAAAAAGAGAGCTTTGTTCCCAGCCAGACTGAGTGAAACACCAGGCTGCAGAGAGGCCTGTGGAGAGCTTACCTTTGTGGTTCCCAGCGGCCTAGCAGTTCTCTGTGGACCTACGTGACCTTCTGGTCGAGGCCACAGGGGTAACTTCAGCATGTATCATAGATAGTAAAAAAAATTATTTTATTAAATTTTTGCTTTATTTATGTATGTGTGAGTGTCTGTGTGTGTACTGGATCACAACATAAAAATATATCTCTCGCCCGGCCAGTGTGGCCCAGTGGTTGAGCGTCGACCCATGCACCAAGAGGTCGCTGGTTCGATTCCCGGTCAGGGCACATGACCAGGTTGTGGGCCCGATCCCCAGTGGGGGGCATGCAAGAGGCGGCCAATCGATGTTTCTATATCTCTCTCCCTCTCCCTTCCTCTCTCTAAAATCAATAAAGAAAAAAAAAATTTAGAAAAAAAAAATCTCTCTCAAGGTGGATCACGATCGTGAATACCTGAAAGACAGAATCACAGATAATTTGATTCCTTTTTTTTTTTTTGCAAAGAATGCGAGGTTAAAAGTCAAGTGCAGAACTGCATTTCATTTGTTGACTATTCTTCTCCCAGCCAATTACTTTTCTTGCATCACCACCAAAAAGTGGACTTGCCTTATTTATACCCTGTTTAAAGACCTAGCTAGATCAAAAGAAGCAAGACTGGGCATTTCGAAGAGCACCTGGGCAATTAGCAGTTAGAATCGAGGTGTCCTTTGATCCGCCTGAAGAGGTAGCGGAAGTGGTGTGTGCAGCCCAGGCGGCTAATGAGTGTGCGGCTCCTGCAGAGCCCCGCAGAGCACTGGTGGCTGTTTCATTTAATAAGTTAATTAATAATAAGAATGTCTTTGAACGATCCTCTTGGAGTCTCACGGTGATATCTATTATTAAAGCATCCAATAACAAGAAAAGAAAAAAAGCCACCGAGGGTAAATGATTACACACATCGTGCCCTGTTCCTAACATTGGATGTCATCGCCATTCTAACATGTTCCTAATTCTACTCCAAAATACTTGTTGCTTTGGAATTCAAATGGTTACCATTATTGATAAACTATTACGTGCCAGATAGTCAATGCCTAACCGTCGAATTATCCCATTTAGACACTGTTATCTCCATTTTACAGATGTAGAAACTGGGGTTTAGACAATTAAGTGACTTGCCAATGGTCCACAGCTAGTAAGTGGCAAAATTAAGATTTGAATCCAGGTTTCTAAACTCTAGACATAGAGTAAATTTCCCTGGGATGCGAAGCTTTTCACCTCTGGGAATTTTTCTGTTCTGGAGCTAAGAGTTGAATTTTAGAGGAAAGGACTGAAAATCTCTATTACATTCTTAGCAAGGTTATTTGTAGACATAGACAAGCTTATTTACAATTTATACAGAAAGGCACAGTCCCTAGAATAGCTCAACTAATCTTGACACAGAAGAATAAAGTGGGAGGAATCACTCTATCTGATGTTTAAGTCTAACTATATAGCTACAGTAATCAAGATAGTGTAGTACTGTCAAAGAGATGAAACATAGAAAGAGATCAATGCATAGAACGGATAACACAGAAATAGACTCACATAAATAAGCTCAGCCGATTTTTGACAAAATTGCAAAAACATTTTTTTTTTATCCTCACCCCAGGACATTTTTCCATTTTTTGTACAGATAGAGTGGGAGGGAGAGAGAGAAAGAGAAACATCGACGTGAAAGGGACACATTGAGTGGCTGCCACCCACATGACCAACCAGGGCAGGGGACAAACTGCAACCGAGGTACGTGCCCTTAGTGGGAACCGAACCCGGGTCTCTCTGGACCGCAGGCCGACGCTCTAACCGCTGAGCCAAACCGGCCAGGGCGCAAAAACATTTTAATGAAAGATAGCCTTTTCTTTTTTCTATATTAATTAATTAATTAATATTGAATTTATTGGGGTGACATTGGTTAATAAAATTATATAGGTTTCTGCCCTGGCTGATTTGAATCAGTGGTTAGAGCGTTAGCCTGTGGACCAATGATCTTGGGTTCGATTCCAAGTCAAGGGCATGTACCTGGGTTGCAGGTTCCTTCCCTGCCCCAGTTGGGGTGTGTGCCGGAGGCAACCAATCCATGTGTATCTCTCACATCAATGTTTCTCTGTCTCCCTCCTTCCTTCCACTATCTCTAAAAATCAATGGAAAAAATATTCTCAGGTGAGGATTAACAAAAAAAAATTATACAGGTTTCAGGTGTACAATTCTATAATTGTATTGCGTGTTCACCACCCTGTCAAGTCTCCTTCCATCATCATTTATTCCCCCTTCACTCTCTTCGACCTCCTCCCACCTCCTTTCCCTCTGGTAATCACCATGCTGTTGTCTGTGTTTGTGAGTTGTTGTTGTTGTTTTTTGCTTAATCCCTTCACGTTTTTTCACCCAGCCCCCCAACCCTCTCCTCTCCGACAACTGTCAGTCTGCTCTCTGTATCTATGAGTCTGCTTCTGTTTTGTTAGTTTATTTCATTCATTAGATTCCACATATAAGTGAAATCATAGACTTTTCAACAAATGGTGTTGGAGTAATTGGATATCCATAGGCAAAACCAACCAACCAACCAACCAACCAACCAACAAAAAACCTTCGCCCAAAATCTCACATCTGATACAAAAGTTAACTCAAAACGAATCTTGGAATCAAATATAAAATATAAAGTTATAAAACTTTTAGAAAAAAGTAGAAAGTCTTTGGGATCTAGGGCTAGGCAAAGAGTTTTTGGACTTGACACCAATAAGACTAATTCTGTTACCGGGCCCAAAGTTCGTGTGCAAGACACTTCAAAAAGGCCCATATTCAAAGCGTCCGAGTTTGGGGTGAGAAAGGGTTTATTGATTGAGAAGGCATCTAACCCAGAAGGTAGGGGACTCAGAGGTTCCTCAAATCCACCTTCAGCAAGCACACACAAAGTTCAGGCTTCTTTTAAATCAAGGGAAGGGCTAAAGGGAGGGGCTGGTAGAATTCCTCTGATGACTAGCACGTCTAAAGCAGGAGCTATTAGCCTGAAGGCCATGGGAACAAAGCAGGCCCGAACAAGATTGGGTCAGAGAGACCCAGCATTTCACTCTGCTACAATTTTATCTTATCAAAATTAAAAGGTTTTGTTCTGCAAAAGCCCACATTGAAGGAGATGAAAACACAATCTACATCCTCGGAGAAAATATTTGCCAACCACATATTCCACACACACACACAAAAAAATCAAATCTCCACAGTAAAAATACGAACAGTGTAATTAGAAAACGGGGAAAAAGCACGGACAGACATTTTACTGAAGAGGATATACAATGGTAAATAAGCACATGAAAAGATGCTCAACATCATTAGCGTTAGAGAAATGTAAATGAAAACCACCACGAGATAACACCGGAATGGTTAAAATATAGTAACAACACCGAATGCTGACAAGGTGGGGGGAACTGGAACACTCGGAGATGGCTGCTGGGAATGTGAAAGGACATAGCCACTCTAGAAAAAGTTAGGCAATTTTTTTCCAAAATTAAACATGCAACTACCATATGACTCAGCATTTGTACTCCTGGTCATACACCTCAGTAAATGAAAACTTAAATTCACATAAAGACCTGCACCTGAATATTCAAAACAGCTTTACTTACTAGCTAAAAACTGGAACCAGCTCAGATGTCCTTCAGTGAGTGACTGGTTAAACAAACTGTCCATACCACGAAATACTACTCAATAAAAAAGAATGAACTAGCTGGCTGGTGTGGCTCAGTGGATTGAGCATCATCCCATTGACTGAGAGGACCCAGTTCAATTCCTGGTCAGAGCACATGCCAGTAGGGGGCGTGTAGGAGGCAGCTGATCGATATACAAGTATCTCTTTCCCATCAATGTTTCTATCACTCTCCCTTTCTCTCTCTCTAAAAAAATCACTAAAAACATTTTTTTTTTTTTAAAGAATGAACTAGTGATACAGACAACGTAGATGAATCTCCAGGAAATTATGCTGAGTGAAAAACACACCAATCCCAAAAATTACATACTGTATGATTTCATTTATATAAGATTTTTGAAATGACATTTTAGAAATGGAGAACAGATTAGTGATGGCCAGGGCTTAGGGACTGGGTTGGGAGAGAATTAAGTGTTGTTATAAAAGAGCAAAAGAAGGGATCCTTGTAATGGAACTGTCCAGTATCTTACCTTAGTGACAGATACATGAGCTTACACAGGTGACAAAAATGTACACATTTAAATACACATGTACACACACATATACACACAAATGAGTACAGGTAAAACTGGGGAAATGTGAATGAGATTGGTGGTATGGATTGATTAAATGTCATCATCCTAGTTGTGCTACCGTACTCTAGTTTTGCAAAATGTAGCTGTTAGCGAGCGTAGGCAGCTGGCTGTTAAAAGAGAAAGAAATGCCCTGGCTGGTTTGGCTCAGCGGTTAGAGCATTGGCCTGTGGACCGATGAGTCACGGGTTCGGTTCCGGTCAAGGGCACGTACCTCGGTTGCGATTCGTCCCCAGCCCTGGTTGGGTCGTGCGGGAGGCAAACAGTCCATGTGTCTCTATCACATCGATGTTTCTCTCTCTCTCTCTCTCTCCCTCCCTCCCTCTCACTCTATCTAATGATAAATAGAAAAATATCCTCGGGTGAGGAATAAAAAAATTTAAAAAAAGAGAAAGAAGCTGGATTGGCTGGGCCTGATTGAGTCTGGAAGTTACAGCTTCAGACACCCGGAGGGATAATTAAAATCCCACCAAGGGGATTCATACCCCTTTGTCCCCCCATCCCGCACCATGTAGGGAGGAAGGACAGGCTTTCCAATCTCCCAGGTACCACCAGTCCACTGGCCTGCACTATGGAGGGGAGGAATAAACAGTAAAGGGCAGTTCCTCTGCTGGGCACATGTGCAGCAGAACAGGATGGCCCAGGGAGAGATTCTTCTTCTTTAAGGCATGCATGCGCAGTAGGAGCCAAGAAAGTGACCATAAAGGGGCGGAGTCTATCCTGCATAATCTAGGAGAAAGACTGGATTGGATAGGGGAAGGATCCAGCAAAAGTCTTCAAAAGATTAGAAAAGAGATTGGTGAGTTTGAAAGAAAGCTTCACCCTGTGGGCGTGGCTCAGTGGTTGAGCGCTGACCCATGCACCAAGAGGTTTCAGGTTCATTCCCGGTCAGGGCACATCCCCAGGCTGTGGGCCCGATCCCCAGTGGGGGGCATGCAGGAGGCAGCCAATCGATGTTCTCTCTCATCGATGTTTCTATCTCTCTCTCCCTCTCCCTTCCTCTCTCTCTAAAACGAATAAGAAAAAAAATTTTTTAAAAGAAAGAAAGCCTCTCTCTCACAAGCCCAAGGTAATATAATAAAAACTTAACAAAGGCCCGTCTTGGTAGCACGTTGGTGCCTTCTCTCTGTAGCAGCCGTGCAGCTGCAAGGGCAGGCTTGGGTGCCGCATTGCAGCGTCTTCCGGAGCACAGCCCGGAGCAGAAACTAAGCTAGCTGGACAGAGACAGACTGGGCTGGACTAAGCTTTGGCGTAGACTGAACTGAACTATGAAAGCCTCAGGTGCCCTGCTGATGCCTGGTAATGTCACAGTATCTCTGGACCATGGACCTTCTTCTGGGTTTGGTGAAGACGAGGCTGGACTTCCACAGCAGGATGGAGCTGAGCCATCTGGTCATGTATGAGACACCAGGCACCTGAGGGACAGTCCTTTGTTTATACTCCAGTAAATCTTAGCACTACACCTCCTCCTCCTCCTCCACATGGGTCCCCAAAATGCTTTTCTCATGACTCCATGGAAGAGCCCTATTTCTACCAGCAACATTACCGTTGGGGGAAACTAGGAAATGCACACAGAGGATCTCTCTGCAGTATTTCTTACAGCTGCATATGAATCAACAATTAGCTCCATAAAAATTTCAATAAGCCCTGGCCGGTTTGGCTCAGCGGTTAGAGCATCGGCCTGCAGTCCTGAGAGACCCGGGTTCGGTTCCCGCTAAGGGCATGTACCTCGGTTGCAGTTTGTCCCCGGCCCTGGTTGGTCGTGCGGGTGGCAACCATTCGATGTGTCCCTTTCATGTCGATGTTTCTCTCTCTCTCTCTCTCTCCCTCCCACTCTATCTGAACAAAATATCAAAAAGTGTCCTTGGGTGAGGATAAAAAAATTTTTTTCAATAAAAAAAAAAAGATTCCAACATTTGGATCCTTGATTTTCAAGATGAAGGATGTTTCAAGACCTCTCTGCATTCCTGCTTTGGTACCATCTCTCAGTACTGGTTCCCATCCCTCTCATCTTTCAAATAAATTATAACGAAAACAATCATTACTAAACATGGTTGCATTTTTTGCTTTTCCCTGCTCCCCACTAGTAATTTTCTTTGTTGACATTTTTTTTTTTTGCTTTCTCTAGTTTTAAAATACATTCATCAGAGAAACAGAACACTGATTATGCAGAACATATAGAAAGCTCCCCCTGGGGTTTGAAACAGTTCTGTCTCGAGCTGAGAAGTGGCATTGTGTGTTTCTCTGGCATGTTCTTTGGCCTTGTAAACGAGCATCCTCTGGTCTCCAGATGGATGAACCCACCACAGCACTTCGCTAATTTCAGGTTATGACTGACCGAGAATGACTTATGCTTTCTGGTTTCCCTGGCACAGGGCTGACATCACTCATTGTGATTCATACAGAGACGGCAGGATCAGCCTTCTGGAAAGACAAAACCAGCATCGCTCGTCTCACCTCGCCGCTGAACGCTGCAGCTTCCATTTCTTCATCGGGAAAATGCTTTTTACCTCAAAGAGCTATTTGTGAGGAATGAGGAGTAGAAATAGCTGTGAAGTCCTTGGCATCAGCCAAGGAAATGTGAATCACCAGTGGAATCTCAAGTAGGACTGGGCTCAGCTGTCACATAAACCCCCAAATACCAGTGGCTTAAATAAGGTCGAAGTTTATTTCTCTCTCATGATAAATGTCTCAGGAGAAAAAAGTTACAGGGGAGAAAAAAAACTGTTCCCTCAACCCTTCTGAGTTCTTGGCTAAGTAAAACCCCTGTATCAAAAGACTGATTAACACAAAAGAAAGAATAAGAGAACAATTAACAAGAGAAAAACCCCCAGAGGTTTAATAACATGTATACATCCTGTATGTATGAAGGCGACCCAGGGAAACTAACTTCCCGAGGTGACCTAACCAGTTTAAATACCATCTTCAGCTAAAGACAAAAAAAAAAAAAAAAAAAAAGCCCTGGCCTTTTGGCTCAGCCATTAGAGTGTTGGCCATGGACCAAAGGGTTACAGATTCGATCCCCGCCCGGTTGGGGTCACTTGGGAGGCAACCAATCGATGTGTCTCTCTCATATCGATGTTTCTCTCTCTCTCTCCTTCCCTTCCATTCTATCTAAAAATCAATTGAAAAATACCCTTGGGTGAAGATTAACCAAAAAATAATAATAATAATAATAACAATAAAGAAGAAGAAGAAGAGGGGGACACGAAGAAGGAAGGCCAGTTACGGGCACGGACCAGGAAAAGCACAGTAAACAAGGGTACGGCTTCTCCATTGATGAGGTTCTCTTGTGATTTAGTCTCCTCTACCTGGTACACAGATGGAAAGACACCCTTACAAAAGATTTCCTTTATAAATGTAAATATCCTGCAGAAAAGGGTAGCTTCTGTTTTCAGAGCTTCTCATTGGTCTGCTGTTTCTAAAAGTAATCAGCTCAAAATAATCCTATGACAAGGAGGTCTTGTGCGTGTGGCAGCTCTGTTCCACAAAGCTCTCAGGACGCAAATCCTTCTGTATTATTGCTCCATTGTGTATGCTTTTTTTTTTTTTGACTGTCTCGTGGCTTGGATTTTAATTTTGCATTACTTTTTTATTTTATCCTCAGACATTTTTGCATTTATCTTCAGATAGAGCAGGAGGGAGAGAGGGAGGAAGAGAGAGACAGAAACTTTGACGTGAAAGAGACACATCGACTGGCCGCCACCCACACAACCCCAACCGGGGCCGGGGACAAACTGCAACCGAGGTACGTGCCCTTAGCGGGAACCGAACCCGGGTCTCTCAGGACCGCAGGCCGACGCTCTAACCGCTGAGCCAAACCGGCCAGGGCTGTGTATGCTTTTTATTTTCGCTGCCATCTCAGGATCCAAGAGGGCTGCCAGAACACCAGTGTTGACATAAGAACATTCAAACCTATAGGACATTTTAAAAAAAAGACTTTTCTTTGATTTTTAGAGAGGGTGGAAGGGAACCAAAGAAAGAAATACTGATGTGAGAAACATCTGCGGGCTGCCTCCTGCATGCCCCCTACCGGGGATAGAGCCTGCAACCCAGGCATGTGCCCTGACCCGGATCTCCGGTGCACGGGATGCTGCCTAACCAACTGAGCCACACCGGCCAGGACAACCTATAGGAAATGTGTGTGTGTGTGTGTGTGTGTGTGTGTGTGTGTGTGTTTGAGAGTATGTGCCCTTAGCGGGAACCGAACCCAGGTCTCTCTGGTCCGCAGGCCAATGCTCTAACCGCTGAGCCAAACCGGCCAGGGCTATAGGAAATTTTTATAATAATTTATTTGAACCCAACAGAGGAAACACCTGGAACCACCATCTCAATAGACTGAGAAAAATGCTCCCAACAAATGACAGTTTGCAGCTTCTTTTAGGCGCTTAGAATTAAGGAGGGAACGTGAGGAAGATTACTTGAAAGTGGGAGGAAGCAAGGCAGGGGTTGGATTACACGGTAGTGAACAAGATTTTGTATTCTCTGGAGGGTGGTCACACTTTAGAAGGAGCGGTCTGAAAAGTGGCATTTCAGAGGTGTGTTAACCTAGATGCGCAGGAACAAAGAATGGGACTTGCTTAAGGCAACAATAAGCCTTTTTTACTAAAGAAGATACGCCCTTGCTGGGAAGTTCAATTGGTTAGGGCATCATCCCAAACACCAAGGTTGCTGGTTCGATCCCTGGTAAGGGCACATACAAGAATTAATCAATGAATGCATAAATAAGTGAAACAACAAATTCATGTTTCTCTCTTTCTCTCCCTTTCTCTAAAATCAATCAATCAGTAAAATAGGAAGTTACATGCTTGAGGCGAGAATGCACACAATGACCTGCCCATTTAGTCATTTATGATCAAGTCGCCCTGTGGGGGTACTTCCCACAGAACCCCTTTTTCATCCACACCAGCCAACTCTACGGAAAAACACACTGTGCGTGTCTCTTCTACTTCACCCTTCACTTCAACAAATATGTGGTTGTTTGCCAGCACCAAGCAATTCTGTGGCACTGGTTCGGTGCCCAGCAGTTTAACTCAATTCTGACACTACCTGGAGGTAGGATCTTTATAAGATAAGGATTCAGTCCCACAAACTCAACCATTGAGTTTGGGTTCTTGACTCTTGATATAAAAGAATTTAGACCAGGGACACTGATAAAAGCAAAGGCAGATTTATCGAGGCTCTGCAGAGGGTGAGAACACTGACATAGGGCCTCAGGTTCTGAACCCCAAATGTGGGGCTTAGGAGTTTTTATTATTAAAAAATACAGAAGTTGCTGGGGTTAACCAATCAGGCTGTAGGTTAGCAAGCTTTTCCCTTTTTGGAACACTAACGTCCTGGTACATGTCAACCAAGCAAGGGATTTTGGGATTGTGCAGCACTTATTATGGGATGCAGGAAGGGCTATGGCTTAGCTTTAGGTCTGAAAAACAAACTTAAAAGGAGTCAGGTTAATTCCTGGACCGTTGTTTTATAGCTACCTATTGATAACTTACATACCTATTGATAACATATACCTATTGATAACTGCCAAAGTTCTCACAGGGCTTAACTCGATGGAACAATTTTCGGGAACATTTTAATCTGTTTCATACCCATGCCCACATCCTATCCCTTCAGATGCCCGTCTTAAGTCCAGGTTGTCACCTGTGCTTGTGACTGACCAGATAGAAATCAGACGTTCCTATGACTCCTTCTTTGATTAATTTGCTAGAGTGGCTCACAGAACAGTTTACTTACTAGATTACTGGTTTATTACAAGAGATTTTTTTTTAGGCATATGAAAATGTATTACTACTGTGTTTTCACCATCAAAACTTATGAGCTCAATCTTTCCTTCTTGCCTTTGTATAAGGCCAAAAGAGAGACCTTGGCTACTTTGACAACCTTAAAACAAACTCCAGGAATGTCACCAATAGCATGACCTTTGCGGCCAACTCCAGCAACCAGAACTTCATCGTTTTCCTCAATAAAATTCAAACAACCATCATTGGGTACAAAGGCTGTGATTTTTTTTTTTTTTTTAATCCTCACCCGAGGACATTTTTCGATATTTTGTTCAGATAGAGTGGGAGGGAGAGAGAGAGAGAGAGAAACATCGATGTAATAGAGACACATCGAGTAGCTGCCACCCACACGACCCAACCAGGGCCGGGGACAAACTACAACCGAGGTACGTGCCCTTAGCGGGAACCGAACCCGGGTCTCTCTGGACCGCAGGCCGACGCTCTAACCGCTGAGCCAAACCGGCCGGGGCATTTTTTGCCATTCTTTATCAGTTGGACCCTGACACACTTCCTGATGGCAGAATTTGGCTGTTTGGCTTCAACCCCTACTTTTCCAAGCACAATTCCCTTTGCATGGGAAGCGCCTCCAACAGGGTTGGCCTTCAGGGCTGTGCCCAAATGAGCCTTCTTGTTCTGTTTATCGTGCCACTTCTGATGTCGCCGGTGGCTCTGGAGCTTCCTGGCAGAAAGGCCGCCACACTTGCCCATCCTGCCTGAGCAAAAGCAACAAGAGATGTTAAAGACAAATGAACGGCCAGATGAAGAGATACATAGGGAGCGGTCTGGAAGTGTCCCTAGCACAGTAGCTTCTGTCCCCCCTGGAGCTTGGGGCACATCACCGTCCCAAAGTGTGGATGGGCTCACCAACCAGGAAGCTCTCAGAACCCTGTCCTTTTGGGTTTTTGTGGAGGCAGGATTGATGAAATCATTGACCACTGGTGATTAATTCAACTTCCGGCACATTTGCATTTAGGAGGTTGGGGGTGTGGGGCTGCAATTTCCAACCCTCTGATTACAAGGTTGGTTCCTTTGGCAACCAGCCCCATCCCGAGGCTATCCAGGAGTTTTCCTCAAGTCACCGTATTAACATACTAAGGTGTGCTTGAAAGGGGCTTGTTATGAATAACAAAAGACACTTCCATTGCTCTCATCACTTAGGAAATTCCTAGGGTTGTAGGAGTTCTGTGCCAGAAACAGGACTAGACCAAGGGAGATGCCACAACTGGGCTGGCACCCTAAGAAATAGAGGCCTGTTCAATAACCTCCATCCATAACCTGTGGGAAGGTTATACTCTCTGTCAACAGTACTTGATCAAAGCAACAAAAATATGCATTCTTTTTTTAATTAAAAATTTTAATAAATTTCTTTTTTTTTATTAAAATGTTTTTTTCTGCGCTGGCCGGTTTGGCTCGGCGGTTAGAGCGTCGGCCTGCGGTCCAGAGAGACTTCGGTTCCTGCTAAGGGCACGTACCTCGGTTGCAGTTTGTTCCCGGCCCTGGTTGGTCGTGTGGGTGGCAACCACTCCATGTGTCCCTTTCGCATCCATGTTTCTCTCTCTCTCCTTCCCACTCTATCTGAACAACAACAACAAAAATTTTTTTCTTTATTAATTTTAGAGAGAGAGGAAGGGAAAGCTAGAAACATCGATGAGAGAGAACATCGACTGGCCGCCTTCTGCATGCCCCCCACTGGGAACCTGGCCCACAGCCTGGGCATGTGCCCTGACCGGGAATTGAACTGCTGACCTCTTGGTGCAGGGGTTGATGCCCAACCACTGAGCCACACCTGCCAGGCTGCACAGGTGCACTTTCACATCAAGCCAATCTTCTCAAGAGTTGCATCTGGCCTAAAAGTGGAGCTCCCCTCCCCACCTCCTCACCCTCTCCCCAGAAAAAACTCATGCCACTTCCCAACCTTGTAAAAGATTTAAAAAGAGGTTTAATGAGAGATTAAAGGAAAACAGCTGTAGAAAACTCCAGCTGGAGGCTGTGCCAGCCAGGCCCCAGGCCCTAAGGGAGCTTGTCAGGCTTTGGTGTGATTACTGCAAAGTCAGGAGACCTGTCATTGCCCATCCTTTGAACTCTGCTCCCTTCTCTGAAGTGAATCTGTTACAGGCAGCCCAGAGACCCAAGAAAAGGTGTTATTGGACAGCCTCCTGAGGTGGAGGGAGAGGACAACCCTTGTCTGCTCCTATAAATGAATTTAAACGAGAGCCCCTGATTGCACTGTAATAAAGCCAAAGCAAGCAAAGTTATTAAAGAAGCAAAGCAAGCAAATCTGTTTCATCTGGCGTATGTGCTTCACTCAGCTAATCTGAGGAGCGAGTTGGGTGGGGGCTCAAGATGTTATATCCCCTCCTGTCTATAGGTTTGAAAATTCCTCTGCCGAATATCTTGGCACAGATTCATCCTCCAGGTTCCTTTTACTTTGTTGTGGCCTTCCCAGAATTCATGAGAAGCACCTGGCAATGTTATCTTGCCAAGCCTTGAGACTGCTGGCTTCTCTGTGTAGGGAGAAAAAAAAAAAGAGAAAGAAAGAAAAAAAAAAAAAAGAAGAAGAAAGAAGACTGCCCTGGCTGGTTTGGCTCAGCGGTTGGAGCGTCGGCCTGCGGTCCGGAGAGACCCGGGTTCGGTTCCCGCTAAGGGCAAGTACCTCGGTTGCAGTTTGTCCCCGGCCCCAGTTAGGGTCGTGTGGGTGGCAACCAGTTGATGTGTCTCTCTCTCTCTCCCTCCCGCTCTTTCTGAAGGTAAATGCAAAAATGTCCTCCGGTGAGGATTAAAAAATAATAAATAAATAAAACTGCCACACACATCCCACCCCCCTTTTCCTTTCCTCTTCTGTCCTCCTTTCCTGCATTTCTTAGTTGGAGAGTCATTGGCCATTTCAAGCTTCCTTGGGAAGGATAAGGGCTTGCAATTTACAAACAGTGTTTGGCCTGGTTTTAATTTTCTTGTCTTACTCTTCCGATTCCACTTGCTCTGGCGTTTTCCTAGCTTCTGACTTTCCTGTAACGGATCCGCTGCTTGCCAGGGGCTGCCAGCCTGCTTTCAACCTGGCCTCTCCCCGCCCGGCCCAGGTCTTCGCAGGGAGGGACTGAAACCTAGGCCACCATCTCGCCCATGCCCACCACCCCTTCCAGCCCATCTACACTTTTTTTGGTGGATATTTTGTTCAGATAGAGTGGGGGAGAGAGAGAGAAACATCGACGTGAAAGGGACACATCGAGTGGCTGCCACCCACACAACCCAACCAGGGCCGGGGACAAACTGCAACCGAGGTACGTGCCCTTAGCGGGAACCGAACCCGGGTCTCTCCAGACCGCAGGCAGACGCTCCTACCGCTGAGCCAAACCAGTCAGGGCCCATCTACACTTTTGAAGAGTACCGTCCAGTTATTCTGTAGAGAGTCCCTCTCAATTTTGTTACTCAACTGAAGGAATCTGTTTGCCTGCACACGTCGAAGGCCAATAAGACACGAACAGGAACTTGCAGCTGTGGACACAAGAAAAGTCCAAATCTGTAAGAATTTTTATGGGCTTATTTGAGCCAAACTGATGACAATTGCCGGGAAGCAAACTCTCAACAGACTGGGAAAATGCTCCAGCGAATGGAGTTTGTTCCTCACCATTGCTGCCTGCTTTGAGAAGTCACAGGCAAAGCCATCTCAAGGTACTTGACTGCGGGGCTAGACAGCACCTCGGTTTAAGATTGCACCTGTTAGCCCTGGCCGGTTTGGCTCAGCGGTTAGAGCGTCGGCCTGCGGTCCAGAGAGACCCGGGTTCGGTTCCCGCTAAGGGCACGTACCTCGGTTACAGTTTGTCCCCGGCCCTGGTTGGGTTGTGAGGGTGGCAGCCACTCAGTGTGTCCCTTTCACGTTGATGTCTCTCTCTCTCTTTCCCTCCCACTCTATCTGAACAAAATATCAAAAAAAAAAAAAAGATTGCACCTGTTAACTGTAGTCACCACTGATATGGGCTGACTTGTATCATCTGCCTCCAGGATACCTCGGAGGTAGTGCGGGTTCAGTTCCAGACCACTGCATATAAAGCAAGTCCCATCGTCCTGGCCGGTTTGGCTCAGCGGTTAGAGCGTCGGCCTGCGGTCTGGAGAGACCCGGGTTCGGTTCCCGCTAAGGGCACGTACCTCGGTTGCGGTTTGTCCCCCGCCCTGGTTGGGTTGTGTATGCGGGAGGCAGCCACTCGATGTGTCCCTTTCACGTCGATCTTTCTTTCTTCCTCTTTCTTTCTGCCTCCCACTCTATCTGAACAAAAAATGGAAAAATGTCCTCGGGTGAGGATAAAAAAAGAGGTAAGTCACATCAATTTTTTCATTTCCGGGTGCATACAATAGTTATGCTCACTATCTTGTAGTTTGTTAAGTGTGCAACAGCCTTATTTCTAAAGTAAACAATGTACCTACCTTAGTTAAAAAATACTTTCTTGCCCTGGCCGGTTTGGCTCAGCGGTTGAGCGTCGGCCTGTGGACTAGAGAGTCCCAGGTTTGGTTCCCGCTGGGGGCATGTACCACAAAAAACAAAAACAAAAACATGTTAACCACCCAAAAAAAAAAAAAAAAAGAGAGTGAGAGAAACACTTTGGATCATTTATAACCTATAAGCGATCATGATCTAAGTTAAAATGATATATATACGTGTGTGTACATACACACACACATTTATTTATTTTTATTTTTTTAATCCTCACCGAGGACATTTTTCCATTTTTTGTTCAGATAGAGTGGGAGGGAGAGAGAGAGAAACATCAATGTGAAAGGGACACATCGAGTAGCTGCCACCCGCATGACCAACCAGGGCCGGGGACAAACTGCAACCGAGGTACGCGCCCTTAGCGGGAACCGAACCCGGGTCTCTCTGGACTGCAGGCCGACGCTCTAACCGCTGAACAGAACGGCCATTTTTTAAAACCCACATCAGCTTCCATCTGAATTAATATAGTTAGTGGTCTTTGTTGGGTTAGGGGTAAGCACATTCCCATAACTGGGTTCTAGGGTTTATACATAAAATACCTTTCTCAGTATTCCTTTTCCACTAACCTTCTACAACTTCCTTTGTCCTTAGTTTGTCTCTTTTTACTCATTCAGAAGTAACCAACTTATTAGGACAAACGACTTCCTTTTAACTTAAACACACACACACCTCTATTCTTCCTTTTGCAATAACATTCCTTCTACATTTCAAAAGAAGAACCATAAAAGGAGTATTATTGATAACACAAAAGTTATACACCTTCAATAATTATTAACAGTTGGGAGATATATAAAGTTTGAAAAAAGCCCAAAGAACAAGCATAACTATTATTATGACCAATATTATTAGCAGACAGGTAAAGACGATCAAGCAAATAAAGTTTAACCTCAATTTGTAGGTATACAGGCCTTGTTGATGTCTTGGAATAGCTGTCTATCTTTGATGTTGGTGGCTTCTCATCCCCGAGAGGTCTTTGATCTCCACTGTAGGTGGATGCAAATGTCAGAGACAGGGGAAGGTGTCCATTCATCATTAGGTGCCTGATAAGGTCCCTTCCAACAATGTTGGACAGAATCTTTAATTAATGTCTTTTCCAATGGACAAAATCTCCTGGTTGTAAGTAGTGGTCTTTGAAGTCTTCGCCTCCTGGGAGCACACTGTGAAATGAATTTATTTATCAGTCCTTCTAAGCTGGTTAATGTTAATAAGTTTTTGATAATGCAGAATGTCTCCTTTCAGTAAGGTTGACTCATATGTCCCTTCATCTAGATGCATAAGGTGACCAGTAACTATTTAATGAGGAGAAAAGGTATGTGTTTACCAAAAGAAGTAGATTCCAGGTTGAGGAGCACTATAACTATAAGGAGAGCTTTTGGCCAATGAAAATGAAAAGCTCTGAAAATTTACCTGGTTGAATTTTAATTATACCATTTGTATGTTCCACCAATCCAGAGAACTGTGGTGACAGGCACAAAGAAAACACTGTACAATAGGCCAAATATTACGAGTGGATTGCATTATTTGACCAGTGAAATAAGTCCCTCAATCAGCATTATCAATAGAGTTTCCTGTAAACTATTCCTAGGAACAAGAAGATAGTCAGACTTCCCACAGAGGCCATACAGATGACCAATAGACATATGAAAGGCACTCATCATCAGAGAGATGCAAATGAAAACCACAATGAAATACTACCTCACACCTGTCAGAATGGCTATCAGCAATAAATCAACAAACAAATGTTGGCAGGGATGTGGAGGAAAGGGGACCCTTGTGCACTGTTGGTGGGAATGCAGATCGGTGCAGCCACTGTGGAAAATAGTATGGAGGTTGCTCAAAAAATTTAAAATGGAACTGTTTTATGACCCAGTGATTTTTTTCCTGAGACTTTATCCAAAGAAATCCGAAACACTAATTCGAAAGAACGTATGCACCCCTATGTTCATTGCAGCACTATTTATAATACCTAAGATTTGGAAATAGCCCAAGTGTTCATCAGTAGATGGGTGGATAAAAAAAGCTGTGGTACATTTACACAGTGGAATATTACTCTGCTATAAAAAGAAAGAAAATTTTACCCTTTGCGACAGCATGATGGACCTGAAGAACACTATGCTAAGTGAAATAAGCCAGTCAGAGAAAGACAAGTACCGTATGATTTCACTCATATGTGGAATTTAATGAACAAACTGGAATACTAAGCAAAATAGAGACAGACTCATAGAGAGCAGGCAGACAGCTGGGGGGGGGAGGGGATGGAGGAATTGAGCAAAAAATAAAGAGAACTCATGGATATGGACAATAGTGTGCTGATTGTGGGGGTACAAGGGGATGAGTGGGGGTGGAAGAGGGTATAGAGGGGATAAAAGGCGATGGAAAAAATTAAATTAGATTAAATTTTAAAAAGAAGGTGGTCAGTAGATGGGTCTTTGCAAGATGAACAGGGATGTTACCAAGCTGAATATGCAATAACTTCCATGGTGGACTTAATGAAGGTTCTAATTTACCTGAATAAGATCTGCCCAACAAGCTGAATTAATTCTAACTTGGGCTTGTCAACTGGCTAAAGATCGAAGAGCCAATATTTGCACTAACAGTAGCTATGCCCTTGGTGTAGCTCACAACTTTAGAATGTTGCAGAAGCATCAAGGCTTTTGAACTTTCTCAGGGCAGGCCATAAAGAATGGAAAACAGGTTGCAGAATCATTAGATGTCATAGAAAAGTTAAAACAATTGGCAATTATCAAAATTCCAGGACATTCTAAAGCTGTCACCATGGAAGCTAAAGAAAATTATTTAGGTCCGGTCAGTGTGGCTCAGTGGTTGAGCTTCGACCCATGCACCAAGAGGTCGCTGGTTCAATTCCTGGCCAGGACACATGCCCAGGTTGTGGGCCTGATCCCCAGTGGGGGGCATGCAGGAGGCGGCCAATCAATGTTCTCTCTCATCGATGTTTCCATCTCTCTCTCCCTCTCCCTTCCTCTCTAAAATCAATAAAGAAAAAAAAAATTAAAAAAAAGAAAAGAAAATTATTTAGCCTATGTGGAAGCTGG
The DNA here is from genome assembly GCF_014108415.1 of Molossus molossus. Taxonomy (NCBI): domain Eukaryota; kingdom Metazoa; phylum Chordata; class Mammalia; order Chiroptera; family Molossidae; genus Molossus; species Molossus molossus. Next base: position 113,808,433 of record NW_023425355.1, on the reverse strand, counting down.
ACAGGCAGCATTAAACAGCCAAATTATCCAGACCTGTTAATGCTCCTTATTTCCTGTTAAATCAATAAAAGACTCTTACAGTTCCAGCGGACAGCTGCAGAAGACAAGAGGCTAGGGCAACAAAAAGGGGAAACTTTGACCCAGACAAACAGATATGGACCTAATCAGAAACCAATCTTACTTAATAGGGGTTCAATTACCTATACTTTAACATGTACATGAGCTAACACATTGGGATCCTGAAAAGACGATTTCATGGAGTAAACAATACTCCTGGGAACCTTCTACTGTAGCTCGTAAAGTGCATAGCAGATGTTCCAGCTACCCAGAGATACCCCTGGAAAATCACTCCATGTGTCTCAGGGACTTTTCCCACTTCCGTTAGATCTATCTGAGGTATGGTAATTGTATTTTACCCAAATGCCACCATCTCAAGAATACAAATATGTGTTAGTTATGAGGAAATGATATTATTCCTCTGAGTCTTTCAGGGTTAATTAGTAGCCTATCTTTGGATATTAGAGAACCAAGGTATTTTACCTGGGTTCAACAGACCGAAGCTTGTCCTTTGAGACCTTATGTGCCTTGATGGCTAGCTGTTGTATAGGTGAATTGTGTCTCTTAGGAGTTAATATGTTCTATAGCATAAAAATAAAGCATCTATATATTGGATTAGAGTGGAATCTCTGGAAAATTCAACACTGTTCAAATCAACTTTTAATATGTAAGAGAAACAGGTGGGACTGTCCCTGTAGCCCTGAGGTATTACTATCCAAGTAGACTTGTGATCTTCCCAGATGAAAGCAAAGTGGTATTTTTTTTTTTCAGGAATGCTGAAAAAGGCACTATACAAATCTACCACTGAAAAATATTGGCAGGCCACAAGAATAGTTGATAATAGGTTATGTGGATTTGAAACCACAGGATGTCTGGGAATAAGTATTTTATTTATAGCTATGAAATTCTGTACAAATCTCCACTTTTCCCATTGGGTTTCTTTACTTGAAGGGTAGGAGAATTATAGGGGCTCACACATGGAATTATAAACCCCTATTTAAAAATAATCTTGTATAATAAGCTCAATTCCAGCTTGTGCATAAAGAATATCGGTGACTGGATGGTGTTACCTCAAAAAATTAAGCCGGGGATGGGGAGGGGAGAGCCAATGGGGTAAAAAAGGAGAAACATCTGTAACAACAACAACAAAAAAATTAAAAAATAAATAAATAAAATTAAAAAATTAAAAATTGAATTGCCATTTGATCCAGTGATCCCACTTCTAGGAATATACCCTAAGAAGCCTGAAACACCCATCAGAAAGAATATATGTACCCCCATGTTTATAGCAGCACTATTTACAATTGCTAAGATCTGGAAACAGCCCAAGTGTCCATCAGTAGACAAATGGATAAAAAAGCAGTGGTACATATACACAATGGAGTACTATGCAGCTGTAAGAAAGAAAGATCTCTTATCCTTTGAGACTACATGGAAGGACCTGGAAAGTATTATCCTAAGTGAAACAAGCCAAACAGAGAAAGACAAATACCACATGATCTCACTTATTTGTGGAATATAATGAACATAACAGTCTGAGGAACAGGGTAGACCCAGAAACATGGAAGTAGGGTACAGGCTGACAACCCTCAGAAGAGGGGGTGGCGGGGAGAGGGAAGAGATAAACCACAGAACTTACATGCATGTACGCATAACCAATGGACATAAACAACAAAGCTGGGGATGGGGTGGGAGGGGGCAGAGGGGGGAATCAGTGGGGAAAAAAGGAGAAACATCTGTAACAAAAGCAAATTAATAAAAAATTAAAAAAAGAATATTGGTGACTGGAAAAGGCCTGACGTTGCATGTCCTATAACAAATGTTCAGTCAGTTTCAAGATTAGCTTCCGCTTGTGGAGGTTCTTTTAAAATAATTATTTTCCCAAATGGTTCAGTTTTTGATTCACTTAGTTCTAAATACATCTCACTCTTCTGGAAAAAGGATCTGTGGGTGGTGTTGGTTTCAAGAAAATCTTATCCTAACAGGTGAATTGGAGCAGATTTGATGAGCAAAAATATATATTGCCCTGTAACATTCCCTAATTGGAAGGGAACAGGTTCTGATTTAAAAACATACATTGGTTGCCCAGCCGGTGTGGCTCAGTGGTTGAGCGTCGACCCATGCACCAAGAGGTCGCCGGTTCGATTCCTGATTGGGGCACATGCCCAGGTTGTGGGCCCGATCCCCAGTGGGGGGCATGCAGGAGGCAGCCAATCGACGTTCTCTCTCATCGATGTTTCTCTCTCTCTTCCTTCCCCTCTCCCTAAAATTAATAAAGAAAAAATAAATAAAAACATACATTGGTTGATTAGATATCCCTAACATTTGTACAGAAGCTTTACTCCAAGGGAGAAGGCAACTTGGAGCAATCAGATGCTTGCTTCTGCTTCTTTTCTCTTCCTACATCCCATTTTAGTTTTCTATAACCCTTCTTAAGGTGACCTGGCTTTCTACAATAAAAAGAGACTCCTCTACAGGAATTTCCCAGAAACCCTTTTTAGTAATTCTGTTGCTTTGCTCCCAGAAACCAGTAGGTATATTAATCGGAATAGGTCAGAATAGCCAGGATCACATGTTCTATCAGTTAAATGAAATTCCTCTGTGAACCCATCATGGACCCAGAGAAAGTAGGGTCAATCTCTAGGTGGATTCTTTAATTCAGTTCTAGTCCAAAGGATGTATACAATTGCTGGTTCCCCTCTGCCGGAGAATGGTGTTTCTTCAAAGGGAAATACCAGAATTTCTGTTGTTGTTGTTTTTTTTCTAGTTTATCCTGGTTTCGTTTTCCACTCTGGGTGTTCCCTAGGTCAGTAGGGAGCTGTAGGGGAGGAGATGAGAAGAGAAAAAGAAGAGGGAGCAGGAAAGGAGGGTAAGTCTGGACAACAAAGTAAAGGGTAGAGCAGGGCAGTTGGAGAAGAAGGGAAAGTGGGGCGTTGGCACCGAGCAGCGTTGGCACCGAGCAGCGTTGGCACCGAGCAGCGTCAGAAGCCTTCCTTAGTTCAGAGACAGGCTCTAAAACTTAGTAACTTCTTTTTTTTTTTTTATCCTCACCCGAGGACATTTTTCCATTTTTTGTTCAGGTAGAGTGGGAGAGAGAGAGAGAGGAACAGAGAGAGAGAAACATCGACGTGAAAGGGACACATCGAGTGGCTGCCACCCGCACGACCAACCAGGGCCGGGGACAAACCGCAACCGAGGTACGTGCCCTTAGCGGGAACCGAACCCGGGTCTCTCTGGACCGCAGGCCGACGCTCCAACCGCTGAGCCAAACCGGCCAGGGCAAAACTTATTAACTTCTTGTAGAAAAGAGAATTTATCTGTGCTCCTCTTAGAAACTTCTAATTTCCGATCAACATAAGCTTCCTGTTCATTTTAATTTTAGAGCCAGCATTTTCTAATTGTGCATGCAAAAAAAAAAAAAATGAATTTAGGTGTCCAAAAGAGCTCCATTTTGGCCATCTTCAGTTGATACCACTTCTGGTTAAATCTTCCCATTTCTGTAAGTTCTTGCAAGTAAAGGCTTCCTATTTATTGTATATGTGCAGGAGTATTAATGGGGGCTGGGGGCTGGGAGTTTTCAGCCTTGGAGACATGAATTCCCATGTTATTTTAAATTTTAGTTTGAGATCTGCAGAGTCTGGACAAATTTCTGTGTAGTGAGTTGAAGTGCGCTATTTATGGGTTGAGCTCCAAAGGGCTGTCACCTCCCGAATCGTTTCAACCCTCTTACGTGTCTCAGTTTCTCTCCCTGGCTGTCTAATACACCGGGAGCGCTAGGGAGCCAGCCTTCATGTGCACGTCCCTGGACGAGTTGGTTATTTAATCACAGTTGTGTTGGAATTTCCTAGGGGGCTCCTGCTTGTCTTGAGAGATACACTCTGACACCTCCACATAGATTCTTAGCCACCTAAGAATACCCGGCATTTGAGTGGGAGGGAGTAAATGCCCCTTATCTTTGGAGCTGAATGAGTTCAGACTCTCATTTGTTCAGCAAAAGGTTTTGTTCAGACTCTCAGTGAGCAATTCCAACTGAAAAGCCAAAATTAAAAACCAGCCACTCATTTTTTTTTCCTGTTCCTGAGTTATCTCAAATCAACTCTTATCCTTAGCCTGGGTTATCACAACCCTTAACCTTTAGTTCTACCTGGAGGAATACATATTTTTTAAACAGCTCAAATAAAGGCAGGGCCTCTCACCTTAAAACAGGATGATCTGGAATTCCAAGAAAAACTCACCCAAGGGCCCCTGCTGGTACCTTGCATGGGTCCGGGTCTGCAAGTTGGTCCTGGGTGGGTTTCTTTGGGATCCTGCTGTACTATGCCAAGTAAATGTCAACATAACAAATGTCCAAACCTGTAAGAAAGTTTATGAGCTTATTTGAGCCAAACTGACGAGAATTTCTGGGAAGCAAAATCTCAACAGATTGAGAAAATGCTCCAGAGAATGGCAGTTTTGCATCTTATTTTATACATTATAGTGAGAGGAGGAGGCATAAAGGGGTTACATGAAATCCACTGGTGCTAGATTAGGGAGATGGTAGAAAGCAAAGCTGGGAAATCTCTGGAATTGGATAAAAAGTAAAACAAGCCCTGGCCGGTTTGGCTCAGCGGTTAGAGTGTCGGCCTGCGGTCTGGAGAGACCCGGGTTCGGTTCCCGCTAAGGGCACGTAGCTCGGTTGCAGTTTGTCCCCGGCCCTGGTTGGGTCATGTGGGTGGCGACCACTCGATGTGTCCCTTTCATGTTCATGTTTCTCTCTCTCTCTGTCTCCCTCCCATTCTATCTGAACAAAATATCGAAAGATGTCCTCGGGTGAGGATAAAAAAAAAAAAAAAGTAAAACAAATAAGACACATACTTCTTTTATTTATGAGTGGGTACAGGATAGTTAACAGTTAACAATGAACACCATAGCCCAGCCCGTGTGGCTCAGTGGATTGAGCACCGTCCCATGGACTGAGAGGTCCCGGTTTGATTCAGGGTCAGGGCACACGCCCGGGTTGCAGGCTCGAACCCCAGTGGGGGGCGTGCAGGAGGCAGCCGGTTGGTGTTTCTCTCTCACATCGATGTTTCTCTCTCTCTCTAAAAAAATCAATAGAAACATATTAAACAAACAAACAAAATCAATGAACACAATAACAATAACAACGTGGGGCTCTGTGGTCTCCTGCTCTAGCTTGGAGATTGTGCCCTGCGGGGTCTGGAGAAAGGAAATTACCCTGACATTCTAGAGGTATGTTATCTTAGATGCAAAAAGGCAATAGGCCGGCTCAGTTCAAGTCAAGATTGACCTTTGTGAAGAAACATACTGGCCTAGGACATGGCTACCTGCCATGACTCACTTTTAGCGAGAAAGTTTTAATTTTAGACTTTCCTTTAACCCTGGCCGGTTTGGCTCAGCGGTTAGAGCGTCGGCCTGCGGTCCAGAGAGACCGGGGTTCGGTTCCCGCTAAGGGCACGTACCTCGGTTGCAGTTTGTCCCCGGCCCTGGTTGGGTCATGCGGGGGGCAGCCACTCAATGTGTCCCTTTCATGTCGATGTTTCTCTCTCTCTCTCTCTCCCACTCTATCTGAACAAAATATGGAAAAATGTTCTCGGGTGAGGATTAAAAAAAAGAAAAGAAATAGACCCTCCTTTGTGGTTACTTTCCATCTCTGAGTTTGTAAGGCCTACCATGCAGGCCTACCCTGCGCTTGTCAGGTTTAGTATGTGGTCTCCTTTTTGTCCACACAGCAAATAGAGTAAGGGTTTATTTTTAGGAAGTGGCTCAGGCCTGGAGACAGGTGAGCTAATGCTCAAAGGCCTGGCTCCTCCAATGGCTTCCGGGGCATGGGTTATATAGGGGCAAAATCGTTCATTGTGGTGACTGAGGGACTTCGGGTCCTGGTCAGGGTCATGGTCTCTACTGACCGTTGGTGCTAAGGGAGGGGGTAGTTGATGGCTGCGTCCGGTCCTGATGTCAGCCGTGGTGTCCCTTCCTCTGGTTTCACTGCTTTTCTGGGCCTGGAGCTGAAAACCAGCGGAGGCCTGGGTGTTCTCTCTCGTTTGACTGAGTCTCTTGTCTTTGTGGTCAACAGACTGGAGGCTTTGTTCCTAAGATTATTTGATGCTGATCAGAACCTCATTGTCCTGAGGATTTAATGATTAAAGAGTGGTCATGCCAAATATCACATGATCTCACTTATTTGTGGAATATAAAGAACTAAACAAACTGCTGAACAAAATTAACCCAGAGACATAGAGGTGGGGTACAGACTGACAAGCCTCAGAGGAGGGGGGGTTTGTGGGGGAAGAGATAATCCACAGAACTTACATGCATGTATGCATGACCAATGAACATAGACAACAAAGCTGGGGATGGGGCGGGGGGGGAGGGGAGGAGGGTGTCAATGGGAGAAAAATGAGAAACATCTGTAACAAAAACAAATTAATAAATAAAAAATTAATTAATTAATTTTAAAAAAAAGAAAAGAGTTGTCAATAACACTGCGTGAAACTGGCAATTACTGAGGGAAGTATTGATGTGGCCCTAGCGAAAGTCTCACTACTTCTGAACCTTCATAGGACGAAGCATTAGAATAACCCATTTCAACTGGATACCAATAATGACTAAGCTTGCCGATGAATTATGCAGTATTTATTTCATAATCATAAGTTTTCTAGAGTGAGGGAAGTCTTTGAAAACTAATCAGTGTAGCCCTGGCCAGTTTGGCTCAGCGGTTAGAGCGTCGACCTGCGGTCCTGAGAGGCCCGGGTTCGGTTCCCGCTAAGGGCACGTACCTCGGTTGCAGTTTGTCCCCGGCCCTGGTTGGTCGTGCGGGTGGCAGCCACTCGATGTGTCCCTTTCACGTCAATGTTTCTCTCTCTCTCTCTCTCTCTCTCTGTTCCTGTCTCTCCCTCCCACTCTACCTGAACAAAAAAGGAAAAATGTCCTCTGGTGAGGATAAAAAAAAAAAAAGAAAACTAATCAGTGTAGTTTTTATTGTATATCAATAATACCTCAATAAAGCTATTTTTTAAAAAAAGAGTGGTCATGCAAGGGAGGAGGAAACAGGGCATCAGGGTGCTGGATGAGGCCAGTTTGAATCAAAAAGAAAGAAAGGAGAGAATACCATATTAAAGAAATAAAATTTCTATGAGATTACAATTTGTTTGTCTGATATTTTCTCATGATTACATTGAACTTATGTATTTTTAACAAGAAAACCACAGAAACGGAGCTGTACCCTTCTCTTATATCCTATAAGGAGACACATGATGTCACTGTGTCTTATCACTGGTGATGTTAACTTCAATCACTTTGTTAAGGTGGAATCTGCCAGGTCTGTCCACTGTAAAGATACTATTTTCCCCTTTGTAATCGATAAGTATCTTATGGAGAGATACTTTTTTTAAAATTTATTTTTTATTATTTTTTTTATTTTTTATTTATTTTTTTATCCTCACCCGAGGACATTTTTCCATTTTTTTTGTACAGACAGAGTGGGAGGGAGAGAGAGGAAGAGAGAGAGGGAAACATCGATGTGAAAGGTACACATCGAGTGGCTGCCACCCGCACGACCAACCAGGGCCGGAGACAAACTGCAACCGAGGTACGTGCCCTTAGCGGGAACCGAACCCCGGTCTCTCCGGACCGCAGGCCGACGCTCTAACCGCTGAGCCAAACCGGCCAGGGCGAGATACTTTGAGTCTATGCAAATATCTTATTTATCTTCATACTTTTACCCACCAGTGTTAGCATCATCGATGCTTCTTGTCTGCAACAATTATTAACATAGAGTTTGTCAAATGGCAATTTTCCATTTCTGTCATTTCTTTCATATTAATTGAAATTTTGCTGTAAAAAAGAGCTATCCCTTCTCCTTTACTTAGTTATTTATTCAATTATTTATTGTTACCATATGGACTCAAACAGAAAGCATTTAATATAAAGCATTTATGACCTACGTATGAACTTGTTAGCTAGGCACCTGAAAAGTTAAAAGGTGAATCCTTGCCCTGGCCAGTTTGGCTCAGCGGTTAGAGCATCAGCCTGCAGACCAGAGAGTCCCAGGTTTGGTTCCCGCTAAAAGGCACGTACCTTGGTTGCAGATTGTCCCCGGCCCCAGTTGGGGTTGTGTGGGTGGCGACCAGTCCATGTGTCTCTCTCACATCAATGTTTTTCTCTCTTCCCTCCTCTCTCCCTCCCACTCTATTTGAAGATAAATGCAAAAATGTCCTTGGGTGAGGATTAAAAAAAGAGAGAGAGAGAAAAAGGTGAATGCTTATTCAACATCATTAGCTATCAGAAAAATGCAAACTAAAACCACAATGGCTAAAGTTAAAAAAATAGTGGCAACACCTAATGCTGGTGAGGATGTAGAGAAACTGGATCTTTCATACATTGCTGGTGGGCCTGTAAAATGATACAGCCACTCTGCAATACAGTTCAGCGGTTTTTTTTTTTTTTTTTTATCCTCACCCAAGGATATTTTTCCATTTTTTTTTTGTACAGATAGAGTGGGACGGAGAGAGAGGAAGGAGAGAGAGAGAGAAACATCCACGTGAAGTGACACATCGAGTGGCAGTCACCTGCACGACCAACCAGGGCCGGGGACAAACTGCAACCGAGGTACGTGCCCTTAGCGGGAACCGAACCCGGGTCTCTCCGGACCTCAGGCCGACGCTCTAACCGCTGAACCAAACCGGCCAGGGCGCAGTTCAGCGGTTTTTTGTAAACTGATCATGCAACTACCATATGATCTAGCAACGGAACTCCTGGGCATTTATTCCACATGAACAAAACGTTATGTTCACACAAACCTGTGCAGGAATGTTTATAGCACCTTTATTTGCAAGAGCTCAAAACGAATCGGTTCAGCTGTTCTCTAATGAATGAATGGTTTAAAAAAACTGTGGTATGCCCTGGCTCGTTTGCTCTGTGGTTAGGGCGGTTGGAGCATAGGCCCTCGGACCAATGAGTCACGGGTTTGGTTCCAGTCAAGGACACATACCTCGGTTGGGGTTCGGTCCCTGGCCCTGGTCGGGGTTGTGCAGGAGGCAACCAGTCGATGTGTCTCTCTCACATTAATGTTTCTCTCTCTCCCTTCCTCCCACTCTATCTGAAGATAAATAGAAAAATATCCTCGAGTGAGGACTAAAAACAAACAAACAAAAAAACTGTGGTACATCCATGCCAGAGAATACTAGTCAGCAATGAACAGAAATGAACTAGTGATAAACACGATGAAGGGACCAAAATTCTGCTATCCTGAAGCTGCTTTTTTGGGATATTGATTTTAAGCTGTTTATTAAGAAACAAAAGACTCAGAACCTTTGACTCTCCCCACTTTCCTGCCCAAGAGATTCAGACAGAGAGACCTGCTTTAGGAGGGAAATCTTAAGATTTTGCCTTAGCCTAATTTGAATTAAGTATGGTAGACAAGGGGGCTTCAGGGTAGCTCCTACGGCCCACTGTTTCTGAGTTGCCTAGCAAGGATTTTCCTGCCAGTGTGTGTCCGCTGTAAATCACTCATTCTCATTTCTGCAATCTAACCCCCCGTGCCCCCCCCTTTCTCCTTTGTCTAAAAATGTCTTATATACCCAATGTTGCCTCATTGTCTTTGGAATTTGCATGCCACGTGAATTCCCTATGCTCACGTATTAAACTTTGATTTTCTCCTATTAATCTGTCTCTGTCAGTTTGGTTATTAGCCCCATCAGAAGAATTTAGAAAGTGAGAGAAAAAGCAGTAATTTTTTTTTTTATCCTCACCCAAGGACATTTTTCCATTTTTTGTTCAGATAGAGTGGGAGAGAGAGAGAGAGAGAGAGAGAGAGAGAGAGAGAGAGAGAGAGAGAGAAATATCCATGTGAAAGGGACACATCGAGTGGCTGCCACCTGGACGACCAACCAGGGCCGGGGACAAACTGCAACTGAGGTACATGCCCTTAGTGGGAACCGAACCCGGGTCTCTCTGGACCACAGGCCGACGCTCTAACCGCTGAGCCAAACCGGCCAGGGCAAAGTAGTAATATTTTTTAGCCCCCACAACAACTTGGATGAATCTTCAGGGAATTATACTGAGTGAAAAGAGACAATTTCAAAAGTTTATATACTGTATGATTCCATTTACGTAAGATTTGGGAAATGATAACATTTTAGAATTTCAGACAAATGAGTGGTTGCCATGGGTTGGGGTGGTTGGGGGGTGAGTGAGAAGAGGTGGGTGTGGCTATAAATGAGCAACAGGAGGGATCCTTGCGGTGCTAGAACTGTTCCATATTGACTGTGGCGGATACCCAACCTGTGTTTCAGGCCATGGAGTCAACTCCAATTCCTAACACTAGGAATGAGTGATGTCCACATGATCTGTCCTCAACACCCCTGCTCAGCTTCGGTAGACTTAGGCCTTTGGCTTTTTTTTCTGGAGTCAATCCATCTTATATTTGGTCTTTCTCTTTTCCTGCTGCCTTCCATTTTCCCAGCAGTATTGTCTTTTCCGAAGAACCCTGCCTTCTCACGATATGCCCGAAGTGTAGGACAGTTTCAGTTTTGTCATTTTGGCCTCCAGCGATGTTTCAGGCGTAATTTGCTCTAGGACCCACTTGTTCACCTTCTGGTGTCCAGGGTATCTGTACAGATCTCTTCCAACACCATATTCCTTAAAAATTTTTTTTTTCTTTATTGATTTTAGGGAGAGAGGAAGGGAGAGGAAAAGAGAGATAGAAATATTGATGAGAAAGAATCTTGATTGGCCGCCTCCTGCATGCCCTCCACTGGGGATCTGGCCCACAACCTGGGCATGTGTCCTGACCAGGAATCGAACCAGCAACCTCTTGGTGCATAGGTCGATGCTCAACCACTGAGCCACACTGGCTGGGCCAACACCATATTTCAAATGAAACATTTTTTCTTCTATCAGTCTTCTTCACAAACCTACGCATGTGATAAATGTATAGAACTAAAGACACACACACACACACACACGCATTAGTATAAGTAAACTGAGGAAATATGAATGAGAATGGTGGACTGTACCAACATCAGTATCCTGTCAATGAGATTATGCCACAGTTTTGCAAGATGACACCATTGGGGGAAACTGGGCAAAGTGTACAAGAGATCTCTCTGCATTATTTTTAAAAACTGCATGTGAATACACAATTATCTCAATAAATTTTAAAAGAAAGTGAGCCCTGGCTGGTTTGGCTCAGAAGTTAGAGCGTCAGCCTTCAGACTGAAGGGTCTCAGGTTCGATTCCTGGTCAAGGGCATGTACCTGAGTTGCAGGTTCGATCCCCAGCCCTGGTCGGGGTCGTGCAGGAGGCAACCAATCAATGTGTCTCTCTCACATATGTTTCTCTCCGCCCCCCTTTCCATTCTAAAAATCAATGAAAAAAATATCCTCGAGTGAGGATTAACAACAACAACAACAACAAAATAATAAATTAAATAAATTTAAAAAAAGAAAGTGAACACTGAAGCATCCAGGAGGTAGCAACTGCAGGAAGCAGCTACTGTCTCTTGGGCTGAGGGAGCAAAGGGAAGATGATGATGGAATTATTAAAACTTAGAAACTTGGAGGAAGGGTCCTCTAGTCAAACCCAAAGCCCAACACCCAACAAGGCGACAGGGAGAAAGCCCAAACCTGCTTCCCCGAACAAAGGCTTGAAGCAAATTTAAAGAATAAGGTGAGGAGGGGTTATACATAATCATTCATTCAAATTCAGGGGGCCTGATTGGATAGTCTTGGAACTAAACCACCAGGTAAGGAACTTGAAAGAGGATAGGAGGGAACGAAATAACTGCAGCTGGCAGAGTTTGATTGATTGAGTGGTCATCTATGCTCCATATTCCGTCTGGGCACCGGATCGTCCTTACTGAGGGACCTTTCACTTTTTAATGGGCTCTGGGTGGCAAACACAGGCACCTCTGTTACTTCAGTCACATGAATCCTGGTTCCACTATGCTCTCTAGGTCAGCGGAGGGTCATCTAGCTGCTAATTGTGCGTGGTCAAGCCTCTGAAACCAGTCCATGCAGTTTAGCCTGGTGGCCTCCTGAGAGCCATGAGGAGGCCTGCTGTTATCTTCTGAAAGACACGGAAAACACTAGAGAAAACGAAAACGAACAGGGTCAGGTTTCAGTGTTAGGGCCTGATTGCAACCACATGGGGGTAAAATGTAGCCCTCCAAGGAGGGGCCAGGGACAGAAGGGGGCACAATGAAACTGGTTCTGCAAGTGTTGGAAAAACTGCAAACTGGATTTGGCAGCTGCCACAAGAAAGCACTGCTGCTTCCTGGCAAACTAGCACTGCGTGGGTGCTGCTCCCAGGAGCAGGAAGCAAACAGGCCTGAGCACGTCCTTCTTCCTCCTACAGCCTGACCGTCTCCCTCTAGCGCCCCCTATTGGCGGAGCCTAATAAGGAGCAGCTGGCGAAACCAACGTGGTTTGCGGAGTCCCAGGTCATAGATCACAAAGCGCATATAGGAGTGTGGGTCTGTTGCTGAGGGACAATAACTTAATAACTGGCATAGTACCCAAAGGTAACACATCTTCTCCTATTGAAAAATGCACAGAAAACCTGGCCGGTTTGGCTCAGCAGTAGAGCGTCAGCCTGCGGACCAATGAGTCCCAGGTTCGATTCCAGCCAAGGGCACGAACCTCGGTTGTGGTTTGTCCCCAGCCCTTGTTGGGTCGTGCTGGAGGCAACCAGTCAATATGTCCTTCTCACGTCGATGTTTCTCTCTCTCTCTCCCTTCCACTCTGTCTGAAGATAAATAGAAAAATATCCTCGGGTGAGGATTTAAAAAAGAAAAATGCACAGAAAAGATGTGCAGCTCAATAATTTATCAACAAATGAATTCTCAGGCAACCACCAACCAGATCTAGAAACCTACATGTCCCCAGAGCCCCTCCCAGTCTCTCCCCACTTCTTCTCCTCTCAGAGGTAAGACTTAGCGAGCATGGCTTTTATGGTACCAATTATTTCCTAGCTTTTCTTTATAGCATGTATCTTTGGACACTATGATTTCAAACTAGCCTTTGGACACTATGATTCTCAAACTTAGAAACAAACTAAGCTAGTTTCTGAAGTTTATATAAATGAAATCATGCTGAAGGTATTCCTTTGTGTCTGGCTTCTTTTATTCACCATTCTTTTTGATATTTAACCATGTCGTTTTGTGTACCTATAGTTTGCTCATCTTCTCTGCTATATAATATTCCATTGTATGAATATACAGGTATCCCTTCTTTTTGAAAGTTTATGTTAATACCACTTTGCTTTTATGAAAGACCTACATTAGTACCTGTTTTCACTAGTTGAAAGAAATCCGAAGAGGATTTTCACTTTTACAAAAACAAGGGAAAAGTGAAAATAGAGTTCACTGCCCTTACAGAGGCAGCCCACACCCTGAACATCTGGAGGGACTTCTTCCCAAGAACTGTACTCAGCATCTCAGCATCCAGCACCATAGTTTTGACCTGTGTCTGTGAACATTTGTTCTTTATCTTGATTTATTTTGTGTATTTGTTAACAAGATGTGTCCTAAGGTAGTTGCTTCTTGGTTTGATCACGCTGAACCATATGCCAATTTACATTTCCTTCGTAGGTGTATAAGGTCCCATTGGTCCCCATCTTCACCAGCACTTGCTATTATCTGACACCACCAGTACACTGTATGTTGAGTGTATAGGGGTATCTTGAAGTTTTAGTGTACATTTCCCTGATGACTAATGAGGGTGATAATATTTTCACATGCTTATAGGCTAGTCGGAGATCCACTTTTGTGACATGCCTGTTCAAGTCTCACACATTTTTCCACTGGGTTGTCCATCTTCCTGATTTGTAGGAAACCAGCCCTTTGACACATATATTCTAGAATATTTTTCTCCCATTCTGTGGCTTGCTTTTTCAGCTTTTTAAAAAAAAGATCTTTATTGTTGAATGTAAAATGTATTACAGATGTTCCACATTTTTCCCCCATTGACCCCCTCCCCCCTACTCCCGCCCCCCTCTCGCCTTTTTCCACACTATTGTCTGTGTCCATTGATTATGCATATAAGTTCTTTGGTTTATTTCTTCCCACCCCCCATCAACCCCTTTCCCTTTGAGGTTTGTCAATCTAGCAATGAATTTGTACTTCTTAATCTCTTCACCTTTTTCATCCATTCCCCCAATCCCCCTCCCATCTGGCAACCAACAAAATGTTCTCTGTATCTATGAGAATGTTTCTGTTCTACCTGTTCATTTTGTTTATAGATTCCATTGTTGATAGATATGTGTTCATTGCCATTTTGTTTGTTCATATATTTTATCTTTTTCTTCAAAAAGACCCTTCATCATTTTATATAATAATGGTTTGGTGGTGATGAACTCCTTTAACTTTTTCTTGTCTGGGAAAGTCTTTATATGGCCATCGATTCTAAATGACAGCTTTGCAGGATAGAGTAATCTTGGTTGTAGGTTCTTGGTTTTCATCACTCTGAATATTTCTTGCCACTCCCTTCTGGCCTGCAAAGTTTCTTTTGAGAAATCAGCTGACAGCCTAATGGGAACTCCCTTGTAGGTAACTAGCTGCGTTTCTCTTGCTGCTTTTAAGATTCTCTCTTTGTCTTGAACCTTTTGCATTTTGATGATGATGTGTCCTGGTGTGGGCCTCTTGGGGTTCATCTTGTTTGGGACTCTCTGTGCTTCCTGGACTTGTATGTCTGTTTCCTTCACCAAGTTAGGAAAGTTTTCTGTCATTATTGTTTCAAACAGGTTTTCGATTTCTTGTTCTCGCTCTTTTCCTTCTGGCACCCCCAAGATGCGAATGTTGGCACGCTTGAAGTTGTCCCAGAGGCTCCTTACACTATCCTCATTTTTTTGGCTTCTTTTTTCTGTTTGCTGTTCTGATTGGGTGGTTTTTGCTTCCTTATATTCCAAATTGATGGTTTGCTTCTTGGATTTACGTACTCTACTATTGAAGCTGTGTAAATTATTCTTTATTTCAGTTAATACCTCCTTCAAGTCTGACTGTGCATCCATCATTTCTGACTGGTCCTTTTTTATGCTCTTGAGGCCCTCCCTAAGTTCACTGAGGTTCTCACTAAGTTCCTTGAGCATCCTTATAAGCAGTATTTTGAACTCAGCATCTGTTAGGTTGCTTATCTCCATTTCACTTAGTTCTTTTCTTGGGGTTTTGTTCTGTTCTTTCCTTTGGGACCTGTTTCTGTGTCTCCTCATTTTGGCTGCCTCCCTGTGTTTGTTTCTGTGTATTACTTAATGAGAGGTATGGGGCTCGCTGAGACCAGATGCTGCTTGTTTGAAAGAATTTAGGAAAAATCTAAAGCAGGATCCACGACAGGCCAATCCTATGGTTAAGCAACTGGCAACAGCTTGGGTGGGCCTGAAAGTTGGGCGGGGCGGGGCCTCAGGGAGTCAGCAGGGCGGGGCTACCAGTGTGAGCCAGGTTGCTGGAGTCCCAGATATGGCGACTGTCTGCCGCCCCAGGGAAGGGCTCACCAAAGGAACAAAGGCCTCTTACAGCACGTTTGTCCCCGAGAAAGCCCCCTCTCCAGCCCTCGCTCCAGTGCCAAACAGCTCAGTTCTTCCCTGTGTGTCTCTGGCGCCCCTCGAGCTGCCTCCCCTCCGAGCTCAGAGGGAGAGAGTCCGACCAGTCCGTGCGCGGGCCCTTTAAGGAGCTGCCTGGGGCTCCAGCCGCCTCAGCCTCCCTGAGCCTCAGTTCCCGCTGGTTTTTCCAGCCAGAAGTGATGGGGATTCTCTTCCTGGCACTGGAACCCTGAGCGGGGCACCTGGTGTGGGACGGGGACCCCTCAGTCCTCAGGGAGGACCTTCCCAGCCGAGGTGTCCTCCTGATTTTTATCCGCCACACGTGGGTGTGGGCCCAGCCCGTCCCCTCCGCCCTCCCACCAGTCTCGTGTGGCTGCTGCTGTGATCCCGCAGCTGTAGGACTGCCGTTCAGCTCGATGTCAGGCGGTTTTGAATGATGGTTGTTCTGTAGTTCAGTTGTAACTTTGATGTGGTTGTGGGAGGACGGATACCGCGTTGACCTCCCTGCCATCCTGACCGGAAGTCTTTTTCAGCTTCTTAATGGTGTCTTTTGATAGTCTTAACTCATTCTTAAGATCTTAAATTTAATAGTTTAATTATCAATGTCTTTCTTTATGGGTTGTGCTTTTTGTGTTCTGTTTGAATCATCTTTTCTTAGCATACATCATGGAGATATTCTAGAATACTGTTTTTTGTTTGTTTGTTTGTTTTGCCTTTCACATTTAGATCTATATTCTGTCTGCCTAGAGTTGATTTGTGTATCATGTAAAGTAGGGGTCCAGCTTTATTTTATTTATTTATTTATTTGCCTCACCCGAGGACATTTTTCAATATTTTGTTCAGATAGAGTGGGAGGGAGAGAGAGAGAGAGAAACATCGACGTGAAAGGGACACATCGAGTGGCTGCCACCCATACGACCCCACCAGGGCCGGGGACAAACTGCAACCGAGGTACGTGCCCTTAGCGGGAACCAAACCCGGGTCTCTCCGGACCACAGGCCGACGCTCTAACCGCTGAGCCAAACCGGCCAGGGCTTTATTTATTTATGTTTAAAATATGTTTTTATTGATTTCAGAGAGAGTAAGGAAGAGGAAAAGATAGAAACATCCATGAGAGAGAAACATCGATTGGCTGTCTCCTGCATGCCCCCTACTGGGGATTGAGCCTGCAACCCTGACATGTGCCCTGACTGGGAATCGAACCAGCAACCTCCTAGTGCATGGGCCCATGCTCAAGCACTGAGCCACACCGACTGAACCAGATTTATTTTTTTCAGCATGGAGCCAGGTGGGTACTAGACTAATCCGGGGATCACTTTATAAATTATATAAATGTCTAACCACTATGCTGTATACCTCAAACTAATATAAAATAATATTTTGTTCCTTTAAAAAAGTTTTTTTCTTTATTGATTTTAGAGAAAGAGGAAAGGAGAGGGAGAGAGAGATAGAAATATGGATGAGAGAGAACATCGATTGGCCGCCTCCTGCACGCCCCCCACTGGGGATCGGGCCCACAACCTGGGCTTGTGCCCTGACGGGATTCAAACCAGCGACCTCTTGGTGCATGGGTCAATGCTCAACCACTGAGCCACACCGGCCGGGCTGTTTTAATATATCATAATATTGAATGTTAACTGTAATTGACTGAAAATAGTAGACATTAAAAAATATTTATTTTTTCTACGTGGTTATCCAAGTGTCCTCGTACTATTTATTGAAAAGACCATCCCAAGAGGGGAGGAGCATAGGGGACTGGGTTAAAAAGGTGAAGGGATTAAGAAGTGCAAATTGGGTCCGGCCAGTGTGGTTCAGTGGTTGAGCACCGACCCCTGCACCAAGAGGTCTCGGGTTTGATTCCCAGTCAGGGCACCTGCCCAGGTTGTGGGCCCGATCCCCGGTGGGGGGCATGCAGGAGGCAGCCAATCGATGTTCTCTCTCATCCATGTTTCTTTCTCTTTTCCTCTCTCTCTCTCAAAATCAATAAAGAAAAAATATTTTTAAAAAAGAAGAGCAAATTGGTAGTTACAAAATAGTCACAGATGTAAATTACAGCATAGGAAATATATTCAATAATAACATGATAACTAAGTATGGGGCCAGGTGGGTGCTTGAAATATCAGGGGGACCACTCTGTGAAGTAGATGATTGTCTAACCACTTTGCTGTACACCTGAGACTGATACAGAATAATATTGAATTATTAACTGTAATTGAAGAATAAAAAAGAACTGAAAAAAAGAAAAGAAAGAAAAAGGCCACCCTTTTCCCACTGCCCAGTGCTCTGTCAGCGTGCAAATATGCTGGGGCTGTTTGGGGCTATTTTATTTTCTTGGTTCATATATCTGTCCTAGTGCCAACACTACACTAGTTCATTTATTTATTTATTTATTTTTTATCCTCACCCGAGGATATTTTTCTATTTTTTTGTACAGATAGAATGGGAGGGAGAGAGAGGAAGGGAGAGAGAGTGAGAAACATCGACGTGAAGGGACACATCGAGTGGCTGCCACCCGCACGACCAACCAGGGCCGGGGACAAACTGCAACCGAAGTACATGCCCTTAGCGGGAACCGAACCCGGGTCTCTCCAGACCGCAGGCCGACGCTCTAACCGCTGAGCCAAACCGGCCAGGGCTACACTAGTTCATACACTGCATCTGGACAATGGCTTAAAAGTGGTTGGAGGAACATTGCATACCTTGTTTCTCTCTTTCAAGATCGCCTTGACTATTTTATGTCCTTGGGCTTTTTATGTAGATTTTATAATTACTTTGTGAAGTTCCACAAACCAAACCAAACTTGTTGGAATTTTGAATTTGATTGCATTGAATCTGTAGACTAGTTTGGGGAGAATTGACATCTTTACAATATTGCATCTTCTAACGGAGACTATTGTATATTTCTTCTTTTGTTTAATCTTCTTTCACATTTTTTAATAATGTTTTACTAAACATATAAGCTTTCTGCTTTATAAAGAAAGTCTTGCTTTCTTTTTGTCTTTTGTTAGACTTATTCCTAGGTGTTTGATGCTGTTCAAATCTTGTATATCCGTAGTAATTTTTTGTCTACTTGTCTATCATTATGAGAGAGGTACGTTAAAATAGCCCAGTATTATATTGACTTGTCTATTACTCCTTGAAGTTCTGTGAATTATTTTGTTTACTTTGAGGCTAGGTTATTAGGTGATTACCAATATAGAATTGTTATATCTTCTTGGTGAAATGAACCT
The DNA here is from genome assembly GCF_014108415.1 of Molossus molossus. NCBI lineage: Eukaryota > Metazoa > Chordata > Mammalia > Chiroptera > Molossidae > Molossus > Molossus molossus. Next base: position 113,789,615 of record NW_023425355.1, on the reverse strand, counting down.
TTTTTATCATGATGAAATGATCTTTAGTAATGCTTTTTGCTTTAAAGTCTATTTTATCTAAAGTTAATATAGCTATACTGTATTCTTTTTTAGTAGTTTCATAACATATCTTTTCTGTCTAAACCTTTCTCTATTCTATGCTTAAGGTGTCTCATTTTTGGCTAAAATTTTTAAAAGTACAGTCTTACCATCCTTTACTTTTAATTGGACCATTTAGTCTATTTGCATTTAATGAAATTAAAAAGTATATTTGGGTTTACATTTACCTTTTTACTAAGGGTCTTTAATTTGTCCCTCCTGTTCTATATTATTGTTTATCTTCTTTCTTTCTTTTTGGTACGTGCCCCTAACAGGAACTGAACCCGGGACTCTCTGGTCCGCAGGAGACGCTCCAACTGCTGAGCCAAACCGGCCAGGGCCTTGCTTTCTTTTGGATTGATTTAGTATATGTTATTATTCCACCTTCTATTAACTTGGCAGTTATGCACTCCTTTATTTTTCTTTTAGTGGTTACTCTAAACTTGCATCCTCGACTTATTAGACCTTAAAACATATTAACTTTATTCACTTTCCCAACTTAAATGTCAGAGTTGGCCTCTATTTTAATTCTATGTAGATGTAAAACCTAACAAGACATTATTGTTATTTGTTTATACAGATGTATCCATCTATTTACTTACTTTCTCCTCATGTGCCTAGTTATCTTGTTGTTTGTCAGACACTGTGTCTACTAAATTATTTGTAGAAAATATTTGATGCCTAGGATGATGTTATCTTTTGCCAGAGGTGAATGACATTTTCTTCTGTGAGCCACCTGGGCACAAGCAATCTAAGATCACCTCAAATTTCAGGGCTTGAGAGTCTGAAGCTGAGCGATGCTTCACCCTTACCCCTAGGAGGCAAACTTTCAGCTTCCCCATGTAAAGGGAGGTAAGTTCGCTAGTTCTTCTTCACCGCCTGTCTCTAGACAAGCTCTGACTCCAGTCCCTTCCCCCCATCCCTGAGAAGTCATCACAAGTGCTGCTCAGTCTCTTGGCCTCCTCCTCTGGAATGGACAACTGTCCCCAGGGCAAACGTGGCCTTACATGCTCCCTCCCTTGTGTGTCAGTTTTCTCTCAGATGCTGGCCCTGCAATTTCTTCACTATCTTGTTAGTTTGCTAACATCTCCAAACAGATGTTTTTAATATTTCAATCAGCTGTTTTAGTTGTCTTCAGTATGAGGGTTGGTCCATATTACATAGTCTGCTGTTAGTAGAATGTGAACTCCCTTATCAAGACTTTAATTTCACCTAGCAGGTGTGGCTCAGTTGTTTGAGCATCATCCTGTGTACCAAGAGGTTGCCGGTTCGATTAAATGTTTCTCTCTCTATCACTCCCTCTCTCTCTCCAAAATCAATAAAATAAAACATATTAGAATATTTATTTATTTATTTATTTATTTATTTATTTATTTTTCCTCATCCGAGGACATTTTTCCATTTTTTTTTGTACAGACAGAGTGGGAGGGAGAGAGAGGAAGAGAGAGAGAGAAACATTGATGTGAAGGGACACATCGAGTGGCTGCCACCCACACAACCCAACCAGGGCCGGGGACAAACTGCAACCGAGGTACGTGCCCTTAGCGGGAACCGAACCCGGGTCTCTCCGGACCGCAGGCGGACGCTCTAACCGCTGAGCCAAACCGGCCAGGGCCATATTAGAATATTTAAAGAAATACTTTAATTTCTAATTTTCCTGATTGTGAGTTTCAAGAAATGCCATTTAGATGTTATCTTCTGTGAATTGCCTGCCTGTTCATATCTTTGCCCATATTTTTCTTTTTCTTTTTTTTTTTTTTGTTAATCATCACCAGGGGATATTTTTTCCATTGATTTTGAGAGGAGGAGGAGGAGGAGGAGGAGGAGGAGGAGGAGGAGGAGGAGGAGGGGAGATATCAAACTGGGGTTGGGGATCGAACTGCAATCCGGGTACATGCCCTTGACCTGGAATCACACTGAGACCCCTCGGTGCACGAGCAGATACTCTAACCATTAAGCCACATTGGCCAGGGCCATATTTTTCATTTTAAAAGTGGTTTTTAGAAGTTCTTTGTAAATTCCGGATGCTGATTCTTTGTCAGTTATTGTGCTACTAGCATCTTTCAGTCTGTGATTTATCTTTTCAGTTTGTTTATGGTGTCTTCTGTAAACAACTTTTTAGTTGTTAATTTAAACTAATTCAACTTTATACATTTTTTTCTCTCTCATAGTTTATACATTTTGGATTTTATTTAAAAAATTCTTCCTTACCCTGAGGTCATTATATATATATATATATATAAATAAATTTAAATTTAAATAAATACATATAAATTTATACATATACACACATATATATTTATATATGGTATTTTGCATCTTAAAAATTTACTTTTCAGAGTTAGGTGTTTTAGCCATCACAAATTTTATTTTTTATGCATAGTGAATTAAGGATTTAATTAAAACTTTTTGTATGAATAATTTAATAGAATAGTCCATGATTTCCCCACTGCACTGAAGATCTGTATTCTGTTTCTTGCGTCTATATGTCTCTCCCAGCACACTGCCTTTATCACTCCAACCAAGCTCTTTGTTTCCTCGTTTGGCAACTCTCCCTTAAGGTGTTTGTTGTTTTCCACCTAGTACAACTCTGCCATTGTAGCTGGTTCACATGAATGAGCGGTGTGGCTCAGTGAGCTGGAGCTGACAGCTTCACTTCTCCGGCTGAAATCCAAGGCACTTCCTAGGGGAACGAATTATTCTGACTGAATGCCTGGACTCACTGTGAGGTGTCCTTTGACTTCATGATGCCTCTTTCCCCCTCTTTGCCACTATATGATCCTCCCCACCCAGGTCCGTCTGGCTGGAGCGGCCTCTCTCACAGGGACGTGGGAGGCGGGCAGGCTCTGGAGGAGTCACAGGGCCAACACAGGCTCGGCCTTCAGCCGCTGCCATGCCATGTCCTCTGGTTTGGGTCCATCAGACAGCCATCTGCAGAATGCTCGTGTTCATTCACTTTAAAAACTGTAAAGAGCCCTGGCCTGTTTGGCTCAGCGGTTAGAGCGTCGGCCTGCGGTCCAGAGAGACCCGGGTTTGGTTCCCGCTAAGGGCACGTACCTCGGTTGCAGTTTGTCCCCGGCCCTGGTTGGTCGTGCGGGTGGCAGCCACTCAATGTGTCCCTTTCACGTCGATGTTTCTCTCTCTCTCTCTCTCTCTTCCTCTCTCTCCCTCCCACTCTATCTGAACAAAAAATGTCCTCGGGTGAGGATAAAAAAAACAAAACAAAACAAAAACAAACTGTAAAGAGATTCCATCTACCTTAGCATCACTTGACAGTGAGAGCCGTAATCATTATACATGTAATTGCGAATGCATTCATGCAAATTGTGTTCCACTAAAATGGTCTAGTACCGCCAGGAGCGTGCGTGTTAGGCACACACCCAGGAGAGGGGAGGAAGAGGAATGCAGGGGGGCTTCAGGGAGGAAGAAGGGGCCAAGGAAGTTTCCAGCAGTCACGTGCTCTCCTCACTTAATGCCCACCGGCAGCCTGCGAGACGAGCGCTCCTGTCTATTTTATCCACGAGAACACAGAGCGTGGGAGGTTAGGCCACGTGCCCAAGATACACCAGTAGTAGAGGCAGCACTTGGACTGCACATAGCTTGGACTTGCTCTGCTGCTACGCCATGCCACCCAGCTCGGGGAGGGGGCGGGGTGAGGGCTGGGTGGGGGAGGGGCACTCCATATGCATATGTGGCAACTAAGCCATGCAATTGTCCCAACGTGAGCTAAGGAGGCAAGGGAATGAGTTTGAGAGACGTTAAAAAAAAATATATATATATATATATATATAAAATTTTCTATTTTATTTTTTTTAATCCTCGCTTGAAGATATTTTTCCATTTACCTTCAGATGGGGGAGTGGGGGAGGGAGAGAGGAAGAGAGAGAGAAAAACATCAACGTGAGAAAGACACATCAATTGTTTGTCTCTCGCAGGACCCCAACCCGGGCGGGACAAACTGAAACTGAGGTACGTGCCCTTGGCTGGGATCAAACCGGTGGCTCTGATCCACAGGCCGAGGCTCTAACAGCTGAGCCAAACCAGCCAGGGCAACAGCAACAACAACAACAACAACAATAATATATATATATATTTTAAATATGACAAGAAAAATCGTAAAATGAAGAAGTATTTTATTTATTATGTTCATAATACCACCACTGTGTGAATTGGGGGATATTTCTTTATGGCTAAGATCTCTTGGTCAAGTGGCGGAGGAAGGAGGTCCACCAGGCAGCCAGGCATTCTGTGCTTGGAACATCAGAGTAACTGCTCAGTGAGTGTCACTGATTGCCTTCAGTGTTTCTACATTCTATTAGAATTGATTCAGAGAAACAGAATTATTGTATGAAAAATATGAATTTTAATTTTGATGGTTCTTGGTGGATGTCATCAATTTCATCAACATACACAAACATCGGTTTTAGGTGTTATATTGTAAAAATCTGCTAATTATTTTATTTTATTTTTTAAAATCCTCACCTGAGGGCATTTTTGCATTTATCTTCAGATAGAGCGGGAGGGAGAGAGGGAGGAAGAGAGCGAGAGAAACATTGATGTGAGAGACACACATCGAGTGGCTGCCACCCACACAACCCCAACCAGGGCCGGGGCCAAACTGCAACCGAGGTACATGCCCTTAGCAGGAAACCGAACCCAGGACTCTCTGGTCCTGGGCCGACACTCTAACTGCTAAGCCAAACCGGCCAGGGCTAAAAATCTGCTAAATATTAATAGGCTAATATAATACCTCAGGTTTTAAAATTTTCACTTATATTTCCTTGATCATTGAGATATTTTTGAATGTTTGTTTTTAATAGTAGCTCCATTTATAGTCTGTTAAGTGTTCATGTTCTTTGTTTATACACTGAGATGTTAGTATTTTTTATTTTTTATCCTCACCCGAGGATATTTTTCCATTTTTTGTACAGATAGAGTGGGAGGGGGAGAGAGAGAGAAACATCGACGTGAAGGGACACGAGTGGCTGCCACCTGCACGACCAACCAGGGCCGGGGACAAACTGCAACCGAAGTATGTGCCCTTAGCGGGAACTGAACCCGGGTCTCTCCGGACCTCAGGCCGACGCTTTAACCGCTGAGCCAAACTGGCCAGGGCGAGATGTTAGTATTTTTAACCAGTGTATATAAGGTCATTATATAATAAATATATTAACTCTTTGTATATCATATGTGCTGCAAAATGTCTTTCCGAGTTTGTGGTTTACAACTATTTCATATAAAAGTTTATGTTTTTTTTTTTTTTTTTTTTTTTTATACTCACCCGAGGACATTTTTCCATTTTTTGTTCAGGTAGAGTGGGAGGGAGAGAGAGGAACAGAGAGAGAGAGAAACATCGATGTGAAAGGAACACATCGAGTGGCTGCCACCCGCACGACCGACCAGGGCCGGCGACAAACTGCAACCGAGGTACGCGCCCTTAGCGGGAACCGAACCCGGGTGTCTCAGGACCGCAGGCCGACGCTCTAACCACTGAGCCAAACCGGCCAGGGCTAAAAGTTTATGTTTTTATGGTACTAAATCTTTCAGTTGCTTTGTGACTTCTTTCTTCTATATAAACTTAAAAAATTTCTTCCACAGTTTTACTGACTACTTAACTCTGTATTCTTTTCATTTTCTATCATTTAATTTTTATACTGAACTCTTTGTTTGAAATTAATTTTGGCGTATGATGTCTTTAACCTTTAGTTTTTAGAATAGATTAAAATCTAGAAGGGCTACTCACCCCTCATTTATTCTTTTTTCCTTAGTTATTTCCTTTAATTCAAATTAAAAGAAAAAACACTGTTTATTCTTCTAGGTGAACAGTCACTTAGTGAAAGGTCAAAAAATTATCTGGCTTTTGAGTTGGTATTGTATTAGACCTACACATTAATTTGGAACAAATTGATGCTATTAAATGTTTAATTCTTCCATCCAAGAACATTTCTCTCTGCTTTTATATTCTCAGTACAGCTTTGTCTTCTGTTCTTCCATATAAACCCCCTGGATTTTATTGGTTTCACAAAGCTTGTTGGACTTGAGAATGGTATCCATTTACCATTAACGCTTTGCAACTTTATTGCTAATACATAAGAATACTATTGACTTCTGTGTTTTTGTATCTGCTCTTTATTAACTTGAATGGATTGTCCATTTGTTCTCTTTGTATTTTAAGATCTACAATGATATTAGCAAATATGGACAATTTTGTTTTTTTCAGTGTTTATACTTTGTTTTGTTTCTAGGCAGTGCTTTAAAAGCAATACTCAATAATAATGAAGGGAAGATGCTATGTTAAATAAGTCATTGAGCAGTGCGTTTAGTGTTTTTCACTGCATTGAGACATATAAGCATATATATATATGTACATGCTTGTATATATATATATATATATATATATATATATATATATATACATACACACACAGGGGTGGGCAAAAGTAGGTTTACAAATATTACAAATAAAAAACACAATAATTAAAAAATATATAATACAAGAATAAACTGTTTCATGTACTCACAAGTGTAAACCTACTTTTGCCCCACCGTGTGTGTATATATATTGGCCTGACAGAGAGACATGGAGTGTTTATAGCGGTTGAGTGGCAGAATTTGGTTGATGATCTACTTTTTGTTTATCCATATTTTCTAATCATTCTATGAAGGTCATGTATTATTTCGGTAATTTAAAAAGATTATGGAGATTTTAACACCTTTTTGTGTCCCTTTTAGATAGGTTATGTTGGCTGTGGGTTGAAACAGCTATTCTTTGTCTGTTAAGGATATTCTGTCTTTTTTTTTTAAATTCTCACCTGAGGACATTTTTCCATTTATCTTCAGGTAGAGTGGAAAGAGGGGAGAGAGAGGGAGATAGAAACATCCATGTGAGAGAGACACATTGGCTGCCTCCCGCACAACCCCGACCAGGGCCGGGGACCCAACCACAACCGAGTTACATGCCCTTGACCAGAATCGAACCTGCAACTGGTTTGCGGGCTGACGCCAAACCAGCCAGGGCAATTTTTAAGAGCTATTATTTGTTTTCAAATTATAACTGGTGTTGAATTTTGTCAAATTTTTTTTGGTTGCTGCAAAGACGATCATATGGTTTTTCTTTTTTGTAACTGAGGTATATTTTATATATAACAAAATGCACAGTGTTCAGTTCGATGTGTTTTAACATATTGTATATAGCCATATAAGCACCACCCCAAACAAGAAATAGAACATTTCCACCTCCCCAGAAAGTTCTAGAAGCAATTCTGTGGTGAGGTGTTATGTTTTGTGCACAGTGTGCATTTACACCTGCTCTCTGGGCCTCTCCCCCACACTGCCATGACCATGGGATTGTCGCTGCAGGCCCCATGTCTTGTTCTCATTCCTTGATAAAGTCAGATGCCACCTTCTGGAACATTCTCTCCTAGAACACCCTTTCCTTTGGCTGGATTGCTAGCTCACACTACCACATTGTCCTCAGGGGGCTTGCTACCCCAGGATGCTGAAGGTTACTACCCTCAGTGAACTCAAGGTTCACTACCTTGCACCAATCTTACTGCATTCTTTTTTTTTAAATCCTCATCCGAGGATGTTTTTTTAAATTAATTTATTTTTGTTACAGATGTTTCTTCTTTCCCACCATTAACACCCTCCTCCCCACCCCGTCCCCAACTTTGTTGAGGATATTTTTGCATTTATTTTCAGATAGAGTGGGAAGGAGAGAGGGAGGAAAAGAGAGAAACATCAATGTGAGAGAGACACCATCGACTGGTTGCCACATGTACAACCCCAACCGGGGCCGGGGACGAACTGCAACCTTAGCAGGAACTGAACTCGGGTCTCTCTGGTCCATGGGCTGACACTCTAACCGCTGAGCCAAACTGGCCAGGGCTCTTATTGCATTCTTTTGGCAGATTCCCAGTCTCTGCAGCAGCAGTTCATGGTGTTATTTATTTAGCTTATCATATTACAGTAAATAAGGAAAATTACAGAAATGCATGTGTCTTTCATTTCTACCAGCTTATTTATTTATTTTTTTATCCTCACCCGAGGACATTTTTCATCGACGTGAAAAGGACACATCGAGTGGCTGCCACCCACACGACCCAATCAGGGCCGGGGACAAACTGCAACCGAGGTACGTGCCCTTAGTGGGAACCGAACCTGGGTCTTTCCAGTGCGCAGGCCGACGCTCTAACTGCTGAGCCAAACCGGCCAGGGCTACCAGCTTAATATTGGTATGCTGGATGTGTTTTCAATGCCATGAAGTGCAGAAAATGAGCTTTATGGTAGATTATGCTTTTGGTGCTCTGTACATCAAGGATAAGAAGTCTGCAGAAAGATCACCTGGGATTCCATGAATTTCTTATGTCTGAATATGATCTGGACTCTTCTATATATTTTTGGTAGCATGAAGTTTACTTGGGTAAAGCAATTAATCGCTCCTAGTTTATGTTTCCTTAATATGGTTGCTCTTAGTGTGAGCTGTGAGCACATTTGGGCTGGGTGACTTCTGTGTGTGTGTGTGTGTGTGTTGGGACACATGCAACTGTGGGTGTCTGAAGCCACCATGGTTCTTTGCTTGGGCACAGCCTAGGGCAAGGCCCGGGAAGGAGGATGTGAAGCAGGTCATTGAGACACGTAAGGGGCTGCATCCCAGACTCCAGCAAATCACCCAACACCAAGGGCAGCAGGCTTCCTCCCGAGGCTTCGTGGAGTGTCAAACAAGGGGCATGTTTTCCATGCTGGGAGCCTGCACCACTGAAATCAATTTAGACGTCTATTTCTAGGAGCTGCCACTACTTGGATTTTTTTCTTCTTTTTTTTGAAACCTGAGCCTATTTTAAATCTGCACCCAAATGCAAGCAGCTGAACTTGAACAGCTCTCATGGCCACCGCTAGCACCAGCCGTGCTGGAGACCAGACTGCCGGGGTGGACCCTGGGGACATGGGAGCTTCCCTCGGTCCCAGCCCTTGGTGGGAGGGAGAGGAAACTCCCTCCCGCTTCCTCTAACCCTCATGTGGTTTGTCCCCAAGCTGTTTGATCTGCAATCTGAGGAGACAACTGCCTTTTCATGTTTTATACATTTTATTCATACATTTCTCCAACTTTGAAATGACAAAAGCCCAATTCTATGGTTTCCCATTACACAGCATCCTACAAGTATGTATATTCTACAAAGAATACTATGGAGATTCTCTTCCTCCCCTGTCACATAAGAGATAACTGATTAGGGTTCCGTCGACTTGTACTGTGCTGGGAGTGCACCAGCGTTCTGGGAGTTCTGGCGACAGGGCAAAGGGATCAGGGCGGGAGGGCGTGTGCTAAGGCATGTAAATAGATACACACAGAGAGAAAGAAAAGCGGGACATTTACAGAGAATCCGAACCTTTCCGATCCCTTCACCTCCTGGGTGTTGAAGGACACCTCCTGCACAAACGCTCTTGCACACTAAGGCTTTGCTGTACCCTGCAAATACTTACAATTGGATACGGTGAAATATACAACAACCATTAACATTGCTCTCTTTTGATCACTGAGACAATACTTCAAAACCTTTTATAAAAAGGCAATTATACATACAGAAAAAAGAACACGTTGGCAAAACTTTATGCAAAACAACCCCAGTACCGAGTTTGAATGGCGACGCACCTGCATTTCAATTAAACATGACACTCTGGTCTGAGCACTTGAGGCTCCTGTGGCCTTTGCCTCAGTCACGCTGCTGCCCCGGCAGCCCCACACCCGCCTGCATGGGTGCTGTTCCAGGACACAGCTGAGACTGGAAATCAATTCCCCTAATTCTTGGTCTCTTCAAAATGAAAAAAAAAAAAAAAAATAGGTGGGGCAACTCACTGTGGAGGAATGCCTATTTCTACTCCCAAACAGAACTCCTTCTAAAAAATTGCACATCCTCTGGGTCCGAGATGGCCACACGCCCAGACCTCTCTTGGTGAGAACACTGACACGTTCCCTAAGTCGCGTGCCAGAGGCCGGAACTAATGCACAAGTGGCAGCAAAGTTTTGAGTTTCTGAGCACACACAGGTTGTGCTTGGGGCCAGAAGCGAGGTCTCTTATGTGGTGACAAAGATGTCTTCCCGTTTTCTTTTGCTCAGTCCATTCGCACAGGTTCAAGAGGGTTGATGGAGGGTCAGGTGAGAGGTGGTGGGGGCTCTGGCTTTTCAATCCACCCCCCAAGAGCAAAGACTTGGCAGTGCCTCTCTTAGAGGTGGCATGGCCCTCCTCTCTCTGTGGGCTAGGTCTGCCCACATTCCACAGCCCACGAGTGGCAGAGAAAAGACCAGATAAAAGGGATATGGACTGCTCAACATCTTCTTCTTCTCCCTCTCTTCTACCTCCTGGACACATGTCACAGCTAAACTCCACTCACTGAGCTGGAAGACCCGAGACTTCCAATTGCTCCAAGTTTAAGGCGAACTAGTGAGTGAGCATGGGCAAAGCCAATCAAGCTTTAAGCCTTCTGGGCACAGTCCTGTAACCTAAGACATCAAATGGAGAGGAAAACCTTCCTTCCAAAGGGGTAAAAAGAGGAAAAGTTCTACCAAATAAAATGATTCATGATGAAAGCTTGTAGCCCTTATGTAAGCTGCAGCGAGAAGCAAAGTATCTTTGTAAGAGGAGAATTAATTAAGAGGCGCCGAACAAGAGAAAAGCGCTCAGGGACCTTTAACCTATGACATGCTGTAATCAGCCTCAGTATTTATAAGCCCTTGTAAAGAGGATGGAATTAGAAGGCTGTGTTCAGTTCGGGAAAAACAAACCCTTCCCCTGATCCCCAACACACACACACACACACACACACACACACACACACACACACACCCCTAGTTTGATGACAGGAAATAAGGAGGAGGAATGAGAACCTTGTGGGGCTTGTTTTGGAATGCCGATTGCAAGGTGCCTTCTCCTCTTTCCAAGGAGACAGCACGGGAGGCATCGTAATTAAGAATTTATTAATCGAGACATTTTCTTGCTGGCTATAGCAACATGTCTCTCTGCCCCAAGTTAAGGAACGGACCTGAAATGAAGAAAAGGACATCACATTAGTGGAATACAAGAGTTTGCTTTGGGCCACCTATCTATAAGGGGCAGTGTCGACTCTGAGCATCTCCCCTGTTCAGTTTCCTCAAGGGGGCGCTCAACTGCCTACGCTTTTCCCAGGGATGAACCCAAAGCCTTAATGTACTGATTTAAAGACAAAACAAAACAAAAAACCCTCCTCTGCAGTAATGAGATCAAAGGCTTTAAAAAGACGTTTGTAGCACCGAGTCCCAGCCTGACTGACTGGCCCCAGCAGTATGAGATGGACTTGGACCTGGGGAAGAGCCCTTGCTGCCTCCTTCACACAGTGAGGGCTTTGCGACATCTGTAGATATTCTGCCACCAATAGAATGGGCTCCGAAGAGGCCTTCTCAATGCAAATTGCAAGAAGTAGGTCATCTACTTCTTTTCCTCTCTGAACAAATATTTTAAACCATCTCTCCCGACAGGAGATACATGTAATTGCATTTAAAAAGGCTACCATAATATCTTGATACTGGGAAACTTGCAGATGAATTGAATTACATTTTCCTTTGAGTGTTAAAATTGAATATGCTGCATGTGCAAAGTAATTACTGCCTTATGATGAAAAAAATCAGGACATTTCTTCTTTTTACCAAATAATTCAACATATTAAAAAGACTCCCCCTTCTTAGCTGTGGGGAGTGGGGGCTGAGAAACTTCAGAATACAGCTGATTTGACCAGTGATAAGATCTAATAATCTAATCATTTTCTCCAGCATTTAAAAGAAAAAAGATGATTTTGCTGCCAGAATGGAATAAAGAAGCTTTTTCGCAATTTTCTCTGATTGCTTAGTGGACAATTGTAATGCAGGGGCAGCAGCAATATACTGAAATTACTCTGAATTCAGATATTCAAGTATTTTCTGCTACGTCATAAAGACACTGCTTTAGAGAAGATGTGTGTTAGTGGAATGGAACAGATGACCTCGTTGAGAAGTCAGATAGAATGAGTTCTGGGTGCAGGAATTCTACCATTTACACAATGGCAAGAACAATGGCTGCCCGTATGCTTCCCCAACGACCCATAAAACCATCTGCATAAAGCCATCGAGGAGAGAGGACTAGAGCTACAATGCTTCTCAATTCTGAGACCACAGGCATTCAAATTGGCATTGCTCTTCTCTGTCTCTGCTTGATCCACATTTATCAATGTGGTGGATGGCTTAAGCCAGGCATCATCAGCATCTCTGGAAATTTGTTCTAAAAGTGCAAGTAGGGGCATGCGGGTTTCTGCCAGAGGGAGGGAGTTTCTCTTCCCCGTGTGTTAGCTGTATTATTCTTTGTGCTTCATTGGAAAAGAGGTAGCGTGGGCCCTTTCACACTGAGAAGAGCCCAGATTGTGGTCAGTACCATCACAGGAATGACTATCTGGCCTTGGCATCAGTTACATTTAAATCAATCCTAACACAGCCCTAAACAACATTTAGGGTTTCTCTCTCCATCCAGGATGTCTCTGGTATGGTGGTTTAGTCACCCTGCTATGGAGCCCCAACAGAAGCAGTTCACTCAACATCTTGTTGGTAAGTTGCAGACTCATCTGGTCACTGACAAAGGACAACATCAGAGAAAAAAAAAATCAGCATCATTTAATAAGAGTAGGTGGGGAGGGATGACACCATAAAAGGAGTATACAAATGTCTTCTCTGTGTGGTCCTTCAAGATGAGCTTTTCAGCTCAGAACACAACCTGCACATCCTGCCAAGGCACAAAGCGATGAGGCCATCTAACTGTCAAGAAGCAAACATGATGGTAATTTTTCAAGGATCACAGGTTAATAGAACCACTTCATACACCCTGCCACTGTAATGAAAAACCTTCCACTGACCTCTGGCAAGAGTCGGAAAACCCCCAGCCCGAATCTGCTATTATTGGAAGGATGTGACCTCATGTAAGGGTGATGAGATGGTTAATGTCTCTAAAGCAACAGGGAAAGATGATTGTCCTGTGCCAAGGGATATAGCAAGAGGAAAGAAAAACCACAGATGGCCTCTAGTACAAGGGTGGCCCTTGGGTGCACTGCATGTGCTCTGGGAGCCAGGCACGGTCTGAGCTGTGCTCTGGCGGAGTATTTTGTTGTCCTGCCAACTGATAGTCCCTCCTGGGCCTTCAATGGTTCAATGAGCATCTAATGAATTATAAAATCTAAAAGATTATCGGCTTGTATATCTGAACAAATCTATAATGAAATGACGGACCCAAAGGCATTTAATATTGAACACATAAAAGGAAGTATATTTAAAAAAGTTGGTCAAACTGTCCTGTTAGTTATCATTTTAAAGGAATTTACAGGGCTGTTATATTCTTTTGGAATAATTCAGTTTATGGCAAGTGCCTAAACTGGTTTCTTCATTGCACAGTATATTCTCTTAAAATGGGTGCTTTAAAACAATTACATACATATTAAAAATCCTCATTTCTTTGCTTAATTAAAACGTTAATACTCTCAGACAACACAGATCTGAAATGGTGAAACCAGCAATTCCCCCTCCCACCTTACAACAAATTAAATTGAGACAAAATTACAAACACATCTCACTATATGATTATTATTAATAAAAATCAGTTTTGTTTTTGTTTTTTATAAAGTTGCCCGAAATGCAAGGGATGTGCATAGGTTTTACAACTTAGTCATAATAGCATTTGATTCTTATTCCCCTGGGTGTGCCCCGTGAACGGAATGTACTTGGCTGTAGATTACAGATCGTTTTGTCCAACACAGACACACCAACAGCATAAACGCTCGCGACTGTCCACATGCATTAAGAGTCAAGACCCAACTTCAAATCTCTAAAAGGTTTACAGGGTGCTTCAAAGAGACAGTATCACATTATCTGGATGTTACATAAAGGACTTAAAAAAAATTCTATTCTAAAAAAAAGAAAGAGAAAAAAGGTCTTTAAAAATTTATGACTGTTTTGTAATCACTAGACTGATTATTTCAAATAAATAAAGGAAAGAAAGATATTCCAATCCATAAAATCAGACTCTAAAAAGAATGTAGTATTCCACCCCCAGTCAAGGTAACAGAATCATTGTTTATTATTATTAAAATAGATTATAGAAAGCAGCATCTATTTTGTGCAGTTTTTAGGGGCCTTGGAAATAAAAAGCTATGATTTCCAAAAATATAACATTCCAAAGGATTGAATAATACATACATTTAAAGATACATTTTATTAAAGTTTAGGAGAACTGATTAAAAAAGATACTGTCTCTTTAAATTAGTGTGTAATTGTTTTTCTCCTCCTACCTATTCGGACATGACAATAATTATAAATGTAGGTCACACTACAACTAGGTAGTCTCTAGGGACCACGACCTGCTGACACAAGGCCGATAACAAAGAGGCGTTTCCATGTATGAGGTGGCTCCCAGTTATGCGTCAGATATCTGGGGACAGGCCTAATAGACCCAGGACACTGGGACCCACTGAGGGGCTGTGCACACGAGCTCGACGGCTTCCTCCAGATGTCTGATTGTTTCATCAATTTCATTGTTGATAATTGTGAGATCGAAGTAGTGTGCATACGTTCTCTGTAAGATGTCAGATTCCTTCTGCAGACGCTGAAGAGATTCATCCTAAATGGTGATGGGAAAGAGGTAGGGGTGGGCATGAAAGAAGAGAAAAGCAGAGAAGAGAGAAGTCAGCTGTATTCTTTCTCTTTTCACATTTCTGCTCATCCCAGTGTCAGAAACAGTCAAGGCCAGACCTTGATATGCCGCATCTGGGCACAAGGCCGAGCCTGGTTTGTGACAGCAGAGATGCCGGTTCCCGGGATGGCAGGGTTGCAGAACTGCTGCTTGCAACCCAGACCGCTCCCCATGCAACAGAGGGCTCCACGCCAAACTGGACGCACCAGAGAAAACACACTCTGCAGCAAACACACCGCCCTACCCGGCCTAGCTGTGCCCGCGCCTCTAACCCAGGCCTGTCTCAGCCTGTTTGCTGGGAGGGCTTTCGCGGTGAGGTCAGAACCCTGCCTCTGCCGTCCCTTGGTCCTCTGCACTCACTTGCACCAGGTCCCCGAGCCCTGCTGCATTTGTACCAAGACACCCCTGCCTCTGGACAACAAATTGAGTTGTATTTTTCTCTTTTCTGCTTAGAGGTTCAACATGTTCCAGGAATTCAATTACATATAATGGCCCTCACTCAACAGCAGTGGATGCCAGAGGCAAAAGCCTTTTGGATGTTACAAATAATGGATGAAATAAGGCCATTACCCAGATACAACAGCGACTGGCATCTGATGAATTCCCTCATATTGGTCTGTACTGGAAATGGCCAAATGTCACTGTTCACAAGTATGCACATCTCTTATGGAAAACTCTCTGAAGGCAAAGCAGCCACTGAATTCTAGGGAGTTTTGCTACAGTAATAAATCTTCCCTCAACTCCCACAACTTGTAGATTTTGAGAACTCTCGCCAGGGTGAGAAGGAGGAAATCCAGGGCCCCTAGTTTGTCATTAAGTCTAACTTTAGCCTCAGGATGGCAGTTTTTGCAAGACAAGGATCTCTGAGAGTCAGCAGGAAGTCTGCCTCTGAATCTTCATGGGTCAGATCGTGTTATGCTGAATGTTGAATGGACAAGTTCAAATTTGAAACCAGGTAACTTGGTTAGTTACATTAACTGTCCCCGCTTCTCCTCCAACACTAGGTAGGTGAGCTATTGGGCTGAGTCTTAAAATATACATAGATAAAATTAAATACCTGTTTATTTCATTAGTATCTCTCCCTACCTACACTGTAAACGTGTCTTGTGTGCCCTGGCACTGCTGTGCCCAGCACCTGGCTGACCAGTACTGGCCATCATAGGATGTGATGAGTGTTAAATCTGTATTCAAGAGATAGAGCAATCCTATCAGGAAATGGGGGCTTATGATGAATGACAGAGATGGAATTCCAGAAAAACTAAAAGATGAGGTGTTTTCAGGGACTTGGGAGCCATGGCAACCAGCAATGGTTTAGGACCCCTCCTCTTCGCTGAGGCCCATCTATTATTTGTAAGAGACACTGCCGGATGCACCTGTGGGTGCAACTCTCTGGAAAGGGGACCCAGAGGGACAGTTGATTGATTCCATCATGGCACCGTAGTGGGGATGGACAGACACCAGGGAAGTTGGGAACTCAATCTTTTCTACAGGACACTCTGAAATGAGTGTTCTGCCTGTTTTGTCATCTCCTACGAGATTTTCAAAGCAGAACATGGCATGCTTTGGATGTTAGGTATTAACTACTACGGCGTTGATAAGACCTCCGTTTATCACCTTCTATAAGGTCATATCAACACACTTTCTGCTTGCACTTAAAAAGCATAGTATTTTCACTGTGGCTTTACTTTACCAAAAACACAATGCAGAAGCTGCATTTTAGGAAGCATGCATTCACCCAAAGACAGGAGTGCTTCCTACCAGCATAAGAAGGAACAACTCCTACCACATCACGCTCCGGGCTAGGGGTTCTACTGGAATATAAAGGCCGGGGCTTCAAAAACCACTAGTAGAGTTTATGATTTGCTTAGAAAGCTGGGCTGATGAAAACATTCAAGAAAATTTATGGCTGAGAGCATCAAATTTTTAATGTAGTTCTCTTTCCAGAAAAAATAAGGCTCCCTCTTAAGGTTCTTACAAGATGAAGCTGTATTTGTCACAGTTTCTTCCTCAACAACAGCTTGTCTGCAGGCTTGACTTACATGGGAGGAGAATTTAACTCAGTGAAAACAAAATGCCTTTATTCTAACAGCAAAAGCAAGGATCTGTGGGAACAAAATGTCTACATTCTAAATCTATGAAAGTAAACAAGGCTGTATTTCATCACCGCCTAGCTGGTACTTACAGGTAATTTTCTGCACCATTTTGGCAGCTATGGAAAATTAGTAAAAGGGCAGGAAAACAGGCAAAACAAAAACAAAGCAAAGATGATAATTCAAGAAAAACACATGGCAACCGAAGGATAAAAGCTAACCACAATGTGCAGCGTCAAACACGTTTGTGTATAAATAAGACCAAAAAGGAAACTTCACAAAGGAATACCCCTTTTGCAAATGAAATGACACAAAAATAATGACTGAAAATACAAGTAACACAGAAATCTAAATATTTAATCTCCCTTAAAGGTATATGAAGTGAACATTTCCAAGCCCTGATTTTAGCGTCATAGGCTTGGGCGTGTAGACGAGTGTTTACTGACTAGAGCGAAGAGCCCCCTTGTGGTTTCCTGACCCTGCAGAAGCAGTGGTCTTCAGCATAACGTGTAGGCGTCTCTTCTTAAGAATGACCCTACAACAATGAGGTGTCACCTCACACCTGTCAGAATGGCCGCCATCAACAAATCATCAAACAACAAGTGTTGGCGAGGGTGTGGAGAAAAGGGGACTCTAGTACACTGCTGGTGGGAATGCAGACTGGTGCAGCCACTATGGAAAACACTATGGTGTTACCTCAAAAAATTAAAAATTGAACTGCAATTTGACCCAGTGATCCCACTTCTAGGAATATACCCTAAGAAGCCTGAAACACCAATCAGAAAGAATATATGTACCCCCATGTTTGTAGCAGCACTATTTACAATCGCTAAGATCTGGAAACAGCCCAAATGTCCATCAGTAGACGGATGGATAAAAATGCAGTGGTACATATACACAATGGAGTACTACGCAGCTGTAAGAAAGAAAGACCTCTTATCCTTTGAGACGACATGGAGGGACCTGGAAAATATCATCCTAAGTGAAACAAGCCAAACAGAGAAAGACAAGTTTCATATGATCTCACTTATTTGTGAAATATAATGAACATAACAGTCTGAGGAATGGGGTAGTCCCAGAGACGCGGAAGTGGGGTACAGACTGACAATCCCCTAAATAGGGGGGTGGTGGGGAAGAGATAAACCACAGAACTTATATGAATGTATGCATGAACAGTGGACATGGACAACAATCTGGGGACAGGGCAGGGAGGGAGGGGGAGGGGGGAATCAGTGGGGGAAAAAGGAGAAACATCTGTAACAAAAATTAATTAATAAAAAAAAAAGAATTTGGGGAGGGTACAAACATTCAGTCTATAGCACCCCTGTTGATAGACATTTGGGTTGTTTATAGGTTTGGGATATCATTAAGAAAGCTGCTACAAACAATTTTGACCACAAAAAAAAAAAAAGAATGACCCTGCAGCACATAAGCAGCAAGCACCAATACACACCACAACTAGCTTCTTGTCTGCCCAGCCACAGGCGGCCTTCTAAGTCAGCCTGCTTGGAGATGTGCGCAGCCAACTCCTGCAGCCACTATCTCTGCAGCAGCTGCTGACTTGAGCTGGCCTGACAGGGCACAGAGCTCATTCTTAGGTTTGGGAGTCTCCAGGGGCCTGGATAGAAATTCTGCACGAGTTCCACTCCAGAGGCTGCCCAGGTTCCTGCCAAGGTCATGGATTCCTTACAGCTGTCTTCAGGCAAAGCAATCCTTGGCCCAGAGCTGGGCTAGAGGCCGTTGCTTTGCTTTCCTGGCATAGTCCCTATCAGGAGAGGAGGGGGCTGGCAGCCCTGGAGGGAGGGAGCTACCTACCTGCAAAATCTCTGCCCTGGAGGGGTGAGGGGCTTTAAAATCTTTAAAAGTAGACTTATTGCCCTGGCCGGTTTGGCTCAGCGGTTGGAGCGTCGGCCTGCGGTACAGAGAGACCCGGGTTCGGTTCCCGCTAAGGGCGCGTACCTCGGTTGCAGTTTGTCCCCGGCCCTGGTTGGTCGTGCGGGTGGCAGCCACTCGATGTCCCTTCACATCGATGTTTCTCTCTCTCTCTCTTCCTCTCTCTCCCTCCTGCTCTATCTGAACAAAAAATGGAAAAATGTCCTCAGGTGAGGATAAAAAAAAAAAGTAGACTTATTGATTAGGCCACAGGGTGATCGTGCTGGGGACTAAGGCTTGAATGACTCTGATCTCAGAAGAACCACACCTCTCTATATGGCCTAATCCCTAATACTGAAAGAGGACCTCAAACTCTAGAAATCTTAATGACCAGCATCAAGAACGAAGCAGAGCTTCACTTAGTCGTCTTGACGACATGGGACTGTGGTCTTGAACGTACAATACAAATGGATCCTTACTCTGGGTAGGTGTGCTAGTTCGGGGAAACACTGATCCGTTCTCACCTCGTTCAGACCTGGAGTAATAGTTGGTGCAGCAATGAAAACAACGAAAGGAGCGAACTCGGCAGTTCTCAGGACCTTCAGCGCCTGTGCAAAAAAAAAAAAAAAAAAAAAGAACGGAAACTTAGAGGAAATAAGTAATGCAACTTTCGAATGAGTCTACAAAAAATTACACAGCCGGAAAAGCCCTGGATTCAAATTTCTGGCAAGGCATTATTAAATTTACCAACTTTATAAATAAGATATTACCCCCTTTCTTCCAAAGGATAGACAATAGCCATCAGCAAATAAAAGGTGACAAACTGGACATTTTTCTTATGCATCTCATGAATCAATCTTGACTTATTTTTCTTCAGAAAAGTTAACACTGATTATGTTGGTTTAATGTTTGCTTAAACTTGGTTATTAATTGTAGCCTAAACTTGAATTGATATGAAATGCATTTGGGGGTGGATTGGGACCAGGGGGCTGGCTTCACCACTGATCTAGAGCCTGCTTCACATTTCAAACTTCCAATTGCTAACAAGGATTAGCGAATCCTGGCCACTGTCGCTGTGAGGTTGTGTTGCAGTTAATGAGTTGCCCTGATGAAAGGCCCCCGTTGGGCTCAGGGTGGGGGGTTAGACCCTGTCCAGAGCTGGAGTCTGGAGCCACTAATGAAGCTGTGGGGCTGTGGGCAATTCATAGGCCCATGAGAAGACACTACATTCAGAACTGATCCCTTTCAGTTCCCTTCCCTGCCATCAAAAGCTGTGCCAGCTATGAGTTCGCGTGGACATAGTGCAGAGCTGTCATCGGGTGGTGTAGCAGTTGAGTCTGGTAAGGGATGACTGTGTCAGCTCCCCCCCACCAGCACATGACGCTCCTAGAGGTTACAACGTCCCCTCTAGGGAACAAAATTAAACATGTATAGGCACACGATTCATAAGTAACTGATGTGTAATTAATTTGTACGTGTCAGGGGTAAGTATCTCGCTGTCCTTTACGCAAGAACTTAGCATGTCTATTCTGTTATCCACATATTTTACCCTCTAAGTGGCCTTTCGATGGTTTGTTTTGCACTATTCCTTTTCTTTTTCTTTTGCCTGGTTGACTGCAGTAGCAATTAGATCTATTTCTCTGCCTCCAGGTTTTGCTACGTTCCAATCCATACTAAAGCCTGCCACCAGAGTGGTCTTTTGGAAAAACAGATCCCAACGTATTACTCCTCTGCTTCAAACCCTTGGCCAGCTCTCGTTTGGCGCTGGGATAAAGTGTGCAGTCTTTGGCATAAATGCCAGATCCCTGCCTCATGAACTGACCCATGCTCACCTGTCAGCCTCTCTCTGCCCCTCCAAGGACTGGCCCTGCAGAAGGACTTTGTTCTACAAAGGGCCACAGTCTGTCTGGCTTCCTGGCCCTTTTCTCCGGACCGCAGGCTGACGCTCTAACCGCTGAGCCAAACTGGCCAGGGCCTGGCCCTTTTCTTATGACTCCCTCTGCCCGGACCTTTCTCCATCCCCATGTCCCTGTTCCCACTCTCCCTTCTGCTTGGTTGAGTGTTTCCTGAACAGATTACTGATTTTCTTTTCTCTAGAAAATTCTATGTGAGCTCCGAACTGAGGTCAGGTGCCCCTCCCATGTGCTCCTGATGCACCCACACTTATGCACCTGTAGTGCCTGGGTACTGGAGGGTACGCCCCCTGAGGGCATGGGCTGCGTCTTGTTATTTGTCTCCGTCATGCCCCAGATGGCACTTGGTATACACTGTCTTAGTGATGCAATGAAAATGTAAGGCGATACATGTAATTTGCACAAAATCTAGCTTGCCTGGCGAGGCAGGTTCAACTAGAGGGCACTATGCTTTCGCGGCTGAAGGGAATCTCTTGGCCTTTATGAGTTCACAGGCATGTAAGAGGCAAATTGAAGAGTAAAGGTTTTGACTTTCTTTTTTAGTGGAAGTTCACTTTCACTAGGATTACGCTTCTGAATTTTAGTTACACGGTATCTCCTTGGGAGTTAAGCGAACCTGGCACATTGTTTTACTTGTCCATCAAAGGGTTTTAATTGTGAGTCACAGGCTCAGATTCCCCTTGTGAGAAAGCTCTTTAAGGTTGCATACGTTCATGTTTGATTAGTAATTTTTTTTTTTTTTTATCCTCACCCGAGGATATTTTTCCATTTTTTGTTCAGATGGAGCGGGAGGGAGAGAGAGGAAGGGAGAGAGAGAGAGAAACACCGACGTGAAAGGGACACATCAAGTGGCTGCCACCTGCACGACCAACCAGGGCCGGGGACAAACTGCAACCGAGGTACGTGCCCTTAGCGGGAACCGAACCCGGGTCTCTCAGGACCGCAGGCCGACGCTCTAACCGCTGAGCCAAACTGGCCAGGGCTCATACGTTCATGTTTGAAAGAAGTAACTGGCAATTTCTTTGCCAGTCCTTTTGTGACTGAAGAGTTTAGCAAGGAACATGTGAAAGGCCTTATGTAGCTCCATCGAGCTTAACAGGCATCTTCACTTAGAAACGTCCTTTTTGTCAGTATTATCTTGGGCCTTTTCTCCTGTCCTTCCTCTGCTCGTAAATCCGGGGAGACTACAGGTCAGTTGAAACATAAGGTTTCCTCATCACCCCACACCTACCTACAGCCAGCTTCTGGGCAACTGAGATGAGAAAAACAGTCCTAACGCACAGTTCCTACCCTTGCGCCCGGCCCCGAAGCTGCTCCGAGTGCCAGATGGACCTTCACACGGCCTAGACGCCGGCTGGAGCCCACGGATGAAGTCGAGAACGATACCCGAGGCCTGAAATGGTCATTTCTCTGCTCGGTGACCTCAGCCTCATGGCCATCCAATTCTTGGAATATTTTCAGTTCTAGCCTGCTACCGTATTACAACGCCAGAAAACACGCTGCTCAGGTATTAGTTCCCTGAAGATTACTCTTCTCTGCATACTGCACGCACCTCCTTTGTCTCCGTAAGGACATGAAGGCCACTTTGCACCTACTGCATGAAACTGCCAATGAAGACTGTAGTCATCACACTGCCAAAAGCCTCTTATGCCTAAGAATCAGGTTATATGCCTTTAGCAATGAATTCCAAGGAAAGAACTGGCGTACTTCTATTAGCGGGAACCGAACCCGGGTCTCTCTGGACCGTAGGCCGACGCTCTAACCGCTGAGCCAAACCGGCCAGGGCTGGCGTACTTCTATTAGATGAGAATCATGTGCTCCATGACATTTCCCTTTTTGTCCTGGTTGCCAGGAAGTTCAGAGCTAAATTTCATGTTTATTACAGTAATTATCGTAGCCTCTGTGGTTAGCATATTTGTTTCCTCTTCCTCATGGCTTTAATTTTTTATTTCTATCCTATATTATTATATTTCCAAAAATTATAAACTATCTTGAGTCCTGATTGAGATTTTTTTTGTCTAGTCGCTTTTATATCTTCAGCAGAGTCACCACACTTTCCCTCAGTTCTTGAAGGTCTCTGTCCCCATCCTCTGCTTAACTTATGGGTCTCAAGTGGGTGACTATATTTTTTATTTTATTTTTTTTTGCATTTTTATCTTCAGACAGAGTGGGAGGGAGAGAGAGAGAGAAACATTGATGTGAGAGAGACAAATCAAGTGGTTGCTACCCACACAACCCCAACCGGGGCTGGGGACAAACTGCAACCAAGGTACATGCCCCTAGTGGGAACTGAACCCGGGACTCTCTGGTCCACGAGCTGACGCTCTAACCACTGAGCCAAACTGGCCAGGGCGAGTGGGTGACTTTATATGAGACACAAATTTGTTAATATTGACAAGCAAATATATTTATTTGACAAGCAAATAAAAAATATATTTTTTATTGATTTATTTTTTAGAGAGAGAAGAAGGGAGAGATAGAAACAAAGATCGGCCACCTCCTGCACACCCGCTACTGGGGATGGAGCCCGTAACCCAGGCATGTGCCCTGACCGGGAATCGAACTGGGACCTCTCAGTCCATGGGATGACGGTCAGTCCACTGAACCACATCGGCTGAACCAAATATCTGTTTTCTGAATCCCTGAGAGGAGAGAGAGTCTAGAAAGATCTCTGAAAATACACTGGACTCAGTCAAAGTAACATTAATTTAACATTTAAAACTAATTCTTTAGTTCTCTTCTAGGGAGATAGATTGCTTTTACGGCTCATTTGAGGTCAGTAATTAATATCAGGTTACTGTCTTCCAGGAACAAAAAACCCATTTGACCAAGTATGTAAGATGCAGATATTGTTAAGATTTATTTGGTTTGCAAACTTAAAAAGTACCTAAGAGCAGGCACCTGAGTCATTTTATCCAAAAATCTAAGGGTTTAAGGAAGAGCATAGTGAGCCCAGAAACAATCTTAAGAGAGCGAGCTGATTTCACAAAACAGCCCTTGGTTCAGAAGCTGGCTCTTGTTTTGAGCACAGATTCCTAGTAAGACTGCAGCTACCTTTTGAGGACAACCTTTCCCTTTATGGGCAAAAGCAAAACCACAAGCATTCTGCTGCTCTTAACTTTCTAATATGGCAAATGGAGGAATCAGAATAAAATTAAAACTTAGAACCGTCACAGTAAGTTTTGATTGCACCCCGGAGCTATCACGGTTTGGGCTTTAGGGACATAGATTCTTTTCTGAGCCATGTCTTTATTTCCATGAGAAATAAGTTCCATAGTTTTTCTCAGGTTGGACTGTCTTCTAGATATTTTTATATGCAAAAAACCTCCCAAGGATTTAAATTGTACCGCTACATACAAGGTGGATCAGCTTAAGGATTCTCAGGGTTAACTCTTCTAGGATGATACAATAAAAGGAGGTTAAAATTTATTATAAAAAATTCAGATCAACACTGTTCAAGTTCAAACCTCATTTTCCATTGGCTGCAAAACCTCGGTCAAGTTATAATTATGTGAAGCCTTGGTTTCTTCATCCACAAAAGTAGATACTGATATCTCTGTCTCAGGGTCACAAGAACTAGGTAAGGAGTACTAATGCCTAGCAAAATGGAGAGCACTACTGGAACACAATCTATTATTACTGCTTTATAGGAAGCTAGGTTACAACTTTCCTTCTAGTTTAATGCCTTTATCATGGTTCTTTAGGTTTCAAGTTGGACCACGATGCCTCATCATACAGTATTGTTAGACATGTGTTCAATTTGGCCTGAACTGTCTGAAACAGGATGGCCCAGAGTATAGACCTGCGCTAACCGAGCTGAACCCCTGCGTCAGCTGCTCTTCTCTGGTCTGCACGTAGCGGAAGTGGTGTCAGCAGTGAGGGAAGTGAGAGGGTTTAACAAGTGCCACGTGGCATCTCTCCTGTTAGGGACAGTTTGTGATGTACACGGAGGAAGGAATTTCATCCTCACCAGCGTGCCTTCCCATTTGCATGCTTAGCTCCTGGCACAATGCTTGGAATATAGTGAGTGATTCATATAAGCCGGTTGAATCAAACCATCCATGAGATACAGTAGAGGAGTTCACCTAAAAGGCTGTGTGTGTGTGTGTGTGTGTGTGTGTGTGTGTGTCGGGGGGAGTGGCGTGGAGAAAAATGTCCTAAGGACAGAGCTTCCCTGGAGCAAGGGGCTCTGCCTGCCAGCACGTGGGTCATGGCCACGGGCGTCCTGATGTGAGGATGCGGGCCCTTCAAGCCTGGGGAGAGAGTGGACTGAAGGCAGAGAAGCCCCAGGGTGAAGCCCAGTAGGTGAGACCCTGCGGGCGCCTGGTGTACCCCTGCACGCGACAGTCAGTGTGAGCGCCGGACTGGGCATACGTCTAGACCGGGCATGTGTGGCCCTGCGAGGCAGAGCCTGGGACCGGAGTGGTCAACCAGACCAATGAGCCAAACGGGACCTAGGCGATCCCTGTCCCCAGGGCCACGGGCCCAGAGAGGCTCAGGCAGAGAACAGGATGCGTATGGCCTGTCCTCAGCATTGGGTGGCTCTGACAGATCATGGTTCTCAGAGGTGGGGACACAGGAAGCAGGAGAGAAGGCAGTGAGCTCATCCAGGAGTCAGGGGGAGCAGGGAACGTGCCCAGCCTGGGATGAGGAGTGCTCTGGTGCCCGATGCCACACATAAAAGTGACTGCCATGGATGTCCTGAGAAGGCCATGAGGCGTGTCTCCCGTTCAGCAGTGCAGAGCAATGCATGACTGTGCAAGGGCAGGGGCGCGGGGACAGTGGCCGCTAGGAGGAGCGGCGGCAGCAGCAGCAGCAGCGGCGGCGGCGGCAGCGGCGGGGCGGCAGCAGGTAAAGGCAGAAAGCCCTGGAGAGTGGACTTAGGTAAATGCGGAGGGAGTCTGAGGAGCCCTGCAGCCAGCATACTGCTAGAGACATTACTACCAGCAGAAAACGACGTTCAGGTGAAGACCATTGTGGAACCCAAGGAGAGGATGTCGAAGACCAGGACCAGGATTGAGACTTTGCCTCTAGCCACCCCTGGCCAGAAGATTTTTCCAATCCCTAGTGAGGAGGGATTAGTAGTTAAACAAAAGTCAATCTGTGTTACACATCATATATTTAGTTCTATATAGGTCCAAGATAATTGTTAAGTAAACTATAGAGTGTTCACCTTCCTGGTGCTTTCCTCCCAGCCCCGTAACCAGATTCCAAGTTCAAGAAGCCCATCGCTGCTGTGAAACGGACACAGGTGAACCCACTGGCCACGATGTTAGGGTTCCGGAGCCGAGAAACTGAGCTGTCAGGCCTCAGGTCACACAGACCTTGACCGCAGGTTCCATCCTCCCTTTGGGGATAGCTAGGGGACCAAGCCTCATACGGTGGCCCTTGAACAAGGATCTCCCCTGCCTGGGATAGCCAGGTAAGCCTGCTGATGAAACGGGGCCTGCTTGAGGGGCGCCGATGTACCATTTCAGCAGGTGGCATACTGATTCTACTTCTGAGTGCTAAGGGATTCTGGCACAGATGGGTCTTTAGAAATGACAGCCCGGGAGTCACGGGGCACATACAAGCCTCTCCTGCAACCTGCCCCGATGCTTCCAACTCCACAACCCTTCCTTCCGGGCTTTAAGTCCCACTTCCACTTGGTTTGTCCTCAGAGAGGAAAAAAACAGCTTATCTGCATTTCTGAAGGAAGGCCTTCGGCTTTTTCCTTTGTAAGTTCAGTAATTTCTATTGCTTCTGGCATAGGACTTATCTACGAATCATCCAATCATCTCTGCATCTGGCTCCCCGAGTCCTCTCCACGGCCTGCATATCCCTCCTGGTTTTAGCTCAGGGTCAGGCATCGTCCTCAGTAAAGAGATGGCAGAGGCTGACGACCACCACGGGGCTCCATTCCGGCCCCGTCGGACACCCCCAGGACTCTCTCCTGCTTGCTTTCATAAAGCGAGCGCTGTGTTTCAGACCCAGGCTCCAGGGCCTGAGTTTCTCACTGGGGATTAACATCAGATGCTGGCAGAGGCTCTGATGGTCCAGTGTGAGCTGGACCCAGAGATGTAAAGGTGGCTGTTGGGATAACAAAGTGCCCGACTCTCACCCCGAGGTCAGATTATTGCAGTATTTCTGGCAGGCACAGACCCAATCAGGTACTTTATTGAGCTTCTGAGTATAATGACTCTCATAAGAGGATAGTCTCTGCTTTTTAAATACATGGTGTGTACAATGAGTCCAACAATTGGTCAGTTTGCAGTCTAGACTGTTAACCCACAATGCCTTCATCACTGATACTTTCCTGTAGTTTATTCCATTATTATGCGACCCCTGACATTCCGATGGCATTTTGATTTCAAAACCTGAGCTCAGCATGCAGGCAGGATGACGGGGGGCTGGGTGTGGCGGGCATTTACCTGAGGCTCCACGTCCAGTATTGCAATCAGCCCCTGCTCGTGGATCTTTCGGATGGTCTCTAGTTTTGTCCCATACATCGCATCCTCGTGGCTGCCATACTCCAAGTACTCATTATTAGAGATGTCTTGCATCATTTGGTCATGAGATACAAAGTAATAATTCTTGCCGTTTTCTTCATCTTTCTTTGGAGGTCTGGTTGTATCTGCAAAGTCACATGTCAAGAGAGGATGAAAAGGCCGGCCTTATGAGCCTATGTCCCCAAACGATCTACCCAAACCTAATCTCTTCTTAAAAGCTGTAGATTCTGCAGTATATGCAGCATGCCCTGTTCCCACCAGTAGCTCTGTAGAACTAAACGGCAGAAGCTGTATTTATCTGTGTAACATCAGACCGCAGTAGCTGGTTAGTTGTTTGCTTTGGTGAATCTTTCAGTGTTTAGATAAGCTCTATTTCATTCTTTCATAGGTCACCACAAGTGACCCAAGATTAACTTAACTTACTGTATGCCTTAATACACTTAGGCAGAAGAAAAACAGAATGTAAAAGATAGAAAACTCCATATGGTTATTTAAATTTAAAATAATTAAAATTACATAAATTAAAATGTCAGTTCCTCAGTCTCCCTAGCCACATTTCCAGGGTTCAACAGCCACATGTGGCTGATGGCTACTGTACTGGACAGTGCAGATACTGAACACTGTTATTATTAGAAAAAGTTCTCTATTGGGTACTGCTTGCCTTTAGTATCTTGCAAAAGGAGAATGCTAGAATACAGCAAAGGGCGTACCCTATTGAACACACAATGACCATAGCCAGATGTGGCCATAATAGTTAAGAAAGACCTTAAATAGGAGTTGGCCAACTACAGCCTATGGGTCAAATATGGCCCACTGTCTGTTTTTGTAAATAAAGTTTCATTGGAACACAGTCATGTCCATTTCTTTACATATTGTCTATGGCTAAGTTCATGCTACAAGGGCAGAGTTGAATAGTTTCAGCAGAGACTATATGGCCCTCAAAGCCTCAAATATTTTCTATCTGGCTCTTTACACAAAAAGCTTGTTGACCCCTTACCTACGCCAAGTATAGACTAAAGTATCTGTCAGTAAGTCCTAGTTCTCTGTGGGATACTAATAGGACCGGTATTCTGCAAAACACAGTTTAGGGAACTTTTTCTAGGCAAGCCAGGGACATTGGTTTTGTTTTTCTTCCCCCCACCTTCTTTTTTCTCCCTCTCCCTCTTCTCTCTCCTCTCCTGTCCTTCCTTCTCTTTTCTTCCTTTCTCCCTTTCTTTCTTTTCTTTAAATTTCCTTATTTGCTTGCTTCCTTCCTTGAGTGGCAAGGATGAATTTATGCTACTCTTTGCTGTGTGGATGGGTGCAAACCCATAGGGAATTCCCCCTCTCCTGCCCCAGCTAGACCATTAGAACTGCCAAGAGCTCATGGACATCAAAATGTGGGTATTTTAATCCTTTCTCCAGGTACGTGAAAAGCGGAGCCTGGCCGGTGTGGCTCAGTGGTTGAGTGTGAACCCACGCACCAAGAGGTTGCTGGTTCGATTCCCGGTCAGGGCACATGCCCAGGTTGTGGGCATGATCCAACAGTGTGGGGCATGAAGGAGGCGGCCAGTTGATGTTCTCTCTCATCATCAATGTTTCTATCTCTCTCTTCCTTTCCCTTCTTCTCTCTCTCTAAAATCAATAAAGAAAAAAAAATTAAAAAAAAAAAGAAAAGCTGAAAAAAAAAAAGATACATACTATAGGGATGCTGTACTATGTTCAGTTATTTTGGTAGTTAAACATATGATATATACACATCTGGGGCCAAATATTTCAGAGAGTAAACATGACTGAGGTCAGCAATGGTAGACTTTAAAACCAAGCTAGTTAATTGGCCATTTAATAACATTAAATTGTTCTGTGATCGAGAAGAAACTAAATGTTGGCTAAGCTTGCTGTATTCATGATCTAGACATCGGAGAATTAAAAGAACATTTGAAAGTGTTTTATTAGAAAACCCCAGTGGTATTAGTTAAAACAATATTTGATGAATTTCTTTCTTTCTTTTTTTTTTTTATCCTCACCTGAGGATATTTTTCCATTTTTTGTACAGATAGAGTGGGAGGGAGAGAGAGGAAGGGAGAGAGAGAGAAACATCGACGTGAAGGGACACATCGAGTGGCTGCCACCCGCACGACCAACCAGGGCCGGGGACAAACTGCAACCGAGGTACGTGCCCTTAGCGGGAACCGAACCCGGGTCTCTCCAGACCGCAGGCCGACGCTCTAACCGCTGAGCCAAACTGGCCAGGGCATGAATTTCTTTTTTAATGTGTAGCTCGGCCAGTGTTCTGGGACGAGGGTGGTCTTACGAAGCCTCGTGGCTCTCGGGGGTATAGCGAAAACAGGAAGAGGTGTTGACATGGCTTCAGGAAGGCCCTACGGAACAGAGCCAGTCTTTACAGTTTTCGCCTTCTGCTCTTAAAATTCATTCTCCCTTAGTTCTTCTCACTCTGAACAAAGCTCTAAATGCTAGAAAGCTTTTGGGATTCAAACGTTAAACTCTGGAGTAGCAGTAATATTATGGTGGCAGGATGACTACTATGTATCCAGTATCTGCTAAGTGCTTCCCGTGATCTCAAATCCTCTTTCTATCTCTAGAATTACTTCATTTTATAGTGGTGGGAACAAAGAGGGCAACAGCATAAGGATAAGACATAGAAGATAAGGGGAATAAAAATATCATAGATTTAAAGTTATTTATAAGCAACAACTGGTAGCACATTGACTGGATTTTGAAAGTGATAAAAGTCAACAATTTAGTTGCTGAGTAAGGAAAATATTGTTATATCAAAGAAAACTATACTATCGTTAAAACCTATTTTTCTGAAGAATAATTGATCTGGGTAATATTTATGATGTATTGTTGAAAAGAATTAGGTTACAAATAGAATGGATGAGCCAAACTTGGTTAAAAAAACCACCAACCAACCACCACCACTACCACCACATACACAACACATATTTGCATTAAGAGAAGCCCGGAAGGGTAGAAAACAAACTATCTGTAGCACTATTATTAGGGGAGTGAGGTTGGGATTATTAACTCATTTTCTTATTTGTTCTTTTCTGGATCTTCCAAATTTCTTACAGTGAACAGTTACTACTAATGTAATCAGAAAAACAAATATAAATTGAAATATTAAACAAGGATTAGAAAAATATAATTACAAAAGAGACACTGCTTACGTGGAATAGGGTATGCAAACCGGTCTGGGTGCTTTGTGATGAGGGTGTTTTTTATGTGTCTTCTCCCAACACCATGTGCACCTACGCCATTTAAAAAAAAGTAAGTTAAGATGGACAACTGTTAATAATAGTCACAAAATGTTTTGAAGATGAGAATAAGAGAGCCATGTGTTTACCTAGTCAGACTTACCTAATAAGACTAGTGTTTTCCTTTTGAATGCTGGCAGTTTTACAACTTCTTCATAGGTAACAAGATCTAATTGATCAAACACTAAAATGCAAAGATTTAGAAGAAAGGTGAATTTACAGAAAGAATAGTTCATGTGTGTAAATTATAATTTTACTGGCAAGACTAAAGTTATAGTAAAACCATGTCTTAAAAAATATGAATCCAACTTATAATACATTTAAGTCATATAACCTTTTGGAAGAAAATTTCATTTTTAAGCCCATGAAAATGCACTTTAGAAACAGGGGCTTCCAAGGATACGTTGAGCACATGCATAAAAGTCCAATTCTAAAGGATACTGCATATCTTTACATGCAGTATCCAACAAATCATATGAATTCATTCAAAACCACATGCTGATCATATTTTTGCAATTCTAAGAAATCAGCAATACTAAAAAGAAAAAAGTCTGCAGACAGTGACCAACATGAATATAGAATGAATGCAACTAAAGTGAACCAAGAAAGAGGCTAGCTAGATTATCTAGGGATGGATGTGGGATGCATGGACAGCTGGTCTTTAACTTCATGGTTCTTTATTTCAACAGAGTTGCTAAAGGCAGCATGCTAGATTTTTTTCAACATCAAGTTCTGTAACTATGATTTCACAGGCTTTTGAAATGAGCACCTCACAAGTTTTATTGTAACCCAGCTATCCATTTGATGGAAAGTCTTGGGAATGCAACTAGGGAAACATGCTTCCCTGGGCCCCAAACTTTGCTGGCCTGTGTGTGGTAAATCAGGATGAAGAGGATGGAAAGAAGCATGAAGCGGAGTCTGAGCTTGAAAACCTTTGCAAAAGGGAGTTCTCTAATCATTACAGACTGAGAAGAAACACTTTAAAAATAATTTTTGGAAACCTGCCTCTTAACAAAACTATTACAAGTAGTTACAAAAATATCTACAAATAGTTACGAAACGATTACGAAAAGTTACAAAAATCAGGAAAGTATCGGGAGAATGCAAAAAACAGACAGAAACAGGAAAAATCCCGAGAATGCATAAAAAGGAGAAAATAAAGAGAGCACCTCGAGATACAGAAAACGGAGAAAATAATAGTTCCGTAATGTGATAAACAAAACCTTCCCAAGAGGATAACCATTCCTATCGAAGTTCAAGGTAGTCCAATTCTCATACACATTTGAAAATTCTTACAAGAAGGCTAATCATGCATCTATGTTTCTGGCATTATTTTTCTATGTGATAATACCCAAATGTTGTCAGGCACACTAAAGTTTCTTTATTAAGAGATATGGAATATGCTATGGATTTTAAAGGGGTTGAAAGAAATTCAGTAAAATTGATTCCCTGGTGTAAAATAAAGGAATCTGGGGTGTTTCAGTCAATCATTAAGAGAAGCTTCTACTCTCTGAAACAATATGGCCAAATGCTTTTGAATATCAGCTTAGTCCTTAACATTTGTGATCATCCCAGTAGCAAATAACCTTAAATGCAAAATAGGATACTCTGGAATGCAATAGATCAGAAACAAACAAAGGAACAAAAGTATCATTCCCAAAATATTAAAAAAAGAAATCCAATATGTTTAAATAAGGATTAGTGCATGTTAATGGGTATTTATGCATTTGTTTTCTTTTGATAACTTGATTCCATAAAGGTTGACTAAAACTCTTTAAAGTATATTTTCTAGCAACAGCTAAAAACCAAGAATTGCTTTCTGTGTTTAGAATGGCAGACTTACAGAATCAAAATGAACACGAGGTTCTCTGCATAGCAGAGCTAGCTAGTCATGCTGCGATAGTAATGGAGTGATGAGAGTTGCAAAAATAAAACCAGGAGTGCTTACGACACTGATTTTTCTACCTATTGCCTTCTGAATATTTCCATCAAGAAAATGTATGCTTATGAAAGAGGTGCACCAACGCTGTCAGATTTTAATATATAAAAATAATCAAATATCTCACAAAAGAGCAAGATGATAATGACAGAAGCTTTCTGAGTGGTGTATACACCCATTTTCCCTCTACAGAGCCCTAACTCCAATCCTACTGAAACAAGACGTCTCATTAAAACACACACACATAAGAATGAGTTAGATATTAACCATTAACACCACAAACAAATGAACAGATATGTTACACATCAATATCTTAACCATAAATGAGTAGCATGAAAAGGTGACTCTGGTCTAAAATCAACACAAGGTCACAGGATTGAGAAACAATAAAAAATAATATTTTAAAATAAGACATACAAGGAATAAGGAGAACACTAAAAGACTGGACTTTTAAAGGTTTTAGGATGTTTGCTGATTTAAAACAAAAAAGGACTTAATGAAAGGAAACCATCAAAAACAAAGAGGCATAGTCACTCAACAGGTTACTTACATGCACAGAGGCCATTGGGAGTAAGACAGCATGAAAAATGTACAGGGGTCATTGAAATATGGCTTTTAATATATTAGTAAAATAAAAGTATAATATGCACAAAGAAACTTTATCATGCAATATTCTAAACACGAGGCAAATAAATCACATTAAGAAACAAATCCATTTAATAAAAATTCAACAATATCCTTATATAAAAGCCAGTAGGTTTTATATACTAGCATATACATAGAAATTGTGTCTGGGAATAGTTACAAGAAACTTTTTCAGGGAGTGTAGGTGTGGAAGCCTTTTGGTTTTCATTTTGTATCTTCCTGTACTGTTTGCAATTTCTAATCATGTATTGCTTAAAAAGAAAAACATTCACAGGGCAGTGAGATTATGGGCCACTTTGTTACCTTTAGCTCTGTGTTAAAGAAAAAAGTTATAGTTTTTTTAGTCAACAGTACTAATTTGTGGCATTATACATAATTTAAACACACCTATGAGTGGTACTGTAGAAACCCTCTATATTCATATGGATGTATGTAAATAGGGTCTCACAGGATATTGAAATACTTCTGCTCAGGGCTGTAACATTGATGAAATAAATTACTGCATATCTTTCCCCCCAAAGTTCACAGTAGTAAGTTAATCTTAAACTGATTTTGGAAGTCCTAGGGCTGAGGAATCTCAATGCCTCAAGAGGATAGTCCTTCTAGTAGCATGACAATATTTTCCCCATCAAATTTATGTAGCTAAAAACTTTTATGCATTGCAGAAAATGTACTTGCTGTAAACACTACACACACCGTAATCAAATCTATTCCCAAGGCTTCAGAAATACTGTCTGGCATAGTTGGCTCATATTATCTTGATTTCCTGGTAAGCTACTCAATATTCGTAACACTTTTAGGTATTTAGGTAATTATTTTCCTCTTTAACAATCGAGTCCAGGTCTCAGTTTTGAAATGCTAGAAGTATTTTCAAATACTGTACAAACTTCCAATTAGAAAAGACAGCACACTGGTAACACTGGGCCGAGTGCACACTCTTATGCCTGCAGTGACCAGGCAGCTAATGTGTTGAAATGAGTGGGCCAGGTGTGGGAATGGAGTGGTGGGGACAATGGTTCCTAGAGTGTCTACAGAACAAGTGTCCAATTCAAAAGGGACATCAACAGCCTAGAGTCATTAAAGAAGAAAATGGGCCTTGTGTTACCATATCCTCTGTTCTTCTGGGCCTGATTTTCAAATGTGATAACTATTATTTTAAACACCATGTTTATGAGAAAAACAAAATTTATTTATGGGTGATATTCAGCTAATAGACTGTCATTTTATAATGTGAGATGTAGGCAACTCAGTTTGAAGAGAATTCGGCTTTAAATAGACATGTGAGCCCTGGCCGGTTTGGCTCAGCAGTTAGAACGTCGGCCCACGGAGCAGAGAGATCTGGGTTTGGTTCCTGCTAAGGGCGTGTACTTCGGTTGTAGTTCGTCCCTGGCCCCGGGGGTCGTGTGGGTGACAACCACTCAATGTGTCTCTCTCACATCGATGTTTCTCTCTCTCTCTTCCTTCCTCTCTCCCTCCCGCTCTATCTGAAGATAAGTGCAAAAATGTCTTTGGGTGAGGATAAAAAAAAAAAAATAGACATGTGAAATTTCCTGGTGACAGAAATGGAAATAATTAATTCCAGTATTATCATTCCCATCAGTCCTAGATACCGACAAAGTTCCCATTCTTCATTTCCACTAAAAATATAAGCAACTTCAGAATGATGATAAGGTTTGGATCTTCCCATCAATATATGCTGAATTCTCAAATATTTGAAGCAGGAAACAAAATATATGACCCTTATTTTAATTTACTGAGGACTATGAGAAGATCCCCCCACTGTATTTTACAATCAACTTCTGAACAAGCAAAAAAAAAAAAAAAAGTCATTCAGAAATATAGTCTGATTTGCGACCCATGAGCTCAATTTGGCTGATTCTTGGTATTAAAGAATATGATATTTCAAAGTTCTCAAAATATCAACCTCACTGATGGAGGTCATCAGTATTTGTTTCTCTCTTCATCATAGCTGAAGGGAGACCAGCCGATAAAATATCTGACTTCCCTTTTGACTTCATCTCTTGTCAAAAAGATCACTAAGCAAATGGATCTTCTGTACTTTATAGCAAACGAAATGGAAGACTTGGTTGGTGAAGGGGAAGAAACCCGAAGAGATGGTGACAGAAAGGCCTTGCCAGGCGCATGCTTCAGAAAGTCCAGGAAAGTGGTCCAGCATCTTCTGCCGACCAGAACAACTAACAGGAGACCTTGTGAGTGATGATTTTGTGGGCAAGGGAACCCTAACAATAACATTCATACTAGACAATTCCAAATAAGCCTAAATGCAAGTTCTACAAAGAAACTCGAGTGGCTCTGCAAGGACCTTATTTATAAGAAGCTCAGTCTATTTATCAAAGGGCAGGAAAGGACAGTCTCACTTGCAGTGACAAATACTGACATGTAAGAGGAAACTAAGCCCTGGCCGGTTTGGCTCAGCGGTTAGAGTGTCGACCTGCGGTCCGGAGAGACCTGGGTTCGGTTCCCGCTAAGGGCATGTGCCTCGGTTGCAGTTTGTCCCCGGCCCTGGTTGGTCGTGCGGGTGGCAACCACTCGGTGTGTCCCTTTCACATCGATGTTTCTCTCTCTCTCTCTCTTCCTCTCTCTCCCTCCCACTCTATCTGTGCAAAAAATGGAAAAAAAAAATGTCCTCGGGTAAGGATAAATAAAAAAAAAAAGAGGAAACTAAGCATGACAAGGAAGGTTCTGGGGCCCAGAAGACCATTGCTTAGGAAAATGCTGAAGATAACAAAACAGCGATGGTGGTGGGTTTTCTCCAATGTCTTAGTTCTACGTTAACAAGAACTTAGGTCCATAGTTTTTGATAGGAGGTATAATGTTGAAAGAGAGAAAGCAATTCTATTCTATCCCTATGAGGCTCCTGCCTTCTTTATCAAGGGTGATAGCCTTCAAACTTGATAGGCGATGTTTACCAGAGCTCAAGCCCGACATAAGGGACAGTGAATGAGAGTACTTGACTTCATTAAATGATACCCATTTGTCAGGCCCAGTGATGAAAGAATCTGAGATTCATTGAATTTTAGAATTAGGAAAGATATCCTTGACTGACTAATGTGATTCAAGATTCCTCTGTTTTGAGGCGCACAGGAGCCAAGTGATTTTCAAAAGTTGCAGTTACGCAAATGTACTAGCTCCTGGTCCTATCTTAGGTTGCTTACTTATTAAGCTTATGGGTGTGTCTGCAGGATCACTGAGCATCACCTATGGTGCATCAGGACAACAGGAACCATGGAAGATCAGTGATGCCCCAGGGTGTCAATGCATGGATAAAGGTTGTGGCTCAGTTGGTTGAGCATCATCCCATGCATCAGGAGGCTGCCAGTTCAATTTCCGGTCAGGGCACATGCCAAGGTTTCGGGCTCAATTCCCAGTAGGGGGCATGCAGGAGGCAGTTGACCAATGTTTCTCATTGATGTTTCTATCTCTCTCTCCCTCTCCCTTCTTCTCTTTGAAATCAATAAAAACATTTTAAAAGCATGGAAAAAAGGCAAAATTCTAAAGTGAACGACTCAATGGACTCTTTGTTAAAATTTAGAGGTTCTAGTTTTTCAATCAATTGGCTTTGTATTTTCCCTCAAAGCTGAATTAAAGAATACTGGCAATTTGAATACTCCTTTCTATGAGCTCTGTATTAGTATAATATAAAGCCAATGATGAATAGACAGCCTTAATCAACTATTTCTTTGCTTTTCTAGGTTTAAATTAATTTTAATGCCATCTATCATCTATGTCATTCAAAATTATTGTAAAAATTACACAAGGATATATGGATATATATATATGTGTGTGTATATATATATATACACACACAGTTGTCCCTCGTTTATTGTGGTTAATCTGTTCCAGACCCTAATGGTTGCACCTGGCGTTTCAGGATTCCTAGGGTGCTCGGATACATAGGCCTACAGTCCATACGTACAGTAATTTTAATTTTAATTGTAATACAGGGGTGTATAATTGACTCAGAAAACCAAGCACGCGCTGTATCATTTTCACTGTCTTGATCAACTTTTTAATGAATATATTTGAAAAAACCACGATAGAGTGAAGCCACGCAAGTCGAAGCATGAAGTGGCGAGGGACGGCTGTGTCTGTATATATCTCTCTCTATATTGACACATCTTGTTAGAAGAAGTTGATGGAAATAAACATGACTATTAAGCCTTGGCAATAACCACTGACATATTGTGTTAAATGACATTCTGCTGATACTACAGTGAATTTGTTCAAATTGTACTACTTGAGCACTGACGATGAATAGTTGCTAAATCATGTTTAACTAATCTACTTTAAATGTTTCTTCCTTTTATAAAACAAAAAAAGCCACTATCAGACTAATGTTCTGTAGTGGTCCGTAATCAGAAATGATACAATTTATTGGAAATAAAATGTGGTCACTCACATTTATTCCACATTACACAGTATTTCAAAATGTTTACTTTTATTCTCTGAATAAGAAATGAACCATTCAGAGTTTCTAAATAATTTTTCCTAATGAATGCTAATAACAAATATTACAACATTCTACAGAGAGAAATGCACTTATTTTTTTTTTTTAATCCTCACCCGAGGATATTTTTCCATTTGTCTTTAGATAGAGAGGGAGGTAGGGAGGGAGGGAGAGAGAGAAATATTGATGTGAGAGAGACACATAGACTGGTTGCCTCCCACATGACCCCGATCAGGGCTGGAGACCAAACTGCAACCGAGGTACGTGCCCTTGACTGGAATTGAACCCATGACTCTCTGGTCCTTGGGCGGACACTCTAACCACTGAGCAAAACCAGCCAGGGCAGTTCTTTTCTCTTTTTTTTTGTTAATCCTCACCCAAGAATATTTTCCCATTGATTTTTAGAGCGAGTGGAAGGGAGAGAAAGGGAAGAGAGAGAGAAATATCCATGTGAGAGAGATACATCGATTGGTTGCCTCCCCCATGACCCTGACCTGGGCTGGGGATCAAACTGGCAACCCAGGTACATGCCCTTGTCCGATCATCAAACCTGTGACCCTTTGGTCTAAGGGCCCATGCTTTAACCACTGAGACAAACCGGCCAGGGTGAGAAATGCACTTCTTATTTGTCAGAAACATTATATTGTCAATTGGGTATGCATGATTCTATTCACTCGATTTTTTTTTTTTTTTTTGCCACGTATCTGATTTTTGGCATTATTTCTGAAACCTTGGGAACTGATTGAATATCAATGTTGGGACTTGCAATTCTTCACAAAAAGTTTCTTATAAAAGGAGTCATATTAAGAAGTTATGGAAAATAAGTAAATCCCACTCTGTATATCACCATGTATTTTCTTTAACTTAAGTTACATCCTGTTGATTCTTCTGGGAATTCTACCACAATGACAGATTATGCTTTTTTGGTATTTATTTCAGTTTTTTTTCTTTTCTTTTTCTTTTTTTTTTGGTACGTGCCCCTAGCAGGAACCGAACCCGGGACTCTGGTCCGCAGGCCAACGCTCTAACCGCTGAGCCAAACCGGCCAGGGCTTATTTCAGTTTTTGGCAAACAAGTGAGTACTTTGTTATAAGTATACGCAAGCTTCCATATAGGCAAACATACCATGAAGGGAAGGCCAAGATGATGCTCTTGGTCTTTTAGGAGCCAAGGAAACACCGCGAGAGAAGACGACTAGTCACAGAAACCAACTAAACCAAATTAGTATCCAATGTCATTTGTGCTCATTCAAACCAATCACAAAACCATTTATACCATTTGCCCTTTGTAATGTGTCCTAGGGCCAAGTCCAAGGGCCAGAGAGGACCCAGAAGCAAGGGTATTTGCTCAAGACCAATCTCAGCAAGGAGGCAAGGACCCTGGTGACTGAGCAAACTCTCAAGTTCTCATTTCTCAGGGGAGGACTTAATATACTGGGTTCTTTTTGTTCCAGAGAATAAATACTATTTCCAAGCAGCATTATCTTCCTGTAAAGTACAGCTCTGTAAAATACCTGGCAAACAACCAACATAACAATCGAAGGAAGGGGTTTCTTAAAGTGTTTGCAAGCTGAGGAAGAGCTCCTAGAGACTTTTTGGATAGAGAACTCTGAAGACTGAATTGAGGTGTGACATCTATTTCGATCTCTGAGGTGTGTAACTGGCCTCAGTAACAGTCGTACTTTTCCCTACCTGCATTGTGCTTTGCCAAGTATTTGTCTTTGTACTGCTTCTTTTTCTTGCCAAACCAAGTACAGCTGGCCTGCTGCTCCTGTTTGGTCTTCTCCATGGCAATGCAAGCTACTCGCCTAGCACACAAAGAAAGACAGAGAAAAACACAAATGTACAGTTTTATATCGATAGAAGAGAAAAATCACTGATTTGAAGAATTTACATGAACCTGCATGAACATACTCCTCACAACTTTTTCAAGTCATTCAGATAAAGCTTGTTCTGTGGCTTTCACGACAATTTCCTAGAAATGTTGTAAAAACACAGGCTTAAACTAAAACGACATAGTCTTCCTTGAGCATATACTAACGGATAACACAGACGAGAAGCCTAAACATATGGTCATGACATACAGTGGGAAGAGCATGGGATTTTGAGTTGACACAGATCTGGTTTGACTATCATTAGCTTTTATCGACTCAGTGTTAGGTGCGTTTCTGGGACATTTACAAGTATTAAGTCATTTAATCTTTTTTTTTATTTTTTATCCTCACCCGAGGACATTTTTCCATTCATTGTTCAGAGAGAGTAGGAGGGAGAGAGAGGAAGAGAGAGAGAGAAAAACATCGACGTGAAAGGGACACATCGAGTGGCCGCCAACCGCACGACCAACCAGGGCCGGGGACAAACTGCAACCGAGGTACGTGTCCTTAGCGGGAATCGAACCCGGGTTTCTCTGGACCACAGGCCGACACTCTAACCGCTGAGCCAAACCAGTCAGGGCAAGTCATTTAATCTTTTTAAACACATAAAATTGTATCACCACTTTACAGATGCAGGGTTAAGTGATTTGCCCCATCCTCTTAGCCGGTACAGTCTATTGGCAAGTTCCTTAACCTCTTAGAGCTTTTTGGATGGATTAGAACAAAAAATGCCAACAATGTCCCCAGCACAGTGGCAAACACAGTAGATGCTTAATAAATGGTATTATTACTACACAGCGATCCTAGTCTAAGATAGAAAAAAAAATGCTATGATTAAATCCAGTTAGAATTATAAGTAGAAAACTATAATTTTGTTCTGCATGATTATAATATTCACCATTAGTAACATATACACAAATGTTTAAAAGTTGATTTCTAAGCAAATACTTGTGTGATATTCCCATAGAAGGTTTTAATTCCTTATTTTGCTTGTGGACCAACTAGGGGTCCCTGAGCGAGCCACATATAAGGAGAATGCAAAATCCTATCAGGATGCCATACAATGCTACTGAAAACAAGTTATTTTCCAATGAGGTTGTACTGATTAACACTCCCACCAGCAGTTGTATGAGAGTTCCTATTGTTCCACTTTCTTGACAATACTTGGTATTATCAGTCTTTAATTTTAGCCATCATGGTGGGCGAGTAATGGAGTAACAGTGATTTTTGTTTTTTTAATCCTCACCCGAGGACATTTCCCCCCCATTTATCTTCAGATAGAGCGGGAGGGAGAGAGGGAGGAAGAGAGAGAGACACATTGATGTGAGAGAGACACATTGACTAGCCGCCACCCACACGACCCCAACCAGGGCCGGGGACAAACCACAACTGAGGTACGTGCCCTTAGCAGGAACCGAACCTGGGTCTCTCTGGTCCGGGCCGATGCTCTAACCCTCTAACCACTGAGCAAA
This sequence comes from Molossus molossus, assembly GCF_014108415.1. Lineage (NCBI taxonomy): Eukaryota > Metazoa > Chordata > Mammalia > Chiroptera > Molossidae > Molossus > Molossus molossus. The sequence continues at coordinate 113,748,785 of NW_023425355.1, read as the reverse complement.
ACTGGTGAGGACATAATGTTGTGTTTTAAGTATGCATTTCACTGATTATTAATGAGACTGAGCATCTTCTCATGTTTATTGACCACTGGCTTTCCTCTTTTGTAAAGTGCCTGTTCAAGTCTTTCCAATCCAGTTTGTCTTTTTGCTTTGCAGGAATTTATGTGGCCTGGATATTACACCTTTGTTAGTTATACATGTTGCAGATATTTTCTTCCACTAGGTGGCTTGCTTTTTTTATCCTTTTTTTTTTTATGGTATCCTTTGATAAATATAACTTATTAATTTTAACTTAGTCAAATTTAGCAATCTTTTCTTTTATGGGAAGTATTTTTGATATCTTGTTAAAAAGATCTTTGTCCCTGAAGTTTTACTCCAATATTACCTTCTCAAGGGTTTATAGTTTTGTCTCACATTTTGGTTTTTAATACATTGGGACTGATTTTTGTGTATGGTGTGAAGTTAGGGTTGATTGTCTTTCTTGTCCACCCCCCACCATGGATACCCAATTATCCCAGCATTACTTATAGAAAAGTCTATTCATTCCTCGCTAGTGATTATTTATATATGAGAGTATTTTGGTGTTCTCTTTAATTGGTCTATTTGAGCATCTCTATTCCCATACCTTAGTAACTTAATCTCTACAGATTTATAAGTTTTGGTATCAGGTGGAGTAAGACCTCCCTCCTTATTCTTCTGTGAGAGCATCTTGGCTATTCCTGAGTCTGTGCATATCCATGAGAACTTTATAATTAGCCTATCAATTTCAAAATAGTTGGGATTTTGGTTGGGATTGCACTGAATCTATGATTCCCTCAGTGAGGAATAGACATGTTTACAATATTGAGTCTTCCAGTCCTTGAATACAGTATGTCTCTCCACTTATTTGGGTCTTCTTTAATGTCTCAATACATTTTATAATTGACCCTGTAAATGTCTTGAACATCTTTGCTAGTTTTGTTCCTAGGCTGTTTATTTATTTATTTTATTTTTTTATTTTTTATCCTCATTCGAGGACATTTTTCCATTTTTTGTACAGACAGAGTGGGAGGGAGAGAGAGGAAGAGAGAGAGAGGGAAACATCGACGTGAAGGGACACATCGAGTGGCTGCCACCCGCACGACCAATCAGGGCCGGGGACAAACTGCAATCGAGGTACATGCCGTTAGCGGGAACTGAACCCGGGTCTCTCCGGACCACAGGCGGACGCTCTAACCGCTGAGCCAAACCGGCCAGGGCTAGGCTGTTCATTTAAAAGAAGGGTTTTATAAATGGTATTTAAAAAATGGTGTAATATTGAAAATTTCAAACATACACAAAAGTAGAGAATACTGTAATGAACCCCAAATACCTAAAATCCAGCTTCAACACTTATTAACTCATGGATTATTTTGTTTTATTTACAACCTACCCACCCCAGATTATTTTGAAACAAATATAAGTTGGTATTATTTCCTCCTTAAACAGTTTTAAATTTCCTTTAAATCTACAGGTTCCGTCTCCCTCCCTCTCTTCTTTTTCTTCTTGCAATTTATTTGTTGCAGAAACTGGGTGTTTGTCCTGTAGTTTCCAAGTCTAGATTTTCCTGATTTCATCTCTGTGGTGTCTTCAGTAAATCCCTCTGTCTTTTGCATTTCCTGCAAATAGGTAATTAGATCAAGAGGCCTGATCAAATTTAAGTTCTATATTTTTTGCAAGAATGCTTTATAATATTATGGTTTTGCAGGTGGTGCTATGTATGGTATGTTAAATTTTTTTGTTTTCTGTTTGTTGCTGGTGAATAGGCATATAATTGATTTCTGTATGTTGATTTTATACCAGTCATCTTGTTAATATTGTCATATTAGGTCTAATTGTTTATCTATAAACTCCTTTGGATTTCTACACACAGAATCACATCAACTGCAATATTTTTTTTCCTTTCCAATGTTTGCTGTAGGTTTATTGTGGAAGGTTAAAGAAGGTCCCTTTAATTGACAGTGTGTGAGAGTTTTAATTGTGAGTGGGTGTTGAATTTTATCAAATGTTTTTTCTGTATCTATTGATATAATCAGGTGGATTTTCTTCTTTAGCCCATTAATATGGAGGGTTGGGTTGACTAGTTTTCTTTCTTTCTTTTTTTTTTTAATCCTCACCCGGGGACATTTTTCCATTATTTGTTCAGATAGAGTGGGAGGGATAGAGAGGGAAAGAGAGAGAGAGAGAAACATCAACGTGAAAGGGGCACATCGAGTGGCTGCCACCCGCACGACCCAACCAGGGCCGGGGACAAACTGCAACCGAGGTACATGGCCTTAGCAGAAACTGAACCCAGGATTCTCTGGTCCACAGTCCGCCGGCCAGGGCGGGTTGACTAGTTTTCAAATGTTGAATCAGCCATGCATTCCCAGTACAAATTCCATTGGATCAAAATATATTATCCTTTAAAATACTTATTGATTTAATTTGCTAATATTTTGCTGAGAATTTTTACATCTATGTTCATGAGGAACACTGGTCTGTAGTTTTCTTTACTTAAATTGCCTTTATTGAATTTTAGTATCAGGGGATGCTGGCATCATGAGATGAGTGTTCTCTTCTGTTTTCTTTTTTTTTTTTTTTAATCCTCATCCGAGGACATTTTTTGTACAGATAGAGTGGGAGGGAGAGAGAGAGAGAAACATCGACGTGAAGGGACACATCGAGTGGCTGCCACCCGCACGACCAGCCAGGGCCGGGGACAAACTGCAACCGAAGTACGTGCCCTTAGCGGGAACCGAACCCAGGTCTCTCCGGACCGCAGGCCGACGCTCTAACCGCTGAGCCAAACTGGCCAGGGCTCTCTTCTGTTTTCTTAAAAAAAAAATAGTTTATTGATTTTCAGAGAGAGCGAGAGGAAGGGAGAAGACAGAACCATCGATGTGAGAGAGAAACATTGATTGGCTGCCTCCTGCATGCACCACACTGGGAATTGAGCCTGAAACCTGGGCATGTGCCCTGACCTAGAATCGAATTTGGAACCTTTGGGTGCACGGAATGATGACCCACCAACTGAGTCACACTGGCCAGGGCCTCTTCTGTTTTCTTGAATAGAATATTCTTCATGTCTCTTACTCTCTCTTGTTCATTGACCGTTTTATTTTTATTTCTTTTTTAAAAATGTTTTTATCGATTTTTTAGGGAGAGAGAAAAGGAGAGAGAGAGATAAAAACATCGATGAGAAAGAAACATCAATAGGCTGCCTCTTGCACGCCCTGTACTGGGGATCAAGCCCACAACCTGGGCATGTGCCCTGACCAGGAATCGAACTGGGACCTCTCAGTCCATGGGATGATGCTCAATCCACCGAGCCACACCAGCCGGGCAGTTTTTCTTTCTTTCTTTATTTTAGGTTAGGAGAAAGACATTTGTTGGGGAATACCGTGAACTCTCAGCAACAGCATCAAAGTCAATCTCCATATATTACCCGGGTGGAATACAGAGGTGGCTGATAAAGCCTTTGCTTTAGGAATTCTTCCAGTAAAAGTCAGTATATGCTGTTAGTCATAACTACAGCTTCTGTGAGGCATAGAATCTTTGGAAACATAAACAGAACTGAGGAGGTTAAAAGAAACAAAATCCTGACCATGTGAAGTTTATGTTATAGTACGCAGAGTATCTTATAATAAATGCTTTTATGTTTAAAAAATAAAAACAAAAAGTTCCCAGTAAAAATTTATGGTGTGGCCATATGCAGTGTAGTGACAGAGGAATAAAATGGAATTTTTACCAGCCACTTAGGAAATGAATGTTATTTTTTTTAGCTCAGTAAGTGGAGGGAAACAGGATTTAGGTCAACCTGGAGAGAAATTTCAAACAAGTTTAACATGTATTGGTAAGGCAAGGGTAGGGACGACAGACTCAGGGACTCATAGCAAAGAAACAGAATGATGAGCCTTGTCAAGCAAGATGAAATTTAACAAGGATAAATAAAGTAAGCATTTGGGTTAAAAAAAAAAAAAGAGGAGTTCTCATCTATAGGATGTGAAAAATGTCAGCTGATAGCAACATACTAAAAAATTTTTTTTCTTTATTGATTTTAGAGAAGGAGGAAGTGAGAGGGAGAGAAAGAAACATCGATGAGAGAGAACATCGATTGGCCGCCTCCTGCATGCCCCACACTGGGGATCGGGTCCACAACCTGGGCAAGTGTCCTGAATGGGAATCGAACTGGCGACCTGTTGGTGCACTGATCCACACCACAGGGTGGCTATAGATTAGTTTTGCATTTTGTGCAATTTCATGTAAATGGGATCATATAGTTCGTTCTCTTTTTTTGCCTGAAAATTCAGCATAATGACTGAGTTTTATCCATATTGTTTTGTGTATGAATATTTCATTCATTTTAACAGCTTAATAGCATCCCATTGTCTGGATATATAATTTATTTATCCATTTACTTGTTGATGAAAACTTTAAAAAATTTAAGCCATTTTAATAGGTGTGTGGCCACTGAGTTTTGTTGCTACATTTTTTCTTGGAAGTTCCTTTGGGTTCTTTTTCAAATGTGCTATGCCATTAAAAATTTTCCTATTCTCCGAAGATATTTTTTCAAGCTTATTATTGATTTTTAAAACCTTCTAAAAAGCACAGTTGTTTAAAAATCTTTGTCTCCTAATTCCAACTATGTGAAGCGAATTTGGGTTTGTTTCTACTGTCATTTTAGGTGGGACTCTCTCTGTATGCCTGGTTATTTTGAGTTGTTGGCCACTGCCTTGGATAAAGTATATGTGGGGGATTAGGAGGAGCTCTAACATGAGGCCTAAGATAAAAGTGTTCTTGTGAGACTATGTTTTTGTTTCTAATAGATATTTGGAACTATTCACAAAGGGGAAACCTCAAATCAAGCGCATGACTAGAGTTTTCCTGGCTGTCCCAGGCTTCGTGTCCCTGGGTGTAAATCCATTCAAGGTGGACCAGTGGCCCCACTTTTTGTTCTCCTTTTACTGTTATCTCTTGCTTTGCACAGTGACAAAGCAGCCTTCTCTCCGGTGAACTAGTGCTGAAGGGCAGTAAGGGCATGCTTACCGGCTCGCTCTTAACCTGGGGCATAGCCCTTTGCAGGGCTAACAATGTGGAAAGGTCTCCCAACAGACTCCCCTGCTGGTACGGGTCTGGAGTCTTAACCTTGGTCCTCTGGCAGAGAGGTTTTCAGCGACAGAAATGCCTTCCTGGCAAAATGGGCCAATTTGGTACTTTAATTTTTATTGCTCCAATTAATGGCTTTCATAGAAAAATTGGTCGCTGAGTTCTCCAACACCTTTTCAGCTACTCAATGCTTTTAAGATGATTTTCAAAAGCACATTTTCGGCAGCACTTTTCTTTTTATTCAGCAAAATTGATTCCAATAACCTAGTTCGCCATTATAGGAAATAGGAAGCAAACTTGCTTTTTCCACTGCAATTGCTCAGGATTGCTCCGGAGGATTTGGAGTTTTCGGTATCGATGAAGCATGATTTCTACAAATGATCTGACTAGGCAGAAGAGGTCTGGGATCTACATAACTGTTTTCAGTAAATGCTCATAATATATGGTAATATTCAAGAATACATTTTCTAAAACACAAATATCAGTAGTAATATATATCAGTAATAACATAATAACGTCATCATCATCAAAAGGACTCCTCCCGCTAATGCTTAAACTGTTTCCTGAAGATCGAACTGGAGGACAATCCCAAGTGGAAGGCTGTTACTTCCTCCACCTACAAATCCTCATGTAAAATGATGGTATCTGAAGTTCTTACCAGCTCTAACACTCTAAATTTAAGAATATTTTTGGGAAACATGGGATAACTGAAAGAGGCAATCAAATGAAAGTGATTAACAGAAATCCCTTTAATTAGTGAGAAAGATGCGTGAAAAGGGGGTTATAAATATCTATGAGCTCAATGCCTTTCATCTCTTTTTCTCTAGGTTCAAGTATTATGGGAGGACTGGTATAATGCCTAATGGTTATTTCTTGTCACAGGAAACAAAACTCAGACATAAAGTTATCGTTTTTGCACTGGATTTCTTTCTTTTTTTAATCCTCACCCGAGAACATTTTCCCATTTTTTGTTCAGATAGAGTGGGAGGGAGAGAGAGGAAGAGAGAGAGAGAAACATCGACGTGAAAGGGACACATCGAGTGGCTGCCACCCACACGACCAACCAGGGCCGGGACAAACCGCAACCGAGGTACATGCCCTCAGCGGGAACTGAACCCGGGTCTCTCTGGACCGCAGGCCGACGCTCTAACCGCTGAGCCAAACCGGCCAGGGCTGCACTGGATTTCTGATAGGTTGTCAAAGGACCAACAAAGAGGTAAAACCATCAACATTTAAAAAAAAAAAAAAGTTCAACTAAGCAAACTGTAACAATAACAGCAGAAATAGATTTTACCAAGATACACAGTAATCTGTGACTCCTCTCAGTTAAAACTAGTGTCTAAAAACTGTCTGACTTTAACCTGCTTTCAAAGCTCAAACTGTCTAACAGACATACATTTAAAGACCTGGCAAGGTAAGGAACAAAGCATCTGACCACCTTTTTCTTCTAACAGTGAAACACATTTTATCTTCAAATACCCTGAGTGACACTGAATCAGGGCATTTGAGTTTTTTTGCTGGTGGTGGAATGGAATAGCGGTGGTGAGAGCAGGGGCAAGGAGAGGGACATTAAAAAAATGCAATTCTGCCCTGGCCTGTTTGGCTCAGCGGTTAGAGTGTCCACCTGCGGTCCTGAGAGACCCGGGTTCGGTTCCCGCTAAGGGCACGTACCTCGGTTGCAGTTTGTCCCCGGCCCTGGTTGGTCGTGCTGGTGGCAGCCACTCGATGTGTCCCTTTCACGTCGATGTTTCTCTCTCTCTCTCTGTTCCTCTCTCTCCCTCCCACTCTACCTGAACAAAAAAATGGGAAAATGTCCTCAGGTGAAGATAAAAAAAAAAAAAGCAATTCTAACAGGATAGAAACAGCATATAGGAATGCAGGGCTCTGCTAAGAGACCACAATGTGACAGACACCTGAGGCTAGTCACTCAACTTCGCTCTAGACCTTCTCCTGCTCTGTAAAACAAACACCTGACTGTGCAAGTAGGGGCTCGCCAGGTGCTGAGGATTGAGAATCTTGGATGACTACCTTGAATTTTGTTTGGCTAGTAGAGCAAGGAATAGATTAAACAGGTTTTATATTACAAAACAAGAATATAAAGTTGAAAAATGGATGCTGGGCAGGGTTTCATTTTTATTATAAAACAAAACAAGTAAAACATACCATTCCTGAAGTTCAGGAGAAGGAATGAGACCTGCAGTTCCATTTTTGGAGTTTTCCAGTTTACCCTGCCACCAGTTGTGATCATCCTTACTAATAATCTGGATAATGTCACCAACTCTGAATCGAATGCCAGCTTCCTTGCAGGGGATGAGGTCATCCTTGGCGGGATCATATTCAAATTGTGCTCTTACATAGATCTATAAAACAAGAGTTTGTAAGAAGGGATGCCATGGTGATGTGAAAGAAAACAGTGCTAACCTAATAGGCACATACCGACAGTTACAGTACAAACAGGACATTAGATGGTGAAAACAAAAGTGATGCATGGAAATACAACACACACACACAAAACACGGCTATAACTAGAAACAATATTATTTTGGATGTGTACAGGTTTAAATCTTTGCTGTTTTTATTTGGAGTGAACACTTAAGATACTTGTTGATTAAAACGAAAGACTTAATTTCAGCTTTTACTATAACAGAATCAGCCTATAGTTATAGAGGCGTATGCTTACCATTTTAAGATCTGCTTATGTTTGTTTAGTTGATGTTATGAATAAGCTGCCATGATCATGTAGCAGCCTTTAAGCCATGAACGCGAGCATTCATGGTAGGTTTTAACTAAAGCAGCACATGGAACAAAACTAGCAAGAACACTGTGTTGGTGTCTTGCTGTAAAATGCCTACATGCCAACTGGCAGTGTGTCTACACACTGCTGATAGACAAATACAATTTAAACACTTTATAAAAGCATTTAAAAATACCTTTATTTTTATAAAAGGATTTAGGCTTTCTATTTGTATTTTACTCCCCTTAGAGAAGAAAAATGAAAGTGAATCCTAGCTTTGCAAATCAGCAGAGTTCAAAGCTTAGAGTTTTATGATATGTAAATGTGATTACTAAGTATTATAAAAGGAAACTGACTAGCATATGAGGGGTTATCATATGGCAGCATTTTATGAATTACTGGATTTCTAAATGCTTTAAAATAAGGTGCTATGTATAAAATGCTGCATCACTTACTCAGTCTTAATGCTAAACTGTGGGTGAATTCTACCAGGTGCTAATTTATGCCAATCTTAAGCTTAAATCTGATTATTTTTTAATACCACATTTCAAGAAAAAGCCCATAAAAATTCTATCTCTTGAAATTAAATTTGAAGATTGATGTTTAAGTCACTGTAAAACCAACCTGAAGGCTTTGCAACTATTGTTTAATTATTCTGTTTAAGTTTCTTTTCAGAAATTCAGCCTATAAAATCAACAAGTCTGTACACGTGCACCTAAAATCCATACTTTGAAGGAGCTGGCACATTGAAAGTTACTTGCCAGTGTTAGGCAGCACGTAACATTTCATGTTGGACTAACAGAGGCATATGAAGATGTGAAGCCAGGATATTTATGTCCTTATATTTCACTGCAAATGGCTTTTAGAAATATACACGCAAATGCAAATTAGGAAAAAGCCTTCAAATTTCAGAAAATTATTGCTTAAGAATGTTCATCAGCATGTATATTTTAGTTATTCTTAGAACTCGAAGAATTTTGTAACCTTTAAATTTTTTTTTTCCACCCCAGCCAAAGCCAGGCCTGTAAGACCCCCCACAAAGGCTGAATTCTTAATTATTGACACAATTATCAGGTTGAAATTACAATAACCATCATAGCTACAAGGATGTGAGGGGGAAAATCTTTATAGAGAATTAGTCATGTTTAATGTGTTAAAATGAAATGGTACAAGCTCTCAATGCTCAAATGTTATGGTCCAAAATGCAGACATTATGGGATGGAAAGGGTTAATAAAGGATTGGCTATTAGCAGCTCAGTTTAGAGAAGTTTCTATAGAGGATATCTATTCACCTGTCGTCCTTTTGGTTGGGTAGTTGATGGCAAGTCCTGTAGAATAAAGCCAACCCAGGAGAAAAATTTTCATTTACTTTTCAAGAGTACAAGGTAATTTGTGTGTTCTGTTACAATATGGTTAAAAAAAATTAGCTAGATTTAAGTTGTAAAGAGATAATATACATTATTCCATTTCTCAGAAATGTTGAATTATTAAAAAAAAAAAAAAATCAGACCCAGGCCATTTAGCAGCAAGCTGAAGAAAGCAGGTAAGTTTAAGCAGAGAGAAAATGTGTTCTTAAGAAACAACTCAGCATCTTCAACACAAAAGCCACTGCGAGTGAAACAGCCCTATTAAAAAAAAAAAAAACACAAACAAAAAAACCCTAACCAAAAAGAGCTGTTGTCCTTTTCAACTTAGTCACTGTAACCATTTAGATTTTGAAAAATTTGATGGCTATATGGATTTTCACCATCTTAAAAATATTAAATGTTAACTGTTATAATGAATTCCTTTATAGCCTATTTGAAGTTGAAAATAACAGTCATAGGAAATTTTTCTTCCATAATTTCACTTACTGATATCATTCCATTTGAGATGGTTTCTACATTATTTAACATTTTACCTGATAAAAAAGTTGATATATTCTTAAAGGGCAAATTAATAATCAGAAAAATGCGATACTGCTGCATTATCAGAACTCTCAATAATTTTAACAGCAATATCAGCAACTTGGAGAAGATTTAGTTATCCCAAAATATCGCATACTTGCACCTATATGTGCTTCCATTTGTTTAAATTAAACTAAAAAGTTCTTGTTATATTTCAAAATGGATAGTTCTGAAAAAAAAAATTCCAAGTTCAAGTCAAAATATAAAGTACTTTGTGTTAAAGATGTGATAACAGCGTGGCTTGAGTGCAGTTTGAAGCCAGTTCCTTTTGCTTTTCATATCCAGGCAAGGTTTATAATTCACAAAAATATGTGCACGTACCACAAAAACAGAGGGCACACCAATTCGTAAACTTAGATAGCGGAAACTAAAACACGTTGCTGATATCACTCAGAATAGACAACTACAAAGCCCAAGAAGACCCAAATGCCTATGTTGCAAGATCTGTACATTTCTTTCTCCTTCTCGAGTTAAAAAAATATTCAGAAATTTCAACAAATTTCCATTTATATCCTTTGCATAAGTTTGAGCAAAGGCACAAATACTAGCGGGGTGACACAGAAATATTTTGAGAATGACCAAAGCAGTCTTGAACTACATTTCTTCAAATTTACCTAATAGAAGGGATTTTTATTGAGAAGAAAATGTTAAAAAAGGTTTTCCAGGAGTAAACTGCATTGTAGCTGTAGTAGCCTCGTATATCGGCAGAAGGACAATATTTCCACTGAACACGGAACTAGAACACTCATGGCAGGTGGCACCAACAAAATTGTCACACTTTGCCGTGTGAAGCTAGAGTTCTTACCGAAACAGAATTGTTAGTGCTGCTATGACCATTAGCTGGGGACTGTCTGGAAGTGGAGGGGGAATCTCTCTGAAATAAGACACAAGGTTCATTAACACAGAACACCAGCACAGAAACAGAGATATTCACATCAACAGTTACAACCACAATCTCACAACCATTTCCTTTGAGGTTTTGGCTGCAAAGGTGCCATACTGACTTACTTGCATGATTTCACAGAAGTAAGAAAAAAACTTTGCAGTTTAAAGATTCACATACTGTAAGTGATGACGATGTCATTCATTAACCATTTCTTTCCTGTCTCCAACATTCTCTAACCTTTTTTTTTTCTTAAATGAGACCCAGAAGAGTGACTCCATATTTAAATCCTATCTAGTGCTGTACAATGACAAATATTACTATAAAATTATTGTATTGAAGATTCCATGTCTAATTTTTTTTATTAAAAATTAGGTTTAAAATGTATTTAGTAATTTTTAGGTACCTCACTGTCAAAAATTACTGAATGACTTCATTTGAAGGGAAACTAACCAAAACAAAAACAAAAACAAAAACAAATCGGCTTCTCTTGTAATTACCTTGGGATCTTTCTAGGACAAATATCACAAATCAGAATAAAAAAGATATACTCCAGAGAAGAAAGCTTTATTCTTTAGATAATTTTAGTAGACTTATTAAAACGATAATCTTGAGCCTCTGAAAATATTACACTTCTGGCAAAGATTCTCCGGAGCCACAACCCTAAATCCTCAACTGCACTTTCTTTTTTTTTTTTTTTTTTAATCCTCACCCGAGGATATTTTTTTTGTACAGATAGAGTGGGAGGGAGAGAGAGGAAGGAGAGAGAGAGAGAAACATCGACGTGAAGGGACACATCGAGCGGCTGCCACCCACACGACCAACCAGGGCCGGGGACAAACTGCAACCGAAGTACGTGCCCCTAGCGGGAACCAAACCCGGGTCTCTCCGGACCACAGGCCGACGCTCTAACCGCTGAGCCAAACTGGCCAGGGCGCACTTTCTATACTTTAGGACACAAACTCCTTTCTAGGTTCTATTCCCTTCTTGTCCAAATCTATTTTAATGGTAAGACCAAGGAGAGGAAGAAAAGTAAGTGTTTACAAGATTTTGGTTTAGTATAGTTCTTTGAAACCTTTGAAATATACATGCCTGTTCAAAAGACACGTTACCCTGCCTATGGCCTAGAAGATTTAGAGAAAACTTCTGGACCTCATTAGCCTTTTAAATAATGGGATCCCTTAGAGGAGCCTTCTCAAACTTTTGTGAGCAGACTGATCTCTAGGTACCACCTGCACAGACTCCAGTCAGTAGGGTCAGGGTGAGGGGCTCCTTTACCAAGGGCCAGGGGGATGCTGATGCAGGTGGCCAGAGAGCCTTCCCTTGGGAAATACTGCCCCAGCTGGGAAAAGTCCAACCACAGGCTTGAATTCTGCCAGAGCAAAGGAGGTCAAACAGGTTGGGAGTGGGGCTGGGAGGGGACTATCATTTTTCTTACTATTCAGAGGTAAAAGAAGGTAAGAGGGGGGCTCTTCTTACTCAAGAGTGTAGAATTTGCATGTATAATACTGGTCTCACCCAAAACTAGTTTGGCCACTTAAAAAACACAAGAGAAACTTATGTTATATTAACAACTAACAGTATCTTCTGGTTCATTAGGCCAAAAAAAAAAAAAAGACAAAAATCAATCATATTTACTAAATTTCTTCAATGATGAGAAATGGTCTGAGGATCATCAGTGACTTTAAAATATTAAAATACTTTATACATAAAATATATGTGTGACATTCTCTCTTTCCAAGCAAGGCTTGTGTTCTAGGAAATAAATTTCAAAACTACAAATCCTGGAGCAGTAATAGTTCTGCATTTTCTTTTAAAACACAGTATTAATTGAAGTTCCATAAAAAGCCACCGAGAGGAGCTCAAGACCTGATATAAACAGAAACCCCAACTGTCATGGCTCTCTAAAAATATACTTGACAAAACTACAAATTCTTTTTTTTTTTTTTTTAATCCTCACCCGAGGATATTTTTTCCATTTTTTTGTACAGATAGAGTGGGAGGGAGGGAGAGGAAGGGAGAGAGAGAGAGAAACATTGACGTGAAGGGACACATCAAGTGGCTGCCACCCGCACGACCAACCAAGGCCGGGGACAAACTGCAACCAAAGTACGTGCCCTTAGCGGGAACCGAACCCGGGTCTCTCTGGACCGCAGGCTGACGCTCTAACCGCTGAGCCAAACTGGCCAGGGCGACAAAACTACAAATTCTTATGCATATCTTCAGTAGGTTTAGAGAAACACAGGAAGCCTCTGATTTGTCTTGTGAAATTTATAGCATTGCTAGAGAATGGAAGAAGCATTATAATTTCTCCTTCAACTTCTCCTATGTACAAATTCAATTTTCTAGATGAGTTCCAATAAGTTACCTGTCAGTCTTAAAAATTAAGTGTAGGAAATGTGTGCTTCATATTGATGTACAATACTTGAGAGATGCACATGAAAGAATTGGCTTAAAAAATAATACTCCAGCTGAATGTGCAATGACTAAAGGATGGTGCCATTATGCCGGTTTGTATTTCCAAATATAAAAAGAATAGATTTTTGAATCTCAATGAATAACCAACATAAAACTAAATAGCATAGGTTGAAAAAGGGACAATTTCTATAGGATAAGCCTTTTTTTTTAAATCCTCACCCGAGAACGTTTTTCAATATTTTGTTCAGATAGAGTGGGAGGGAGAGAGAGAGAGAAACATCGATGTGAAGGGACACATCGAGTGGCTGCCACCCGCGCGACCCAACCAGGGCCGGGGACAAACTGCAACCGAGGTACGTGCCCTTAGCGGGAACCGAACCTGGGTCTCTCCGGACCGGAGGCCAACGCTCTAACTGCTGAGCCAAACCGGCCAGGGCAGGATAAGCCTTTTGTAAGAAAGAAACTTTGGGGTTGTACTCTAGAAAACTTGTTTATGAATCACATAACATTCTAAGTTTAAACAATTTCACAAGAAGTTGAAAAAGCCTATATTCCTCTGATAACGTCAGTTATCAATTCCTCACGGACTTCACCTCCGTCTAGAGACCTGTCACAGTTATTCAAACAACTTTATCTTGCCAGAGATAGATCATGTCTTAGATTCTTGGAAAGAAGAACTATCTATGCGATTTCTTCACAAGGGGAAGTGAATATACTTCCTGGAAATATTATTGCAATTATGATCTTTAATTTTTTTTCCCTCAGAGACTCTACTTGTTCTTTATTAAGGCTTATGTCATTATTTGTTGCTTCTCTATATTTTACTTCGATTCTGGCCTGCAGAAAGTTAAAGCGCTGGGGAGGTCCCCATGGAAGTAGGGCTGAGTAGGTGGATGGGACCTACTCTGTTCCGTTATCTTTGTTGTAAAATTGGTGTGCAGTGATCAACAGCACAGGCAGAAACAATTTCCCAGAAAGCCAAAACATTCAGCCATGAGCAGACAGTTAGTTAAGAACCCAGAGGAGACAGTGTGTTTCGTTAGAGCTATTACCTCACAGGAGGATGACTGAGTGCGGTAACTTGGCACGATCTTGAAGGTGATACTCCCCCGCATTTCCCGCTGGAGGAAGAAAAAGACAGCTTTCTTAACAGATAAATGTTGCACAAAAAACATGTAAGAAACCACTCAAAACGTGTGAGGACAATTAAATGTAAGCCAGCTGAGGGCACCTGGGCCTAAAACAAAACCGCGTTGTCAAGCAGGGACTGCTCACAGTAACGGTCAAGTTGTTCCCAGGAGAAGCCCTGCAGAGTCAAGGCTGACTGCCTCGGTCATGCGGTGGTGGTTTAACAGACCTCTGACAGTTACCGCTTCTTAGACATGAATACAAAAACTCTGCGTGACACGCCTTTCAAAAGTGAATGAGACTGAACTGGCTAACAGAACAAGTAAATACATCAACATTATATTTGGTAGGCTACATTATGATGGTATACTCCATATAATTTGCTTTTTATGTCATAATTTGACCTTGTTTTTTTCTTGACTGTAGTGAATCTATATCCTTATTTCACACTTACTAGATATTCATAACACAGCTACGTTGTGGTGGGGAGAAGGTCTGGGACCAGAGGCCCAAAACATTTCCCTCTGCTCACCAGGGCCTGTCATTCTGCCCACCTCCCCTACTCGCTTTTTAAAATCCAAAGTGAATCTGAACATAGATTATGGATATGTATGGTCAGAAATGGCCTGGTCTACTATAACTTTCCTCCCCTCTCTGGTGTAGAGAAACCCAATACAGCTGGCTATGACTCAGCTGAGGGGAAAGAGGTTTCTGACACTGCTGATGTCAGCAGAGTTGAGGTCAGTGAGAAACTAGTTCACAGCTATGCACAGCTGGAAAGGTTTTCATTAAACATCTGCTGGATAAAAAAGACAGCAGATAAAGGATGAAAGGAGAGTGGTAAAGCCCACACTGCTAAAGATGGGCAAAACTTTTCCAAACTCTGTGGCATGTAAACATTTTCCTAGTTGTCAGTTTTTATGAATGTTGTGTAAGTTCAAGTCCACACACATGGTGGTATCAGTGATACTCTGATTGCAAAAGAATACCTTTTATTTGCGCCTTAAAAAGAAAGTTAACAAACTGAAAGTCGACCTTAGACAAAGAAAAAGAAACTTATGTACTCACAAGCATTTTTTGCAGCTGTTCCACTGTTTGGTTAGCCACACTGATGCCATTGATTTCTCGAATTTCATCACCGACATGAAGTGTACCTAAGAAATTACAAAAAATTATAAACATAAAAATGATATATACTTTTATAATAATAAAATCCAAAGGCAGCAATGTAAGCAATTAAAAAATTAAGCTAAATATGGAAGGCCAACAGTTCAGAAACAGGTACAAGTTTGACTCATGCAGTAAACTCTAAACACAGATACATCTACTATGGAAGACACAGTTTTAAAAGATGGTTGTAGAAGTCTGTTAAGTTTTCTGAGAGAAGCAGTGTGTATAGTGATTTAAAAGTACAGCTTCTAGATCCAGCCTGCCTGGGTTCAAATCCCAGCTTCATCACTTACTAGCTTTAAGATCTTGGGTAAGTTACTGAAATTCTCCATGTCTCCATTTTCACATTTATAAAGATGAAAATAGTACCTATCTCATAGGACTGTTGTGAGGATTAAAATGAGTTTAATAAATATAGTGGGTTCAGAATGGTTCTTGGAACATAGTAAGTACCATTTAAGTGTTTCCTGTTATTATTGTTATCAATATTATCTACCAAATATAATACAAAGGCTCTTGATTTTCAAAGAATTGTGATATAATAATACATATGTAACACTAAATTTAATTTTTCTTTATTGATTTTAGAGAGAGGAAGGAAGAGGGAGAGAGAGATAGAAACATTGATGAGAGAGAACATCGCCTGGCCGCCTCCTGCATGCCCCCCACTGGGGAACGGGCCCACAACCTGGGCATGTGCCCTGACCGGGAATTGAACCCGCGACCTCTTTGTGCATGGGTTGATGCTCAACCACTGAGCCACAGCAGCCGGCCGGGCATGTAACATTAAATTTAGATATACTACAATCTTTTTATAATAACTTGGTATTTCAGCATCCTGTAATACTTTAACTTGAAAAACTGACCAAGAACCAATGCATAAATAGAATGTTATAAAATTCTGCCTCTTTATTTATAAGTTATGCACATTTGTTTACATACTGACCTGATGTTATGAAAAGCTCACAGTATCTTTTAGAGGCACATTCTAAAATACATATAAATAAAATCAGATGCCTGGGATTTGCTTCAAAATAATCCAGGGGATTGGGTAGTTGGGCAAGTACAGATGAAACCAGTGTGGCCATTAATAAACAATAATTCTAGCTGGATTATGGGTACATGGGCGATCACTAAACTAACCTCTTCACTGTTTGCTCCTTGAACTCATTGCACCGTTCTCTCTACTCACGTTTGAAAATTAACAGAATAATACCCCCCAAATTTGGGGACTTTGGCTTCCAATATGGCTGGTTGGCCACTCAAAAAACTGCTCAAAGCTATATCCTGCCTAGGACACACCTCCTGAAGTGTTACTGGTCTCATAAAAGGAGTGCAACCCCCTACGAACATATCCTGTTTTCATCCCCACCCTCTTCTTCACACAAAAGAACCCTGTGAGCTTGATCCAAAGTGGTGTTAAACAAAGGGTGACATGAAATAGTGGGAAGGGTGAATGCCACAGTAGCAACGCCTGCTAGCTGGATTCTGAGCCTTGGCCTAACATAGTTAGAGAAGCCGTGCCTGGGATTCTGTAGGAAGCCAAGACCCAGATCACTGGCACTCTATTGCAACTGGTACAACAAGGAACAAGCCTCTGGAGGACAGCATACCCAGTTTAGGCCTACAAGGCTTCCACTGATTAGATAAGCAATGAGCTAAAAAAAATCAAAGATCACCAAACATATAATAAGGCAAACTACTATGTGAGCCATAAGAAATAGGAAAAACAGATTTTGATCCTCAAAGAGGATAGATACTGGAATGGTCAGATGCAGAATATTAAATAGCTATATATTAAATACTAGAAACAAGTAAAGGACCCAGTCGCAAGGATGAGAATGCAACACAAGATTACTAGGTGTGAATAGACAGATCTGAAAATAAGGAACAGATCTGAAAATAAGTATAAGACCAAATGTCTACTACTTCCAGAAAAGAAAAATATAACTGGTGATATAAGCCAATAAATGGATGAGTTGAACAGAAGTTCGGATATGGCTGAAGACAGTTTCAGTGAACTGGAAGATATAAATAAATAATCTAGACTGCAGGTCAGAGAAACAACAAAACAAGGAAAACAGGAAACAAGAAATAAAAAAATAAGAAAAAGATATTAAGAGAAACGGAGAGAATGTTTAACATACATCTACCTGGAGTTTAGAAAGAGAACAGAGAGAATGAAGAAAAGGTGATATTTGAAGAAATAATGGTTGCAAATTTTCTTGAACTGATGAAAACATGATTACACAGATCCAGGAAGAATAATGTGTCCCAAACAGGATAAATAGAAATAAATCCATGCTGGGAGGTAGTGCAACTACAGAACATCAAAGACAAGGCTCTTAAAACATCCAGAGAGAAAGGAGATATCACCTAAAAAACAAGGACAATTGTAGTGACATCAGATTTCTCAATATCAAAGAATGGATGTCAAAAGATAACAGAATGGCCCTGGCCAGTTTGGCTCAGCAGTTAGAGTGCTGGCCCACGGATCAATGAGTCAGGGGTTCGATTCTGGTCAAGGGCATGTACCTCAGTTGCGATTCATCCCCAGCCCTGGCTGGGGTTGTGCGGGAAGCAGCCACTTGTTGTGTCCCTTTCATGTGGATGTTTCTCTCTCTCCCTCTGACTCTATCTGAACAAAAGTGGAAAAATGTCCTCGGGTGAGGATAAAAAAAAAAAAAAGATAATAGGATGGTTACTATCAACCTAAATTTGTGCTCTCCGAAAAAGTAATCTCCCATACTGAGGCTGAAGTAAGATATTTACAGATAAACATCACCTAAGAGTGTTTATCAACAAGAGATTAGCACTAAAGGAACTTCTGAGGATGTATTTTAGAAAGAAGGAAAATGCTCCTCAAAGGATGGTCTGAGATACCAGAAGGAATGGTTAACAAATAGTTACAAACATTTATGTAAATCCAAACAAAAATGGTGATATATATTTTAACTTTGCTTCCTCTTTCTGTATAGTCAGTGTAAGAACACACCCTATGGTAAGCACCGGGAGGCCAAAAATGGTGATAAATGTAATAAACATAAATAGAAAGGCAAGATGACAGAAATAATCATAATAAATATTAATGGACTTGCCCATTGAAAGATAGTGATCATCAGAATGCATTAAAAAATGAAAAAACCTAGCTTAGAAAATGTTTGGAAGAGGTATACAAGTATAGAATGGTTCAAAATAAAAGGATGAAAGAAGATATGCTATCAAAAACTAAAATAAAGCTGGAATAACTATATTAATATTAGATAAAATAAATTTTAAGTAGAAAGTATTATTAAGGATAATGCTTACCAGGCACTTCTATTCACCTAATAAATATATAAATCCAAAATGGAGACATCTATAGGTAGAAATAAAAAAAACCCTGGACTATGACAATGAGACATTTTAACAATTATTGAGAGGTCAAACAGACAAAAAATTAGTTAAGATATAGAAGATTTGAACAAAAAAATTAACCCAAGCCAATCATCATATAGAGAACTCTGTATGCAATAAAAAAAATAAGCCTTCTTCTTAAGTACACATGGACCATTTACAAAAATGATTAAAGTGCTACCAGTTTTTAAAAAAAATCCTCGCCTGAAGATATTTTCCCATTTATCTTCAGATAGAGTGGGAGGGAGAGAGAGAGGGACATCAATGTGAGAGAGAAACACTGACTGGTTGCCTCCTGCACGGCCCTGGGCTGGGACCTCACTGCAACTGGAATTGAAACCATGACTCTTTGGTCTGCAGGCTGACACTTTAACTGCTGAGCCAAACTGGCCAGGGCAAAGTGCTACCAATTTTTATCTATTAATCCCTTCACTTTTTTCACCTAGCCCCCAACTCACTTCCCTCTGGCAACCATCAGTCTGATCTTATCATTAAATGTTTATATTGTTATTTATCAAACTCCAAGTTTCTAATTTCTAAGTAGTAGAAACAAACCTCAGTGAAATGGTCTTATATAGACCACATCCTCTGACTACAATGTAATTATGTTAGAAGTAAATTATAAAAAGATATATAGAAAATCCTCTTAAATGTATGTAAGAAATACTTCTAAATAACTTGTGGGTCAACAAAAAATATCACAATAGAAATGTAAAAATACTTAAAACTGAATTACAATAAAAATGCTTAATATCAAAACTGGTGGGGTACAGATAAGAAAGTACTTAGAGGTAGAGTTTAGTATTAAATACATATATTAGAAATGAAGAAAGACTGGAATAAATGAACTAAGTATTAGATAACACCAATAGAAAGAAGATATTAAAAATTAGACTATAAAACAATAAAATAGAAAATAAATATACAATTAAAAGAACCCAAATTGGATTTTGGACAAACCTCTGGCAAAGCCAATCAGGAGAAAAAGGACAAGGCACAAATAAAATATTAGGAATGAATGAGGGGACAATTACAGAGATAGCAGAGAATAAAAGGATAAGAGAATACTATAGGAAAGCTTACTGCAATCATTTTTTAAAATTTAAGATTTTTTAAGAAAAATATAATTTACCAAAACTCACTCAAGATATAGAAAGCCTGAATAGCCTTATGAATGTTAAAGAAATTGAAGCAGTTTTTTTTTTTTTTTCTTTTTATCCTCACCTGAGGATATTTTTCCATTTTTTGTTCAGGTAGAGTGGGAGGGAGAGAGAGGAACAGAGAGAGAGAGAGAGAAACATCAATGTGAAAGGGACACATCGAGTGGCTGCCACCCGCACAACCGACCAGGGCCGGGGACAAACTGCAACCGAAGTACATGCCCTTAGCGGGAACCGAACCCGGGTCTCTCAGGACCGCAGGCCGATGCTCTAACCGCTGAACCAAACCGGCCAGGGCGAAATTGAAGCAGTTGTAAAAAAGAAATCTTTTCTAAAAAAACCCAAATGAAAACAAAACACTAGGCCTGATAGATTTATAGGCACATTCTACTAAACTTTGAAGGTATATATCATTCTAATATTATACAATGTCTTTTGGAGAACTCATGAAGAAAAAAAGGCTCTCAAAGTCATTCTATGATGCCAATGTAACTTTGACACCAAAACCAGACAGAGAAACACAAGGAAGGAAAATTAACTACAGGCCAGTCTCAATCATAATTGTACATATAAAATCCTGAACAACACATTAGCACACAGAATTGAGCAGTACATATAAAAGTTAATACACAATGACTAAGCTGGGTTTATCTGAGAAATGCAAGGGGGCATTTATCATAAGGAAATCTTTAAAAGTCATTTACTACATTAGTAGATAAAAGGAAAATAACCAAATGATCATCTCAACAGATGCAGAAATGGCACTTGATAAAATTCAAAACCCGATCATAATTAAAACGCTCAGCAACTAAGACTATAGAAGAACCTCTTCAGCTCTAATAAAAGGTGTCTTCTAAAAACTCTACAGTAAACGTTGGTCTTCGTGGGGAAACATTGGAAAGATACATTTTAAAAACAAGAATGGGACAAGGATGTCCACTACACTACTTCTATTACAGACGGCAGGTCGTAGCCAGTGCATTCATATAAGAAAAAGAGATGAAAGAAATAATGATATTGTGACTTTACTGAATTTACAGCAAATTATTAATAAACAAAAAATTCATACCGGAATCTAAAACCAAATGTCCTCCTGTGTGAGTGCTGTCCACTCCCTAAGCCTGTAAAGATTCCCCTGAAGGCAGCAGTAATGCCAGACACTACCTGTGTACACAGTGGTCATCTCTAAAGAGGACAAGAAGGCACTAAAATGCTTACAGTGTTGCTTCTTGTTCTCTTGGGTTACGGAAAGAAGGTGTTAAGTACAAAAATAACCCGATATCAAAGAAAGGAAGTCTAATTCTTGGACAGGAGAATGATTTTTGGATTAGACTCTAAGTATTAGTACATATAACACAGCCCTTTCAAAGAGGAGCGTAAATCTACATGTCCAAATCCTGCCCAGGCGAAGGTTAATGAAAAATCCACTTTCTTAAAAAATCATTCTTTGTTCTACTTCCGTTCTTAGTGAATTCCTTCCTCAGAATGACTGTACTTTACTATAGCAGGTATTAAGAACCTAATCATAGATTTATCTTTTATTTTACTACTGAATTTAAAAACATTTTATTTTTCAATTACAGTTTACATTCAATATTATCTTGTATTAGTTTCAGGTGTACAGCGTAGTGGTTAGACAATCATATACTTTACAAAGTAGTCCCTCTGATATTTCAAGTACCCACCTGGCACCGAACATAGTTATTACAATATTACTGACTATATTCCCTGTGCTGTATTTTACATCCCATGACTATTTCGTGACTACAAAAGTGAGGGGTCACCTTTTTCACCCAGTCCCCCAACTCCCCTCCCTTCTGGCAACCATCAGTCCAATCCCACCATTAAATTTTCATGTGATTTATCAAACCCTAATTTCCCAATTTATAAATAGTATAGCTCATTCTTGAATGGATGAGAGGACAATTCTTGAACTGTCATTTAACTTTAAAAATATATATCTTATACTCCAGAATAGATGCCTTCCCTATATCCTGTGGCCCAATAGGGTAACTTTGCTTTATCTTTCATTCTCTCTAATAAGTCAGGATCTAAACGGTGATTCACAGATGCTCCAGCAACAGAACTGTAATACACCCTTCCTCCATTATCTACGGGCTCGAGCATGTGCAGATGAGTAAGAACAAATGGAGGCTAATATTTAGGATAACTTAAATGGATCATTTATTTGTACCATATATTTAACAGATTGTTGTTTTTTTTAATTCCTTATCCAAGGATATTTTTCCATTTATCATCAGATAGAGTGGGAGGGAGGGAGAGAGAGAGAGAGAGAGAGACAGAGAGAAACATCGACGTGACAGAGACACATTGACTGGTTGCCCTCCGCATTACCCGACCAGGGCTGGGGACAAACTGCAACCGAGGTACATGCCCTTGACTGGAATCGAACCTGAGACTCATTGGTCTGCTTGTCAACTCTCTAACCACTGAGCCAAACCGGCCAGGCCTTAATAGATCTTTTATATGGATCATAAAAACACTTTCTCCACTAGGCTACAGGAAAAAAGTTAAGAAAGGAAAAAAAAAATCATGTATGATACTTACCTTGCCTGTGAATCATGCCCCCATGCATAATTCTTGCAACGATACAGTGATTTAGCTCATTCATTTTTAAAGTGATTCCCTGTAAAAAGTTAAGTAAAAATAGAATTACTACGAGATGGCACTTGTTTTTATATTTGTGATTTTGCTGTAGATAATTTTAATTACAAAAGTTAGGAAAACATCAAAGAAAATATGAAAAATGGAAGAGAAAACCATTCATTACTTTACCATGCCATGACAAAGTTATTTTTGGTATTTTGATTGCTATAACAATCGTACACATACATTTTTGTTGTTGTTAAATCCTCACCTGAGGATATTTTCCCACTGATTTTCAGATAGAGCGAAAGGGAGGGGAGAGGAGAGAGAGAAAGAAACATTGATGTTAGAAACACATCAACTGGTTGCCTCCTGCACGACCCCAACCAGGGCCAGGGTTTGAACCTGCAACCCAGGTATGTGTTCTTTACTGGGAATGGAACCAAAGAGCCTTAAGTCTGCAGGCCGATGCTCTAACTGCTGAGCCAAACTGGCTAGGGCTACATACATTATATATAACGCTTTTAATATTCTAATTATATTTTCCATGTTACTTTATTTTTCATGTTGTTAATCATTCTTTAAAAAGTTTTGATTGATGTATAATTGACATACGCTTATTTAAAGTGTACAATTTGATAAGTTTGATGATATATGTCTATATGTGTAAAAACATCACCACAATCAGGAGAGTGAGTATATCCATCATTCCCAAAAGTTTCCTCATGCCTGCTGGTAATCTACTCCCATCCCTCCATCCCCTGCCCCTCAACCCCAAGCAACTACTGATATGCTTTTACTGGCTATAGATTAGTTCATACTTTTAAAAGATTAAATGGATAAAATTCTCATTTTATTTTTAGAATTTTATTTATTTTGAATTGAATTGATTGGGGTTGACACTGGTTCACAAAATCATACAGGTTTCAAGTGTACAACTCAACAAAACATCATCTGCACACTGTACCCACCATGTGTCCATTGCCCAAAGTACAGTTTGGTTGCTCCCCCAACCCCATTTACAATGTGAGATTCAACCACTGTTGCATGTATCAATAGTTCATTGTTTTTTCTGAGTATTCTATTGTATGAGGATATACCATTTTGTTTATCCATTCACCCATTGAATTGTTTGTAGCTTTTGGCTATTATAAATAAAGCTGTATTCCTGGGTTAGTCTCCACTTGGTTATGATGTATTCTTTTTCATTTAAGATGTGGGTTTGTTCATTAGATTCCACATATTCGTGAAATCATATGGTACTTATCTTTCTCTTACTGGCTTATTTCACTTAGCATAATGCTCTCCAGGTCCATCCATACTGTTGCAAAGGGTAAGATTTCCTTTGCACAGATGATGTGTTGTGGAATTCTGTACCTGGAACTTGTAAAATTTTGTTAACCAGTGTCACCCTAATAAATTCAATAAATAGGAAAAAAAGATATGGATTTGTTTAGAATTTTTGCAACTATATTAAAGAGTGTTAGTGGTCTGTAGTTTTCTTGTAATGTCTGTATCTGGTTTGGGTAATCAGTGTAATTAATGTTAGCCTAATAATAATAATAATAAATAAGTTGGGAAGAATTCCTTCCTCTTCAATGTTTTTGGAAGAGTTCGTGTAGAATTGGTATTATTTCTTCATTATGTTTGGTAGAATTCACCAGTGAAACAATTTTGCCTAGAGTTTTCTTTGAGGCATGGTTTTTAACTACAAATTCAATTTTTAAATAGTACAGAGTGATTCACTTTATTCCTTAAATGAGCTTTGATAGTTTCTGTCTTCCAAGGAATTTATCCATTTCATCTAAGTTGTTGAATTTATCGGCATGAAATTATCATATTCCCTTATCATCTGTTTTATACCTGTAGAATTTGTAGTAATGTTGCTTCTCTAATGCATAATATTGGTGTCTTTTCCCCCCTGATCAGTCTGATCTCCTCAAAGAAAAAGTTTGTTTCATTGATTTTTCTCAATTGTTATGTTTTCTATTTCACTGATTTCTACTTTGATCTTTATTCCTTATTTTCTTTTACTTACTTTGAGTTTAATTTTTCTTTTGTAGTTGAGGTCATCGATTTAAGACATTTCTTTTTTCTAACATAGATGTTTACTGCTACATATTTCTCCCTAAGTGCTACTTTAGCAGCATACCACCAATCGTGGTATGTTGTGGTTTCATTTTTAATTCACTTCAAAATACCTTTTAATTTCCCTTTTGATTTCTTCTTTGATTGATGGGTTATTTAGAATTGTGTTATTTAGTTTTCAAGTGCTTGGGGATTTTTCCAGAGACCTTTTTGTTCTTCATTTCTAATTCAATCCCAATGTGGTTTGAGAATATACTTAGATATTAATATAGCCATTCAAGCTTCCTTTTGATAAATATCGTCATGGTATATTTTTCCCATCCTTTTACTTTGAAACTATTTGTCTTTATGTATAAAGCATTTCTTAGAGGCAATATTTAACTGGGTCTTGCTGCTGCCCCCCCCATCTGATAATTACTGCTTGTTAATTGGGGGAACTTAGACTATTTACATTTAATATGATTACTGATACAGTTACGTATAAATATATTTACTTGCTATTTGATTTCTATTTGTTCCATCTGTTCTGTGCTCCTTTTTTCTGCTTTCTTTTGGATTAATTTATTTTTATTCTATTTTCTCTCCTGTGTTGTCTTATTAGCTATAATTTTATTTTGTTGTATTAGTGATTGCTTCAGGGTTTATAGCATACATTTTTAACTTATCACAGTCTACCTTCGAGTGACATTACTCCATGTCACAAAGGGTATAAGAACCTTATAACAGTATACTGCCACTTCCTTCCTTTTGACCTTTATGCTACTGTTGTTATACATTTCACGTTTACATATGTTATAAACCCCAAACATATTGCTATTATTATTTTTTCTTTATTGATTTGAGAGAGAGAGGAAAGAAGAGGGAGAGAGAGATAGAAACATCAATGAGAGAGAACATTGATTGGCCGCCTCCTGCATGCCTCCCAATGGGGTTTTGGCCCACAACCTGGGCATGTGCCCTGACCAGGAATTGAACCGGCATGAGTCGATGCTCAACCACTGAGCCACACCGGCCGGGCTCAATCACAGTTTATATTCAATATTATTTTGTATTAGTCTCAGGTGTACAACATAGTGGTTAGATAATCAGATACTTTACAAAGTGTACCCTCCTGATATTTCTAGTACCCACCTGGCACCATACACTATTACATTATTATTGACTAGTAAAATTCTTTTTCTTTCTGTTTTGTTTTGGAAAATTTTTATTGCTATGTCTTTGAATTCACTAATTTCTTCTTTCAAACTATCTAATCTGTCATTAATCCCATAGGAGATTTTTTGCTAATTCGAATATCTTCGTCAGTTCTATGTTGGTTTTGATTGATTATTCTCCACATTATAGGTCACATTTCCCTGCCTCTTAACATGCTTCGTAACCTTTGATTAGATATCAGGTGTTGTAAATTTTATCTTGTTGCATGCTTGGTGTTATTTTATTTTTATGAATATCAAGTTTTTTCTGGGATGTAGTTCAGTTACTTAGAAACAGTTTGATCCGCCCTGGCCGGTTTGGTTCAGCGGTTAGAGCGTCGGCCTGCGGTCCGGAGAGACCTGGGTTCAGTTCCCGCTAAGGGCACGTACTTCGGTTGCAATTTGTCCCCGGCCCTGGTTGGTCGTGCGGGTGGCAGCCACTCGATGTGTCCCTTTCACGTCGATGTTTCTGTCTCTCTCTCCCTTCCTCTCTCTCCCTCCCACTCTATCTGTACAAAAAATGGAAAAATATCCTCGGGTGAGGATAAAAAAAAAGAAAAAAAAAAAAAGAAACAGTTTGATCCTTTGGGCCTTACTTTCATGATTTGTTAGGCAGGTCTGGAGTAATTCTCCATATAGGGCTAATTATTCCTCATTACTGAGGCAAGACCTTCCTGAGCACTCTATACAATGTTCTTCAAATTGGTTTTTCCGGTCTGGTGGGTGGGAACAGGCGGTCAGTATTGGTCACTGTTCTCTCCAATTCTTTTGGATGGTCTTTCCTTAGCTCTGGGTAGTTTCCTCCAATAAATGTGCTGATCAGTATTCAGAATAATACTTGAGGAGGATTCTCTACAGATCTCTGGGTTCTCTCTCTGTGTAGCTCTCTCTTCTTCAGTACTTTCCTATGAGCTTTAGGCGCCTTGGTTTCCCCGGACTTTCAGTTCTGTCTCCACAATTCAGGGCGTCTGCTTGCTTTGCCTCAGTTACCACTCTCTGTGCTGTGGCCTGGAAACTGCCTCAAGTCAGCAAGACTGGACAGTCATAGGGCTCATCTTGTTTACTTCCCGTCTCTTAGGGATCGCTGTCCTTTATTGCCTGATGTCCAATGTCTTGAAAAGTGTTTTTTCGTGTAATTTTGTCTGTTTAAAAATTTATTTTGGTTGTTTCAGGTGAGAGGGTAAATCTGGTCTCTGCTATTCCATTTTGGCCCAGAAGTATAAATTCCACATTTCTAATGCCAGAATACTATTCTGTGGAATAGATTACTTTTGTTTTTTATAATTATTCATCATTATAAGACAAGCTTTCATAGACATATTTTTTTATACTAGACCTGGTTGATTCTAAGACTCACACAGGGGCTTTTTAAATAATACTCATTTTAAAGCTCATTCTTTGGTCTTAGAGTCAGGAAATCTGGAATGGAGCCCAGAAATCTACATTTTAACAAGCACCCTTGGTGGAAACTGATCTTGCATTTGAGATGATTAAGGGCAGGGGAACTGTCTTCTTCACTGGGGAACAGCACTCTGTTAGAAAGCTTCATGAAACTATTTGAGATTTTTATAATCTAGACTGTCTTAATTTGTACAATTCTACAAAATAGAACTTTGCACGATTCCTATTTTGTAGTTTTAGAAGTGGCCCGCAAGGCGCGTTTCATTTCCCACTTACACATTAATCAGCATGTACGGTTACCAAGAGAGGTGATCCTGGGAAAATGTTGTAAATGAATGTGTAAGGCAAATCTAATTTCATAAGGGAAATGATAATATGATGGGGGTTCCATCCTTGAAATTAATAAATCAATGTATTCATTCAGCCAACATTACTGTGAACCTTAATGTGGCAGATATGCTACTAGGCACAGTAGTGAATGAGACAGACAGGTCTCTCATGGCTAGGGTAAGTTTACCTCAAAGCAACTAGAGTTAACATTCATTATTTTGTCTCCCCTAAACATTTCTCTGAAGAAAGAAACTGACTCATGTTCTCGCTGTTCCCAAGTCCCCAAATTCCAGGGAAAAACGGGCCCAGCTTGGGTTGGGTGTCTACTCCTGAACCCACCCCAGCTTGGGGTGAATTCCTGGCCTTTCCTTGTTTCTATAAGCTTTCCCCCTATTGTCTAAGCTAGATCAAGTTTGGTCTTTATCACTTGCAACTAAGGGAGTCCCAGTCAATAGAGAAGTAATTACAAGTGTGATATTACAAATGAGAAAACAGCCTGGCTGGTGTGGCTCAGTGGTTGAGCGTCAACCCATGCACCAAGAGGTTGTCGGTTTGATTCCTGGTCAGGGCACATGCCCAGATTGTGGGCCAAATACCCATAGGGGGCATGCAGGAGACAGCCCATCGATGTGCTCTCTCATCAACGTTTCTCTCTCTCTCCCCCCCGTCCCTTCCCCTCTCTAAAATAAATAAAGAAAAAAAGGTAAAAAAACAAAAACAAATGAGAAAACAAGGGTGTAATGAGCGTATATCATCCTTGAGGGGTGGCCCTAGCAAAGTGGGACACTGTAGAAGTTCTAAAAAGCAAAGAGAGGTCATCATATAGGTATATCTTGTATAGTAATATAATTTTTTAAATAAGACAACTAAGCAAGCAAATGAAACTGTATCAAGTGTAATAGAGAACTATACTCTACTATTAAAAATACATATTTCCCACAAAATAATTCCCATTTTTATGGCAACCAGTCAACAAGAGAAGAAATGCACATACTTTCACTATGATCATAGGAGACAGAAGAGAGAATGGTTTCTGTAAGGAGATTTTTAGGGGAGATTCAAGGCCATTTTATACTTTCAAAAAAAAAAGTAAATTGGGGATACAGTTTTATATTTTTATTCAGTCTATGTTTCTATGTAGTCAGCCTTCATATAAAAGACCAAACAACTGTTACTGGGCTGCTTTAGAACATGAAGATCACAAAACACTCAGGATCACCTTCTTGTGGTCAATTTCACCTTCCTGTCTGCTCTGTTTGGTTCATCACCCCTTCTTCCTGCCTTTCTGACACAGCCTTCTTCCTCTATAGCTGTCATAACTGTTCTTGTTAAACAAACTATGCTAAACTGTACATCTGCTTATTTAATGTAGGCAGCCCTATAGGCAGTGACCGCTGGAAAGGGTCCATGTTTTATCTGCCACTACGTCAGTGGCATCTAATATAGTTATCTGCACATAGTAGGCACATTTGCTAAATGAGTGAATGAATATATACAATGAATGAATGGAATGCTAGACTTTCGGAGCTGTGTAGGATCTTGGGGATCAGTTAGTCAAGTATGCTTTCGGCAATACTTGCCAAGCAAAGTAGGAGCAAACTGAAGCCCATTGACATGAAATGATTTGTCCAAGGTCCCTTAAAGCTGCTATTGTCCATTCTCTTAAGCCAAAGAGTCACTTGGAGAGCACCAGAAGGGGTGAGGTAATTCACATGTTCCCTGCTTGCTGCAAGTGCTGGGATAATAGGGTACAACTGGCCAAGAACAGTAAATAAGAATACAACCTGAAATGTCTACAGTTGCGGGCTTTCTGGAAACTGTAGTCATAGAATCATTGCTCTGTAACTCTTTAATTTGGAGAGCAACTGGGCAATTTTCTTAAGTAAGTAATATGTTTTTCTCTATATATCCCAACATCCCTTTTCTATGCTCTGAAGAAAAGACATGAATGCATTAAATTTGATCCCCCCCCCCTGCAGATAAGATTCCTCCCCCAAACTTGGAACTTTCTCAATATTCTGTCTCAGTAAGTTAACATCACTCTCCATCCAGTTGTGAAAACCTCAAGTTCAGGGTCATCCTCGACACCTGCTTCTCCCTCATCTTCACTGTCAATCAATTATTGAGGTATACTGATTTTACTCTTTTGTTAAATCTCTTTACTTCTTTCCATTTGATATCCATTCCTCTAGTTCAAAGTTCCACCATCTCTCCCCTGTATTACTATAATAGCCTCTTAACAGGTCTTCTCATACACTCTTGTCTTCTTCTAATCCATTCTCCAGAGTGATTATTTCTCAAATGAAAATCTGCTCTTACCTCCCTGCTTAAAAAGCTTCTTGATTTTTTTTAAAAAAAGAAAGAACGGAACCCTTAACATGTCTTTCAGTATATGTGTGCTCCCATTCCTGTCACTCACCTTGTTTTCTACTGTCTAGTTGTGGCTTCTTCTTTCCATTTTGAAACTGTGCCAAACCTTTTTACTTCAGGTTTCTACACATGCTACTTGGTTTGCCTGGATGGTCTACTCTGCCAAACTCACCCTGGGCTCAGTTTTTGTTCAGTTAACACCCAGGAGCCTTTCTTTGATCTTCCCAATTTATGTTAATTTTATGAGAATGAGGAAGGGGTCAGCATCAGTTCTATTTCAATGCTATTCCTAAGCCTTGAGAAAATTAATTCATATTAAATAGGTAGATGTGAATTCCTTCCATGGGTGGAATTCCTCAGAAGTGAATAACTGCATTGGTCCATTTTATCTTAGCAACGTTACTCAATTCTTTGAATGCCTTCCAAATTAGTCTTCTTCTAATTTTGTTTAAGGTCAAACATCGGGAAACCACGAGACTTATAAAAGGATGTTTTTAACAATGTCATTAGATATTCACTTTTCGACACCAATGCCAATATTTCAAATTGTCCCTTTTTCGCTGCCCAGAGGTTTTTACACCCTGGAGTGATGTACCAGCTATGTCCTGTTTTGGTGAGGTTAAAGAGCGATTGTGAAAGAAGAGGTGGAAAGGAGAACCAACCTGCCTTAGCCATAACGTCAGCACAACAGTTCGGGATGGCAGTGGGCCCGGGGTAAAATGAGGATCCGGAAACTGACTTCTTTAAAACTACCCATGCCTTCCTTCTCTCCTCCCCTCCTAACAGTATAGGTGGAAGTTAGGTGCTCGAACTCACGCTGGCATTTTATGAGTATAGAAAACTTTCTTTTCCTACTTACCATAGGTTCATCTGTGTTCTTTTGGAACTGAACCAGCCGAACTCTGGTCACATTCTCCATATCCATGTCTCCGTTGGCGCTCTCTGGAGAATCACCATTTAAATAGGGAGAGGTGGGCGGAGGCGTGACCCTCAATGCTTCATCACTGTAAACTTCATGTGCCACTACATCGTGAGTCTGAAGTAAGGCCTAGTATTTTATGAAGAAAGCAAAATATTACTAATAGTACTATTCCAGCAGAAATCTATTCTATAAACGTACATAAAATTATTCTTTGCCTCTCAAAGGTATAGCTCATCTACAGAGAACTCAAAGCACAGTACACCTAGATACAACTATACCCTGATTTTTTTTTTTGAATCCTCACCGAGGATATTTTTCCATTGATTTTCAGATAGAGTGGGAGAGAGGGAGGGAGAGAGAAAGAGAGAGAGAGAGAGAGAGAGAGAGAGAGAGAGAGAGAGAGAGAGAGAGAGAAACAACAATGTGAGAGAGACACATCAATTGGTTGCCTCCTGCATGATCCCAACCAGGGCTGGGGATCAAACCACATCTGAGGTACATGCCCTTGACTGGAATTGAACCCACAACATTTTGGTCCATGGGCTGACGCTCTAACCACTAAGCCAAACTGGCCAGGGCTATCCTTATTTCTTTATGACAAATAATCATGATAGATTGAATGAATGAATGAATAAATCAATGAATAAATCAATGCATGCATGTGTTTGTTGATTACCTGGGTTAGAGGTATTGTCTGATGTTACAAGAAAGTAGCAACTAACTTGTTCAAATAAAGGCTGACATAATGCAATTTAAAATAATTTAGCAGAAAGAATCATCTGTAAACAGAGGTGGCAAATTTGCGCTAGGGCTTAAAATAAAAACAAATTTAAAAAGAAATCTCTTTCATTGATGGTATTAACAATAACTCTGTTATATAATGCAAAGGATGAAGATAATTTACAACATATGATTTAGTAAAAGAAAAAAAACCCCACATAAGTATACCTGGAAAAAACCAAACCTGTAATTTCCCAAAATATCACATATGATACAGAGCTCAAATTCTAAACCTACCTAATATTTTTATTCATTTCTATTTTTTGGAGCACTTGAATAAATGAAAAATAAGTTGACAGTTATTATTATGACTTCCTTTTGCAAAGCCTGTTAACAAAGAAAAAGTGATGTCTTTGTATTGGTATCTGCATATGTCATCTTGGTGGAGTTGGATAACAAATATCCCTTATACCCCCCCCCCAAAAGGATATTCTTTTACACATGATGCTTTTGGTACCATCATAAAAAAGTTTTTAATAGCATGAATATTTGAACATTTCTACTTCAAAGAGAATTTTACAGTCGACTATCAGTATGTTTGGAGCTTTACAGAGATATTTTCTTGTGTGCTAACTATAAATTCAGTTCTGTTTTAAATTCTGATCTATGTGGTAATGAAATATCTGGAGATAATAAAATGCAATTAAAATTGCTTTGAAAGTATAACCCTTAGCATCTCAAATTGAGTTATTTAATTAAAAGGCTTATCCAAGTTATGACTTGGCTATTTGAATTTTAAAGGCATATATATGAGGCAAAACTAAAGTAACAATGCAGTACAATTATAAAGAAGATGGTATTGATTTGTCATCAATAGAGCATGTGCTTGGAGCAATATATGCATTTGGGTTTCTAATGGAAATGGCAGATATTTCCAAGATTTTAGAGGGCTTGTCTAAACTGGGGTCTAGGTGGGGGGGGGGAGGCACCAAAGGGCACTAAGTGGTGCACAGCTTGAGAGAAGGGCTCCACAGTGGCCCTGGGGATCTTGGCTTCCTGGACACTCACTGCCTCACTACATCCTGCACTGGGACCCAGAGTCCTAATGTGGGGTATGTGGCTAAATGCCTATTTTTCTGGTTTAATTATGGCCACTTAAGAGACTAAGACTTAGTGCAGAAAGCAAAAATCAATAATAGACAAACTGAAAACTTCATCTGCTAAAATTAGGTTAACTATATCAATTATAGATGTATCTTCCATAATTAGTGAATTTTAAATAACATGCTTTGTATGACTGGAGGATATATAGCCAGGTAAACAGAACCAAGCTTTCATCAGGTTATAATGCCAGTTACATGGGCTTGAGAAAGTGTTTATGCTGCTTTTTGCAAATGATTTCTACTTATCCTTTTAAAAATATAAGCAAACAATTGTATTTTAATGTATTACTTATAAGGAATCACAAAATAATATCCAAATTGAACTTTATTTTTTTACTATTTATTTTTTTCCAATTTTTATGAATTTATTTTTGTTGCAGAGGTTCAGACTGACAAACCTCAGAGTAGGGGGTGGGGGGGGGTGGCTAAGATGAACCAAAGAACTTATATGCATGTATGCATATCCAAATTGAAGTTTAAAAGAAAAATGCTCAAATTATGTCACCAAATGAGGGCATATTTGATTGTAGTAACCACAATTTGCCACTGTAAAAGACTGCTACTACAAAATAAAACTTAACCTGAAGCTCCAATGTATCTGCAAACAGAAAACAAGGGGCCACTTACAGATTGTTTTTTAAAAAGCCATTAAAGAGTATGCCAAATGAAAAAGAGAAAAATCAAAGTTGGAATATTTTTCTTCGAATATGTTATAAGGGATAATTGAGCAATTGTTACTAAGCTGAAATAGCTGTTGTTTTTAACTACGTAAGAAGAATCATGTAATAGGAAAGAAACACTTTCACTTTTTGTACCGTAATAAGGATATGGACAGAAAACTAACAACTTTTGATGAAAATGAAAAAAATATGATTACTTTAAAATGAACAGTAAAAAAGAAAAAATGAACACATGGGACTACATCAAATTAAAAAGCTTCTGCACAGCAAAAGAAACAAGCATCAAAATGGAAAGGGAACCCACTATCTGGGAGAGCATAACTGCCAATAATACATCAAATAAAGGGTTAATTTCCAGAATATATATAGTACTCATACAACTCAACAAAAGGAAGACAAAGAATCCAATTAAAAAATGGACAGAGGACCTAAAGAGACACCTCTCCCAATAGGACATACAAATGGCCAAGAGACATATGAAAAAATGCTCAATGTCACTAATTTCAGAGAGATGCAAATTAAAACAACAACGAGTTATCACCTCACACCTGTCAGAATGGCCGCCATCAACAAATCATCAAACAAGTGCTAGTGAGGGTGTGGAGAAAAGGGGACTCTAGTACACTGCTGGTGGGAATGCAGACTGGTGCAGCCACTGTGGAAAACACTATGGTGTTATCTCAAAAAGTTAAAAATTGAACTGCTATTTAATCCCAGTGATCCCACTTCTAGGAATATACCCTAAGAAACCTGAAACACCAATCAGAAAGAATATATGTACCCCTATGTTCATATCAGCACAATTTACAATTGCTAAGATCTGGAAACAGCTCTTAGTGTCCGTCAATAGATGAGTAGATAAAAAAGCTGTGGTACATATACACAATGAAATACTATGCAGCTGTAAGAAAGAAAAATCTCTTATCCTTTGAGATGACATGGAGGGACCTGGAGAGTATTATCCTAAGCGAAATAAGTCAATCAGAGAAAGACAAATGTCACATGATCTCACTTATTTGTGGAATATAATGAACAACACAAGCTGATGAACAAAATAGACCCAGAGACATAGAAGTAGCGTACAGACTGACAAACCTCAGAAGAGGGGGTTATGGGGGGAGGGAAGAAATAAACCACAGAACATATGTGCATGTATGCATAACCATGGACATAGACAGCAATGCTGGGGATGGGGCGGGATCAGGAGAAGGGTGTCAATGGGGGGAAAAGGAGAAACATCTGTAACAAATAAATTAATAAAAAATTAAAAATAAAAAAAGAACATTCCAAATGAAAAAATAAATGAACAGGAAAATATGAATATCAGGTTCAAAAAGTGGTTCTTCTGGTTCACAATTACAAGTCATTAAATTTACCACTTAATGAAACTTTCACAACCTAAGGTGATTTTAACCATTTTGTTTTTTTCAAAGTATGATGCAAATTTGCTTTTAAAATCTGTTTTAGATCTGATTTCTTATAAAAAATTAAAGCATTACTTTATCCTTACCGTTTCATATTTCACAATTGCAATGAGCAAAGGATCTGTTCTTATTTTTAAAATTTTTATTTATTGATTTTGAGAGAGAGAGAGAGAGAAACATTGATTTGTTGTTCCACTTGTTTATACATTCATTGGTTGCTTCTTTTATGTGCCCTGACCAGGGATCAAACCTGAAACCTTGGAGTATTGGGACGAAGCTCGAACCAACTGAGCTACCCAGCCAGGACCAGGATCAGTTCTTTTAAAAATATCAGTCTTGCCCTGGCCGGTTTGGTTCAGCAGTTAGAGTGTCGGCCTGCGGTCCTGAGAGACCCGGGTTCGGTTCCCGCTAAGGGCACGTACCTCGGTTGCAGTTTGTCCCCGGCCCTGGTCGGTCGTGTGGGTGGCAGCCACTCGATGTGTCCCTTTCACGTCGATGTTTCTCTCTCTCTCTCTCCCCCTCCCACTCTATCTGTACAAAAATTGCAAAAATGTCCTCGGGTGAGGAAAAAAAAAAAAATCAGTCTTTCAAATGAAATAACTAAAAAAGGTATTAGTGCGACAATATTTTTTTTCATGACTTTTAGAGTACAGACTATAAAAAAAATCATTTAAATCTATATTTATTTACTCTTTCTTAAATCTTGTAAATATTTATAAGTATCTGCATTTTTTTCTTTGTTAATCCTCACCTGAGGATACTTTTCCATTGATTTTCTTTTTAGATAGAGTGAGAGGGAGGGAGGGAGGGAGGGGGGGAGGGAGAGAGAGAGAGAGAGAGAGAGAGAGAGAGAGAGAGAGAGAGAGAGAGAGAGAGAGAAACATACATTGATGTGAAAGAAACACGTCGATTGGCTGCCTCCCGCATGACCATGACCGGGGCTGGGGATTGAACCTGCAACCCAGGTACATGCCCTTGACCTGGAATCAAAACCACGACCCTTTTGTCCAAGGGCCAAGCAAACTTTCCACTGACTGCAATAGTGTCCAACTTTCTCCCTGTGTGATTGCTATAATGTTACATTGAAGAAAATTCAGCCTTCACCACACTGATACCACCATGGTTTTCCCAACACTTTGTGGAATATAATGTGATACTTTTCTTTCTCTGATTGGCTTATTTCGCTTAGCATAATACTCTCAAGGTCCCTCCATGTCGTCTCACAGGATAAGAGATCTTTCTTTCTTACAGCTGCCTAGTAATCCATTGTGTATATGTACCACAGCTTTGTTATCCATTCGTCTACTGATGGACACTTGGGCTGTTTCCAGATCTTAGCTATTGTAAATAGTGCTGCTATGAACATGGGGGTACATATATTCTTTATGATTGGTGTTTCAGGCTTCTTAGGGTATATTCCTAGAAGTGGGATCACTGGGTCAAATGGAAGTTCAATTTTTAATTTTTTGAGGTAACACCATAGTGTTTTCCATAGTGGCTGCACCAGTCTGCATTCCCACCAGCAGTGCACTAGAGTCCCCTTTTCTCCACACCCTTGCCAGCACTTTTGTGATGATTTGTTTGAAACTATGATTTTAAAATGTTTCTGAGAAAGTTTCTATGTTTAAAAGTTTATTAACATAGTACATATAGCTCAGAATAGTATTTCCCACATGGGACATTATCCAAACATGCTTATTTGGGAGTGACCAAGGAGCTCAAATTAAGTTTATAGGAAAACAGACTCTCAATACAAGTCAACTGGCTTTTCAGAGCATGGGTGCTGGAGTCAGTAAGATCTGGGTTTTGAACCTCAAGGAGGCCTCAAGAAAGCCTCTTTACCTTTTTAGGGCACAGTTTCCTCTGTGAACTGTAAAAGGGGTTAGTCATACCACCTCACATCCCAACCATCATCAAGTCCTGTTGTATTCAACCATCTTTGATGCAGAATCTCAATATGTCCATTTGCTACCAGTTCCATCCTTCTCCAAGCCTCTACCACCTCTCACGACAGCCTCTTAATTGGTCTTCTTTTAACTCTTATCCCTTTCTACAGTCCATTCTCTCTCTCTTTTTTTTTTTATCCTCACCCGAGGATATTTTTCCATTTTTTTGTACAGATAGAGTGGGAGGGAGAGAGAGAGAGAGAAACATCGATGTGAAGGGACACATCGTGTGGCTGCCACCCGCACGACCAACCAGGGCCGGGACAAACTACAACTGAAGTACGTGCCCTTAGCGGGAACCAAACCCGG
Source organism: Molossus molossus (assembly GCF_014108415.1). Classification (NCBI taxonomy): domain Eukaryota; kingdom Metazoa; phylum Chordata; class Mammalia; order Chiroptera; family Molossidae; genus Molossus; species Molossus molossus. The sequence continues at coordinate 113,711,694 of NW_023425355.1, read as the reverse complement.
GTCTCTCTGGACCGCAGGCCGATGCTCTAACCGCTGAGCCAAACTGGCCAGGGCTACAGTCCATTCTCTACACATCAGCCCCAGTTATTTCTAAAGCACAGACTTGATAATATTTTCCTGCTTCCAATCAGTCAGTGCCATCCTACTGCAATGAGAAGAAAATCCAGACTGCTTACCATGGTCGGGAAGGCCCTATCTTCTAGCTCTTTTTGTACCACTTGTTCCCTTTCTACTATGGTCAAGTCACAATGGCCTTCCTTCTATATTTTGACCCTACTAAGCTTCTTCCTTCCCCTGGGCCTTTGCATCTGCTCCTCCCCAGGCTTGCATATTTAGAAGGCTGGTTCTTTCACATAATGAGTCTTGGCTCATGTGTTAACGCCTCAGAAGGGCTTTCCCTTGACTATCTAAAGTAGCTCCCACTTTACTATAATCTCTGATCCATTATTATTTCTTTTCTTTACAGTTATTATCATTATATGAAATTATCTTATTAGTTTACTTGCTCACCATCTGACTCTAGCTCATCTATCTACCCTCATCCCACTCCCACCAGAATGGAAGTTCCATGAGGGCAGGGACCTTGTTCTATTTACTACTATCCTTAGTGCCTAGCATGGCCCCTGACACTTAGTATGCAATTACATATTTGATGAATGAATGAAAATATCTTTTAAGCATCTACCTAAATATTCAGAAATTATAAGAATGATTTATTATTTCTGAAAATATTTACTAATAGCAAAGCATATATTAACTTCTCTGACTTTGGAAAAGCAAAAAAAAAAAAAAAATAAAAAATCAAGGCTTCGAAGGTAGGGAAGCTGAGACACAGGGATATCTGAGCATTAATGATTTTGAAAAAAAAAACCTTAACCTTAAAAAAGGCTCTTACTTGGGTATATGTTAATTTCATTATTTAGCTAACATCAAATCTGAAAGATCTAATGTTCTCAAATGGTCATGTATCATTCTATGACTTAGGCTGAAGTTAATTAGCAATTTATAGAAATACATGTCTGTCCAAAACATACAGGTTTCTATCTATGGAAAAACACACTGCACAGAATAGTTGAGGTGAGGCTAACCTCTCTGCAAATGAACAAGTTATTCATCTATTCAGTGTTTTACCGAGAACATACTACTATGTACCCTACACATAAGACACTATGTGGTAACTAATGTTCATTAGATAACATTTAGTAGGCATCAAGCATATGTTAGGCACCGTGCTAAGCATGGTAGATAAATAATCTACTTAATTCTTTTTATTTTTTTGTATTTTTTATTTTTTTTTATCCTCACCTGAGGACATTTTTTGTTCAGATAGAGAGGGAGGGAGAGAGAGAGAGAAACAACGACGTGAAAGGGACACATCGAGTGGCTGCCACCTGCACGACCAACCAGGGCCGGGGACAAACTGCAACCGAGGTACGTACCCTTAGCGGGAACCGAACCCGGGTCTCTCCGGACCGCAGGCCGATGCTCTAACCGCTGAGCCAAGCCGGCCAGGGCTAATCTACTTAATTCTTATTCCAAGACCATGAGGTTGGCTCAGAGTCAGAGTTCACAGAGCTAGGGGTGGCAAGGCTGGAGTTCAATCCCAGGTCCATCTGAATCCACAGCTTTAACCACTTTTACACTATATATGATGGCTAAAGGAGAATTAATTATAATCTGAGGAAACATGGTCTACACATATGAAACAATCAGGGAACAAGATAATATTAAGCAAGGGCAATTAACTCCTGACATTTGTGATTTCTCAAACTTGAGATATTTAAGGCATTGAATTTCTTCATTTTCCTGGTCTGTGAAATAGATAATAACGATTAAATATGATCATAAATTCAGTGAGAACAACCAAGCTGAAGTGAGATGAACCCATTCACTGGGGATGGGACCTGCTCAGGCAGGCCAGCATGTATTCAAATGTTACACAGATGGTTTTTTGAAAAAAATGGTAGCAGAATGAATGGAAGCTACACAGACTGTCTCCCAGGACCAAACTGGAATTACAACTGAAATAAAGAAAAGTCGCCCGGCAGGTGTGCCTCATTGGCTGAGTGTTGACCCAATAGGTTGCCAGTTTGATTACTGGGCAGGGCGCATGCCCAAGTTGTGGGCTGAATCCCCAGTGAGGGGCATACAGGAGATGGCTGATCGATGTTCTCTGCCATCAATGTTTCTATCTCCCTCTCCCTTCCTTTTTCTCTAAAATCAATAAAGAAAAAATAAAATAAAATAAAAGTCATCTGCAACAACTGAAGATCAGCTGGAGAGAACCCTTATAATGAAGGATGTAAAGAGGAGCCCAAATTGAGACCAGTAAGAGGTGTGGAGGCACGAGAGGGCTGGCTGGGCTCCCACAGGCAGCAGCTGAGGGCTGTCTCAGCTGTGAGCAGTTCCCCCTGAGAAGTTTTGGGTTTAAACCCCAAGCTGGCTCCCCAGCACAGAGTGGTGGAACAGGGAAAGGTGCCCACATAACACCTGGCTGTGAAAAACACCAGAGCAGAGGTTCTGTCTGTCAGGGAGAGGTGCTGGGAATACGGGAAACTGCCTGAAGGGCCAGCACACTAAATTTCAGCTACAGCCACTCACCTTGGGCTCCTGCAGAGAGAAGGCAGACTGGACTGGAGCTATGTGAGGAGAGTTGGGGGTTTGCGGCACTAGGGAGAGAGCTGGGAAGGAGGCCATCAGGAGTCCTATGCTGAGTCATTCCCCCACACTATAGAAAACATTTTTCTCAGGCAGTCTTTTTCCATCAAAGTGGTTTTAGCCTGGATAGGGAGGAAGCAACTGCCCCACCCATTAAAATTTAACCCTGCCCAGCAACCTGAGGCTCATTAATTGTCAGAGACTACTAGCCAGCCAGTAGGCAGAGACGAGTCTCTGAATGCTTTGAACCTTGGGCCTGGCTCTAGGTTGTTGTTTTGTGGTTCTGGGGACTAAGCTGTGAAGGTAGCTGACTAAGCTCCTGTGCTGAGCCATTAACCTATGTTGCAGAAACCCTTTTTCTCAGGCAGAGTTTTCCCATCAAAGCAGCTATAGCCCAGGGTGGGGGAAGCAAATACCCTATCCACTGGACTTTAACCCTGTCCAGCACCAGCTGGAAGGAGTCAGTGCCTAGCTCAGAACTGCAACCTGAGCTTCATTAACTGTCAGAGACTACCAGCCAGCCTGCAGGCAGAGACAAGGCTCTGGGTGCTTTGAGCCTTGGGCCCAGCTTGTGGTTACTGGGTTTTTAGGTTTTGGGGTCCAAGCTGTGAAGGCAGCTGCCTGCGCCCCTGTGTTGAGTCATTAACCTACACTACAGAAACCATTTTTTTTTCAGGCAGAGTTTTCCTCTCAAAGCATCTTTAGCCCAGGGGCAAACAACTGCCTCATCTGCTGGAAATCCTGTCACCATGCCCTCTGTGGGAGAGCTTACATCCAGCTGAAGACTACAATCTGAGGCTCATTAAGTGACTGACACTAATAATCAGCCTGCAGGCAGAGGTGGATCACTGGGATATTTGAATCTTTGCCTGGTCTGTGACTCTACCCAGGACAGTAAAACCAGACATTGTTGTTCAGCTTTGTCCTTTCCATAAATATCCAAACCCAGCACACCGAGCCACAACCTTCAGAACACTGATATTTACAGGGAGATTTTGGCAGGCTCCAAACTTGGCTGAGACAGCCAAAATGATGAAACAAAGAAACAAATCCCAAATGAGAGAAAAATATAATTCTCTAGAAGAAGGGCTAAATGAAATGGAGATAAGCAAGTTATCAGAGATAGAGTTCAGAGTAATGATTATGAGGACACTCAACAGCATGAGAAAAGATATAGAAATGATGAAATCAACCAATCAGAAATAAAAAATGACACAGCAGAAATAAAGAACACATTGGCATGTAGCTTGGTTGCGGTTCGTCCCTGGCCCTGGTCAGGGTCATGCGAGAGGCAATCAGTCGATGTATCCCTCTCACATCGATGTTTCTCTCTCTCTCTCCCCCTCCCACTCTATCTGAAGCAGATTAAAGGGAGCCGAGGATTGGACCAGTGAATTAGAATACAGGGTAGAAAAAAAAAATCACTCAGAGAACCAAAAAGAAAAAAAAACAACAACTGAAAAACAGGAGGACAGTTTAAGAGCTGTGGGACAACATGAAGCATAACAACATCTGCATCATAGGAGTACCAGAAGAAGAAAGTGAAAATCTGTTTAGAGAATCTATTTGAAGAAATAGTGGCAGAAAACTTCCCTAACTTGGTGAAGGAAGAAGGCATACAAATTCAGGAAGCACAGAGTCCCAAGCAAGAAAAACCCAGAGGCCCATGCTGAGACACATCATAATTAAAATGCCAAAAATTAAAGACAAAGAGAGAATCTTAAAGGCAGCAAGAGAAAAGCAACAGGTTACCTATGAAGGAACTCCCATAAGACTGTCAGCTGATTTCTCAACAGAAACACTACAGGCTAGAATGGAATGACATGAAGTATTCAAGGTAATGGTAAACAAGGATTTGGCCCTGGCTGGTTTGGCTCAGCGGTAGAACGTTGGCCCTTGGGCTAATGAGTCAAGGTTTGATTCTGGCCAAGGGCATGTACCTCAGTTGTGGTTCATCCCTGGCCCTGGTCGGGGTCATGCAGGAGGCAACTAGTTGATGTGTCCCTCTCACATAGATGTGTCTCTCTCTCTCTCTCTCTCTCTCTCTCTCTCTCTCTCTCTCTCCCCCCTCCCACTCTATCTGAAGATAAATAGAAAAATATCCTCAGGTGAGGATTAAAAAACAACAACAACAAGAAAAACAAGGATCTGAATCTAAGACTACTCTATCTAGCAAGGCTATCATTCAAAATAGAAGGTGATATAAAGAGCTTCCCAGACACAAAAAGGCTAAGGGAATATATTACCACCAAACCAGCATTGCAAGAAATGTTAAAGGGACTACTGTAATAAGCAGAAGAAATAGAGAAACATAGGCATAATAAATAAAAATGTCAATAAATAAGTACATATCAATAATAACCTTAAATATAAATGGATTAAAAGCCAACCAAAAGACATTGAGTAACTGAATAGATAAGAAAGTATGACCCATGTATATGTTGTCTACAAGAGACCCACCTCAGAACAAAAGACTCACACAGGTTGAAAGTGAAGGGATGAAAAAAAATCTTTCAAGCAAACAGAAAGCAAAAAAAAAAAAAAAAAAAAAAAAGCTGGGGTAGCAATACTTATATCTGATAAAATAGACTTCAAAATGAAGGCCATAACAAGAGACAAAGAAGGCCACTACATAATATTAAAAGGATTGATCCAACAAGAAGATATAACCTTGGTAAACATATACACACCCAATATAGGAGCACCAAAATATATTTAAAAACTTCTGGAAGACTTCAAGGGAGAAATTGATAGCAATACTATCATAGCAGGGGACGACTTCAACACCCCACTGACATTACTGGATAAATCCTCTAGACAGAATGTTACACAGGTGAATGCAAACAGATGCAGAAAGAACCTGGTTTCTTGTAATTTACTGGAGAGTGCTGCTACCATATGGAATCAAGTAAAATATTCTCAAGGACTATACTTGAGTTCAGCCTTTCATGTTGGAGAGTTAGGGTGAAAATGGTTATAGTTTGTTTCTAGGTGGTCACTTTGAGGAAAAATTTTATTTTAATGATTATGTTTCTTTTTTTTTCAATCCTCACCAGGAGACATTTTTCTGTTTATCTTCAGATAAAGTATAAGGGAGGGAGAGAGAGAAATTGAGAGGGACACATCATCTGGTTGCCTCTCGCACAACCCCAACCGAGGCCAGGGATGAATTGCAACCGAGGTATGTGCCCTTGGCTGGAATCGAACCTGCAACTCAATGGTCCATGGGCTGACACTCTAACCACTGAGCAAACTGGCCAGGGCCTGAGTAAATGTTTTTAAACAATGTATCACACAGTACAATGTATGTTAAAACTCACGGTAACTGATATGATATATTTATTATACTGTTACTGTTATTTAAAAAATATCACCTCATAGTAGTAATAAGAACATAGTCAGATTTTTTCCCAAAGGGCAGTCATCTGGATTTTCTACTTTCCATATATATTCCACATATACTGATGTGTCTAACGTTTTTAAAATGTTATATTTAACATAAATTTCCATCTGCAATCATGCTTTTGAGTTGCAGTTAAGTAGACAACTTATGAAACTTTTTCTACAGAAAGGCATCTCATCTATTTTGAGTTCTGTTTAACCATTTATTTAGCTTTATAATAATTGGCTAAATACAGGTGCCATCCCATTTATACAGTAGAAATGAATGAAGAAAAGTATGAGTTCTGCATTGTAAAAAGATGTAATTCTTCCAATATATCATCTACGTTCAGAGGGTTCTTTATTAGTGAAAACTGTCTCCAATTTGAGCTCTCTGTGGTTTAAGTAATATAAACAGTTCTACTGACTTAAGAATTGTCCTGTCAGGAAGCAAATTCCTTGTCTGATGACTGCAGTCTTTGAAGAGCCACCTCAAAAATAGCATCTTTACAACTGTGACACAAAGCAAACAAAAGGATCTTAATGTATTTGGTATTACTTTGTATTGTAGTTTTTTTCTTAGAGATAGTTTATTGATTTTTAGAGAGAGAGGAAGGGATAAGAGAGAAACATCGATGTGAGAGCTAACATTGATCAACTGCCTTCTGCAAGCCCCTTACCAGGGACTGAGTCGGAAGCCTGGGCATGTGCCCTTGACCAGGGATCAACTGGTGACCCCTCAGTGCACTGGAAATGCCCAAGCAACTGAGCCACACCAGCTAGGGCTGTATTGTAATTTTAACAGTCTGATACTATATGGATAAACATGCATTTGATGAAGATGGCTGTTTTATGAGGATTGTTAAAAATTTCTTCTTCTTTTTTTTTAAAGGTGAAGGGAAAGCCCTGGCTGGTTTTGCTCAGTGGTTAGAGTGTCAGCCATGGAACAAAGAGTCTCAGGTTGGATTCTAGTCAAGGGCACGTACCTTGGTTGTGGTTTGGTCGGGTTTGTGTGGGAGGCAACCACTGACGTGTCTCTCTTGCATGGATGTTTGTCTCTCTCTCCCCCTCCTCCTTTCCCTCCCTCCCACTCTATCTGAAGATGAATGGAAAAATATCCTTGGGTGAGGATTATAAAAAAAAGGTGAAGGGGAAAAAGAGGTACAAACTTCTAGTTATAAAATAAATAAGACACGGGGACATAGTGTATAGCACAGGGAATATGTCAATTATATCATAATAACTTTGTACAGTAACAGATGGTTGTTAGACTTATTGGGGTGATCACATTGTAAGGTATAGAAATGTCGAATCACTATGATGTATACCTGAAACTAATATAATATTGAATGCCAACTATACTTTAATAAAAAATTTAAAAATATTAAAAACTTATTTTAAAAGTAAGGTTTTAGTTCTGTGGAAGTTTGTTACTTACCATGAAATGAGGTTGTGTTAAAATACGCTTTAGTTCCTTTGCATCATTATTGTCAGGGTAACATGAAATTTCTTCCAATACCTAAAAAATAAAAAATAAGCAAGATATATAACAGTGCGAACAGGATGTAAAATTTAAAAAACATAGAAGTCTTTTAAATTAAAAAAATATGAATGAATTTTTATGGCAGACAAAACAATTATTTTGGAAAAAATTCATCATTTTATGCAAAGGTTATTAATATATAAATAGAACCATATTGATGAAAATGAAAATTTAAAAATTGCTATGATAGTCCTTGCCTACATTATCCAACTATAACCCAAAAGGTTATTGAAAAATACAAAATGACAAGTCCGTAACACATATTTATTACAAGTGTAAGTAACTTAATTAACTTAATGGTAAAATATCTCTGCAAACTTTTTTTCCAAACTTTCCATCAAAATGATTCTGTAATAAGAGTTTATAACAGCTTTCTTTTATATTAACGAAACTGTTAATTCCTTTTAGAATGATTAAAATGACATAGGCTCAAATAATAACAATTTAAAGAAGAAAACCACAAGTAATTTTCTTTGCAGCCTGGCAGAATCAAAATTATTCTCCACATTCATCTCCCACATAGACACAACCTCTCCTCTGCCAATGGTTCCCAGGATTAACTGCCAGGGAATCCAAGGTAATAATCATCATCACCATCATCATTATCATCATCATCATCATCCCCACATACTCCTTTTTCTTCACTAATTAGTTGTTAACATTTTCTCTGTACAGGTAAAAATGATTGTTTTCCAACGAAATTGTTTTTTCAAAAGCTCTCTCTTACCACCAAGATGGAGTTTACCCGTTTAAAATTTGACTGTGACATGAGCCCAGGGAAAAGCCTCTGTTGTCCTTCAGAGTAAACATACTGCTATGATTCTTAACTGTAGATGGTTGGATTCACAGGGCAGTTATACAAATTGCATTCAATTCCAGAAGTTGAGTCAATCAAGGATTGCTTCAGCAGGACTAGATGCGAGGGGCACTAAAGTCATCCATTCTGTAGAAACCTCTTACTTTACCTAGGAAAATCTTAATACCATGGCAGAAAGGGATGTTGTGAAGTCACTTAGCCTAAAGCTTAGATTACAGCAGCATACCTAAGTGCTACTCAACCACCTCAGATAACAATGAGTCAAACAGAAACTACAGGTTTTTTTTTTTTTTTTTAATCTAAATGCATGCTTAACACGTTATTGGTTATGCTGGGAATTAATTTTGCTAAATGATGATAAGTCTATTATCCTTGCTGTATTTTATGCTTTGAGTTTCTCTACCGGAAAATGAAAGGATGAAACCTTATACTTACTCCCCCTGGTCCCCAGCTACCCTCACAATCCATGATTTTAAACACCGAGGTGGTCTCCTAAGTTAGAAAGGACCTCTCCTGGCTGGTGCCCTGACTATGACGTGGGCAGGCCTTATAGCCTCTGCATCCTAGGTCTTGTTTCTCAATGAATATATGATATTTTCCAGTACAGGTCTTGTGTTTAAAATCTTGAAGGGAAGGAATTATGTCTTTCATATTCTTTCACTTAGTAATCTCACTTCATAAGAAACAGATTTTTTCAAAAGGAAATGCTTTTTTGCATAAAGACTTTTATAACATCAAAACGTGAAGAAAAATCCCACTAGGTGTCTAACAATGGAGGAATTGCTAATTCATTATAATTTAGTAATAACAAAGAAAAATTATGCCGACATCAGAACTTAGATTTATAAAGACCAAGTAGATACACAGAAAAATGCTCATTGTATAATGTTAGGGAAAAAAGGATACGTTTTGATCGCATATAAAAAATTTTATGCAAATGGATGGTGATGGAAAAGGATACGCAAATAAAAATTACTGTATTAGGGTGATGGAATCGTGTACGGATCTTTATTTTCCAAACTTTCTATAGTGTCACGTTCTATATTTAAAAAGTTTACAAAGTCTGTGACAGACATACATTAACCAACAATTTACATAAATGGTTTATCTCTGAACTTAGATGTTATAGATATTTAACTTTCAAACATTACCACCTTAAAAGAGCAACTCAAGTTTTCAGAGCATGTCTGTTTCCACCAAATACCTTTTTATTATTTTTAAAAAAGAGAGAGAAGCAAAATTGATATGTTAACGTGTTCAAGTTTACATAGCAAGACCAGAGCTGGAAATCTAGACAATGTTGCTCTGAGATATTTTTTCTTTTCTGTATACAGATGCTCAGTGATAAACATAGAAATACTAAATCTGAGTACAATGGTCCAACAGTGACTCCAAAGAAACTGTTTCTTCCTGTACGGAAATGTTTTCAATAAAGGTAGCAAATATGAACCCAGATACATTTACAAAATATGTCACTTACCTCTTTGGCTCTCTGTACTGCATCACTTGGAGGATTCCTGATTTGTGGCGACGACTTTGTGTTAATTTTGTCATACAGCTAAAACCAAAGGAGAAAATCCAATCAACATTCATCATTCTTTGCCAAAATTCAGAGCATCATATTTATGATTTTACTAAACAGTATTTTCCTCTTAAAAAGGCAAGCTGAAGACTTCAGTGGGATCTTCTTGTTAATCATCTTTTGTTCATTCAAGGAAACTTGTCAGAATATGAGTTGTATGCATATCTTTTTTTTTTTTTTTTTTTAAATCTTTAAAGAGATGGCCCACTATTCTGGTAATGTGGTGATTGCCTTGTCATTTTAAATTCATCAACATTTCAGTAATCACAGTGTTTTTTCCTCTAATAGAAGCAACATTTAATAAGATGAATACAGAGTAAAATGAAAGAACGATTTCTGGCCAAGACACGACTGAAAGAATGTTCACAGAAATCTAAATCTTGGGAAAGGGCAAACCCAACTCCTTCAAGAAAGGAATGTTCTCACAAAAGGTTTATGCTTATTTTTCTAGGGTTGTTCATTAACAGTATCAGTGCTGGCATCCTTAAACAGGAAATCAAGGACATAAATTTTTTTTTCCTTTGAATTTGAAATTCACAGAGCATGAAAAGACAGACATGGAAAGAATATAAATATATTTAACAAGCCCACAAATCAAAATGATCCCCAAATTTAACTTTCTTAAGGAAATTACTTCGGTAGAGGAAAATCTCTATAGTGTAGAAATGCAACTGAAATATTAATTTCTATCTCAGATGAAATGTCTCATTCAACTGTCTGCTTCGAAAATGATCTTGGTTAAAAATGATCTTGGCTGGTCTGCCACTTCTATTTCTTAACTTCTTTAAAATACATAGAGATTCTTTCGGGGGTTGGTTTCATCCTTTTTAAACTCCCCTACTATGGCACAACCATGCTAGTTGAGAGGACAACCTGCCCCCCACAATATAAGAAACCATAAGTTAACACATTTACAATATATAACACTTAAAAATTAGACATAGTCATCACCTGACATGTCATAATATTGATAATCAAACAAAATAAAACTACATAAATAATTAAAAGATTTTTTAATACTCTTGAATGCTACTGTTTGAAAAAATTGAGGCTTTACAAGTTGACAGCACTATCACTTTATGCCTAATTTCACCACAAAAAGTTTTATCTTTTTCTTGACCAAGGGATATTACTAGCATTACATTCAAAATTTTCAACTATGATTAATATTAGTTTCTATTTATACATTTAATAAATGCATATTAGTTTTTACTCACAAAGCAACAAAAATCCCACAGCTCCAAGAACTGCTCTCACTTTGTCACTGGAGACATTTTATTTTTGGCTTGGTCTTACTATGCCAAGTACGGTTCCCTAGGTCAGAGTGATTTCTTGAGGACTCAGCATAATCATCTGGAGTGGTTATTAAACATGCAAATTCCTGCCCTGGCCAGTTTGGCTCAGCGGTTGGAGCGTCGGCCTGTGGTCCGGAGAGACCCGGGTTCGGTTCCCGCTAAGGGCATGTACTTCGGTTGCAGTTTGTCCCCGGCCCTGGATGGTCGTGTGGGTGGCAGCCACTTGATGTGTCCCTTCACGTCGATGTTTCTCTCTCTCTCTCCCTTCCTCTCTCTCCCTCCCATTCTATCTGTACAAAAATGGAAAAATATCCTCGGGTGAGGATAAAAAAAAAGAAAAAAAAACATGCAAATTCCTAGGCCTCACTTCAGACCTACTGAATCGGAATTGGAAAAGGAGGTCTAGAAGTCTGTGCTTCAATAAACTTCTTAGGTATTTGTCAATCTTATGCCCGGTGTTAAGTTCAGAGAGTAAGAGCAATAGTGCTAATAACAGCAACGGCCATTGCTACTTTAATTGAACACTTATTAAATGCTAGTTACTAGTTAAGTTCTATTATATATTCCTCATGTAACCTAAAATAACCCTCTAAGGTTGATACCCCTGCTTTTCCCACTTTACAGATGAGGAAACTGAGGCATGGAGCAGTAAAGTGGGAACCACTCTTCTAGCGTTTTAACAACTTCACAGGTTGCAGATGCCTGAAGTTCCAATATTTTTAAGGCTCTGCTCCAAGGAAAGTGCTGAGATCAAAATTTCTTCTGCTCCTTTGGTCGGGCCTGATCCAATTCATCACACATTCACCCAAAGTTCAGTTGAACTAGTGGTGGGATGAGGGGGAGGTGGGATGCTTAGTATCAAAGGCAGATACAGTAGGAAGGAATTAAAAAAAAAAGGCTTTCTGTCTGAGGTAGGGGCACTGGGCTCTGCTCCTCCATCTCCTAGGAGAGCACAGGACTGGAGATCTGAAGGCAGGCACTCGATAGAGTAGACAGTGTCCATGTGGCTTAGATGGAGAATCTCAACTGCCTGCTCATTAACCAAAAAGGCAAGTAAGAACCAAGGCAAGAAGGTGTGGTGAAGGAGCTCACATCACCATTAGTGGGAAGAAGTTACCCTTTGTTGATTTGTCCATCCATCCATCCATCCATCCATCCATCCATCCATCCATCCATCCATTGATATTTATTAAGGTCCTATTATGCACTAGGCAGTGGGTCTCTATTTACTAGGGTTACGAAGATGAAAAAGATGAGAATTCCTGTCCTCAGAGGACTCACAAATTTCAAAGACATGTATAATGAATGGCCCAGAAACATGTGACAGCTTGCTTCCTCTGAGGACCTGAGACGAGTTTCGTCTCCAACAATATCAACTGGAAGGGAGTTGGGAACCGGCTGGATAAACTATCTGGTTGGCATGACATACCAACCCTTATTTCCCCCCTCAATTTCTGTGACTGTATTTTTGCCTTAGGGACTCAAAATATTTTAGGGATACCCATAACAAATACAAAGCATTTGAGAAATGTGCAAAAGTAAATAAACAAATCACCAAAGGAGGCAATTTTTAATGCAATGTAACATTAAAGTGTTTAAAACAGTGGTGAGAAATATGCAACTTTTCAACTTCTCATCCTTACGGGTCATGTTCTTATTCTCTGCTGCCTACCAGATGAAATTCAGAACTCGAAGTTCAAATTCAGGTAGAGTTTTGCCAAGGTCTGGGGGCTAGTGAGAGGCAGTAGGGTTTGGAGAACAAAAGAAAGCTGCAGCTTCTCCTTCTCAGTACCCTTTATTCCCCCTGTGAGTCCATCACGTATAAAGAATACTCAGAATAATGTGATTTGGGACTTGCCTGTTTTAAACCTTCAGCTAAAGCCAAGAACTGAGGTCAACAGGAATTAAGTGGCACCAAGTGGGCTGGGAAACTGCCAGATCATCCCTCGGGGCCCTAGGGCTTGCTGAAAGGGGGCCAAAATGGTCCTTTCACACTCATCCCAGGACCTCATTCTGCCTACAGAGGCAGAAGCCCGGGATCTGTGGGAGTCACAGGATGAGGAAAGCAAGTATTTGATTTTCCCTTCTCCTTCTCGATGGCTAAGGAAGGAGAGGGAGTTGCCCACTTCCCCGGGCAAGTGAAGGATGGTGGATGCTCCAAAAGAACCATTCACCCAAACTGGAGGTGCCAGCAAGAAGAGCTCACTATCTCATGCTCTGGGGGAATGCTTGCTGAGTTGCAGCAACTTACAAGGCCTGTCTTGGTGTACTGGGAAGGAGCCTTGTGTGAGAGAGACTCCTTGGGACAGCTTACAATGTGGTGTCTGGGGTCCCAAAGGAAAAGAGAGTGTTGACTGGCTCTTTCCTGGATGGGGGCTGCCTTGGGGCAGCCCTTGCGGGTAGGGTTTGGCTGGGGCAAGAACATGTATTTCCCACGAATCAAGTTCCTGTCTCAAAAAGTAATCTGGTTTAAACCACTTTGGTGGAACCCTGCCCAAGAGAGCTGTCTGCATAGAACAAGAGGACCCAGAAACAAGTAGCTGTGGAGTAACACCTGGGGGGGGAGAAGCAACCCGAGACAGAGCCAACATTTGGATGCCTGCCATACCATGGGCATTAACAAGCAAGAGGGCAATGGATCTATGAGAGACAAGATTACAGAACATGTTGTTTAGGTGCCTTTTTCTTTTTTCTACCACCAGACTCTTGAATTCTTTGACATTTTGTAATAGCACCTAGCATGGGGCTGACTACACAGTAGATGTTTAATAACATGTTTCTTCACAAAATGAGCATTTGAGCTGGTGCACAGGAACTGTAAATAGATACTTTAAAAATTCAGAGTAACAAAAATAAACAGTGGGAGTATTTATCTCCTAGCTTGTTTCTTTAGGAACCAGATGTCATTTATCTTTAGTCCTGCTTGTGTAAACTATTTCCCTCAAAATTAAGAAATTATATTTTGACTACATTTAATTCTTCTTCTTCTTTTTTATATGTTTCAAATATAACTTACTTCTTAAAATGTTTCAAGGTAGGCCCTGGCCGGTTTGGCTCAGCGGTTAGAGCGTTGGCCTGCAGTCCAGAGAGACCCGGGTTCGGTTCCCGCTAAGGGCATGTACCTCGGTTGCAGTTTGTCCCCGGCCCTGGTTGGTCGTGCGAGTAGCAGCCACTTGATATGTCACTTTCACGTCAATGTTTCTCTCTCTCTCTCTCTCTCTCCCCCTCTCTCTCCCTCTCACTCTATCTGAACAAAAATGGAAAAATGTCCTTGGGAGAGGATAAAAAAAAAATGTTTCAAGGTAGAATAGATCTTAGATATTAACATGATTCAACTCTTCCATTTGAAGGAGAAAGCTGAGGTCCAGTGAGGTGAAGGGACAAGCTCAGGGTGAAGGGACTAACCCGTGGCCTCCTGAGGTGCTGTCCTTTCTCTCATACCAGACTTCCTTGGCTTATATTATAACTTAGTAATACAAAAAGTCTTGTGCTTTCAGGGCAACACCTTTAGCAAATATTTGGGGAAAGAATTATAGAAAATGCCACTGATAGGCCGTAGGGAAAAAATACACTAAATAAGATTTAAAAGATATTAGCCAACCAACTACAACCCTTGCTTTGTTAAAGAATGTCAGAATCCTAATCCTTTCTTGGCCAGATGGTAAATATTTCAGGCTTTGAGGGCCATTTGAACTCTGTCACAACCACTCAAGCCTGCCACGTATGTGAAGGCAAGCATTAACAATTCATAAATGAACGGGCATGGCTGTGTTACAACCAAACTTACTTACAAGAACAGGTGGCTGGCTGGATTTGGCCTGAGATGTAGTTGACTGTGCTAGAAGCTTCAATTTAAGGTGGATTGAAGTGACAAAATATATTGCTTTTGTTATTTGCTTTCCTGAAATTTGAAGATATCAAATGTACTTGTAAAGCCGAAGTATAGAAGGTGAGGTGGAGGGAGGGAGGGAAGAATGTGAATAAATTGTCCCTCGAGAGAAAACAAGAATGAATCTATTCGTTTGTTTTCTCTTTCTAAGGAGATTATAATGACCTAACCTCAGCACTTTTTATTAAGAAAAAAATCCCCGGCAAAATGAGGAAATGTAAACAGCTGCAAGGGAAACAGACTGTTTCACACTGTCTCGCACACAGGCAGGCTGGCGCTCTGTCAGTTTCTGGCGCTTGGTCAGACATGACCACACACAGCTCCGTGGATATGCTTTGTCTGTTTTGAGGAGTACAAGCCCAGTTCCGTTAGGAGGCCACATTCTATATTTGGCATGGGTTGTTTTAAACAAAGTAGAATAAAGTTGGTGGTAATATTAAATGCAACTCTCCTGAGATTATACTTTCAAACATAAAGATGAAGGAATCAGTTAATATTTCACTTTTTATGTACATTCAAAACACTAAATCATTTCATTTTTTTTTTTTTTTTTTACCATACTCACTTTCTTCTGATTTCTCGTCCTCAAATAGGAGCCTTTGTTTTGCTCATAGTTTTTATATGCAGCATTTAGCAAGGTCAACACTTAAAATGGAATGGTTGGCAGAGAACCTATAAAACTACTTTCACTGGATATTTATGTCCCACTAAGTTTTTAGCATAGAGAAAACCAAATCTAAGGACCAGAATGTATATTCGTTGAGAGAGATTATAACTTTTACAACTAGACTGCAGACATGGACCAAATAATGAATGGATTTGTAGAGTTGCAGTGAAGTTAATTAGTAACCACCATCTGAGCACTTAAGTCAAAGACACTGAAGAAGTTCCTCGCTGGAGAAGAATTAAAGTGTGCAAGAGTCAAATATTTAGCTGCAAAATATGTAATGAAATGTGCCTGTGATTCTAGTAAAGCAGATAATAACAGTGTTTACAAGTTGACACAGCACAACGATAATGGAAATTAAATGACTTGCTCTGGAAACAGACTATCTTTTTTTTTTTTATCCTCACCCGAGGACATCTTTGCATTTATCTTCAGATAGAGCGGGAGGGAGAGAGGGGGAAAGAGAGAGAGAGAAACGTCAATGTCAGAGAGACACATCGACTGGCTGCCACCACACAACCCTGTTGGGGCCGGGGACAAACTGCAACTGAGGTACGTGCCCTTAGCGGACACCGAACCCGGGACTCTCTGGTCTGCAGGCCAACGCTCTATCTGCTGAGCCAAACCGGCCAGGGCTAGACTATCTTCTAAGAACTTTCTTTACAAATGTTCTTCTAAGAACATTTTCTTTGAGGAACCTGAGTGATTAGGAACAGAGTTTCTATGTCACATCTTTTCAGTGAACCTAACAGATCAGCCATCGATACCCAATAGTAATTTTAAAAAATACATTTGAATTCTGAAAAAAATGTTAAGGAAGGGAGATTTAATACTATTCAACTACTATGCTGGAGCTGATTTTCAGAAGTTAGAGATCAGGGAAAATCTTCTGAGATCTAAAACTTATTTTTCCCCTGCTCAAGTTTATATATATAACTTGTTGTCTCTTGGTTAAAAATATGAAAATGTCCTTTCAAAAATATTTGGCATCATTAAACATGACATAGTCCAAACTAGAAAAAGAGCAGCATATTTAACAGTGGTCTAAAGATTGCTTGATGGGAAACGTAAGTGTGAAAGAAACACACTACAAAATTTAAAATGGCATTTTCAGAAATTTAAGAAGCCACAGTGAAACTTTGGGAAGAACTTATATAACCTTTCCATCTTACAAATCTAAGAATTATGCATCATTGGGATATTGTAATTTACAAAAATAATTTAAAATCACCTAGTGTATGCCCTGGCCGGTTTGGCTCAGCGGTTAGAGTGTTGGCCTGTGGACCAGAGAGACCCGGGTTTGGTTCCCGCTAAGGGCACGTACCTCAGTTGCGGTTTGTCCTTGGCCCCGGTTGGGGTCGTGTGGGTGGCAGTCAGTCGATGTGTCTCTCTCACATCAATGTTTCTCTCTCTCCCTCTTGCTCTATCTGAAGATAAATGCAAATGTGTCCTCGGGTGAGGATAAAAAAAATTTTTTAAAATAAAATCAAATCACCTAGTGTATTTTTCTTTTATGGGATTAAAAATGCCTATTCTTGCCCTGGCTGGTTTGGTCAGCAGTTAGAGCGTCGGCCCACAGACCAAGGAGTCCCGGGTTTGATTCCAGTTAAGGGCATGTGCCTCGGTTGCAGTCTGTCCCTGGCCCTGGTGGGGGTTGTGTGGGTGGCAACCAGTCAATGTCTCTCTCACTCTCTCCCTCCCTCCCGCTCTATCCGAAGACAAATGAAAAAAATATCCTCTGGTGAGGATTAAAAAAAAAGCTATTCTCATCAGCACTAAACATTGTGTTTCCTAAAAATTTATATTCCATAAAATTTCTTTTTTTGTGATTCTTAAGATGTGCTTGATTTATTACCATTAAAAAACCAGTTCTCATATAAAAAACAGATTTTTGTTTTCACGTGTTCAATGCACTCCTTAAAAATTAAATAACATTTAAAGTATGGACTGTGTGAATTGTTTTTCCTGGAAGCACTTGAGTGACTGAATACTTGA
The DNA here is from genome assembly GCF_014108415.1 of Molossus molossus. Classification (NCBI taxonomy): domain Eukaryota; kingdom Metazoa; phylum Chordata; class Mammalia; order Chiroptera; family Molossidae; genus Molossus; species Molossus molossus. The sequence continues at coordinate 113,693,867 of NW_023425355.1, read as the reverse complement.
CAACAAATATCTCAAGTGCACATCACACAGGCACTAGAGAGTTGGATTCCCCGGGCCTGTTCATCACAGCATGTGACCAGGCAGACACTGACTGTGGTGCTGGTGCAGGTTCGTGTTTGAGCACAGAATTATGTCACTGCTAAAACCCAGGGGTGCAGGATGTGCAGAAAATTCACTTGCATGTTAGAATACCAACTACATTCAGCTGCAAAATAAATCTTGTTCCAGGGCCACCACAGCTAAATTGTAATGGAGAGTTCTAAAACTTGGGGCAACTGATGAAAGCCTGCCAGACAATCACATGTGAATGTGGTGACCAGTCAGTGCCCAGCCCCATGTGACACACTGTCCCTCCTGTGTCTACAGTAGCCATGGGCACCCCTGCAGAGCAGAAGGCACAGGATGCCAGGCTCCTCCCTATCTTTTTTTTTTTCAATCCTCACCTGAGGACATTTTTGCATTTATCCTCAGCTAGAGCAGGAGGGAGAGAGGGAGGAAGAGAAAAAGAGAGAGAGAGAGAGAGAGAGAGAGAGAGAGAGAGAGAGAGAGAGAGAGAGACATTGACGTGAGAGAGACACATTGAGTGGCTGCCACACACATGACCCCAACCAGGGCCAGGGACAAACTGCAACCGAGGTACGTGCCCTTAGTGGGAACCGAACCCGGAACTCTGGTCCACAGGCCGATGCTCCAACTGCTGAGCCAAACCGGCCGGGGCAAGCTCCTCCCTATCTTGAGCTCAAACACTGAGTGTGCCTGGAGAGGACCTGGACCCCGCCTGCAGCCAAGCCGCAGCACAGGTCCGGCTCTCCCTGGAGGCAGGCCCTCCGAAAGCTGTCAGAAGCATACACTCTGCTGTTCCCTGAAGGGTACTGGGCTCTGTCCTTGGTGCTCAAGGTGTCTGGGCTCATTCGCTGGTACAGGTCAGGACACAGACATTTAGGACGCACAGGCTGCCTGTTACCTTGTAGGGCAGTGGCTAAAAATGAGGAACAGTGACTCCTGTGTACAAAGAGGTTTATTGAGCATGTTGGAACCATGTAGTCATTAGACAGGACTGGATGTGAGACAATACAGGCCTTGGGGGAACTGGGGTGACCTTTGAGAGCTCTCACCTGGGACTTACACAAGCACCGAGTGCGGTCAGTGTGTTCCCGGGCATTTGTGCTTTGCCGTTTCTGCTGTCGATGGCTGCAGCTGCCAATTTCAGGGGACGTGCTCTGGCCTCTCCGCCAGGGGTCCCTTATAACAAGTGATATTCAGGAGCCTCTGGACAGAGACCTTGGGGGTGCTATAGGGGTGTCAGTACTGCCTTTTCAGGGTCAGCAGGACTTTTCCACAGCAATCACCCCAAAGTACCAGTGTCAGAGTCACTTAAACCTGGCCATGCATGCTATGGAAGCCATAGAAACCACAGTCAGGGATATCCTACAAAGTCAAACAGCTATTTTTTCCAAAAATACTTCTTACAGCCCTTTAAATAATTTACAAAAAAAGCTACAAAAATCATATTTACCAGGAAACGTGTAAAATAAGGGCACCGTTTCCCGTTAGCGTACATACCGAATGGTTTTGTTGGCTCCCATTTCCCCTTCTACCCACAGTGTCAGCTATACACGCACAGGTACACGCACATACATGTGCTGTCCACAGACGTGATGGCACCAGGATGCGTACTCACAGCTTGAGGACTTTGCCTTTGGCCGCAGGCAGCTGTGCTCCATGGAGGTGTTGCTCAGGCCTCCTGGTCCCTGTCGTCTCTATTCACCCCCTGTTTATAACTCAGGTCTAAAACGTCCTTTCCTGAACCCGAGTTCCCGCTGTCCTTTAAGCTGAGCGCTTCCAGCACCTTCCTCTTGGGCCAGGGCCCACACTCCTTCTTCATGAGTTAGCGTGAGCTTCCAAACACGGGGCGGCAGCCTGCCAGGGCCTCTCTGAAGGCCCAGAGGGACGGGACCTGCAGAGGCAGGCTCAGGCCAGAGCTGAAGAGGCTGGCTGGCTTGGCCCCCCGGAGACACTATTCCCGAAGTGGAATAATTGCGTGGAGAGAAGCGGGGAGAAGTCCGCGAAGGGAAGGCCCTTCTTGGTGTCTGTGCAGAAGCCGGGCCCCTTCTCCCTCTTGCTCCCCAGGCCTCCTTTCCACCATGTCCCCGCCTTCAGAGCTCAGAGCCCACGTGCTCTGAAGCCGACTCTGGTGGGCGAAATCACCCCATGGGAGGGCAAGGCTGGTCTGGCTCCCTCACCTCCCCCCGTCCACTCCCGGGTTCTGAATCAGTGCGCTTGTGTTCCGAGAGGTCACAGGCAAGGCCCTAAAGGGGTTTCCTGCCCAGGTGCCCACTTCCACACGCTGGACAGCTGACTGAAAGCGCTGTGCCAGGCTGCAGGCGCGGCCGCTTGTGGGCCCTGGTCTTTGTGAGGATGAAGGTTTTTCCCACCTGTGGGTGACCCTCTGATAGACATAGTTCCATGGTGCTCCTGGGTGGTGTCAGCTGGCCTCTGGACAGGGCATGAGGGAGGCAGGGCTGCTCTGCGCAGGGAGCCGGCTGAGGGGTCCCCTGCACCTCCGGCTCCGCATACACATGCTGGCTGAGGGGCCAGGGCTAGGGCCACCGCCTTCCGGCACAGTGATTTTGGCCTGGGCACACACCCCAGCCTGGGTATGGGAGGACCCCCTCCTTGACTTTCTGAACTGCTCATGGACTCCTTGGCCTTTTCAGTCAAAAACTTTCTGATCTCTAGCCCGATGTTGCCATCACTGTCCACGGAATTGCTGTCATCAGACTGAGACTTGAAGCTGGTGGCCGAGCGGTGAAGGTGGCCGCTTCCACCTCGCTGAACACATGCTCTTCGCAGGCTCTTCGCCCGGACAGGAGCGCCAGGGGCACGCGCGCGGGCCCAGTGCTGCCCAGCTTTGTCCTCTCTATTCTGCTGCAGAAGACGATGGTTTCCTCAGGGGGTCCCCCCTGCTGTCCTTTTTAAATTTGGAGAGGCAGCTTTTCAACAAGTGCGGGCTTCTGTCCTTACAGCCTCTCTGGAAGCCACCCCACTGAGCCAGGGCCCAGGTTTTGGTGGTGCAGAACCTGACCTTCCTGCACACAGCTCTGCGGTCTGTACGCTGCTTCTTGAGCTTCCGCTTGGGTCCTAACAAGTCCTTAATGGCGGTGTCCCTGTCCTTGTTGCTGTCCAGTGAGCTGCTCTGGTCCTTGGAGCTCTCCTTCTTATCCATACTCCTCGCCTCCATCGCCTTCCCGTGGCCTGGCCACATGTCGCCCCTGGCATCTGGGGTCACACATTCATCATCCAGCCGGAGTGTCCTGCAGTAGATAGGATGCCCCCTGGCCTGCCCTACCTTCCAGCGGCCTCGTTGGCTTCTCCCTGGCTGGGCTGTGCTTTCCCTGGCTGAGGTCAGTGCCTGGGGCACCCTCCTTCACCATCTCTCTTGTTTTCTTGAGTATGGATGGCCACATGGCGTGGCTGCCTCCTCTGTTTTCTTTTGCAGCTCGCAACAGGTCCAGTATTTGAGGCAGGGGCCTTGGGCCACCAACCTGCCCGCTGGGGCCAGGCGACAGCAGTGGGTTCTGTGCAGACTGCAGCCAGGTGTTCCTTCTTGCCAGCAAACTCCCCGACTGCGTCTTCAGCGCCGAAAATGTCCAACTGTCCTGCTCTAGGCTGTCGTCATTGTCCAGGTAGCTGCTGTTGCTGTCTGAGTGGGAAGGCACATTTCAGGGACAAGGGAGCGGGCTGGCAGACAGGGGTCTGTCACTGCCCTTCCCAGGGGCCAGCAAGATCATTTTGGAAATGTCAGGGATAGCTCCAGCAAACATCAGCTGGGCGGATGTGTTGCCCAGCACGAGGACCAATCCACAAACTTGCTTTTGGCCACAGGGGGTGCAGACACTTTGGTTTCCTTTGGTGGCTTGGAGGAATGGTCAGGGTCAAGGCCACCCAGGCTGAGGTCCACAGCCTTTGAGGCCACTGACTTCTACTTGCTTGGCGTTTTCCTGTGGGGTTTGGGCAAGGCACTTTCTGTGGGATGGTTCATGAGGTGGGCAGGAGAGCCAGGCTGCTCCCCCCTGGGAGGGGTTTTCTGCAGTGGGTCCCTGCTCACCTCCTTTCTTATCTTCAGCTGGAACAGCTGGATGGCCTCTTTGATGCTGCTGGAGTCGGATACCTTGAGCACCAGGGCTGTGCTAGGTTCCCTGTCCCCTCTTCCCAGGGGAGGAGCATCGAGAAGCCGAGGAATGGGGTGTGCGGGGAGGGGGCCTTTTCCCTGCTGCTGCTCCCCACCCCCATATAAAATTTAAAAAAATCAATTTAACTTAATACAACACTGAAGAAGCCCTGGCCGGTTTGGCCCAACAGTTAGAGTGTCAGCCTGCAGTCCGGAGAGACCCGGGTTCGGTTCCCGCTAAGGGCATGTACCTCGGTTGCAGTTTGTCCCCGGCCCTGGTTGGGTCGTGCGGGTGGCAACCACTCGATGTGTCCCTTTCACATCGATGCTTATCTCTCTCTCTCTCTCCCTCCTACTCTATCTGAACAAAAAATGGAAAAATGTCCTTGGGTGAGGATAAAAAAAAAAAAAAAAAAGGAAAACACTGAAGAAGCACTCAAAAATGTCATGCAGATGACTCCACCTGGAGGGAGATAATGTACTCCATTCATTTGAAGAGTGTACTTCCATTTTATTTGTCCATTATTTTTCACAATTTTTACTATGTGTTAACTTTTCCTCTAAAAGTCCAGGAAACATGCAAATAGCTAAATTATAAAAATCTTAAACTTATTTGTCACATTTAAAAAAAGGGCATCTAATCCCCAAATCTAGTGAGTATCATAAAGTAGCAGGAGTCCCACCTTGGAGTTTAGATTTTCCCTGGAGAAATTCCGGGCTGCTACCAATACTGTGGCCCAGTTTATACTGGGCAACTTGAGTTTGAAATGGATAGCTGATGTAGTGTATATTTTATTTAGTACCCAACAAAAATGTTCTTGGAAGCCCTTGAGTTAGAAGTCCCGGAAAATCTTTAACCTGAGTACAACAGTGAAATGCTAGCTTAAATTGAGTTTCAGCACATCATAATGGAGTATATAGCCTCACTTGAAGTCTTCTTAAAAAGGGGCCCAGCTAGCTTAGTAATGTGCTACTCTAACAAAATCCATTATGAGTTATCTTCTGACAGCAAATAGGAAATGGAAAAATCAGTATATCTGGGCCAACTGAAGAGTTCCTGAAAGAGTTATAAAATACTTTGGATGTTGACAGTGAAAGTAACCATAGGAGGCCCTTGTTTGGCTTCGGTTGTATTTGTCTGCACAGACCTGCTTTAGTTTCAACCCCATTAGAACACTGCACTTACAAGGATTTATTTTTGAATCCAAGAAATTAAGAGTTGCTTGACCTTCTAGTTCAATCTCAAAAGACTGTCTCTTTGGTGGGCTAACAGTGCAGGCCACTGTGGCGGATTTCTGGGTAGTCTGCAGCTCTTTCTGAGAAACTCAAACACTGGCATCAGATGACCTAACTTGACTGTTCTCTGGGCCTTTTTCAGTTGGCAAATAACTCTAAAATCGAGTCCTGTACGAAACAAATCATAATGCCGATTCTTAAGCAAGCAAAAGAAAGCAGGAGGGAAAACAAGCCTATGTAGATGGTATAGGCAGGCTTTATTTTGATTTTAATGAAACCTCCTGAAATAGTACACTTTGAAATACCAGATCTAAGGTTTGCCCAACTGTGACAAATTTCACTATGGTATAAATTTCTTTTCCATTAAAAAAAAAAACACACACTAAAAACATTGTTAAAAAGTGTTAAAACCTCATTTCCTAATGTGCTCTACCTATTGAAGCATCCACAATAACAGTTTAGAATGATATTTACACTAAATAATATCCTATTAGTAATTTGCTGCTTTAAAAGAAAATATTTACATTAGGTGTGCCATATACTATTTTATTTAATTACTGAAGAAATACAATAATACTTGACTTATGATATGCCCTTTATTTCACATGGGCAAACACCAAGCATTTGTACAAGTAGCTGTAGCAAAAAGAGAATTTCTGTTGTGGAAAGTTAAAAGAGAACAAAACAAAGACAGTCTGGCAGAAGTGGTTTTATGAGAAAATGTTTGAAGGACCACAAAGAGAAGGAGCAGCTACGTTTCTGGATTGTGAATGTTATAAGCCAACTCCATCGACTTTTTTTCGACTGAGCATATCACATTCCTTTCTGGGGGGAAAATCGCTCCTTTCCTTGAGAATAGCATGAAGAAGAATCAATGCTTGTTGCACTCTGAAGGCTTTTGGAACATTCCTTTGCCTTCTGGTAAAGTTTACTGTGGTGTCATTACAGAGAATGGCACTCAGTGGGAAACACGGGGGATAAGCTGGTTCATTTACTCTTGGCCTTTGAGAATAATTCTAATCCCTGTTTTAAGAATTTATTCATTGGGCCCTGGCCAGTTTGGCTCAGCGGTTAGAGCATCGGCCTGCGGTCCGGAGAGACCCGGGTTCGGTTCCCGCTAAGGGCACGTACTTCGGTTGCAGTTTGTCCCCGGCCCTGGTTGGTCGTGCGGGTGGCAGCCACTCGATGTGTCCCTTCACGTCGATGTTTCTCTCTCTCTCTCCTCTCTCTCCCTCCCACTCTATCTGTACAAAAAATGGAAAAATATCCTTGGGTGAGGATAAAAAAAAAAAAAAAAAAAAAAAAAAAAAAAAAAAAAAAAAAAAAGAATTTATTCATTGGAACAAATAAGGGAGCTAGAGGGACTCCTGTAATTAATAATACTTTCAATGCAAATCACACATTCCTTTCATAAAGATGTGTTTAGGAGCTAACTTGGAGCCCAGATAGAGCAATTGCCTGGGGATAGAACTATGGCTACATTCTTGACTACCAGACAGCTTTATTTTGAGAACTTGGTTTTTCCTATTATATAACTGTCTACCATAAAACATTAATATCAGATAAAAGGATAAACAAAATGTGTTGTACACATACAATGAAATATTTTTCAGCCTTTAAGAGGGAGGAAATTCTGATACGTGCCACAACATGGATGACTCTTGAGCACATTATGTTAGGTGAAATAAGCCAGACACAAAAGAACAAATATGGTATGACTCCACTCATACTATGACATCCCTACGGTATTCAAATTCACTGAGACAGAAAGTCGAATGGTGGCTTCCAGGGGCTGAGAGATAAGGAAATAGTGGATTGCGGTTTAATGGGCACAGCATTTCAGTTGGAAAAGCTGAAAACAGTTCTGGAGACGCGATGGCTGCACAATAATAAGAATGTACGTAATGCCACTAATGTGTACAATTAAAAATGGTTAAGAGGGTACATTTTATTATGTATATTTTACCACGATAAAAAGACAAAAATTAACATTATGTCAAAAAATCTGCAAAAAAGCTGTGAGCTTTGGGAAGTGACAAATTTGTATTTCAATGAAGAAGAAATGAACTAAAAGAATAAACTAAAGCGTGTTACTCTGAGAAAACACCTCCATTTTTTTGGAAAAATACATAAAATTGCCCTGGCCAGTCTGGCTCCGTGGTTAGAGTGTCAACCCACAGACCAATGAGTCGCAGGTTTGATTCTGGTCAATGGCATGTACCTGGGATGCGGTTTGGTCCTTGGCCCTGGTCGGAGTCGTGTGGGAGGTGACCAATCGATGTGTCTCTCTCACATCGATGTTTCTCTCTGCCCCCTCCCCCACTCTATCTGAAGATAAATGGAAAAATATCCTCAGGTGAGGATTTAAAAAAAAAAAAAGAAAAATACATAACATTATGTAATTTATAATGTTTTTAAACAAAAAGACAATCTGGACTTATAGAAATAAGGCACAACCACACACTGGTTAATAAAACAGTTCCTGGGAGAGAAAAACAAATTGAGCATTTTAAACTCAGTTAACAGTAAAATGTTAGCTATAAAACTAAACACTGAGATGGAGAAATCAGTGCAGTGACACCGTGAAATCTACTGGGATGACCCCGGTGGGCTTTGTGGGCACTGCAGAGGGCAGGCAGCTTGGCTTTGCTGGACTGGCATCAGGACACAGGGACAATGCCCAGAGACACTGGGAACTGCTGTTGTAGTGGGAGCAATGGACCGATTACAAATGACATTATGGGGTCCACAGTGCACTATAACCCGCAGCACATGGAAGAAACTTCTAACAGTGCTTTACTTTGAAAGAATACAGAAAGGGTAAAATAGATTTTTTTTTAAGATAAAAAGAAAATACATTACTTTTCATTTTTCACTTTTAAAAGCTTTATTGAGGTATCATTTATAAATCGTACAACTTACCCCTGTCCAGAACCTCCAGTACAATGCTGAACGGAAGTGGGCGGAGTGGACAGTCCTTGTTTTGTTTCTGCTTGTATTAGTTATTTACTGTTGCTTAACAAACGACCATATACCTTAGTAGCTTTTTGGGTGGGCTAAGTCTACTGATATCTACATTTAAAATGAAGAAACAAGTACTTTGGAAATATTCAGGACATATGATATTTCTAGCTCTCTCTATCCCAGGAATTTTGTTTTACGTGATATTTTTCTACTGCCCCTAGTACTTCGATATACTGATGGAAACAGATATGGGAGTTTTTGGCCATCCAGTCAGTAACAGTGGAATGAGAGACCCCAATACCCAAAGTGAGCAGCAGTGCACTTCAACCTCCAGCCCCAGGAGGCAAGTAGCACAAGAGCCACCACCACTGGCCCACTATCCAGCTGTTTTCATATTTGCTGAAGCTCATTCTTAATATGGAACGGGACCCTGAGAAGGTACCAGTAGCTCCGTCTTTGAAGGTCCTCAGATAGGTCTTATTATTCTAGACAGTTAAGTGCGAATTGACTGGACTATAAATTCATGGGAAACTTCGCTTTGGCATTTCCTGACTGGTAGTCTATTTAAACATCCAAATTTAACTGTGTATAAAAGTTATTTCTCAGACCCCAAATTGCTCGAAAACATCAAATTACTGCAGAAGGTCCTTTAGAAAACTTCCAAGTTCTAAAAATATGCTGTTCTCAAATATGACTACTAATTTAAAATCATCTCAAAAAAGCAAAATAGTACATCAAGAGTTGTAGTTTTCCAGTACTAACTCCAGGTCAGACAGAAAAACTCTCTAACTTTCCCTAAATAGTAAAAAAAATTATAATAAAGATGCCAGTAATACAAAACCTGGAGGGTTCCAGATACCAGCTTATTTCTAATGCAATATTTAAAAATATTACTTGATCGAGTATAAAAATTAACTTATAAATTTATATATAAAACTGTTAAGTTAGTGGCTATTGCCATTAGTTTTTTATTTATTAACCTAATCACTAATTATATTTTTAGAAAACAATTTTAGGACTTCTCACAAAAATAATCTTAAATAGGTGGGGTATCACATTTACTAAGAAAATAGCAGTACGCAATAAATGCTAACAGCTGTTGTTCAGAGGTGTGACAGATGGTGGGTGAGTGTTTAAAATTCAGTTGTCAGAGTTTGGCAGAGAGATAAATGTGTCATTTAACAATGTTTTATAACACTGCTGACTTATAAAATAAACATTTATTCTGTAAATAGGAACATTTCTACAAGAAATAGAGAACACTGAGAATCACCACCAAATAAATTTGCAAGATGCTTTTTATCTAAAAAAGAAAAAACTCCTGATTTTTCAGTCCATCAAAAAAAAATCCATCATCTGACAACCCCACATATCACATATAAGTTTCAACCCCACACTGGTTCAAAAATATCATTAAATGACATAACTACACGTTAACACCAATTCCCAAGAAAACCTAATTAATGAATGACAGGGTAACACATCACTATTTTATATTAGATTTGTGTAATTTGTACTTACACACACCTGAAAAGTCAACTCAGGGCAAAAATCAGTTTTCCATGCTATAATGGACTGAACACTGTCTCAGAATTCATGTCTACCTCAGAATGTGACCTTATCTGGAAATAGGGTCTTTGCAGATGTAATTAATTGAGATGAGGTCATATTGAATTAGGGTAGGTCTTAAACCCAACGACTTATAAGGTCACATGAAGACACAGAGTCACAGGAATACAGAGGAAAATTCCATGCGAAGATGAAGGCAGAGATTGAAGTGATGCATTTACAAGCCAAGGAATGCCAAGTATTGCAGGCAACTACCAGAAGATGGAAGAGGCAAGGAAGGATCCTTCCCTGGGGCCTTTGGAGGGAGTGCAGCCTCGCTGACATCTTGATTTAGGACTTCTAGCTCCAGAATTGTGAGGAAATAATTTCTGTTATTTTAAGCCACCCAGTTTATGGTACTTTGTTACAGCAGCTTTAGCAAATTAATACACATGCGAAACTGTATTGTATTAAAATTTATATACATATATAGGTATATATGTATATATATATGTGTGTGTATACACACACTCACACACACACACACACACACACACACACACACCCATCTCTGTACCAGTGCTTTTAATTTCTGAAAGTAGATATATTGGAACATCCTGGGCTAAGCATAGCTCCTTCTCAAGCCTTTTTATTTCTTCCTACAAAATGGGGAGCCGCATGTCTGTGCCAGGTGGGACAAGCTGGGTAGCAAATATTTAGAGATTCTGGACCTATTTCTAAACTACGGATTCAACTAGATGTGTTTTATTAGAATTCAAATCAGAAAGCATTTCCTTCCTCAGCGGAACCACTATGTTTCTTCTTTTGTTTTACTGTAAATTCTTTCAACATGGCAGATGTTTCGTTTCCTCCGAACAAACGCTAACAATGTTTCTTTGAATTTTGAGTTTGTTACTGTTTTAAACGCATGACTAGAAAAAATAAAATACTTTAGTATTTAGTCTTTAGTCTTCTGTAGGAACTTAATCCTGTTTCTTGTCATTTTAAAATTATGGCCTCAAATTTAGCTATTTGTGAATTAACAAATTATTTAAATATAATTAAGATATTTTATAAACTGGCTCAGTAGGATTAATAACAGTCAATCCATAGTCCAAAAAACTATACCACTAGGTGTCACTACTTGGAATCTTTGAAAAGAAACCAACATTGATTTTGCAAAACAAAATAATCCAAATCCAAGTATGGAATATGGAACATTAGAAAGAAGACTAATGACTGGTCAAAGTTTGAAAAGCTTCTTCTCGAGAGTCGGTCATACCATGTTCGTTTTTTTTTTTTGTGCATACCATAAGCATTTAAGTATTAAAACAAATTTAATGGTTAGGTTTCTCTATGTGGCAGCCAACTGAATACTTCATTGATTGCATTATTGAAATGTAGTCTCTTAGCTCTGAAATAAGAGCTTAATGAACAGTATTTATGGGCTGTAGATCATGATGGCCTATGTCATCCATGATGATTAAGCTTCCCTTGAAGGACAGCTCAGTTAGCATCTTCAGAACCAAATGCATCCGAACACTGCCCAGGGCCGGCCTTTCAGTCAGTCATTTCAGGAAGGGACCGGGCTTCACGTGTAGCACTTGTCTGCCAAATTCTGCAGACATAGCGTCTTTTTAATGAGCAGACCTCATTTTCAGTCCACCAGCTCCTTTTTAAATTGAGGTGCATTGATAAGGCAGATGCTGATACTGCAGACACATCTTTAAGTTTATAATTCATAAGCACCCCAAAGGACTTTAGACATGTTTTTCCTCTCTAAAATCTGAGTCTCTTCTGAAGTTGTAATAATGTCTACCCAAGAATGTAGCAGTTATTCAAAATAAATGTTTTCGGTGAGGTCTGAGAAGTTTAGCATTGGGCAATAATTGGTGGCCTGGCTCAGCTCCAAAGTCCAGTCTGTTTCTGACCATCTGCCCTTCTTTGTAAAAACCCGCAATGTTCTTGCATTTCCTCTGCAGTCTCAAGCTTGGTGCGCTCAGATACCTTGTTATATTAAGAAAAATACAACTTCAGAAACCAAGTTGGGCTTCTCTGAGCCTTTAAGTGACAAAAAATCCTTGATCTAAAGGTCAGTAAATCTTAGCAAATACCTAACCACTGACTACACAGAAATAAACCAAATCTCCAGGCCCTGCTGCAGCTTCTTTCATATATCCCACACACTAATTCCGCTAAAGGGTAGGACTTCTGTGGGAAACTCACAGTTGTGAAAACTTTCTGCATCATATGAAGCAATGATAGAGGACAACAGATATTTAAATAACCAATGAATAGAGGCCAAACGTTAATTAAATGACACATAATGACAACTATGATGATGATGTGATGGTGGTGGTGGTGGTGGTGGAGGAGGAGGAGGGCTAGAAGCAAGTCACAAAAGAGAATGAATTTCAAGGGCTTTTGGTGCCCAAGGAAAGTAAGCTATTTGAAATAAACTTAATCTGAAATGTCCTCGAATCACTTGAGATAAATTACACCAAAGAGAAGAACCATTTCCTTATTTCCCTGAGTACGCTTTTAGCTTTATTGGGATAAAATTGACAAATACAACTGTAATATATTTAAAGATTAAAACATGACGATTTGATAAATGTATACGCAGTGAAAGGATTCCCACAATCAAGTTAATTAACACACCCATTACCTCACATAGTTATCTTTTTTTTTTTGTTTTGGTGAAAACACTTTAAGTTCTACTCTCAACAAATTTCAATTACACAATACAGTGTTATCCACTATAGTCACCATGTTATACGTTACATCCCCAGACTATATTCATCTTATAATTGAAAGCCTGTGCCCTTTTACAATTTCCCCCTGGCCAGGGACAACCATCATTCTATTCTGTTTCCATGAGTTCATTTTTTTTTAGGATTCTATATATAAGTGACACCATGCAGTATTTTTCTTTCTCTGCCTCGCTTATTTCACTAACTGCATTTTAAAACTATGCTTCCCAGCTTTCTTGCAGCTAGGTATGTATATAACTAGTACTTGCAAATGAAATATGGGCAAAAGTGATATAGCCCATTTCCAACCTTGACCCTACAAAGTTTTCCATTTTCTTTCACCTGCTGGCTGGGTGCAAAGGATGAAGTGGAAGATTCCAAGGGGCTGGGAGATGGCAGAACTACATAGTGGAAGAGACTTGGATCCCTGAATGACTATGTGGAAGAGACCCGCTCCCATCTTCCTGTATTAGGCTATGATGTGAGCAAGAAATAGAATATAAGAAAGCCAAACTAATTTTTTAACATTTGATAATTTAGTTTGACCACATTTATGGAAAGAAGTCAATGTTAGATACCTATGGCTGCACTTAGTGTGAAGTTGAACATAATGCAATACTCTTAGTTTTGCTTTTCCCAAACCAGTCCTGATCAATTCAACAGGACTGTGATTAAAAAAATTATGTGCCCAAATTAGTTTGAGAAATGCTCTTAACGTTAATCAGGTTTCTTTGCTATAGGATATCTCAGAGGTGTTAATATACTAACATCCATTGTAAATCTGTAAAAAGGGAATAAAGAATGTAGCATTTCCCAAACTTAATTAGTCAAGCAATAATTTAACCAATAAATTTAAGATCTACCCCCCCATGGCAATACTCATCACTGTCTCCCAGAGCAACGTCCTGAAGAATACATTCCAGACAATTTTGCCTTAGTTGCATTTGTATCAATATGGTGCACTGATCAGAGTTGGCACCAAAAGTTCTAGGCAACCCAAAGCAAATATTACTCTATTAAGGGAAGGTTTTTCTTGGGAAGAAACCTAATATATACTACTAGACTAATATGTACTAAGAAAGTTTTCACTGCTGAAGTGAATCAAGTTCTCTAAGAAAGGCATTTTACTAAAATGTGACTGAAATGAAAGCAGATGTAAACTATCAACTTTTGATTTTTCTTTTTATCTCAATCTGCTGTCAATGGAGCTTGTCCTATTTAATAATGAAGTATATCCTTATGCTTTAAGGAGAAGACACTGAATCTATGAAAACCAGCAATGTTAAATATGAAATATATGACTACAGTCCAATACACAATATTTTATTTGTTTTTCTCTCCTATACTCATGCTTGAGGTCAATGTTTTAAAACAGTGTTTAAAGCAATAAAAAGTAATCACAGCTAAGATCAATGGATTCTCCTAACAGACATACACACATATACACATACACATAATTTTTTTCACCGTGACTTGCTGGGTTATATTGCATTGTGATATATATAAATATAATATTTTATTTTAGTTATAAATCTGTGATTGATGATTTCCCACAGACTTAAGGCGACTGAAAAAAGATTGTTATGATGGACATCGAGAAATTTATATAAAGTAAAATCATATGCTCAATTGTATCCCCCACAAATAATAATAAAAAGGAAGACTTACATCTAGTAGTGTGTGAAGATGCTGATCCTGGAAAACACTGTGTAGAAAATCTAAGTCCTTTTCACTGCAGTCTGTAAGTGCGTGAATTTCTTCCAGGCTGTCCAGCACCTGTGAGACTGCTCCTAAGGGGAACAAACAGAAAAGAAACAGCCAGTACAGAAAGTCCATGTCAGACTAACCTTTGTGATCTAAATCTTGCATTTCAGAACAATGGGCTAACGAACAGAACTTCAAAGGTTGCTGTCCTCAGTGAAGGACAGACTTACACAGAATTTCATAACTTTAAGGATAGAGTATTTTCAATGAGTTGATGTTCTTAACGATGTAATGTGTGCGCTTCGTTTTTAAAGCTTGTCTTACTCGAATTAAGGAAATTCATCAACTATGAGCTACTGGAAGATCCGGTACAGCAAGTTATGCATCAGATGAATGTGGGTCCCATGACCCCGTGATGTTTTGGAATATGACAGAAATAACACAGGTGAGCCTTTCATATAGGTGCATTCCATCAGGAACTGAGGAAAGCCGGCTGTAGATCTGAGGGGCAAACATTTTCATCTGGGCGCTCCTGAGGTGTAAAGTAGGCTTCTTAGGATTTTTAAAGCTCAAACTTAAGTTGACAAATATCCCAATCCATTCTTTTTCTTTTGTTCACATACAAAGTCAAGAGAACCAAGTTGTTCTCAGTCTGTTGAGCTTTTATTCGGAAGACAAAGACAAAAGGTAAGTATACCGACTGACACTTCCAAATACCATATTAACCATTAGGGCAAATCATTTTTGCAGGGCAAAAGCAAATGGTAGTGTGGTCGCTTTAAGTTTTCTCTTATAACTAGGAATCCTGAGAGCTATCAGCAGAGAAAGAGACGTACTGAGTAGTAACCAAGTCACTTACGCAGCCTTAAAGAAATGATTATCCTATTTCACTCTGCAGACAACACAGACATACATACATACTCCAGAGAAAGAAAAGAACCCTGAGAGGTGAGGCTTCAGAATATTAGCATTCACGATGTTAGGAAAATTCTAAGAATAAGGCCCTTGTTACACATGTAAGTCTTCGATCAGTAGTTTTCAGACAGCGGCAATTCTGCCCCACATTTCTGGTTGTCACAACTGTGTTGGTGCTGGTGGGAGGGGGATAGGTTGTGCTACTGTTGTCTAGTGCGTAGAGGCCTGGGATGCTATTTAACATCTTACAATGTCCAGGACAGTTCCCATTCCCCCCAAAAAATTATGCAGCCCAAAATGTCAATAGGGCTGAGGTTCAGAAACCTTGCTTTAGATAAAGATAGAAATCTTAAATCTTTCTGTTCTGGAACTTTATGCTGCTTCTAATTACTTCTGGTCTTGAATCTTTACTCATTTGTATGTATAGATTGGTAAGAATGTAAATGGGTAGCACTTTTCCAGAAAGTAATCTGGTAACATAAAATAAAGAGCCTTAATAATGCTCACGAACTTTGATTCTGTAATTCCATTTACAAAAATCTACCTTAAGAAAAAACAGAAAATGTAGAAAAAGGTCTATGTATAAGATATTTATCATAGAAAATGGAAAAGATATAATAATTAGAGAATGATCACATAAATTATAGAACATCTATATAATGGACTATGTAGCCAAATGAAAAATGCTTTTAAAGATTTTGAAAAATAGAGAAATCCTCATGATATAAAATCCAAAAGAAAGCAGAATACAAAACCACATAAACTATGTATTTGCAATGATGACTGAAAAAATATATATAGATCCAGAATAAAATACTCCAAAAGGGTAACAGTAGTTATCTTTATTGTCCTATTTATACTTTATTCTGTACTTGTCCATATGTTCCAAGTTTTTTTTGCAGTACTATTTCATTATATTAAAGATTTGGGGCTTAAGCCATAAATCAAGTGTTTATCCACATGGAAATTACTGTGGCCAGTTTGTTTTTTTTTTAATTTGACTTTTATTTTGAGATAACTGTAGATTCACATGCAGTTGTAAGAAATAACACAGAGATCTCACGTATGCTTCACCAAGTTTCCCCCAATGGTAACATCTTGGGAAACTGTTACAACAGCACAGCTGGGGTACTGACATTGATACAAGTCAAGCTACAGAATATTTCCATCACCACAAGGATCCTTTTTATAGCCACATTCATTTTCCTCGTACCCTATTCCCTCCTAACCCCAACAACCACTACTCTGTTCTCCATTTATATAATTTCATCGTTTTAAAGATGTTATATAAATGAAACACACAGTATGTAATCTTTTGGGATTGGCTTTTTTGACCTAGCATAATTCTCTGGAGATTCATCGAGGTTCTTACACCTATCAATAATTTAATCCGTTTGAATGTTGGGTAGTATTTCATTGCATGGATGTACCACAGTTTGACCATTCATCGTTGAAGAGACTGTGGATACTTTTAAATTTTGAATAATTACGCCCACTAGGCTATGGGTATTCTTTCACTGGAAACATTAAGTGGACATTAATGGGATAAAAAGGTACAAGGCAGAAATCAATCCTTATCTCCCCTGTTGTTTCTGAAAAGGTATTAACTCAACCCACTTCCTTCTACCTGCTCTTCTCAGGACTTTTACTTTGTTCTGAGTAGAAAAAAATCTGGAAATTAGTTCAAAGTCAGCTCATTCATCATCCTTTACTGAAAGCCTTGGAAAGCAAGAGATGATATGAAGAAATTAGTACTAAATGTCCCAGTGAATCCCGAACCCTAGCACACCATCAACAGCAGAATTAGATGATACCAGCTTTATAAAGTTACGAAAGCCAGTTCTAAATTTCTGGACTTATGAAACTGCAATAACAAAAATACTAGCGAAAAAATTTTTTTTGTATATTAAAAAAATTCAACAGATCCCACAGAAACCTAGTTATCATTTTCAATCAGTTATTTTTGTGAAATCTTATCTAATTTTTATTGTTTTCCCCCCAGTATTGCTTATGCTGATATATAATCTAGGTAGAAATTTATTAATACTATAAGATTAAAATAAAACAACCGTGTATCTAGTGGATACTAAGGTGGCAAGCCTACCTGCCGGGAAGCAGTTTTGGCTGTACCAGACCAAGGATGTATCATTTGTTGGTCTGTGAACTCCCAAAGCTCTGTGCAATTCCTGTCCCCCCAACACACTCTATGAATTACCCTATGTGTCCACTTGTTCACTTTTCTGTGCTGTGAGGTCCTTAAGGCAGGTCTATATTTGATTCATTTTATAAGATCCACAAGTTATACACTAAATTAATGAAGTATTAAAGTAACATCATAATGACAGTAGCTCCTGATTTCTTGAGTGTTTGTTATGTGCCAGGCATATCCATAGGAAAACGAAGTAAGGTAGATACATTACCTGACCTTTCTCGATATGGAAGTGAGGTTCAGAGAGGCCAAGGACGGTCACAGCTAGAAGGGGCGGGGCCAGGGCTCAACTCTGGTGTGTCTTGCTTCAAAGTCTATGCCCTACCTGACTTACTACACTAATTGGCCATACCAGGAAGCATAGGGGGAACGTTCAACAAGAAGCTATGTGTGGTTTATGCAAGGATATGGTGTTTAAAAAAAAACTTGAACCCTATTGAGTCAGACAATAACCAAAGTCTTTATTGAATGTTCCTGCTTTTTGCCACATGCTAAGCAGGAGCTTCAGAGAAAACAGGTATGATCTCTGGCCTAGAAGGAGGGACTCTCAGCCTGCTGTGTGAAGTAGTCACCCTGAAGTAAATGGGCACAGAAATAGGTTGCCTGGGGGGAGAGTCTCAGAGAGGAGTTGGACGAGCAGAAGGAATTCAGCACCTCCACCTGGAGTCTAATCTGCTTGTAGGGGCCCAGTGGATGCTCTGCTGGAAAGCACAAAGGCATCTGTCAGTCTGTTTCCAGAAGGCAAGAACCACTAGGTCAACAGGTCTATTTAACCTCTTTGCATCTGCTGTCTTTTCGGAACTGATTTATAGTCTTATCTTGTACCCTAATGTGACTAACTCTGTGAATTTTCAATCATGAAAGGAAGCATTTCCATAGCTGCACTCAAGTTGCCTATTTCAAACTCTGAAAAGTGCAACTAATTTTAAGTTTCTGAAATTAGGTAGGAAAATTAGTTTGTACTCCATTTCTCCTTCATCTTTTCAAATTGAATAAACACTATTTTTGGTCTAACCTTAAAATCTTTCTTCACCTTTGATCATTTTAACACCTTCCACTGACACCTCCTTCTAGTTCCATTATTTTTTTTCTTTGGGTATAACCAGCAGAACCACAGAAACATTTTTAGTCTGGCAGATGTATATAATTGATATTGAGAGTTCAATACCAAGCCCATCTAAAAGTTTTATAATTTTTCAGTTCATTATAAAACCTAAATGTACACAAATGCATTTTTGGGGCTTTTCCATTGCTATTTGTTTTAAACTGAGGCAGTAATAACAATGAATAACACAAAACAACACAACACATGCACAGGCTCTTAAGCTGCTACTAGTATTTAGTTTGTTGATGCTGTCAACTCGGAAAGAAATATTCATTTTTCTCAAAAACAGAAAAGGATGTTTTTTAAAAAACTTTTTTTTCCTTTATGGGTTTTAGAGAAAGAGAAAGGGAGAGGGAGAGAAAGATAGAAACATCGATGAGAGAGAACATTGACTGGCCGCCTCCTGCATGCCCCCTACTGGGGATCGGGTCCACAACCTGAACATATGCCCTGACCAGGAATCAAACTGGCGACCTCTTGGTGCGTGGGTCAATGCTCAACCACTGAGCCACACCAGCTGGGCTAAGAATGTTTTAAAAAAATTATTATTATTTAAATTATTATTATGTTTTTATTGATTTTTTTAAAGAGAGAGGAAGGGAGAAAGAGATAGAAACATCAGTGTGAGAAAGAAACACTGATTGGCTGCTTTCTGCATGCTCCCTACTGGGGATTGAACCCGAAACCTGGGCATGTGCCCTGATGATAATCGAACTGGGATTTCTCAGTCCATGGGATGATGCTCAGTCCACGGAGCTACATTGGTCGGGCTGGAAAGGATGTTTTTATATAAGACCTCTATATAAAGTTGTAACTGCCTTGAAGAAAATAAATGAATAAATAGTACATGAGTTCACCCCTCTAATTACAAGATTGTAGGTATCCTATTCACATTTATATTCCAGGCTGCACTTGCATTGCGCTTTGCACAAAAACACTATAAAATGATGTGTTCAACTAAAATCAATATTTTCTGAGCAAATTCTGAAGAACTGAAAATAAAGTATTATAACATAATTACAAAAAAACAGTTAATTATAGAAACTCATAGACACAGATAATAGTATGGTGATTACCAGAGAGAGAGGAGGGTGGGAGGGAGGTAGGAGAGTAAAGGGGGGATAAATGGTGATGGAAGGAGACTTGACTTGAGGTGGTGAACACACAATAAAATATACAGCCCTGGCCGGTTTAGCTCAGTGGTTAGAGCGTCGGCCTGCGGTAAATAGAGACCTGGGTTCGGTTCCCGCTCAGGGCGCGTACCTCGGATGCAGTTTGTCCCCGGCCCTGGTTGGGTTGTGTGGGTGGCAGCCACTCGATGTGTCCCTTTCACGTCGATGTTTCTCTCTCTTTCTCTTCCTCTCTCTCCCTCCCACTCTATCAGAACAAAAAATGTCCTCGAGGATAAATAAAATAAAAATAAGATATACAGATGATATATTATGAAATTATACACTTGAAACTGATACAATTTTATTAACCAATACCACCCCAATGAATTCAATAAAAATTTAAAAATTAAATTATTTTAATCCTTTTATTGTATAATAGTTCATTACTTCCAAAGTGCTTTTACATTTATTACCTTATGTGATTTCACAGTAACTGTACCCTGTAGGCAAATATTTTTATATTTGAAGAATCAGAGTCTCAGCAGTGTTAAATAACCCTGGGGCCACAGTGGTGAGAAGAAGAGCGAGTCCCAGAACCCAGGTCTCTCACAACCCACTATAGACTGGCCCTTCCTTAAACCATGTTTCTCTCTCAGCAAGGTACCTGAATAATTTGCATTCGATAATGAGATTATATCCAATTTCTGTTTGATCTTTAATTTCAATTTTACCATATAAAATTTATTTTCTTAGGCCTTGCTCCAAACTTTCAAAATGACAAATTTATTAGAAAGTAATCAAGCTTTGAGAACAGGAGATGGCAGCGGGCAGGATCGGAGGGAGGGTGAGTGTGTGAGAGAGTGAGCGAGTGTGTGAGAGAGTGTGAGTGGACGTGAAGGTGGACGACCACACCCGAGCAGTGCAGAGACGCAGAGCAGAAGGTCCCTGTGCTGTGGACGGAGCAGCCGGCTACCACGGTAAGTGGCCCTTGAGGGTGCTTCTCCCTGCGCCACTGGGAGGTCCCAGCATTTTGGAAGATCCCGGGTCTTCCCTGGGAGGAGGCAGTGGGAGCGGCTAGGGCCCAGCAACCTGAGCCCACCAGCACACCTGGCACCATCGGACCAGTGGACACTCTGTGTCAACACACACTGGTGCACAGTACTGGAGCTCCCAAGGTGCCAGTCTCGGAAGCCAGAGACACCCAGGACCCAGCACCATCCCCCATAGTAGCAGCCCGATCAGAGTCGAAATATACCCCCAGCAACAGAGGCTGGGAGCAGACATCCATCCCCAGGCAACAGAAGCACAGACCAGCAGCACTCCCCAGACAACAGCAGCAGGATCCTGGGCTCCACAGAGGCCTGTGCGGTCCAGTAGCTCACAAGAGCAGAGGGAAGCCAGAGCCTGAGAGAGACTGGTGAGATCCAGCTGCCTGCCCCCGGGGAAATGCAGGGTGCGGGGGCACCAGAGAGGCCTGTGTAACCCAGTTACCCGCGGGACCTGTGGGGTGCTGAAGCACCAGAGAGGCCGGTGCGACCCAGGAGCCCATAACATAGGCATAGAGCTGGGTCCCCAAAGGGACTGTGTGATCCAGTTACCCGCAGGACCTGCAGGGTGCGGGGGCACCAGAAAGGCCTGTGTAACCCATTGTGCACAAGATAGGCTTAGAGGATGTAAAAATGGAGGCGGAGTGAATAGAAGCTACACAGACGATCTCCCAAGACCAAACGGGAATTACAACTAAAATAAAGATAAATCCTTGGAAAAAAGCAATAGAAAAGCAGCAGGACAGGACCATATAACCAGGGACACTGGTAGGATCTGTGGAGGCATGAAAGGGTGGCGGGCTGGGAGCCCACGAACAGCAGCAGTCTTAGCTGTGAGCAGCACCCTTGGGGACAAAAGACCAAGCCCCCTCCACAGCCCAGAGAGCCAGGACAGAGCACTGAAATAGCCATAGCCACTCACCTGGGGGGTACAACAGAGGGACAGCAGACTGGGCTGGAACTCTGTGGGGACACCCGGGATTTGGAGGGCACTCAGAGTTTTTGCTGAATTGTGGCCACAAAGGACAGTGGCCAGGGTGCTCCTTCCCAAAGTTGTGGGGAAAAGCAGCAGCCTCCCCGCACTGGGAGAGTCGGCATTTCCCAGGTGAGGCAAATAAAATAAATTGAGGCTCATTAACAACCAGCATCTATCCCACCCTCTGGAAATCCTCTTATGCAGAACACCAGGGCTACATTCCAAGGCACTGAGTAACTGAGACTGCTAGCCACCAGGAAAAAGCGAGAGGATAACTGAACCTTTCTTGGGTTTGCAAATCTACCCAGGAAAGTAAGACTTGACAGTGGTGTTTAACATGGGCCCACCCAGGCTCAACCAAACCGAGTAGAGGGAGCCACAAACAGCAGAACACCAACACTCACAGGGAAAATTTGGCAGGCTCCAAAATCTACTGGTGAAACAAAGAAACAAATCCCAAATGAAAGAACAAGCGAACTCTATCGAAGATGAGATAAATGAAATGCAGCTAAGCAAATGATCAGAGGTAGAGTTCAGAGCCATGATCTTGAGGAAGCTCAACAGCATGAGCAAGGACATAAGCACCATGGGTAAAGATATAGAAACATTGAAAACCAACCAAGTGGAAATGAAGAATGACATAGCAGAAATTAAGAATACATTGGAAGGACTAACCAGAAAAGTAGAGGGAGCTGAGGACCCGATCAGTGCATTAGAAGACAGGGTAGAAAAATTCAAGCAAACAGAAAACCAAAAGGAAAAAATAATTAAAAAATAGGAAGATAGCTTAAAAGAACTGTGGGACAACAGGAAACGTAATAACATTCACATCATCAGAGTCCCTGAAGAGGAAGAAAACAAGCAAGGGATAGAGAATATATTTGAAGAAATAGTGACAGAAAACTTTCCTAACTTGATGAAGGAAGACGGCATTCAAGTTCAAGAAGCACAGAGAGCCCCAAGTAAGAAGAACCCAAACAGGCCCACACCAACAAACATAATAATTAAAATGCCAAAAATTAAAGACAAAGAGAGAATCCTAAAGGCAGCAAAAGATAAGCAACAAGTTATGTACAAAAAGATCCCATAAGGCTCTCAGCTGACTTCTCAACAGAAACACTACAGGCCAGAAGGGAGTGGCATGAAGTAATCAAGGTCATGAAAAACAAGGATCTGAATCCAAGACTACTCTACCCAGCAAGGCTATCATTGTAAATAGAAGGTCAAATGAAGAGCTTCCCAGACAAAAAAAGGCTATGGGAATATATTAACACCCAACCAGCACTGCAAGATATGCTAAAAGGACTGCTGTAATTAGTAGAAGAAACAGGAAGAAAAATAGAACCACACTAAACAAAAATGACAATAAACAAGTACATATCAATAATCACCTTAAATATGAATGGTTTGAATGCTCTGATAAAAAGACACAGAGTAGCTGATTGGATAAGAAAGCATGACTCACATACATGTTGTTTACAAGAGACCCACCTCACAACAAAAGACTCATATAGGTTGAAAGTGAAGATGGAAAAAAATCTTCCAAGCAAACGGAAAGGAAAAAAGAAGTTCGGGTAACAATACTCATATCTGATAAAATAGATTTCAAAATGAAGACCATAACTAGAGACATAGAAGGCCACTACATAATATTGAAAGCATCTATCCAATAGGAAGATATAACCTTGGTAAACATATATGCATCCAACATAGGAGCACCAACATATATTAAAATTCTTCTGGAGGACTTCAAAGGACAAATCAACAGCAATACAATCATAGCAGGGGACTTCAACACCCCACTGAGATCACAGGATTGATCTTCTAGACAAAAAAATTTACAAGAAAACACAGACTCTAAATGAAGCATTGGATCAAATGGATTTAATAGATATCTACAGAGAATTATACCCCAAAACTGCAGAATTCACATTCTTCTCTAGTGCACATGGGACATTCTCAAAGATAGACCACATGTTAGGGCACAAACTAAGTCTCTACAAGTTCAGGAAAACTGAAATCATATCATGCATCTTCTCAGATCACAATGGCATGAAACTAGAAATCAATTGCAACAAGAACAATTGCAAAGACATTTGAAAACATAGAGGATAAATAGCATATTAGTGAACAATGAATGGGTTAAGGAGATCAAGGAAGAAATTGAAAACTTCCTGGAAACCAATGAAAGTGAACACAGAAGAAACACAAAAACTATGGGATTCAGTGAAAGCAGTTCTGAGAGGGAAGTTCATAGCACTACAGGTCTACCTCAAGAAGCAAGAAAAATTTCTAACAAACTATCTAACCTCACAACTTAAAGAACTAGAAAGCAAACAGAAAGAAAACCCCAGAGCAAGTAGAAGGAAGGAAATAGTAAAGATAAGAGCAGAAATAAATGACAAGGAGACCAAAAAAAAACACAAAAAAAACCTCAAAGGATCAATGAAACAAAGCTGGTTCTTTGAAAAGATAAACAAGATTGATGGACCCTTAGCTAGACTCACCATGAAACAAAGAGAGAACCCAGATACACAAAATCAGAAATGAAAGAGGAGACATAATCGCGGACACCACAGAAATACAAAGAATTGTTAACAAATATTATGAACAATTATACGACAAAAAATTCAACATTCTAAGCGAAATGGACCAATTTCTAGAAATATATAGTCTCCCAAAACTGAACCGGGAAGAGATAGAAAACCTGAACAGACCAATAACAACAAAGAAATTGAAGATGTAATCAAGACTCCCAGCAAACAAAACCCCAGGTCCGGACAGCTTCACGGGGGAATTTTACCGAACATTCAAAGAAGAACTAATACCCATTCACCTCAAACTATTTAAAAAAATTCAAGAAGAAGGAAGACTTCCAAACTTGTTTTATGAGGCCAGCATAATTCTAATTCCAAAACCAGAAAAAGACACTACAAAGAAAGAAAACTACAGGCCAATATCTTTGATAAACATAGATGCCAAAATCCTGAACAAAATACTAGCAAAATATTAGCAAATCGAATCCAGCAATACATCAAAAAAATTATTCACCATGACCAAGTTGGATTCATCTCAGGGATGCAAGGCTGGTACAATAATGTGATACAAACATAAACAAAATGAACAAAAATCATATGATCATATCAATAGATGCTGAAAAAGCATTCAACAAAATCCAGCACCCATTTCTGATAAAAACGCTCAGCAATCTGGGAATAGAGGGATCATATCTCGAAATAATAAAGGCCATATATAAAAGACCTACAACCAGCATCATACTCAATGGGCAAAAATTAAAAGCATTTCCCTTAAGAACAGGAACAAGACAGGGATGCCCACTTTCACCACTCTTATTTAACATAGTACTGGAAGTCTTAGCCACAGCAATCAGACAGGAAGAAAAAATAAAAGGGATCCAAATTGGAAAGGAGGAAGTGAAACTGTCATTATTCGCAGATGACATGATACTATATGTAGAAAACTTCAAAGACTCCATCAAAAATTGACTAGACTTAAAAAATGAATTTGGCAAAGTAGCAGGATACAAAATTAATGTCAAGAAATCGATGACATTCTTATATACCAATGATAAACTCACAGAAAGAGAAACTGAAAAAACAATCCCATTTACCATCGCGGCAAAAAAATTAAGATACCTAGGAATAAACTTAACCAAAGATGTAAAAGACCTATTTGCCGAAAACTACAGGAAATTGAAAAAAAGAAATAGAGGAAGATATAAAAAAGTAGAAGAGCATACCTTGTTCATGGATTGGAAGAATTAATATTAAAATGTCCATATCACCAAAAGCAATCTATAGATTCAATGCAATCCCCATCAAAATACCAACGACATACTTCACAGAACTAGAACAAATACTTCAAAAGTTCATATGAAACCAAAGACCCCGAATAGCCACAGCAATTTTGAAAAAGAAGGACAAAGTTGGAGGGATCACAATACCAGATATCAGGTTATACTACAAAGCCACTGTAATCAAAACAGCCTGGTACTGGCACAAGAACAGGAATATAAACCAGTGGAACAGAACAGAGAACCCAGAAATGGACCCAAAGGAATATGCTCAATTCATATGTGACAAAGGTGGCAAGAGAATACAGTGGAGTAAAGACAGCCTCTTTAATAAATGGTGTTGGGAAAATTGGACAGCTACATGCAAAAAAATGAAACTAGACCATCAACTTACACCATACACAAGAATAAACTCAAAATGGATAAAAGACTTAAATGTGACTCATGAATCCATAAAAATCCTGGAAGAAAACGTAGGCAACAAAATTGCGGACATCATACGCAGCAGAATTTTCAATGATACATCACCGAAGGCAACAGAAATAAAGAAGAAAATGAATATATGGGACTACATCAAACTAAAAATCTTCTGCACAGCAAAAGATACAATCATCAAAGTGGATAGGCAACCCACTGTATGGGAGAGCATAATTGCCAATGATATATCAGACAAGGAGTTAACTTCCAATATATACAGAGTGCTCATACAACTCAACAAAAGGAAGACAAAGAACCCAATTTAAAAATGGGCAGAGAAACTACACAGACACCTCTCCAAACAGGACATACAAATGGCTAAGAGACATATGAAGAAATGCTCAACATCACTAATCATCAGAGAGATGCAAATTAAAACAACAATGAGGTATCACCTCACACCTGTCAGAATGGCCGCCATCAACAAATCATCAAACAACAAGTGTTGGCGAGGGTGTGGATAAAAGGGGACTCTAGTACACTGCTGGTGGGAATGCAGACTGGTGCAGCCACTATGGAAAACAATATGATGTTACCTCAAAAAATTAAAAATTGAACTTCCATTTGACCCAGTGATCCCACTTCTGGGAATATACCCTAAGAAGCCTGAAACACCAATCAGAAAGAATATATGTACCACATGTTCATAGCCACACTATTTACAATAGCTAAGATCTGGAAACATTCCAAATGTCCTTCAGTAGACGAATGGATAAAAAAGCAGTGGTACATATACACAATGGAGTACTATGCAGCTGTAAGAAAGAAAGATCTCTTATCCTTTGAGACAACATGGAGGGACCTGGAAAGTGTCATCCTAAGCGAAACAAGCCAAACAGAGAAAGACAAGTATCATATGATCTCACTTATTTGTGGAATATAATGAACATAACAGTCTGAGGAATGGGGTTGTCCGAGAGATGTGGAAGTGGGGTACAGACTGAAAATCCCCCGAAGAGGGGGTGGTGGGAGAGATAAACCATAGAACTTATATGCATGTATGCATGAACAATGGACATGGACAACAAAGCTGGGGACAGGGCGGAGAGGGAAGGGGAGACGGGAATCAGTGGGGGCAAAAGGAGAAACATCTGTAACAAAAATAAATTAATTCATTAAAAAAATTTTAAAAGTAATCAAACTTTGCCTTTAGAATAGTATTTCACTTTAATTTTGCATACTTCATTAGCAAATCACGTTTGTATCTAAAGATTAGGTTGTTAATTACACAGTTTAATTTTGAACTTTTCTACTTTTTCTAAGTATCTCATTGATACAAATGAGTTTCTCAAAAGTTTTCTGCTACTCATAAAATAATCAAAAACGCATAAAACTGTCAACTGTTTTAAGTATTCTGAGTCTGTTTCTTTTTTAATTTTTACTGAAGTTGTTGCGGTGGCATTGGGTAATAAAGTTATGTAGGTTTCAGGCGTACAGTTCTATAATGCATCATCTGTACATTGCACTGTGTGTCCACCACCCAGTCAAATCATCTTCCGTCACCATATATTTGGCCCCCTTAACCTTTACCCCACCCCCCCCTTCCCTCCGGTAAACACCATACTGTTGTCTGTGTCTATGAGTTTCAGTGTCAAAGTACTTTGTTTATTTTATTTTTTGAATTTAATATAATTAACTTTTCCCAACACCATTTATCCCCTCTATGTCCTCTTCCACCTCCATTCCCTTGCCACACTGTTGTCCATGTCCATGAGTTCTCTCTTTTTTTCTCAATCCCTCCATTCCCCCCAACACTTCTCTCCCCACCAGAGCTGTCTGCCTGCTTTCTGTCTACGAGTCTGGTCTATAGTAGCAAAGCACTTTAAATAACATTCTGCTGGTTGTTAAGTGCCTATTCACATAAAGCTTTACAACTAAGGAAAAGCACTACTTGATACCTCCACAATGCTGTCATTCCCAAATGACATAATGAGTCTGCTGATTTTTTTTTTTTTTAAAAGGAGAGGGGTTCTAAATCTGGAGAAACAAGAGCAGTTACAAATGGGAAGAGTGTTACATTTCAATAGCCATTGAGTTGTATGAGGTAGGCAGCCTCTAAGCTGGTCCCCAAGATCCCTGCCTGTTGGTATTCATACTCTCGTATAAGCAATCCCTTCTCTGGAGTGTGGGCAGGGCTTATTAGTGATAGGATGTCATTTCCAAAATTCGGTTCTAAAGACTATGGCTTCTGTTTTGAGCTCTCTTACTTCTGTCCTCCTCCTCTGACCATTCATGCAGAGGGAAGCAGAACTAGGGAGAGGCCCAAGAGCCATGGAGGAACTAAAGCCTGTCAATAACCATGTGAATGAGCTTGGAAGAAGATTCCCGCTGTAGTTGGGCCTTCGCGTGAGACTGCAGCTCTGGACGACAGCTTGACTGTAATTCATGACAGATCTTGAGCCACAGGCACAAGACCTATGCCCAGATTCCTGACCCATAGAAACTGTGAGATGATACGTGTTGTTTTGCGGTTATTCATTATATAGCAACAGATAACTAATATACTGTGAGATTTTTATACAGTCATGAACCACTTAATGACATTTAAGTCAACGATGGACCACATACACAATTTTGGTCCCAGAAGATTATAATGGAGCTGAAAAGTTCCTATTGCCTAGTGATGCAGCAGTCACAATGTCATAGTATAATGCATTACTTACATATTTGTGGTGATGCTGGTTTAAACAAACCTGCTGTGTTGCCAGTCATATAATAGTATGCTGCATACAATTACAGTAGTAGGATATACCACCTAGGTTTGTGTAAGTCACTGTATGATGTCTGCACAATGATGAAAGTGCCTTATGACACATTTCTCAGAATGTATCCCTGTTGTTAAGTGGCGTATGACTATATTAAATCAGCTGTAATTTGAGCTAAAACTAACTAATGTAACAAAATGGGACAATGAATTCAATTATTAGCTTCCAGATTTTCTAATTTATTTTTGTCTCTTATATACCCTTACCCCCCAAGTAAGCACAACATTAAGGTAAAGGTTTATTCTTTTGTTTTAATTGAAATTATTATTGAGATCATTAGAGAGTCATATGCAGTTTTAAGAAATGAAACAGAGATCCCTTGTATACTTTGCTCAGTTTCTCCATTGGTAACATTTCATAAAACTACATTATAATATCACAACCAGAATACTGTACATATTTGTGTGTGTATAAATTGCTTACATACCTTTTACTTTACTATTCTCCCATACTCAGATCACATCCCTTTGGAATTAAAATCTAGACATTACATTATTCTTTATAAATGTTCTTTCTGAAGGTAAAAGTTAAGAGGCATGAATTCATAGCTCCATATTAATAAACTAAAAAATAGAGTCAATAACAGAAAGTAATAAAAACAGCTTATAGATTATGTAATTGTCAAAGGAAAATTCACTTACCCTGAGTTTTTTTGAAAGCAAACTATAAAGTAAAATGTTACCCTTCCCCCAGAATTAATGTTTGTACTTGAAATTCAGATGTGAAATAATATTAAGTGCAGTTAAAATTTTAATACTGCCTCTTTTTCCTCTTATGAGAGAAGTGAGAAGTTAATATTATTTCTATGACAATGCCTCAGGAAATCAATATAACCAAGATTTTATTTTATCAGCAGGCAGTGTTAAAATTCATAATTAAATATCTAAACACAAACAGCCAAGGAAAACGTCAAGCTGATTATGAACCATGCAAAGTCAAATACTTTTGCATAAAAGATAAATCTTAGAGGAAAACAAAGGGATACCTACTTTCTGCTGCTAGAAGTCCTACGAGGAAGGCAGCATATGGACAAACAACAAATAGTATGATTTTAGAGCAAGCAGGTTATCAAGCCACAGTTGGGCCCAGTAGATGAGCCACAAGAAGCACAGTCCCCGGCTGAGCCCAAAGTGAGCCCCTGTGTTCCATGAGCACATTCACTGGGACTGAGGATTTCAGTCATCCAAACACTGGGTTCTGATTCTGACTTCTTTGATGTGAAATATGAGAACAGAACATTTCCACTTTGGATTATTAAATAACAAAGCAACTATATACTGTTTATCAGAAGATTAAACAACAAATTCTAGTGAATGTATTAATGAAGTAATTTTAATCCAAATAGAAGAGAATCTCATATTAAAATTGTTTACAATGTAAACAGCATATATAAACACGTTAGACTCTTCTTTAGATGATAAATTGGGAAGCTGATTCATTTTAAATTTGTGATTTTTAAATAGAATTTTGGGGGGACCAAAATAGGACTGTCAGCTTTTAATTTTGCCAAACAGATCATCAAAAAAAATCTAACTACCTATCATTTATTATCATTTCATAGAAAGAATAGAAAAGGCGTTATGTAAAGATGAAAAGCAGTTCCTCTCAAGAAAGGGCAGTTGGTGACCTTACACTGTTCTCTCTAACCCCTCCTTCCCTGCCCTCTCACCCCACCCTACAAGCATATGATCTATGATCATTTTTTTCTTTTTGCCATGAACTTGGAAGAACTTTTAGGTGCTTTGTGTTTTGTACTATAAAACAAACCCATGAAAATTTAAACAGAAAGAGCGGAAAGGATAACATTGGGAACTTAAAATAAATGGTGCAGAATTTAAGGCACAGAATTAAACACAGAACTTAGTTTGAAAATTGATGAAAATATTAAAAAATAAAAATGAGTTAATTTATGAAAGTGTAAAGCTCTTACATGAATCCAGATAGTTTTTTGTAACCACCCACACAACCATTGGTTGCAGAAAAGGAAACTTGCTGGAAGATAGCTATCAATAAATGATGCTGATAAAACAGTAAAATGCCTCCCTTTAAACGGTTTAGTTTTAAAAATTAATTTTAGGAACATACGAATAGTTTCTGATAGCGATGGCAAAGTTAGGAAAATATTATAATTTTCTTCAAATTTCTTCTTTGTCTTTGATTTCTAAGTATATAAAAATTTCCTCTTCATTTAGGGTAGGTGATTAGACATGTACACTGTACAATAATTCTTCTATCTTTTATTTGCAGCACCTGGACAGTGCTATTTAAAAATATTTTAAAGACAGACATTTAGCACATCAAATGAAGTTATAGACTGCTTTCGAGATCATTAAGATCTAGAAATTAAAAAAACAAAACAAAACACAAAAAAGTAATAGGGTGTGACCGCAGGAAAGGGAAGAAGAAATGCAAAACTGGGAACAACAAATGCAAGTGACAGGGCCGGCAGGCTACTGCAAGACAATGTAAAAAATTTCATTTTTGTTTAAAAAGCAAGTACTATAGTCAGAAGCTATTTCAACCACATCCTTTAGAGACTGCACTAAAAAACAGAAAACATTGGGCAATAAAAATGTACTTAAATAAAAATAAGCATGTCTATAACTAAAGACAATCCCTTTCCCTAAAAGAAAAACCCAACTTTTTCACAAACAGGATATTTAAGAGTTCATTATACCCTTATTAGGCAAAGTAAATATTAAGGGTATGCATTAAAGATCAGGTCTGTGAAGCCATTGCAAGGATCACACTGCTCTGTAGGTCTATTTCTAAAGATGAAAGTGGTATTAAAAGATTCTGATCTAAAATCTCTAAATATATCCTAAGTATGTGACTATGTCATGTAGTCACACCACAACATAAAACCATCACTGTTTCCACTCCCCAGACCCTGGGTCAGCTATAATTTGAGTGTGAGGAGAAAAGAAAGAGATTCTGAGCGAAGGAAGAACAAAAAGCTACAGGTGAAGAGAACGAACAGACTGATAGGCAACAATAGGGGCCATGGGGGAACGTACCTATAAACACAAGTAGGGCCTTGCCTTTCATGTGGGAAGGGCTCTGGGCAGTTACCAAGTCAGAATAAGAGGAAAAGAGCAACACCTTCTCAGAGTCTCTTCTCGAGGATTCCCATTTCTCAACATTTTTGGAAATCACCTTCACTCAGAAGAGGAAGGTTCACATCCCAGTTGGTAAGTCAAAATGAGGAACTACAGCCTGGGGCAAAAGTAGGTTTAGAGTTGTTCATATGGAAAATAATACAATAATTAATAAATAATATTACAAGAATAAATTCTGTTTCGGGTACTCACAACTATAAATATACTTTTGCCCCACCTTGTACATAGCTGTTGGAATGGGAACCTTGATCCTGTTATTCTGTACAAGGTAGAAGCATGTGAGTGTGTGTGTGCCCATGCATATATAAACAGAGGAAGGAAGTACAAATACTGACCAATGCTCATGGTTTCGACAGGAAAGATGCATTAGCACATCCGTTCTTTATATTGCTAATTGTGAAGGATAAACAATTAACTCATGCTTTAGGAAGGGCCCTGGGCCTTGAATTCAATGTTAACACATGCATATTGGATGAGCCAGTTCAAGAGTACAAAACTCAAATCAACAGTGCAAAGTCAACCACATGGCAAACACTGAGGGACTTTAATGACAGAAGAAAAGCCGAGGGCAGAGGATATATGATGCAGGAGTGAAATTAATAAAGAAATACTTAAACACATTAAAAAAATATCACACACATGCATTTACATATATGCATATAAGGATCTCATAGATTTTTATTAATGATACTAGAGAATATCTCACTGGAAAGATGAAAATCTGAGCATTTTATAATATAATTTTGTGAACACTGGTGGGTTTTTCAGGAATGCCTATACGCATTTCATCAAAATAGGTAACTCTTCTATGTTCTTCTCCCTTGAATGCTCATATATATGTGTTGTAGACTTTGTAAAAGAGATGAACCTATAAATTGTTCCAAGAGATAACTCACAAGACAACTTTACATTGAAAGATTCAATTAAAAGCAGTGTTGTCCCAAAGTCTGCGCTGCTAATCTTACATAAAAACTTTTTATTGAGGTAGAAGGTAATCAGAAAGATCCAAAAAGAGGGACCACGATGTTGGACTGGATGTCAGATTGGATGAAGTGCGACATTGGGTCTGGAGTGGGGAAAGGGGAAGAAGTAGCTCTGAGGTGAAAAGAAAAGTGAAACGTTGGTTTTGGAGCAGTAGGGGGACAGCAACTCTGGCATTAAAATTAAAAGGAACCAGACACACGTGGATGGTATTTGGTTTCTGACAAACTTCCTTAGAATTGCTTGGAGGATCTGACTAGATTCCCAGAAAAAGGTTTATTCAGAATGGAAGAGAAAGGATGTAGACATCAAATAATTCATACTGGTGAATGAACGAATGATCCAATTACCTGAGGAGGTAGGGTCTTCGGAGAAATCTGGCAACTCTTCAGGGGGATCCCCATAGAATGAGTTGAATTTGTGACTTGACACAGCTGCTAGTACTGCACCCTAGAACAAAGAGGTGAAAAAAATATTAAAACAAATACATGAATATGAAAAAGTTAATTAACAAATGGTTATTTAAAGATTATTCAGGAAGTCAAATATATAGAAGATGACAGCTGGAAAAGGGATAGCTTTTGAATAATTTTTGATTCTTTCAAATCAATTACATATGCACATACCAGATTAACTCTGCTGGGGATTGTAAAAGTATATGCAACTATTTACATCTTGAACTCCAACACATACCACAAATGGAATATAAAATGATGCTGCAGAAGAATGTCTAGTGAAACAGAAAGATGCTTGCGATGAATAAAAAACTTTTATAACAATCTACAGGATGATCTCATTTTTG
This sequence comes from Molossus molossus, assembly GCF_014108415.1. Classification (NCBI taxonomy): domain Eukaryota; kingdom Metazoa; phylum Chordata; class Mammalia; order Chiroptera; family Molossidae; genus Molossus; species Molossus molossus. Next base: position 113,660,170 of record NW_023425355.1, on the reverse strand, counting down.
AAAAAAAAAAAAAAAGGTTAATATAATATAGATATGAGACTGAACATAAACCAAAATGTTATTAGTAATAATTATCTCTGGTTAGTAGGAATACATGTCATTTTTATTTTTGTAAGCTCCCCCCTCCACCCTGCTTTCCTTTTGTTGTTAACAATGACTATGTGTTACTCTTGTACAGTGGTTCTCCACCTGCGGGTTGCGACCCCTTTGGGGGTCAAACGACCCTTTCACAGGGGTCACTTAAGACCATCGGAAAACACATATTTCCGATGGCGATTCATAACAGTAGCAAAATTACAGTTATGAAGTATCAATGAAAATAATTTTATGGTTGGGGGTCACCACAACATGAGGAACTGTATTAAAGGGTCACGGCATTAGGAAGGTTGAGAACCACTGCTCTTGTATATTATTTCTCAATTAGGCCACATGGAATAATCAACTACATGTGACTTTTATTTTTTAAATTTCTTTTTATCCTCACCCGAGGACATTTTTGCATTTATCTTCAGATAGAGTGGGAGGGAGAGAGGGAGGAAGAGAGAGAAACATCAATGTGAGAGAGACACTGAGTGGCTGCCACCCACATCATCCCAACCGGGGTGGGGATAAACTGCAACTGAGGTACATGCCCTTAGCCGGAACGAAACCCGGGTCTCTCTGGTCCGTGGGCTGATGCTCTAACTGCTGAGCCAAACCAGCCAGGGCATAACTTTTATTTTTTTAAAAATCCTCACCTGAGGATATTTTCCCATTTTATCTTCAGATAGAGTGGGAGGGGAGAGAGAGAGAGAGAGAGAGAGGGAGAGAGAGAGAAACATCGAAGTGAGAGATCGATTGGCTGCCTCTCACAGGACCACAACCAAAGGCCAGGGACCAAACTGCAACCAAGATATATGCTCTTGACTGGAATCGAACCCGAGACTCTTTGGTCCATGGGCTTATGCTTTAACTGCTGAGCCAAACTGGCCAGGGCTACATGTGACTCTTTTATTTTTTTTATCGTCACCCTAGGACATTTTTCCATTTTTTGTTCAGATAGAGTAGGAGGGAGAGAGAGGAAGAGAGAGAGAGAAACATCGACGTGAAAGGGACACACTGGGTGGCTGCCACCTGCACAACTAACCAGGGCCGGGGACAAACTGCAACCGAGGTACATGCCCTTAGCGGGAACTGAACCCGGGTCTCTGGACCGCAGGCTGATGCTCCAACCGCTGAACCAAACTAGTCAGGGCTCTTTTAAACCACATTCATAGCCTCTCCTGATTCCTAGATGAGTCATATTGAGTACATGATATCCCTTAGGACTGTTGGGTGGAAAATGGCTGGGAATTATTGTTTCAGTAACAAGAAAAAGCATAAAAGTTATTTCGTAAATGTGTTCAATTCTGCGGGTATGTTCCTTGGCTCTGACACTTTCCGGCTGCAGGAGGCTACTTGAGTCAATCATTTAACCTCTTCAGGTTTCTCCCTTGTAAAGTGAGGATATTAAAACTGATATAACTTATGTTATAGGATTGTCAAAAGTCATAATGTACATGAAAGTGTTTGCAAACTGTAAAGCATTTTGTAAATGCAAATCATTACTAACCCTACTAATATATAGCTAGAACATGAGCACATTTTTTTGCTGGTCTAGGCAAGAAAGGTTCATTTAGGTAATCTAAGTATCAATTCACTTAGGTAGTCTTTAGTCTAAAATACTGAATACTTGAAATTTTCTGAAAAGAAAGATAAATCTTTTATGTGTGTAGGCATTTAATAACTATATGAAAACATTAATAGAAATATGTTTCTGTCTGGCTGGTGTGGCTCAGTGGTTGAGCATCGACCCATGCACTAGGTCCCTAGTTCGATTCCCGGTCCAGGCACATGCCCAGGTTGTGGGCCCGATCCCTAGTGGGGGGCATGCAGGAGGCGGCCAATCAATGTTTCTGCTCATCGATGTTTCTATCTCTCCCTCTCCCTTCTTCTCTGTCTAAAATCAATAAAGGAAAACAATGTATGTTTGAAAAAAAAAAAGAAATACGCTTCTGCAAGATTTTTGTGTGTGTGTGGATCATGTTAGGGTTTCTTTTTACAAATCGAAATAGAAAAAGAGACAGACTGCAGAAAGAGAAGAACAAAAAACAGAAAAGTGGTCCTGGCCGGTTTGGCCCAGTGGTTAGAGTGTCGGCCTGTGGACCAGAGAGTCCTGGGTTCAGTTCCCGCTGGGGGAGCGTACCTTGGTTGCAGTTTGTCCCAGGCCCCGGTTGGGGTCGTGTGGGTGGCAACCACTCTATGTGTCTCTCTCACGTGGATGTTTCTCTCTCTCTCTCATCCTCCCTCTATAAAACAAACAAAGCAAAACAAAACAAAAGAAAATGAAACAAATCAGAAAAGTGATCTTGATGATACCATTCCAGGCAGCTTTTTCAATTTCCCAAAGTCTAGGGTTAATGCAAGAGAGGTTCTTACACAGAATTTTATGGCCAGCTATTATGATTAAAGTGCTGAGTTCTTCTTTCTACAGTAGAAGCTTATTTCACTTTACATATTAATATGTTCCCTAAAAGCTGGGTGGGAATGAAATTTTTATAAATCAAATCATATGTTTCTCACACAATGTAACTAAAATTTTAGAGATGATTTATTTTTATTTCCAAATGAAGTTCAAATTGAGTTTCTCAATATGTCAGTTTTATGTTTCAAGGCCTGTTCTCGCTCCCACTGAAGTCAAAGATCTAGAAATACTCAAACTATTAAGAAAGCACTATTTAAAAGGGCCCTGAGAGGTAAATTCTTTTGAAACAATCGTAGCAAATTCCTAATTTATCTGTCTTGTGGCTAGTAGTTTTATTTACTTCGTTTTTTAAACTTAGTGACTATACGTGGTTTCAATTTTCAACACAAAGCTATTAGTAAAACAGCAAAATGGTTCTAAAATACTTTATGGATTTATAGAATTTTATTAGAGTTTGAGAGTCAGCCTTAGAGATGATTCATTCTAAAGGACTCATTTTGCAGATGAGGAAACAGGTTCAGAGAGGCTTAGCAAACTGCTAAGGTTGCTGCCAACTTTGAGATAGAATCAAGAGTAGACAGAATGGAGGTCCTCTATTCTCCCCAGTTCAAGGGTTTTTACTATACCAGGGGTCAACAATCTTTTGTCCTATAAAGGGCCAGAAAATAAATATTTTAGGGTTAAAGGCCATATGGTTTCTTTTGCAACTACTCAACTCTGCCATTATAGTGTGAAAGCAGCCATAGACAATACACACATGAATGTACATGCTATGTTTCAATAAAAATTTATTTGTAAAAATAGATGGTTGGGTGGGTCAGATTTGATCCCAGTCCATAGTTTGCTAACCCCTATTGCTATTAAAGAGTTCAGATCCTATACAAGAAAAATTTCAAACTGCCTACTTTATCATAAATCTTTGATAAAAAGTTTTCTATCTAATTTAGTAGGTATACTTTAGTATATTTTGAGAGTAAAACATATCAACTTGAGTTAAGAAGACTATTTACAATATGTTAAGACAACTAATATTAAAGGTGAAATTTTCTACTGAGCAAATTAACCTAGAAAGGAGGTAGATTCCAAACTCAAAGGAAAAGAGAACTACAAGTAATTAATTCTTAATGTAATCATAATTATAGTTTGTACGTCAAACATCAAAATGGAATGCTCCCAGTTAGATGATTCTCTGTCTCATTTAAGGAAGTGAAAACAAGAAAAAAGTTAGCTCAGACGTCTGCTAAGTTAAATGACTACATGCACCTAAGGAGGCAACAAAGTAAGCAAGGAACATGAGAGTTGAACACAGCTATATAGCTGACTTGAAGACAACAGCAGAAAACCAATATGTACTCTCTTTTTGGCGCCCGCTGAGTTCAGAAACCATGACGTTTGATAGGCATAAGGACAGGTACATTTTAACAAGTCTAAATATAAAACACAGAAGTATAACATGTAGAATAACTGGCTTTGTACTCACGTAGCAAAGAAACACACAGTCATACTGGGGGGGAAAGCCCACCACAGGGACATACAATTGTGAGTGTAACATAGAATTCAGGAGAGGGTCATCTTATTAGGATACAGAACACTGAACTCAAAGCCTTAAACTTGGAGGTGGGGAGGCTGAACAGAGGCTACCAAAAGGCTGAAAAGTCATTCCAAGATGGAAATGTCAAAGGATTTCAGGTGATTACATTTAAGAATTAGGTCCTGAAGGATGAGGTGAAGCCACTGATTAAATCAGAACTTTTGATCTCTCTCCACATAGTCACAGCCAAAGTTATTATTCAGTATAGTCAGCATAGCCTACATTCAAACATAAGCCAAACACAGGCCTGAAGCCTGGACTTTTATAACATTAAGTCAGTATATAAGACTAAAGAAAGCTATGCTTTTCTCTGAAGAAAATTAAAAATGAGACTGGTTAAGTGTAGTAGATATGACTATATTTAAGAACAACTGCCTGGCATAGATACCATGTTTAGGAATCCTTTCGGTCTGTGAAAAAGTACTTTATAAAGATGGTATTTTGATTTACATAATAACATCTTAAAAGCCATATTGCCCAACTTAGGAAGTAATAATTTTACATTTCAGATTCACAAATCAATAGAACTGCTTTGTAAAATCAATACAGGAGGATCAAAATCACTTTAATTATTTTGTGTGAAACTGCTCATACCGGAATAATAGTTTCCAGCTTTCAGAATCAAAGGTGCATTTTAGATACTAGATTTACTGCTCTGAGTAGCTGGAGCCCACAGCTGCTATGCTAACCGACTGCCTCTACACAAACCCTCACTACAGGCAAGGCTGAATGTAGAGGCTGGCTTTCAGGAGGGCACAAAGGTCCTTGATAAATCCTTAAATTAGCTCTTGTTGAATTAATAGAAGGGCGAAGAATGACAAAAGGCAGCTATTAGAGCTTCCCGGCTGACCTCTCAAAAGGTGCTAAAGAGGTGTGAACATTACTTTTAGAGGTACCAAGACTCCAGGTAGCAGTGCTGCGCAATAAGACTTCATGCAGAGATGGAAATGTTCTACATCTGTGCTGTTCAACGCAGTAGCCATCAGTCACACGTGGTACTGAGCCCTTGAACTATGGCCACTGCGACTGAGAAATCAAATTCACAATTTTATTTAATATTACTACATTAAAATTAAAGTTAAGTAGCTACATATAGCTAGTGGCCACTGCCTTGGATAGTGCAGCTCTATAAAAGCAGCATTCCTAAACAAACTTTTCCTGTTCTACAAAGTTCAGACACCCTAGAGACCAACTGGTAAGTCAGAGATGCATACAGGCTATACTTTTGCAATTTGCAAAATGAATAAAAGAAAATTGGAGAAAGGTATCAGAAATCTCCCTCACTTTCTGAATATACAAGGAATAAATAATTTTTATCCCCTAAATTGAATCACATGGATTCAACTCACAATGTCCTGAACTGACTGCAATAAACTTACACAAATACAGAATCTTGCTTCTATTTATACCGAATTTCTTCCACATACTTCACTGTAGGAAAATTTGCTTTCTAAATATAGAAATAATTCATGAAGCAAAGGGGATAATTCCTAGAACAGACCCCCTTGAGCCTCTTCCCAAGGTAAATAAGTTCAGATATTTACAGACCTCCCCTCTTTCCACACATCTCCCACCCCCATATCTTGCTCAGCAACTCCCTCAAGGTGACAGCCAGGGTGAGAGTACAGGCGTGCCTCCTCAGGGGACACACATAGCACAAATTTTCTAGACGCCTAGATTGCACAGTCTGTCCCATGCCTCCTAATATTCACTTTGAGAAAATATGATCCTCATCATATCCAGCCCCACGCTCAGGCCTATGCAGTTTATTAAAGAAAATATTGTTTCTAGAGGACTTTAAAAATGGAACTATTAATATTCTAGAGCTTAGCATTAAATAAAAGGGCACCCCCCCCCCCAAACCAACTGATGAAATGTCTGGTAACCAAAATGGGGAAAATAAATTTTCTATCATCATTTACAGATGTAAAATAAAATAATGAAATAAAGGAGAATAAAAAGAAGTACATGATAATAATTCAAATCACATGCAGGGTTCCATAAACTTTTAAAATAATCTAGTTTGAAACATAGTCTGAAAATGATGTTAATGCTTTCTATTGATCCAAATAATTTTCTCATTAGGGATTTGTTGTCTCCTGTAGCCTGCTGCAGAGGTTAAATGCCAGAATGTAAGTACAAGTATGGAAAGGAACAATTTGTGATTATAGAGTGTTGATACTATTATAACCAATAACGAGCACTTACCATAATATAATCAGAGCTATACAAAGATTTATTAATGAAAATAGCCAATGCAATAGTATGTATGGCCATGGAAAACTGAAAGCAATCTCCATGCCTAACTGCTGGTTAATTAAATTATGATATGTATATATGAAGGATTTTTATAGAACCGTTACAGTTTGCGCTTCCGAGTAATAACTCTCAATAAGGTGGGCATTTCAGAATCACCCATATAACATACACCCTTCCAACCTGCATGCCTGGAGCCGAGGAAGGAAGTGGTGGTCTCTCAGAGGAGTTGAGTGGTACAGCGAGCTGCTGTTTCTGTGGGAATGTGTCCTATCCCTAAAGTGTGCCAAAGTGAAAGCCAGTATTTAAGAATATTTTGTCACATGGCATAAAAAAATTGGGTTATGTGAAATTCACATAACATAAAAGTAACAATTTTAAAGTGTACAATTCAGTGGTATTTAGTAGATTCACAGTGCTGTGCAGCCACCACCTCCGTCTAGTTCCAAACGATCTTCACCTCCACCCCCCAAGTCCCTGTACCCATTAAGCAGTCACTACCTAGTACCAGGAAACCACCAATTAGCTTTTTCTGTCTCTGGATTTACAGATATAGATATCTATTCTAGTACTGCAAATAAATGGAATTATCCAATATGTAGCTTTTTATGTCTTTTATTACATGTGGGTATACAATTGTCCCAGCACCATTTATTAAAAAGACTATTCCTTCTCCATTGAATTGCTTTAGCACTTTTGTTGAAAATCAACTGATAATAAATATAAGGGTTTATTCCTGAATTCTGTCCCATAATCTACATGTCTATTTAAAAAATTTTTTTTCCTTTATTGATTTTAGAGAGAGAGGAAGGGAGAGGGAGAGAGAGGGATGGAAATATCAATGAGAGAGAACATCAACTGGCTGCCTCCTGCACGCTCCCCACTGGGGATTGGCCCACAACCTGGGCATGTGTCCTGACCAGGAATCGAACCGGCGACCTTTTGGTCATGGGTCGACACTGAATCACTGAGCCACACCAGCCGGACTACATGTCTATTTTTATACCATAACAGTACCACAGTGTCCTGATAACTAGAGTAAATGTTGAAATTGGGAAGTATGAGTCTTCCAACTTTGTTCTTTGCTTTTACAGACTGTTTTGGCTATTCTTGGTCCTTTGCATTTCCATATAAATGTTAGAATCAGTTTGTCAATTTCTGCTAAAACTTTGATAGGTATTTTGTTGAATCTATAGATCAATTTGGGAAGAACTGTCATCTTAACAATATCGAGTCTTCCAATCCATGAACATTAAATATCTCTCTATTTATTTAGATCTTTAATTTCTCTCAGCAAAGTTAGTTTAAAAGTCTTACACTTCTTTTGTTAAATTTAGTCTTAAGTATTTCATTCTTTTTGATGCTGTTGTGAATGGAATTGTTCCTTTTTTTATTTTTATTTTTTTATCCTCACCCGAAGATATTTTTCCATTTTTTGTACAGATAGAGTGGGAGGGAGAGAGAGGAAGAGAGAGAGAGTGAGAGAAACATCGACGTGAAGGGACACATCGAGTGGCTGCCACCCGCACGACCAACCAGGGCCGGGGACAAACTGCAACCGAAGTACGTGCCCTTAGCGGGAACCGAACCCGGGTCTCTCCGGACCGCAGGCCGACGCTCTAACCGCTGAGCCAAACCAGCCAGGGCTTGTTCCTTTTTTTAATCCTCACCTGAGGATATGTTTAGAGAGAGGGAGGGGAGGGAGGGAGGGCGGAAGGGAAAGAGAGGGAGAAAGAAACATCGACAGGTTGCCTTTGGCAAGCTCCTCAAGGGGGGATAAAATCCACAACCCAGGCACGTGCCCCGACGGGCAACCCTTCGGTGCATGGAACAACTGTCAACCAACTGAGCCACTCGGGCTGGGCTAGAATTGTTTCTTAATTCCATTTTAAGATTGTTCATTGCTCATATACAGAAATACAATTCAAATTTATACCCTGATCTTGTATCCTGTGACCTCACTAAACTTGTTATTTCTAATAGTTTTTTGAAGATTCCTTAGGATTTTCTGTACACAGAATCATGTCATCTATAAACAAAGACAATCATCCAATCTGGATGCCTTTTATTTTGTTTTCTTGCTTAACTGTACTAGAACCTGAGTATTTGTATGTTTATTAAGTCCCCAGGTGATGGTAATGCTGCCAGTCGGGGAATCACACTCGAAGAGCCACTGCTCTAAAGAATGTATATCACATATGAATATGATACTACAGGAAGGTAATAGAAGAGAAGTGAATATTATATCACACGTAAAAGATCCTCTCTTTCTAGATACAGGAAGGAAAATGATCAAAATGATCAGAACTATCTAAGCATAATTACTTTGGAAGAAATACAGAAATAGAGATTACCCAGGAAAAATTTTTGTGTTTTATATACATAAAAAGCCTTTAAAAACCTCAAAATGTTAATGTCCATGACCGGAAAAAAGCTAAAATGGTATGGAGTGTCCATTAAGGAATTATAATTATATATAGATTAGCAAATCAAATGTATTAACATTAAAATTGTAATAAAACAATAACTAATAATAATGTTAATAGCAAATAATATCTATGGAGCACTTATGCCTGCTAGGTACATTTTATTTTATTTATTTAAAAAATATGTTCTTATTGATTTAAAAAAATTTATTTATTTATTGATTTTAGAAAGAGAGGAAGGGAGAGGGAGAGAGAGATAGAAACATCGATGAGAGAGACAATCAACTGGCCACCTCCTGCAGGCCCCCCACTGGGGATCGGGCCCACAACCTGGGCATGTGCTCTGACCAGGAATTAAACTGGTGACCTCTTGGTGCACGGGTCGATGTTCAACCACTGAGCCACACTGGCCAGGCTCTTAATGATTTTTTAGAGAGAGAGAGAGAGGAAGGGAGAGAGAGATAGAAACATCGATGTGAGAGAGAAACATCTTTCGGCTGCCTGCTGCATGCTCCCTACTGAGGATCAAGCCTGCAACCCAGGCATGTGCCCCAATGAAATCGAACCAGGACCTCTCAGTCCATGGGACGACGCTCAATCCACTGAGCCACACTGGCTGGGCTGCTAGGTACATTTGAAATGCTGTAATGTATTAATTCATCAAAACCTTACAACAGCCCTATGAGTTAGCTATTATCATTCTTCCCATTTTATAGATAAAGAAGTTGAGGCACAGAGAATTTAAATAACTTGCTCAAGTTTACACAGCTTGTTAAGTGTCCCAGCTAGGATTCACCTAAGGCAATGTAGCTCCAGAGCCTACTCTTTCCCATAATGCTGTACTCCTTCTCTTTCTTCTTTCCACCAACAATAAAAATTTCCTACCTCTGACTAAGAACAAAAGCAGTTTTCTACTGCTTTCTGTGAACTTCCCTTTTAATCACTTCAAAGAGAGTCATAAAAAGTCGGTTGTTGCTCACCATTTGAGAAGCTTAAAAACAGGGTCTGGGAGGGAGGATGGATACCTAGCTGTTCACTGGTGACAATAAGTTGTATGGTGGCTCTGGAAGCCAGGGGCATTGCAGTTTCTGTTCTAGAAGCTCGCAGAAGAGGCAGAATGAGGAAAGTTACTTCTCTGAGGAGGGTAGGTATAACGTGCTTTATTTAACCAGAGGGGCTGAATCACTCCAAGGCATACAGCTGTCTGTAGAAGAAGCTGCAAAACTCATAACTCTGCTGATGTTCCTAATTCAAGGTTGTTCGGTGGGTCATGAAACTTTAAATATCCCTGCAAAGGGATGTGGTAAATTCACATGACCCTTTTCTGCTGTGACAGCTTGGCCCTGTCCAAATAAATCTTAGTCACCACTTTGGCTATTTTAGGCCCAAGTCTGGTTTTGTGGCACTGGGAGAAATACGGCACATGTTTCTTGTGATGGGGCAAACCTGAGCCCTCTGATAAAAGGCCTGTAAGGTGTAACGTCCCACAGGCCAGAGCACAGCATCAGAGTTAAGAAGACTTGAGTGAAGACTTGAGAAAGTAGTATAATTAATGTTTCTTGGGGCGGGGAGAACTAACGTCAAAAACAGCTGACCAAAATTCACTTTGGATAAGATTTTTTTTTCTTTAGTAGACTATACTGGTTCAGGTATATATCAAAGCAAAGAAGTTAAAAGTCTTGGGAAACTTCTTTGGGCACCATCTTAACAATTATTTTTGCCAAGAACCTGTGAAACAAAGAGAGAAGAGCCAGTTTGAACCCCTGCGGCTAAAACAATTGGAAGGAAGGCTTAACTGGGAATATCCATCACCAGCAATAAGTTAAAATTTCCCTTGCACTAGAGCAGTGCTGTTCAAGAGAACTTTTTGCAGTGATGGAAATGTCCTGTATCTGTGCTGTCCAGTACAGTAGTCATTAGCCACATATGGTTACTGAGCACTTGAAATGTACTAATGTGACTGGGAAACTGATCTTTTAATTTTATTTAATTTAAATTTAAATCACTACACAATTTACCATGTGGCTACCATGTTGAACAGTTCAGCTCCACAGGATAATTTTGTGGCCTACACAGTTGCCCTAAAATTCATATACATGTTCTCATATATCTAGATTTGTATAAAACCACTGACATATTTCAGGACTTGAATAATAATTATTATATTATTGCAACTTATGATATATCTGAAAATACTTACAAAGAAAAGTTTTATAGTTGGCAGGAGTCATGTGGCTAAGGACTACCAACCAATCAATCATTTAGAGGACAGAGTTAAAATTTTTTTATACTAATCAAAAGCAAGTAAAATATAACTTAATTTTATGACCATAATATAATAGAGTTTCCTTTGTAGGGGGGAGCAGAAAATGCTGTCCTATAAAATTTTTGCCCAGTGCTGAAGACTTCATTATTTTATGTTGGCTCTTTTTAAACAGCTTTTAATGTCAAATGGGCTTCCCATATAATGTAATTACCAATTTTTTTGGTGGGGTGAAGGTTAAGGAGAGTGGTAAAAGTGAAAATGTAGTTAGGAAGAATGAAAAAAGGTGAGAAAAGTAATCAAAATAATTTCTAGTAGACCAAGGTAGTGGGGATTTTTACTGCTTTGTGATGGCTGTTCAATCCTAGTTCAAATTTTAATTCAGTGTTGTTTCCACTAAACTAAATGCACATTTGTTTGTCAAAATATTTGTTTGAGAAAATGTGGCCTAGATTCATATTAAACAATAATGGATAATAATAGTAAATTACTGTTTTAAAGTAATTTTATCTCTGCTATGAATTTCAAAAATAATATAAATTTAAAATATGATTAATCTTCCATTTATTATAACTTGTTTAGATTCATGCTTAAATATTACCTTATATGATTTAAAAAAATAAAAATCTTATTGAAATGGTGGTAATTTCTGGAAGTCAGAATTTAACTATAAGAAAAAACAATGGTCAACATTAGGACATCTTCATGGGCTTGGAAACAGAATAAAAACATTATCATCAACTGTATCTGTCTGGCTTTTTTTTTTTATCCTCACCCAAGGACATTTTTTCCACTTTTTGTTCAGATAGAGTGGGAGGGAGAGAGGAAGAGAGAGAGAGAGAGGGAAACATCGACCTGAAAGGGACACATCGAGTGGCTGCCACCCACACAACCCAACCAGGGCCGGGGACAAACTGCAACCGAGGTACGCGCCCTTAGTGGAAACCGAACCCGGGTCTCTCTGGACCGCAGGCCGACGCTCCAACCGCTGAGCCAAACCGGCCAGGGCTCTGTCTGGCTTTTTGATGATTTCTTTCATTTACCTTTAGTTTCCTCCTTGCATTGAATTTCCTCAGCTGCTCTACTGTTTCTGGAAGATGAATCTTGTAGGCATAACGATCTCTCTCCTATAAAATAAGAAAGATATTGAACACCCATAACTGTTTAAAAAAGTGAATAAGTTTAACCTAAAACAAACAATAAAGTCCAAATTCCTAAATGTGAAACTTAGATTGAATTCTAGGAGACTGGAGATTTCATTCCACGATACTGGTAAATATTCTCAAATGTCAAAACTAATAGAAAGATAATATTTTATTTTCAGCAATAATAAAGGGCACAAATAACAAGCCAAATAATTTTCAGATATATGGCTAAAATAATTAATCATATGATGATTATGGTATGAAGTTACCTTTGACATGATTTTGTCTGGAAAAATGAGCATTTGGAAAATTAACTCCACAACTGATTTGGCATTCTGAGTTGTCAGGAATAACTGGATTTAAAAAAAAACCCACAGTATTTTCTACCTAGAACAAACTTCAAGGCCATCTAATTCAACCATTTCCCCATGTGGGATCCCCTTCAATCTCTGATGGATGATCATTCTTTTTGACCTTGTCCAGTAGGAGAGCATTACTTTATGGCAATCCATTACAATTTTAAGAAAGTAAAAATGTTCTTACTCAGCCTGGGCCCGTATCTGGCTTGTTTGGGCTAGCTCTGTCTTCTGGGGCATCAAAAAATAAACTGATTACCTCTTGCATATAATAACCTTTCGGTAGTTAAGAGGGAGATCATGCTTCCACTAAATCTAATTCTCCTCTGTGATAACGTTTCTAGTTGTCTCAATTATTCCTCAGGTATATCTCAAAGCACTTGTCACGCTTCTTATGCCCTGCTTTGGTTCTACTCTAATTTGTCAATGTACCTTAAAAATTTATATGCTGTAAGGATTCATTTCAGAAATATTTCTCGAGAGCCTACTATGTGCCAGGCATTGTTTTATGTACTTGGGATACACGAGTAAACAAAAATCAACGAAGATTCAGACCCTTATGTAGCTCATATTCTGGTGGGAGAAGATAAGAAAGTCCAAAAAAGGTAGGTTATAGAGTACGTTAAAAGTGTTATAGAATAAAGCAAAAAGTAGAGTAAGAGGGATTGGGGACACTGCAACTTTAAAAAAATTTTTTTTTATTTTTAATTTTGTTTTTGTTACAGATGTTTCTCCTTTTTTTACCCCATTGACACCGCCACCCCCCCTCCCCCGTCCCGGCTTTGTTGTCCATGTCCATTGGCTTTGCGCACATGCATATAAGTTCTGTGGTTTATCTCTTCCCTCCCCCCACCCCTTCTTCTGAGGGTTGTCAGTCTGTGCCCTACTTCCGTGTTTCTGGGTCTACCCTATTCCTCAGACTGTTATGTTCATTATATCCCACAAATAAGTGAGATCATGTAGTATTTGTCTTTTTCTGCTTGGCTTGTTTCACTTAGGATAATACTTTCCAGGTCGGAACACTGTAATTTAAAATAGGTGGTCAAAGTAGGCCCAGTTGAGAAGGTGACATTTGAAAGAGGTGAGAGAGTGGTCCAGGCAGAAAGAACAATCAGTGCAGAAGCCCAAAGGAGAGTGTGCCTGGAGTTTTTGAGAACTAGCAAGGAGACCCATGTGTGGAGTAAACAGTAGGTCAGATCAGAGAGGTGACAAGGCTTGGGTAGGTCATAAAGGGCCTCTGGCCTTTATTCTGAGAGAGAGGGGGAGCCACTGGAGGATTTCGAGCTGGAGGGACATGATCTGACAACTTTAAAGGAACACTCTGCTTGCTGTGTTGAGAATAGATTGGAAAGGGGTGAGGATTAAAAAAAAAAGGCAGGGAGATCAGTTAAGAGGCTGCTGTAGTAATACAGGGGAGAGATGATGGCGGATGAAATCAGATGGAAAAAACCAAAAAGGAGGTTGACTCTGAATATATTTTATTTTGCTTTCCCCCCAAACTTTTACTAAGGTATAAGGAGCATAAATGAAATCATACAGTATGTATTCATTATGGTCCAGTTTCTTCCACTCAGCAAAAAGATTCTGAACTTCATCCATGTTGTTGTATTTATCAATAGTTCATTCCTTTTTTATTGCTGAGTGGTAGTCTGTTATAAGAATATACCATAATTTGTTTATCCATTTATTTGTTGATGGACCCTGGATTTTTTCCAATTTGTCGTTGTTACAGATAAAGCTGCTATGAACATTATGTTATGTACAAGTCCTTGTATGGACATATATTTCATTTTTCTTAGGTAAATATTTAGTAGTAAATGGCTGGGTCATACTATAAGTGTATGTTTAACATTTTAAGAACCCGCAAAATTGTTTCCCAAAGTGGTCATTTTTTACATCTCCATAGCAGTGCATCAGTTCCAGTTGTTCTACATCATCGCCAACACTTGGTGTGGTTGGTCTTTTTCATTTTAGCCACTCTGAGACGTGTGTGTACAGATGGCTCACTGCGGCATTAATTTGTAATTCCCTAATGACTGAGGATGTTCAGCAACTTTGTGTGTGCTTATTTGCCATCCATGTATCTTCTTTGTTTAAGTGTCGGTTCAAATCTTTTCCTGTTTTGAAATGGGCTGTTTTCTCCTTCTTCTTCTTATTTTTAGAGGCATTATTCTCCCTCCTTTTATATTTTCATTACAAAATTTTAATGTCAACACTATTGCAGATGCCCCCCATTTCTCCCTCTTTGCCCACCTCCACCCACCTTGCCTCTCCCTCCCTTGGCCTTCACCATTGTCCCTGTGTACGGGGTATGCATATATGTTCTTTAGCTAATCCCTCTACCTTCTTTATCCAGTCACCCCATGTGTTTCCTTATTATTGAGTTTTAAAAATTCTTTATATATTCCGGATATAAGTCCTTCATGGGATATATAATTTGCAAACATTTACTCAATGTGTGTAGCTTGTCTTTTCATTCTCTTACAGTGTCTTTCCAAGAACAGAAGTTCTTTTTTTTTTCTTTATTGATTTTAGAGAGAGAGAAGAAGAGTGAGGGAGAGAGAGATGGAAACATCGATGAGAGAGAACTTGGATTGGCCGCCTCCTGCATGCCCCCCACTGGGGATCGGGCCCACAACCTGGGCATGTGCCCTGACCGGGAATTGAACCTGTGACCTGTTGGTGCATGGGTCCACGCTCAACCACTGTGCCACACTGGCCGGACAGAACAGAAGTCCTTAATTCTGAATATATACTGAAGGTAGAAAGAACAGGACTTATTGACAGATTGGATGTGGGGTGTGAGAGAGAGTAAAGGACTACATCAAGGTTTTCAACTGGAAGTCTGATACCAACTGAGATGGGACAGACCGCAGATAAAATAGATTTGGGGTGAGGTGATGAGAGAGGGAAGAGAGCAGGACTGCAGTTGGGGATATACTATTGCTTGAGATACATAAAATGCAAGTAGGTACTTGGGCAAATAAGCCTGGAGTTCAGGAGAGAAGTGAAATTTTTGGGTGGGTCATAAACATTTAGAAGGTATTAAGTATTGTTAGTACTTAACTATGCCACAGGCACTGAATGTGGTGCTTTCACAGACATTATCCCATTTATTTTTTAAAACAACTATATAAGATAGCAGAGATAACTAGCGTTTACTGAGGGCTTATTATCTGCCAGGCTGTTCTAGCGCTCTATGTTTCTATTACTTATATTTCACAAATGAGGTACACATCATTATTCATATATTACATAGTGGAGAAAAATGAGATGCGTTATACCAGATGAAGATTAATTAGTATGGAGTGAAGTGGTCCTCTTACTTTCCTTGATCTGGATACTATATAATATTTGTAAATTAAGCTCAAGACGATATTATTATTATTATTCTTATGTAATTAAAATTCTTGTTTGCATATGAGCAACTTCTAAAATCAAAGTTTTCATATTATGTACTTACAAATTTTATTTTCGAATTTAAACGTAGAATTTTACAGTTAGCCCCTGTCAAAATTTCACCTTATCTGAAAATTCTTAAGAAATGAATGCAAACACTTCAAAATTCATTTTCTATATTAATGACTAAAAGTAACAAGGGTTCCACTGGAGAGTAAAACTGTATTTTTCTTGAGCACACGTACACCAGTCAATGTCAAAATTACTACAAGGTTAATCTCTGCTGCATTCTATGTGCTAAACATCTTGGAAATTATTTCATTATCTTTAGGGACTTAACCTTCTTCCCCAGCACTGAACCAAAACAGGTTCACCAGTATAGAACACATAAGAATTTATCAAATAATTAACTAGCAGAGAGAAGGATAAAAGTACTATTTTAGAACAAGCAATGGTATCTTTTAATGGATTGCTGTTACTGATTATAGATTATAAATTTTAATTGTGTTATGCCTGGTGATGTTTAATTAACATAAAGTATTACCCTGAGTTCTGTGAACTGTTCTAGCAAATAATCAAATCCAAGAAGCCCCATTTGTACCTAAGTGGGATAAACACTGTAGGTAACCTGGGGACCTACTACTTGCAAATGGCATCTGAAGTGGGGGGCACTCTCGGTGGGACTGAGTCCTTAACCTGTGGAGTCTGCATTAACTCCAGGTAGTGCCAGAATTTAACTGAAATGTAGTACACCCTGCTGGTGTCAAGAGAATTGCTTGGTATGGGAAAAAACCCACATGCATCTGGTGGTCAGAAGTGTTGTGAGTTAGGTAGTAGGGTAAGAATAAAGGAGAAACACACAGAACCAAGTTTTCCCTAAACAGTTACATGTCGTATAATTCCATTCATAAAATACTATCAAAAGGACAAAAACTACAGTGATGGACAATGGATCAGTAGTTACCAGGGGTTAGAGTTGGGAGGATATGATTATTAAGGAATAGTATGAGGGTTGAAAGAACAGCTCTATATCCTGATTATGGTGGTAGTTATACAATTCTACACATGCGATGAAATTTCATGGAACCGCCCCCCCCCCCAGGAATATATATAAACACTGGTGAAATTCAAATAAGGCCTGCGGTTTAGTTAATAGTAGTACTCCAACGTTGATTTCCTAGTTTTGATCATCGTGTTATGGCTTTATGCAAGATGTTATCACTGGAGGGAAGGATGGTGAAGAGCACACGGGAACTCTACTATTTTTGCCACTTCTATGTGAGTCTAAAATTATTTCAAAATAAAAAGCTTAAAATACATCACTTCCACTTTACATGTTTAATCCTCCTATGGGCGTCCTAATTCTAAATACCTCGAATTAACTCACCGAGTCTCATCAATCTGCCTTCCTTAAAATCTCTCAGTCTGGGTATTTCTTTCCCACTCCCACTTTTATTCCCTGGTCCAGGCCCCTGTCACAGCCATAGCTTCTATAGGATCTCTTTCTTTACCTCTACTGCCTCCATCTCGACAGGTAATCCACCTGCACAGTGTCCTAAGGACTTACATGAACACGCTGCTCACACTGTACCATCGCTCAAAAGCTAGCAGCAGCTCTTTACTCTCTACACCCTAACATCCAAAGTACTTAATGTGACATTCTAGATTACATATTCTTCACTCAAACCAAAATTTCTAGTCTGCTACTGTTACAATCCTTTAAATAGCTGACATTTGTACAGTAGTTCCCCCTTATCTGCAGTTTCATTTACCCGCGGTCAACCATGGTCTGAAAATATTAAATGGAAAATTGCGGAAATAAACAATTCATAAGTGCTAAATTGTGCGCTGTTTGTAGTAGCGTGATGAAGTTTCATGCTGCCCCAGTTCATTCTGCTCTGGGTGTGAATTATCCCTTTGTCCAGCTTGGTAGCTGTCTTGGTTATTAGATCAACTGGTCTATTTTATTATTAGTTATTGTTGTTAATCTCATACTGTGCCTAATTTAGAAATTAAACTTTACTAGGCACGTATGTATTGGAGAAAACATAGCATATCTAGGGTTTGGTACTATCCATGGTTTCAGGCATCCACTGGGGGTCTTGAAATGTATCCCTCTAGGGTAAGGGGGGGGACTACTGTATTATACCAGTTTGTTTCCTGCCCCCATCCCTGCATGCCCTGAACACCGTAATGCTTTGTCTGTGCTCCCGTATACTTCCCACCTGGAGCACACGACCCCCTTCCCACTAACACCTGGAGCTCCAGCCTATAGTGATTTCTCGAGCTTCTCATTAGTCTTCCTGAGCTCCTACTTCTGTACTCTTGTGTGGTGCTTCCCATGTGACTCTCTGAGGTTATCTTTCTTTGTCTGTAATATTAGTGCCATTTGTAAATCCATTTCAGAGCCTGACAATGCCTTTCTCTCACTAATAGATTGAGAAGTTTAGTGCATAGCAGACTGAACTCGATTTCTTGTGAATGCCTTTTCTGTTTACTATTCACAAAGATGAAGTGGAGAAAGAGATAAGGACACAGTCAAAAATATGTTTGTTTATAAAATTATGCTTAAATGATGATTCGTGATATTATCTAAGCCAATGAAATCATGAGATTAAAAAAAGCCTATTAAGGTAGCGCTTACCAGAAAACAAGTAAGCAATAACAGAACTCCAAGGCATTACAAATGAGACAAAAGAACAAACAGAATGTTTTCTAGATTAACTAGTCTCACCTGAAACTAACAGTAATGTCATATGAATTCAGAAAAATTTGTATAGAATGTGCCTTGCACTTGATTCATTGTCCCTTGTGCACAATGGATGCTGAGTACACATTTAATTGGTGTGTTGATTGATTTTTTTCCCAAAATTCAAATTGATTAGCCTGACAGAAATATCCTTGTCATGTTTTAGTACAGTAAGATACTTTAGGGTCTCCATATTAAGACTACAAAGGGTATGAAATGAGCTCAATCACCTATGAGGAAAATGCAATTTTAGTTGGTCTCACTTTTTGTTGGGAGTGAATATTCACAGCAAGCATCACTATTTTAGACAGATGAAGCTGTTAAACAGGTATGATTTAACTAGCAATCATAAGACATTCACATATTACTTGGTATATTTACTCAAATTATCTTTTGAAATGAAATGACTGAATAGGACATCGTTATTTATTTGTTTTTACCAAAGAAATAATTCTTGTTTTTTTTTTTGGTGTGTTGTTTTCTTGGACACAAAGCAATGGTATGACTTTGGGCACTCTACAAGGGTTTCCATCATTTTATTTCTTCACTTTGCAGTTATTCAGGAGCTTTTTATATTTAAACCATAGCTTAATTTTTAGCCATTACTAAATTCACACGACTACATCCACAGCCATAATATACAAGTAAACATGGACAAGTATTTAAATATAATAAGCTTGTTCTCATCAACTAGATAACATCCTCATTACATTCTTCCATCTTCTGATGACACACAAACAGTGAAGCTAAACTGTCGTTTATACATGGCACATACTCTGATGTCAAATAGCCTTCTGGACCCTTTCATATAAGTTACTGACATTTTTGTCTGTTGTTTTTCTGGTGCCAGAAATCTTTATTGTGTATTATGCTCAGATTATTTAGAATGAGACCTATAATCGTTGTAGGGACAAGGGTTTTAAAAAAATAAATGTTATTATGCAAATATGTCATTGTTATTTGGCATTTAAACTAGCTTCTAATGAACAAAAGATCCTCATTATGAAGAGACTGAGAAAGGCAAAGGAGAAATAGGAGTGATTCCTACATTCTTCATTTCTGGGAGAAAGAAATACAGGCATACCTTGGAGATACTGTAGGTTTGGTTCCAGACCACTGCAGTAAAGTGTCTCATGAATTTTTTGGCTTCTCAGTGCATATAAATGTTACATCTACACTGTACTGTAGTCTATTAAGTGTGTGATAGCATTGTGTCTAAAAAATGTGCATACTTTAATTAAAAAACCTTTTATTGCTAAAAATGGAATCATCACCTGAGCCTTTAGCAAGTAATAATCTTTTGCTGGCGGAGGGTCTTACCTTCGATTTGTCAAAAATGTTGTATCTGTGAAGTGCAATAAAGCAAAGCACTATAAAGCAGGGTGTGCCTGTACTAAGACAGTATCTAAGAACTGTTTACCTGCACTTTTCTGGGTGAAAGCAGGAATAACTAGAACTGGACATCTCAAGTCAAGAATAACTAGAACTGAGTATCACAAGGCTGAACACAGACTTGAGAAGTGATATTCTGAAGGAGAATCAAGATCCCCTGGAATCTCAAAATTGTCCTGTGATGGTATTATTTGTGTCATTGACACTAAGATACATTATTAACCTATGTTTTAATATATTTTGTTTTGTATAATCTCTGGACAAGTAGCATGACATAACATGATGAACACCCAGCACTGCTGTCACTGGAAGTGCTCAAATAAAGCGGCGGAGGCCACCTAGGAGCTCATGTACCTTAAGCCAGGGGTGATTCAGCGCTTCATACACAGTGATCCTTTCGGCTGGATCCAGCATCAGCATGCGACGCACTAGGTCTTTGGCACTTTCAGAGATATGGCTCCACTGCCGTGGGTTCATCTGAAGAGGAGGAAAGGAAAATGACAGTTATTCCCAGTGAGAAGTTAACATTCACTACTATTTAATATTCCTATACTGTTTCCAGGTCAATGAAATTCTCAGAGCGAAGACTAGAAAACGAATTCTAAAGGCATGCTTTCTAAGGAGCAAGACAAACGTAATTCTTTTGCTGTTGTTGCTCATTATATGAGATTTTGCATCAGTAAATATTCCTTACATATGTTCTTGTTACCTAAGCTATATTTTTAATAATTGAAAAATACAATGTTTATGATTCCAGTTTCTTTTTTCTTTTTTTTAATCCTCACCCGAGGATATTTTTCCATTTTTTGTACAGATAGAGTGGGAGGGAGAGAGAGAGAGAGAAACATCGACATGAAGGGACACATCGAGTGGCTGCCACCCGCACGACCAACCAGGGCCGGGGACAAACTGCAACTGAAGTACGTGCCCTTAGCGGGAACCGAACCCGTGTCTCTCCGGACCACAGGCCGACGCTCTAACTGCTGAGCCAAACTGGCCAGGGCTATGATTCCAGTTTCTACCTCAGCTAGGGTCTAGAATATTTTGGCCTAGAAAGAACTAAAAGAAAATTTTAAAATGAAAAATTTCATTATTTTTTTAAATGAAAAAATTAAAGACATTTTCATATTTTGATTTTAATTAAAATTTGCAGTAATTGTGAAGGTATACAGTTATTAATCGAATATTTTGGTCACTGTATATCAATTTCAATCTTTAGGGAAAAATATACTATTACTATATACCCTATGAAATAAGCAATTCACTTGTGTACTGTCCTCAGTGAAGTTACTTTTGTCCCCTTTTTAGCAACAACAAAGCCACAAGGTAAACTGACTAAAGTCAAAGAAAAAAAATTATGAGTTGTTTAGAAGACACAGGACTTGTGAGAAAGGCTGTGGGTCTGTGAGGAAAAGAGCTGGAAGCCTCCTGGAAAAGGGGTAAGTCTGGGATCAGAAACCAGAAACAAATGCAAAGGCATGCTTCGAGTCTGGGGTTGGGAAGGCAAGTGGGTCAGTAGGACAGAGACCCAGGAGGGTCTCATTCCCTGTTTAATAGAAGAAAAGCCGACTTCAGTAAGCTGCCTGGTTCTAAGGAGCTTTAAGCAACGCTATGACTTTAACTGGAAGTAACCTATGTCACCTTCTTTTTTTTTTATCCTCACCTGAGGATATTTTTACATTTTTGTTCAGATAGAGTGGGAGGGAGGGGAGGGGAGGAGAGAGCGAGAGCGAGAGCGAGAGCGAGACATCGATGTGAAAGGGACACATTGAGTGGTTGCAAGACCCCACCCAGGGCCTAGGACAAATCACAACTGAGGTACTGTGCCCTTGACCAGAATCGAACCTGTGACTCATTGGTCTGCAGGCCAATGCTCTAACCGCAGAGCCAAACCCGACCAGGGCAACCTACGTTAACTTCTAAGGGAGAAAGGTGGAGAACAAAGTCTATAACAATTTAAAGCCGAATGAAATCACAACTTGCATATAGTACATATGAATCATTACAATTTGGTCAAGAGTTAGCATTAGCCACTTTGCTCTGGCTAATGTGAGGTTTGTACTTGTAGGTAGGGAGTGAAAATTTCCCCAGTTTAGGGAGAGAGAGTTCTTAAAATTGGAGGATGTTCCATTTTCTTTTTCTAACAGGCAGAATTCCAAATGATACTCAGAGCCCATCAAAATGAATGCCATGAGGTTGTCAAAATACTGTCATCCTACTGAAATTGTAATTAATTGACCAGTTTGAATGAAATAAGGAGGTGAGTGATTAAAGGGAGCTTAAGTAGCCTTGTTCCTTCTTCTCCATCCTAAAGCTATTGTACTCTTCCAAGTCTGAATGATTGGTCCTTGGGAAAGGGTTTGAGAAACCCTCTGAAAGCGGTGGGAAGATTTCTGGAGTGGGTTGAGAACAATACTTCCTCATCCTTTTTATGAGGGAGCCCAATCTAGGGTTTTCCCTTCTTTTGGCTCAGCAGAGTGGCTGAAATTAATTTGGGAGGCTGAATATATAAGGGGAAACAAAACAAGGCTATAAAGCAGTCACTTATTTAAATAGGAAAGCCAGGCAGCATAGACTTCTGCTGTGTAGATACCAACTGGCTATCTGTAACAATGATATGATACTGTATCTTTAAAAAATATATTTCTATTGATTTTTTTTAAAGAGAGAGGAAGAGGGAGAGAGAGAAACATTAACATGAGAGTGACACATTGCTCAGCTGCCTCCTGGGTGCCCCCTATACAGGGGCTCGAGCAGGCAAGCCAGGCATGTGCCCTTGACTGGGCAACTGGACTGGCGACCTTTCGCTGCATGGGAGGGATGATGTCCAATCATGCCACACCGGTCAGGGCTACTGTATCTTTTATATACTTTGGGAAATATATTTTTGTCCTTTATGAAAAAGTTAATTGAACAGACTCATAGATACAGAGAACAAACAGGGTTGCCAGATGAGAGGGAGTTGGGGGGCTGGGTGATAAAGGTGAACAGATTAATAAATAAAAATCATCAGTAAAAAAATAATCGTGGGGATGTCGGGTACAGATAGGGAATATAGTCAATACTATAATAATTATGTACAGTGTCAGGTGGGTATTGGGAACAACTGGGGGGGAGGGGAGCACGTCATAAATTATATAACTAACCACTATGCTGTACAGCTGAAACTAATATAAAATAGTATTGAATGTTAACTGTACTAGAAAAAAAGATAATTGAAATGAAATGTTAGCATATATTCCAGTTAAATGGTATTTTCTCATATCTACTTTAAAAGATCAAGTAAGCTAGCAAATGAGAAATGTACTACATTGAAAAAGATGTCATCAAAAATTGAAAATACTAGAAATCAAGGATTTTGTCAATAGCTGTTAAAAACCATCAGGGTGATAAAAAGATATTTTTGAGATCTGCTTCAAAATAATCCAGTAATATGTAGAATATGGAGAAAACAAGATGGGCTGTATGTTGATAAGTGTTGAAGCTGGGGCTCATTATACTGTTACCTCTCTGGTTTTTGTTTGCTTGAAATTTTCAATAATTGAAAGTATAAACATAAGTGTTGACAGAATCATAGCACAGTATACTTAAAAAAAATAATCTACCAGGTTCATCACCGATGGTAGAGATGAATCTATATTTCAACAACTGAGCTGCTAAAAACCTGGGGCTTTTATAAAAAAAAGCCATGAATTTTGAAAGCAAGAGGTGAGCTTAGCCAAGTAAAAGCATAAATAAGTTATTAACCTCAAAGTTTCAAACCTTCAGGTACAGAAATTATGATTTAGCTGCCACCATCCATCTGACTTACAATAATAATAATAATAATAATAATAATAATATTGGGGAATTTGAAAATAATTTAACTTTTGTACATGTGTGAACAGTCCAAGTTTCTTACACAGAAACAAAAATAACTGTTCAATGCTTTAAATATAGACAAAATCAAATGCAAGAAGTTGTTGGAATGAAACACATTGCCTTGGAAACAAGGAAGTTAGCAACTGAACAAACACAAAGGAAGAACTCTATTATTAGCAGATGCTTATAACTCAAAAAGGCAGGTGGGAGATTTTATTATATGGCACCTATGTCATAAATCAGTGTGAGGATGAAATAAATTAAATATAAGTGCTTAGAACAGTCCATGGCACTAAGTAAGTGCTTTGCATGAGTTAGCTATCCTTATTGCTAGTATTATTATGCTGATGCATTACTAATTGTGTTTATTTTCATATGTTAATATCTGTGATTTCACTTAGTAAAGTTCATCCAGAAAGCCTTGGTGTGTATTCCCGATAGCCACTCACAATTTCCAGGGATTGGAGAGGAGTCATTACTTACAAGCAGTTTCCTGAGACACTGAGTTACCTTGAAAGGCTTAATTTTATTCCCCAGTGGCCAACTGACTCTAAGAAAAGCAGAAAAACCTGTACTTAAAACATCTCTCTCTGTTAACAGAGTTTTGGCATACATCTTTTATTTTTTAATTAAACAAAATATTTTTTTTTCCTTTATTGATTTTAGAGAGAGAGGAAATGAGAAGGAGAGAGAGAGAGAAACATCGATTGGGCGCCTCCCACTGGGGATCGGGCCCACAACATGGGCATGTGTCCTGACCAGGAATCGGACCAGTGACCTCTTGGTGCAGGGGTCGATGCTCAACCACTGAGCCACACCGGCCGGACTTGGCATATATCTTAATCCAAATGAAATAAAAGACAAACCCATGTGCCTTTATAAGCTGATGGTGCATGCCCCCCCCCCCCCCCCCCCAATTATAAACCAGTCTCACCTTCTTAACTCCACAAGCTTCAGTTTTGGCTTAAAAGAGTAAGGCCGTAACACTGAAACTACTTTACCTGTCTTCTCGTTTTTTTTTCTTCTTCCCCTTTTCTTTACCTTTTTTCCCCAAGTTCCATATAAAATCACAACGTTACTGAAGAATTGAAAAGAAAACTTTAGGGACTTCACAGTTTTGGAGTCTATTGGTATATAAACCTGTATGTTTGGTTTTATGTTGCCAGGCGTGGCTAAAAATGAAACAGTGGTTCTGATGAGTAGAAAGTACAGGTTTTAGTAAGAATGGGAGGAAAAAAAAAACTTCTCTAATATAAGCTGCCCTGATCTGATACCCAGACACACTCCCCCATACTTCCCATATACAGCATCCTATTCCATCAGCCATATGTGGTGGTACAGGGCGAAAACATCTAAGGACAGCTGGGGAAGTGATCAACCTGAAGCTGGTTGATTTCCAAGAATTCCTTAGGTCTTTTTGGTACCACTATTCACAATATCAGTAACAACACTGTACTCTTTAAATAATGAAAGTAGTAATTTACTAATCAGAAGTGTGTGAACTGTACATGTGGCTTCCAAACCTCATTAGGAAAAAAAAAAAAAAAAGGAATGTTTAAGTCACACCAAGATGGTTCTATATTATATTAAGGACTGCAGTTGTGATACTGGCATTTATTTCGGGTTATTCTAGAATGTAAATGGCAATTTTTCAGCTGTACTGGTTGACTACATAAATGCAATAAATGAAATGTGATAAAGCATAAACAAACAAACGCTGATAGACGCTGAATATAAAATAAAGAATTACTGAAATTACCTGGATAAAATTTCCATTTTAACTTTACAAATTAAGCAAAAAAAAAAAAAATGCCTTAAAAAATTACACAAAGAAGTTCATTTTCCAGCTTAGTCTCAATAAATGAGTTTGGTCACCAGGCAGCTAATGAATACTTTTAAATCTGGGCTCAGGTCTGTCACAAACATCTTACTCAGGGTAAAATAAAAGGTCAAAATCTATCACGAAAAATTCTAAGGATGATTCCAAATTCTTTCCCTGAACCAGAATTTTATTTGAAATCAGTAGGGCAGTGACTGAGCAATTTCTTTGACTTAGCTAAACGAGCAGTTTTGCTAGACTATATGTATTTGTAGTTAAAGAATTTGATTTGTAGTGAATGTGGTTTGTGAATCAGGACTCTTAAACGGTTGACTTGGACGTGAGGGGAGGGGCACATCCATCTGGCCTCTGGTCTTTACACTGTATGAAAGAGGACCAGGCTCCCTGTTTTCTAGCCTAAACACAGAGTTGGGATCCAAACAGGGTGGATAGGCTTTAGCTGTAGCGCAGAGGGAAGGAGAAGGGAGGGGCAAGATACTGGCTGTTTTGAAGCCAATCCCGGCTCTTCTACCTAGATGACAGTTCAGCTGACAAAGACTCAGAAATTTACTTGCAGCCTATGTTGCCCACCAAGGCTAGTGAGTCAGTGACGTAAGCAAAGAACTCTTCTCTGACTTGGTAACTATGTGACAATCAACAAGCAATCCAAAGACAGATAATTACTTGCAAACACATTTTTCAGAATAATTTAATCTCAATGGAAAAAGTAAAACATTCATGATATATTACCTTGTATTTTCCTTTAATAATGCCTTCAAACAATCTTTCCTTGGTTCCGTAAAAAGGCAAACAACCACTTAGCAGGATAAAAAGGATCACACCACAACCCCAGACATCTACGGGCTTTCCATAAGGCTCTCTTTTGACAACTTCTGGGGCCATAAAATGAGGTGTTCCAACGCGTCCTATATTTAAAACAACAACAACATCAAGGAAAAAAATATTTATGTAAAACAAGCTTTTTTCCCTGTTTGAAAACTGAAAATGATAGAACAACAGTTTGAACAAAAAGTTTAACAATATAGTCTCTTATCACCCGTGCCCTCCTCCATAAAATCAGGTTCTCAGAAGGAAATAAATTATTTATCTAATCACTTCTTGAAAATAGAGCTCAGGATAGGTACTTGGTCTTCTAACACTGGTCTTTCCTACTGAATTCAGCAGGATGCACAGCAAGTGTTTACCTATTTCTCGCTTCATGAAGAAGTTTATTTTTTATTAAATTCTCACCCAGGAATATTTTTCAATTTATCCTCAGATAGATTGGGAGGGGGTAGAGAGAGGAAAAAAGAGAGAGAGAGGCACATCAACTGGTCACCTCCCGCACGACCCCGACCAGGGTGGGGATCAAACTGCAACCGAGGTACGTGCCCTTGACCGGAATCAAACCCGCAACTCTGGTCTGAGGGCCAGCGCTCTAACTGCTGAGCCAAACTGGCCAGGGCATGAAGTTTTTTAAGTTTTCTAATGTTCACATGTTATTAAATCACTAAAAATACAGAGCAGAAGCAGGTAGAAGAGTCAGTAGGCAGAGTGTAGCTGCTCAGGAAAGAGCTAGGAGGGCCTGCCCTGGGCAGGGGGCGGGGAGCGAATGGGTGGTGCAGGGCTGAGAAAACACCTGTATGGTAGATTACTTTTTTTTTTTTTATCCTCACCCGAGGACATTTTTCCATTTTTTGTTCAGGTAGAGTGGGAGGGAGAGAGAGGAACAGAGAGAGAGAGAGAAACATCGACGTGAAGGGACACATCGAGTGGCTGCCACCCTCACGACCGACCAGGGCCGGGGACAAACTGCAACCGAGGTACGTGCCCTTAGCGGGAACCGAACCCGGGTCTCTCAGGACCGCAGGCCGACGCTCTAACTGCTGAGCCAAACCGGCCAGGGCTATAATAGATTACTTTTGACTGCCAAGTGGAAATTCTCAAATCAAACCTAATGCTGAGAACTTCTATTTGAAAGATGAATTTGAATCTGAAATCCTATTCAGATTTTAGGTGTTGATGATAGCAATTAGCAATGATTAGCAATGTTTTGTTATAGGATTTTAAAGCTTCCTTCCGATGTTAACAGTTGAAGAGAATGAGGGCAAATATATGACATAAACCAAAGTCATGAAGCTCCTCTCATTCAATCCTTTTTGACCCCCATTTTCTTTAAAGAGTTTTCTTTTTTTCCTATCAAAATTAGCTTTCAGGAAGGAATATGATTAGCAGCTGTTTGCATACTAGTAACCGCAGTATTCCAAAGGGAGTCTTTTCTTCTACTATAGAATGAAAGGCTTGTACTCTGTGGGGAAATTATTGTGGGAGGGGGCACTGCCCAACAGTGTTGGCAGCTCTTCTGGCTACATGCGGGCCCAGTCCCCTCCTTCTCTTCTCTCTCTCTCATCATACGGAGTCAAAATCATTTTTACTTTAAATAGTGCATAATACTTTATCTAGAGCTCAGAGCTGTGATTCCAAGTTAAAAAAGACCTTAGAGATCTTCCAATCCTGCTAGATAGAATGTATCATAAAGTCCTGTTAGTGACTCAAACTTGGTTGGGATGGAGACAGATAAAGCAACTCTTAGTTTGTATATTGGGGATGTTCCTTGCTACAGATTATTATGGTTCCCCTCTCTCCCCCATAATAGAGGAGATTAAGTTCAGGGCTCAGAGAGTGAAAATATTTTTATTTAAGATGTACAGTAGACCGGTGAAATGTCTACTGGTTAGAAGAACATATTTTTATTTCTGTATTGCCCCATTTTGCTTCCTCAAGTAACATCAAGAAGCTGAAGCGATGACACCTAAGCCTCCGACTTTGTTAACAGCTGGGAGAGGGCGGGACCGTTGGAGATTCACCTTGTTCTGATGGACAGGAGCTGGCATGAGTAGGGAAGATCAGGACAAGAGATCAGTGTACCTGCTGACTGACTGCATGATGCTTTGAAACTTACCTCCTACCACTGCTCACATAAGAAAGGTCCAAGCAACTCAAAATGGGGGCCTCACTTAGGGACTAGTTGAAGCTACCATGGCCAGCCCCAGGCATCTGAGGAGGTCCTCTTCATTTATCTGGATTGAAGACTAGCCTGATATGGAGAATTAGTGTTTATCCTTGAGAAAGATGCATGTGTTTTGGTTCAAGAATTTTCTCACAGATAGCAGGAAAGACAATGGTAGAAAGAATATATAGGAATGACCTTTTTTGTTTTGTGCAGATCGGTAGAATGTAAAAGGACTGGAGTTAACCTTTGACGTAAATTGATGTCCCAAAACTCCTTGTGTGTTATCTCTTAACTTTTCCTTCTTTGTGGTCACTTGATTTTCATGACTTAGATCACAAAATTCTAAGAACAGGAAGCCAAGTACCAAACCAAATGAAATGTCACTATATATGACATATATCAGATAAACATTTAAATATTTAAATGTTACATTTTCTGATAATATAAGACCTTATTACCCAGAACCCCAGAGAAAGAATTATTTTGAATAGTTACATATTCAATACTGTAGGACTTGAATCTTTATGTACACAAACCTTTTTACTTTAATACTTTTGGATGGCTACCTTCCTACGATTTCCTGACTTCTTTTACACAAGTTGCTGCTCATAATTTAACCTTTTCTTGATGATTCAGAATTGTCATTGTGGATATCTATTAAAGTACTATGCTCTAGAACAGGAAACCCTCTCAGGAACTTCCGAGGTATGCAACGGTTGATTTGTTCAGTATTAAAAGGCTGCTGTTCTTTCCCAGTTTGGGTATCTGATTGACATACTTTTTTCTGTTTGGCTTTTGTTTCTTTTTGACTTTTTTTTTCTTTATTGATTTGAGAGAGAGAGGAAGGGAGAGGGAGAA
Organism: Molossus molossus; assembly: GCF_014108415.1. Classification (NCBI taxonomy): domain Eukaryota; kingdom Metazoa; phylum Chordata; class Mammalia; order Chiroptera; family Molossidae; genus Molossus; species Molossus molossus. The sequence goes on along the minus strand of NW_023425355.1, from coordinate 113,630,539 downwards.
AGAGAGAGAAAAGTCGATGAGAGGGAACATCGACTGGCTGCCTCCTTCCTGCATGTCCCCTACTGGGGATCAGGCCGACAACCTGGGCATGTGTCCTGACCAGGAATTGAATGGTGACCTCTTGGTGCATGGGTCGACGCTCAACCACTGTGGCTTTTGTTTCTTTTCTCTCACTATGCTCACTCGGACTCAGCTTCTAATCTGTTGCATAAAATCTGTTATTAATTGGAAACTAATTAGCAGTCAGTATCTTTAATTTAATAACAATTTCCTAAGTGCCTATTAGGTCCTAGACAATTGCTATAGGTGCTGCGGACATACAGAGGGACAGGCCATGATCACCCTCGACCCTCATAAAGCTTAGTCTTCTATATGATTACAAATCTTGGCATCAAATGCTACACGGAGTTATGTAGCGCAGATAGTCATTGTAATATGGAAGAGAAGGAGTAGGTTACCTAATTTGGGATGGTGAAGTTCAGCCTGCTTTTAAGATGAGATGATTGTTAGCTCAGGCTTCAAGAACAGTATAAGTTAACAAGATAAAATGACAAAAGGCATTCCAACCAGGGTGGTATAAAGAAACACAAATCCAGAAAACTTTTTGAAAAATGAGAGCATGCCAGCCTCATAGAGAGTGTCTTTTTATAAAGTTTTTTTAAAAATTGATTTTTAGAGAGAGAGGAAGGGAGAGGGAGAGATAGAAACATCTATGAGAGAGAACATCGATTGGCCGCCTCCTGCATGCCTCCCACTGGGGATTGGGCCCACAACCTGGGCATGTGCCCTGAATTGAACTGATGACCTCTTGGTGCATGGGTCGATGCTCAACCACTGAGCTCCACCAGCCAGGGGAGAGTGTCTTTAGATGCTCACTTGAGAGGACAACCTGTGGGTTTTAAGGCGGGAAGAGTTTTGCTGCTAATATGATGATTTTCTAGGTTCCTAGTTATCTTCTGGATTAAGTGAGTTTTCCAAATAGCTGAGTTTTAGATAGGGGAAGTGTATATACAGAGGTGGGCAATACTGTGAGTATGTGAAACACAGTTTATTCTGTTATTATTTATTAATTATTGTACTATTTATTTGCACAACTGTAAACCGACTTTTGCCCACCCCATATAAGTAAATGGTTTTTACTATATGGAACACATAAAAGAGAAAATCCCTTTCTCTTTGGAGGACTGAGTGATCAAAGATTCCAACTGACAGGAAAGGAGCTTTCTGTTAAATATCAGCAAATTAACTGACAAATATTAGCAAAATTTCCAAAAGTACCTTAAACAACAGGAAAGCTTTTTATAAGAGAAATCATTTATCCCTACATACATGTATCATATTTTTAAAGACACTGTAATGCTTGAAGTAGTTACTTCAAGACTGTAAGGAAAGGCATGTTAAGAAATGACAATATTTAGAAAATGTTTTTTTTTTTTTTATTCTCACCCGAGAACATTTTTCCATTTTTGGTTCAGATAGAGTGGGAGGGAGAGAGAGGAAGAGAGAGAGAGAGAGAGAGAGAGAGAAACATCGACGTGAAAGGGACACATCGAGTGGCTGCCACCTGCACGACCCAACCACGGCTGGGGATAAACTGCAACCGAGGTACGTGCCCTTAGCACCTTTAGTGGGAACCGAACCTGGGTCTCTCTGGACCGCAGGCCGATGCTCTAACCGCTGAGCCAAACCGGCCAGGGCTAGAAAATGTTTTAACTCTAGAAGTACTGAGAAAAATAAATTTTGCATAACTCATACACTGTTGGTTCAAAAATCAGCTTTAGCCCTGGCCGGTTTGGCTCAGCGGTTAGAGCGTTGGCCTGCGGTCCGGAGAGACCCGGGTTCGGTTCCCGCTAAGGGCGCGTACTTCGGTTGCAGTTTGTCCCCGGCCCTGGTTGGTCGTGCGGGTGGCAGCCACTCGATGTGTCCCTTTCACGTCGATGTTTCTCTCTCTCTCTCTCTCTCTCCCTCCCACTCTATCTGTAAAAAAAAAAAAAAATCAGCTTTAAAATTATGCAATTAAGAGGAAAAGTTCATAGACTTTTGGAAAATAGATTAACATGTGGACAATGTCCAGGTAAATTTAATGAATCTTTTTCCTCTTTAATCAATATACACACTAAAATATGAAGTCCACGCCATTCTGAATACATAGGATGCAGATCCAGATCAACAGAAACGAAGTCATTATATGTGGCCAGTATACAATAGATAAAAGGAAGTAGTTTCATTTTATCCCATCGACCTTGGGAATGTATTTATCAGGAATTATTTGTTGTAACTGTGTACTCTTAACACAGGGGTGATCTGTACAAATACTGGATTTGAATGTTAGTTTAACTGCAACATTTGTTTAAAAACAACAACAATGTAGGATTTGTAGTTGATTGCAAGATTTAAAAAAAATATGTTTTTACTGATTTTTAGAGAGAGATGAAGGGAGAGGGAAAGAGAGATAGAAACATCAATGAGAGGGAAACACCGATCAGTTGCCTCCCTACTGGAGATAGAGCCTGCAACCAGGGCATGTGCCCTGACTGGGAATCGAACTGGCGACTTCTTGGCGCATGGGGTGATGCTAAACCAATGGAGCCATACTGGCTGGGCTGATTGCAAGATTAATATGGGCCAGCAGCATTATGTGGTTGTCCAAATAGCTAATGCAACTTGGAGAGCCTAATAGAAATTTAAGACCCACAGCAAAAGAAGTGATAGCTTTGTGTGCTGGACTGTACCTGTAGTTGTGTTTAGGTTCTGGCTCTGTACTTAGTGCATAGTGAGGAGAACCAGTTTACATGAGGATTGGCTAAATTAACCTAGGCAAGTTAATTTGGACAAGACTTCAGAGAAAAAACCAGCTGTCTTCAAACATCTGAATGGCTATCACATGGAAGGATTAAAACTGTTCAACATGGCTCCAAAAATCAGAATTAGAATCAATGGGTAGAAGTTACAGGAAGGTAGATTTCTATTCAATGCAAGGATACTTAAGGATCTTTCCAAAATTTGAATAACCTGTCCTGGGGCATAATGAATTCTTTGCCATCTCAGGAATTAAACTAGAGCTCAACCTTTTGCTGGGAATTTTATGAGAGAATTCGGTCATTAGAAGACTAGAGAAGTTAAGGTTCCTTTGAATCCTGAGAGGCAATGCTTTTATGATTAAACTATGCTTTACTCTCTGATCCTTGGGTCAGTCTTCTGATAACGAATGAAAAGTTTTGAATTAGGAAAAGAATTCAGTTTTTATTTATTTATTTATTTTTTTATCCTCACCCGAGGACATTTTTCCATTTTTTGTACAGATAGAGTGGGAGGGAGAGAGAGGAAGGGAGAGAGAGAGAGAAACATCGACGTGAAGAGACACATCGAGTGGCTGCCACCCGCACGACCAACCAGGGCCGGGGACAAACTGCAACCGAAGTACGTGCCCCTAGCGGGAACCGAACCCGGGTCTCTCCGGACCACAGGCCGACGCTCTAACCGCTGAGCCAAACCGGCCAGGGCAAGAAGAATTCAGTTTTTAAAACTATACCCACTTGCAGTTTCTCATATTATTGGAAATGATTAGCTGGAAGAAAATGCAAAACAGGAAGCAAATTTAAACCTAATTGAATTTTAGAGGGCAATGTGGTGAAATAATGATTTAAAGCATACAAACTATGGCTCATTTTTCAGAAGGTGGTTTATGTTAATACTGCTCTGATGCTTTAGTAATAGTGAATGAAAAGGTACTGGCCAGGTAGTTCAGTTGGTTAAAGCATCGTCCCAACACACCAAGGTTGCAGGTTCAATCCACAGTTAGGGCACATACAAGAATCAACCAATGACCCTGACCGATGTGGCTCAGTTGGTTGAGCAGTGAGTGTCTCATGCACCGAAAGGTCACCGGTTCAATTCCCAGTCAGGGCATGTGTCCGGGTTGTGGGTTTGATCCCTGGTCAGGTTGCATGCAGGAGGCAGTAGATTGATCTTTTTCCTCTCAAGTTGATGTCCCCCTTCCCCCCTGCTTCCTCTCTCTCTAAAATCAATAAAAACATATTTAAAACAAAATTTATATATATAAAAAAGAATCGACCAATGAATTCATGAGTGGGTGGAATAACAAATTTATGTTTCTGTCTCTTTAAAAATCAAGAAATAAAATTTAAAAAAGAAATAAAAAAAAATATCCTGTGTAGCATTATTATTTTCATATTTATTATTTGTCAAGTATTTGAATTTAATATAAGGATTCTTGAAAGATAACAGGTTTAAAAAGGTACTGTTGATATTTTCCTTATTTTTCCTCTTTGTGAACGCTGGCAGTATTTGGAAATAGAAAATAGAAGTAAACAACTAGAAGACTGGTAGAATGGAGAACTAAGTTATTTGCAAAACTAAGGAACAGAACTAAAAACAGACAGCATTCTGAGCTGGAGTCTATTAAAAGGAATAAACAAACAAACAAACAAAAAAACACCCAAATACTTGAATCTGTAATCAGCATCCACCGCTGTACACTACTGAAATAAGTCTCTATTTTAACTTTTCTTCGTTTTCTGGCCTGGGAATTTTCTAGTTACGTTTTGCTTTGGCTAATAATAAAATCAGTCTGCATTCATATCTGCTCGCTCTTCCCAAATACACAGATTATGGCTTGAGCAGTACTCCGACAAATAGAAAGAGTAAAACAGTATGAAATTAAAAATTAGTCATAGATGTAAGCCTGAAAGTGGATAATCCATACATTTTTTATTTGACTTCATCTGGTCAGTTCAACTTTAAAAGTCACTTTGCCTCAAATATTATCTTCTTCCAACATTGTTTTGATCTCTGTAAGTAAGGTCTCTTCTCTGTTAAGTGCTGGGGATACTAAAATTCTAGTTAAGACTAGAGAGTTATTAAATTCAAAGTATATGATAGCACTTTTGGGGGTGGGGTAGGGTTGGGTGGAACAGGGTATAAAACATTGAAGATAGATTAATATTTAGTTTGAAAGTTGTATACTAGCCTAAAAGTGACCAGGTTTTGAAGAATATTTTTAAAAAGTGTTCTTACCTCCAGCTACAAGTCCAGACTCCCCTAATTGAATAGCTACCCCAAAGCCCCCGAGTTTAACAGGTGCCGAGTTTTCCTTTGAGGCGAGGAGAACACAGTGGGGCTGGAAAAAAAAAAACCAACAACAAACAGACAGACAAACACACAAACAACAAACAAACCAAAGATAAAGATTAATTTAAGATGAACAATTCAATTTACACAAAACCAAGTAACATGACAATAGAGTAATACATTAAAAATTTCCGAAATTATTTTGGATACTTGAATTATTTGTCCTATTCTCACTTCTGACTGATTTCTCCCAAGACTTACCTGTTCTATCTAATATTTTTTCAGAAATTATTTGCTTCCAAGATTAGGGTAGGGTGTTAAGAATTACTCTAATCATTATGTTGTACATCTGAAACTGATATAATATTGTCATCTATAATTTAAAGAGTTACTCAGGAAGCATGGATGCTCAAGGAAGATATATTTTCTGCCTTTTTAATGTTCTCTTCCTTTGAATGACAGTCTACATTTGTTTAGGGAAAAATATATTTTACACCTTGTGCTTAAGTGTTTCTTGAAACCTCTGACTTGACCTCACTGTAACTTGGCCCTTAGGGGATGCTGATGGCTCCTTCTTTGTCCACCCTCCCAACATCCTCTTTCTTTATTCATTTCATCCTTAAATAAGAAGAGTCAGATTAAAGGACTCCAATTGAGCCTTGCTCCTAGGGAATTCACTGCCCTCCCTGGGCACCCCTCTCCTTTAGACCTGCCCTTTCTCTCTGTGGGAACGGGAGGGGAGAAATCAGAAGAGGAAAAGGAGACACTTTGGCCTGCCTCTAGCCAAGAAATTGGAAAAGGATCTATAGATCATATAACAGTATTCTTTCAATATAAATTCTCTGACTGATCATTTTACTGCAGCTATTAAGAGAATTTCTTATTTTTTCGGATACATATAAATACGTAGATAAAGAGAGAGATGAGAGTGAAAAATTGAGAAAGACAAAACAAATGTAGAAAAATGTTAACATATGGGAAATCTCAGTGAAAGGTGTCTGCAATCCTTTGCATTTTTCTGTAAGTCTGAAATTATGTAAAAACAACCCCACCCTATTTTAAAGTCACTTTAAAGAATTCTTGTGGTTATGCTTTCGATTTGTTACATAGTGAAGTCAATCTGTTTCAGTTAGATTTTGACCTAATCTGGTATTTTAATTATGTAAAACATGTACATAGTTCCCAAATGAACTATGGTAACTTCTCATTGGTAACTACTGGTATTAGTTTTTGATTTATCCTTCCACTATTTTTTATGAAAACAGAGAAATACATATATTCAACATTTTCACATAACGATAGATGACTCCGCAGCAGTACCTAGAGATTTTCAGGAAGGTTTGTTTTTGTTTTGTTTGTTTAAAGAGAAACATTTGTGTGTTGATGGCAAAGATCTGTAGGGAGGAAATACATTCCCGGGAGAGAGAGTGGATGGGACATAATGTACAAGTGGGGTAGGGGGTTGGCCCTGGCGACAGCGAAGAAGGCAGGGTACAGGGGCACCTGTAGATGCAGACAGTTGTGGATGTAGGAAGATGAGGAAGTTCTCTTCTGAGCACTTCTATTTTCCATTTACTTTGAAATAAGAAGTGATCATGAAGTGGGAGTGGGGAAGGGGAGGAGGTTGTTGGCAATTTGAGAAGAGTGAAGGTGTGAAAACATATTTTCAAAGAATAGAAGCACGAACTGACTAAGATGGTTGCTCTCAAACCATAGCATCAGAACCACGCAGACTTACTGGCCTCTACCCCCAGAGTTTCTGATTCATAAGGTCTGGGATGAAGTCAAGAATTTGCATTTTTAACAAGTTCCTGAGTGTGTTGATGCTACTCGTATGGAAACCATACTTTGAGAACCACCAGACTAACAAAATACAGCAAGACTGCTGGCTGCACATAGACCCACTTGAGGTGTGTGGTCATGAATTTTAAGTGAGACCAATCAGCATGACGGTGTGTTTGAACTTAATAGTCCTCATTTTGTACAGCAGGGTTCAGGCCTGCAGTAGGTGGTGAGCCAAATTTAACCAGGGTCGGGATTTAGATAAAAGGAGGACAGTGTATCAGTTAATAGATGGCACCAAATAAGCATATCCATTTATTTCTTCTTTTTTACTTTGATCTTTATATAAACAAAAACTGAGATACCAACAAAGGAGGAAAAGGAAGGGTGAGGGGAAGAGGATACATAGGAACAAGCTAAGAACACAGGGACAGAAAGTAGGAAGTTCAGAATGAATAGATAAAAGCTCGTAAAAATGAAGAACTAGAAAAAGATTATATTCAAACCTGGTCACAGGTTTAGCACAGTATTATTCACAATAGCCAAGAGGTGGGAGCAACCCAGATGTTCATTGACAGAAGAATGGATAGAGAAAATATGGCTATACGATGTAATATTATGCAGTCTTAAAAGAAGGAAATCCTGTTACATGCTACAACATGAGTGAACCTGGTTGATATATTATGCTAAATGAAATAAGCCACTCATAAAAGGAAAAATATTGTGTGATTCCACTAAAAATATCTAAAGTAGTCAAAATCAAAGAAAGTAGAAAGGTGGTTGTTGGGGGGGGGTGGGGCAGAATTAGTACCTAGTGGGTATAGAGTTTTAGTTTCGCAAGAGGAAAAAGTTCTAGCAATCTGCTGCACAGCAATATAAATATACTTAATGCTACTAAACTGTACGTGTAGAAATCATTAAGATGGTAATATTTGACGCTATATGTTTTTTTTTTTTATCCTCACCCGAGGATATTTTTTCATTTTTTGTACAGAAAGAATGGGAGGGAGAGAGAGGAAGGGAGGGAGAGTGAGAAACATCGACGTGAAGGGACACATCGAGTGGCTGCCACCCGCACGACCAACCAGGGCCGGGGACAAACTGCAACCGAAGTACGTGCCCTTAGCGGGAACCGAACCCGGGTCTCTCCGGACCGCAGGCCGACGCTCTAACCGCTGAGCCAAACTGGCCAGGGCACGCTATATATTTTTTAAAACAATATACACATGCAAAATTCTTGCCAGACTAATACAGTAATCAAACCAGGTCAATGCAGTAATCATCTTCCTTTTCAGAGGTTCTTTGGGTGAGGGTAGTAAGTAAAGAGCTACAAAATAATCTTATTCTAGCAATTTAAAAATACCCTGTCCCAAGTGTCATATTTATAACAAACTAAAAGCTCTGGAGAATATGATGTTCAGAAAATGTATGCATCCAGAAATAATTATAATGTTAGCTAAAGCTCACTGAGTTAAATAATATTAAGCTTAAACAAAGTTGCAGAGTAACAATTATGGGGAATATAAAAACTAACTTTTCTTCATTTCAAATGACAACAACAAAAAGTGACATTAAACTGCAGGGCCAGCAATTACATAAGTGGACAGATAGTGGTTAAATTTCAGATTAGGACCAAAACAAAAATTGCAGAATTCCTTGATTATTTTCTTTAAAATACAGGAGATATTTCAATATCCTTGGAAGAGTTTATTACGGTGATAAAACAGGGAGCATAACCATCACAAATCTCATCTAGTCCTAAAATTATAAGATTGTTTTAGAAAATAAATCCAAGGTCTTAAAGGAATACACAAAAACATACTAAATTAATGTACAGATCAAATAGAACTTTAAAAATTAATGAATAAAATAATTTCTTATTAAGGTTAGTATCATTCAATACAGGAATGCCATTTTATGTGAAGAACTAAATTTGTAAAATGAATTTAGAAAGAAACAAATTCAATGCTTGTGTTTTAAAGGTCCATAACACATAGCCACACAAGTAACTCTAAGTCAACTTGTGTGCTACCTCTTCTCAGTAAGTCATCAACAAACCTGAAGTAAGGGTCTGCTTATCACCCTTAATGGCGTTCTGGTTATCTACAAACTAAAGAGCAAATTTTGTACATGAAAAAAAAGAAAAAGAAAAAAAAAAGTTTCCCAAGAACCAGAAACTCTTGTAAACTACAATTTACATTTCTAAGAATCATCAGAAATTCATCTCAATATTGTCATAGCCTAGAATATACTATTATGAGGTCCAATAACAGTTGTATCATGAGAAAGAACCCTCTTAAATTTAAAATTTTGAAATCTTGAATTAGCCAGAGTGACTAGCTAATTTATTATATTGATTAAATATTACTTAGCTAAAATTATACATTTTCAGGGTATAAAATGCATTAACAGAAAATTAATTTCTAAAAATTGTGTGATCAGATGTAAAATTAATAAAGTGTTATATATGTATTTATTGCATTACATCCAGTATAAAACCACAGGTATTATTTTGTGATGTGAGGTTATATTTTTACTTATGTATCTTTATCCCCACTATTATGCTTTATAAATATTTTAAAAGATAAAAAGTCTATATAACATATTCTGTATCATTTCTTAGAAAAAAAAAGAAAATGCATATTTCTGCTTAGAATTTATAAAGCTGCTTTATTTTGAGGGATAAGGGAAAACTTCCTACAATTGCCAAGGTGAAGGTATTCATATAAAAGATATGACTAATTTCCTCAAGATAAGCATTCACTGAGATTAAAGATAAAGTTGTTATCCATAGTGGTGGAGCTTTTTAATATGTTCACAAGTCTGAGAGGGTTGCCACACTGAAAAAAGAAAGAAAGAGAGAGAGAAAAAAAAGCCTATTACTACACGCAAATATATATATATAAAAAAAAAAGAAAACCCTAACCAACTGCACCACGGACCGGATGGAAGAGCCCAGCTGACACACTGAGAGTCTTGGTCTAAGGAAGCTCGAGGTTCAGTGCCTTCTACTTGCAGAGAGCCTGAGCTGTGAGTATTCCTTGATTTCTACTACAGAAATGATCTGTTATTTTAGTTTAATTTTGATATATCTGAATATTAAAAGTGAAACCTGCTTCATGGTGACACTTTGCTTTTAGAAACTTGAATAAACTGCTTGAGTGATGCCTCTGCCTTGTCTTCTTAGTTACTGGAGGTATTTAAGCTCATCCTCCCAATATTGTCACATCGTGCATACTGTATTTTGTGTACTGCCATTAAGACTTGCAGATCTACTTGAATTAGTTAAAAGTTATTTTGATATGCAACCGATTTTATTTTCAATGTATTATAAATGATCTTTAATTTATGAACTTTATTAAGCTCTGCTGTCTCTCTAGTTTCAACGATAGTTATTTTCTTTATGATATTGTTACTATCTTACGGTACTTATCAGACCTGTTAAATTTTAAGTTTTGTGCTTCAGAAGCAAATAAGGTAAATATTAGAGAAAAGCAAAAGCAAAATACATTTTAGTTACTTCAACTAAAACTTAAAGAATGGTTTTTTAGACATAGTTAAGTTTATAATAAAACCTAGTGTACGAATAATAGTATTATTTCCAAAGTAACATGCTTTTGATTTTCATTCAGTATGCAGCAATTAATGCACTTTTTGAAGCATGGCCTGAATGATTCAGTCATTGTTATGATTCAGTCAAACTACAAGTGGTGATAGGTTGCTACTGTTGCCAAACAGGTATGTACTGTAACAGCAATGTGATGTTTTTACAAACATATCCAAACTGCACTGAAAAAGCTTTTGCTCCTTGGAGGCCACAGTGGAATCTTTGGGTTCATGAAGCTCCTACATGAACCAATTGAAAAATATTGGCAAAGGTAGAGTGGTGGCGGTGGTGGGGATGTACAGTGCAGCACTAACACAGGGTTGCAAACTTTAGGATTTGTCAAGTAACAATATTCCAAAATCATTTACTGTCTACTATCAGAAAATCATTTTGACCACTTCAGTATAGCATATGAGTCACAAGTAATAGCGAAAAACTAGTCCACTATGTGAACACAGTGGTTTGCTTCCTGTCTTCACTGGTCACTTTTTTTTTTTCTAATCCTCACCTGAGGATATTCTTCCATTGGTTTTCAGATGGAGGGGGGCATCCATGTGAGAGACACATAGACTGGTTGCCTCCCGCACAACCCCAACCAAGGCCGAGGACCGAAATGCAACCGAGGTATATGCCCTTGACTGGAATCGAACCTGCAACTCTTTGGTCCGTAGTCTGATGCTCTAACCACTGAACAAAACAGGTCAGGGCTCATTGGCCATTCTTAACAAATCAAATAAGTAAATGGCCTTAAGAACACAGATAGGGGTTAAATATCAGATTTAACTGGATTGACACATTGTAAAGAAGGCAAAAAGCAGCCATTAAATTTAAAAGAGAATTTAATCTGTTAATTTGTTAATAAATGACTGAACACTAGCTGTTTAATACATGGTTCTAAATGATGGCTACTGCTACTATTTAAATAAATGCATTGCTTTTGCTTTATTTTCCTTAAGCTTGAAAATAAAGCAAAACCAAAAAGGTTTATTGGTAATCTTGTCCAACTATTATTTATTTTATTAGCAGATCAGAGCTGAGGCAAATGGTTTTGGGGTATGTGTTTTGTGCTAACAGCTTTCTAGAAACATCTTGATTAAGGCTATCAGGCCTAAAAGTAAATTGGAAAAGATATGCTCTGGGGGAAGCACTGAACATTTCTGATGAATAATTTGTGATTCTGTAAATTCTGTACTTATTACTTGCTATAATGGATATGGCAAATAAAAAGATTAATGCCTTTTCCCAAGAAGTAAAGCTACATGGCATAATATCCTCTTAGAACTGTGGATAATGTGAAAGGAATCATATCAAAATACTGCTGACAGAACTCCTCAATGATAAAGAAAATGCTGATCATATGTGATTAGGAAGAGAGAGGCTTGGTGAAAAGGATCATGGGCTCTAAAAGCTAGACAGATCTGAGTCCCAACTCGGGGACTGCCACTTAAGATCTGTGGTCATGAATAAAGATAATAACCTCTTGATCTCTCATGACCTCTTTTGTAATACCTACTTTGTTTTGCATGCTTACTATAAGGATCATGTAAATGAAACAATATAAACTTGCTTAACATACTGTCTGGTACACAGCAAATGCTAAATAAATATTAGTTAGTGGTTCAGCTATTTAGTTCAAAGGTTCAATTCTACATGCACATTAGAATCCCCTGAGGAGCTTTTAAAGGAAACCATTGCCTGGAGCCCATTCCAGACAAATTAAATCAGATCTGGGGATGAAGCCAGGCATTGGTATCTTTATAAAGCCCTCAAGGGGATTCTAATATGTAGCCAGGATTGAGAACCACTGAGAATCTCTTCTACAGAGCACCCAGTCGGTGGTAGTCTGGACAATCTCTGGTGGTAAGACCCTTATTGCCTCCCGAGATAGATTGTTTCATTCTAAAAAAGCATTTCCTTCAAAGAAGGCAACATCTGTCTCTGCAATTTCTCCTTACTGGTTTTTGTTCTGCTTTCTGAAGACACATATTATAAGGTGAAATCCTTTTCTCTATGTCCTGGTAAAGCATTTGCATCTCCAGGGAAAGGTGCCTATTTCCTTCAACTTGCTTCTATGACATGATTTGGGCTTTTCTCCCCCATTGGCTCTGTGGCCTTTTCTAAGTGTGCTGCTGAAGGTGAAACTCCGCATTCTGGGTGGAACCCTGCCAGCTTGGGACAGAACCAGATTAGCAATAACAATCTTCATTTAAAACACTCCAGATCTATGAATCAACTAAAGAAGAGGTTAGTTTTTGTTGCTGCCATGTCACACTACTGATATGGCAACTGCAGTCCACTGTAACTGTGTAATTGTGTTTCTGTGAAGGCAGCTAAAGCCCTTCTTGAACGGTTGATTTTAATATCCACCTGTAGACCTGTACATAGTTTTCTACTAAATTCTCTCTTTCATTCAACAATATTTATTGTGCTAAGGACTTGGTACGCAGAGGCAAACAAGAGAGACTTGGTTCCTAACCTGAATGGAGTTTAAAATATAGCATGGGAGAAGGAAAAAAACTACAGTTTTTAAAGTCATTTCAGCTATCTGAGCTCTCAAAATTGCATCCGTTGTGATTCCTCAGCTCCCTCCCATTAGTGGCTATGAGATGCTGCTGCCTGAGCTTCTGCCAGCTCTCGATGCAACCGCACAGTGCAGGTTCCTCTGTAGGTGCCTCTCGCTCTTTCTGGTAATTTAGATCGCATTATCAGCTTCATTCTTGGCAGCCTGCCATTCTTCCTAGATTGCCCTTTCCTTTTAGAATTTCATAACACACACACAAAAAAAAATGCCTGAAAGTTTTTATCAACTTTATGAAATCTGTCTTCCTGCAGTTGAGGCACATGAAAGACTACACTCTGTTCTCTTGCCTTCCTCCCCCTACTGCCCCGAACTCCGGAAAAAGACTCTTAACCAACCATTACATCGTTTCCTCTTTACCAGTTCCTCTTCCATGGAAACAATGTTACCCTGTACCCTCTACCAAACTGGTTGGTTCTTCTTTTTTAAATCCTCACCTAGGATATTTTTCCATTGATTTTTAAAAAGGAGTGGGAGGGCAGAAGGGAGAGAAAGAAAAACACCAAAGCCAGAGAGACACACCAATTGGTTTTCTCTTATGTGACTCCCAACAGGGGCTGGGGATTGAACCTGCAGCTAAGGTATGTGGCCTTGACTGGGAATTGAACCTGAAACTCTTTGGCTGGACGCTCTAACTGCTGAGCCAAACTGGCCAGGAACAAAATGGTTTCTTCCTATAGCTAGAGTTACGAAAGGTTAAGTTCTGCCTGGCCAGTGTGGCTCAGTGGTTGAGCGTCGACCCATGCACCAAGAGGTCATCGGTTCGATTCCTGGTCAGGGTACATGCCCAGGTTGTGGGCCAGATCTCCAGTGGGGTCACGCAGGAGGTGGCCAATTGATGTCCTCTCTCATCAATGTTTCTCTCTCCCTCTCCCTTCCTCTCTCTCTAAAAATCAAGAAAGAAAAAAAAAAGGCGAAGTTCTTCCAATTATTTTTCTTTGTGTAAAATGCCGTATAAGGATATTGATTACTGTAATTCCATCCACTTTACCCAGTACAGCATTCAGAGTTTGAATGCACATGCCTCCACAAATGTTTACCAAGAGCAGGGTCTCTGTCTTGTTTCACCTTTGTTTTCCAAGCAGTACTCTGCCAGGTATGAAATATTTACTAAAAAGGATTAAGTAAAAGTGTGTGTGTTTTTTAAAAGGTAACTTTCACCGAGCGCTTATATGCCAGGGTTAAGTTCTTCATATGCATTTTGCATTTCTACAAACAAGAACATTGAGGCATAGAAAAGATTAAGTTATTTGCCCAAGGTTACAGAGTTAGGTCTGATTTTGATACCCTTGGTTTCAATGTCTTTGTTACATCTGCTAAGAGGCTGTTGTGGAGAAAAAGGGCAGTCGCTCTAAGAAAGGCATGAGATGGGGCCTCCTGAATCCCTTTCCTCATGTCTTCTAACTCTTTATGATGACCTCTCAGCCCGAACTCTTCATAGCAGGCAACGGCCAGGGAAAGGCCAGTAAGGAAAGCATTGCTAAGATTCTCTGCTGCCACAAACAAATGGAATTCACACACTATCTTCTCATAAGGTTCTAGCTTTGAATTACCTAACCCAGGAAATATAGGCTGCAGTTAGTTACTTTCAAAATCTTGGAGGCACATCTGTTTCCCATCTACATTACCACTCTCTGCTCTACCCTTCTAGGTCAGGAGACTTTCGGACTGACTCATTGGCAATGTTGTCATCTGACTTGGTTTTGTTCGGCTGCTGTGCTGTCCTGTGCAGTGTTACAAGAGTCTGCCTAATGAGGCAGGCGCTGTGCTCCCTGGATCTGTTCTGTTAATTGCGTGCCCCTTTAGGTAAATGATTTTAATATGCCCAACTTGGTCTTAGGTTGAAAGGGAAGACATTTAGGACCCTTTTCTCTATTCCTACCATAGAATGAGAGACTGCCACAGTTTACCTGTCACATGTCATGTGGCAACACATGTCAAAATGAATAAATGGCACATATGAGGGAAGGAGTTAAGGTGGGAGGCTGGGCAGGGGCCAGCAGTGAGCCCAGCTCACTTAGGGCTATAACTACATTTAGGGAAATTGATGCTCATCTTTGAAAAATATGAGCTGTCATTTCTCTTTACCTCCCTCTCTATTCCCATAATAACCTCCCTGAATGAAGATGATTTCATATTTCAGTTGTTTATTTTAATGTAATAACTACAACAAACCTTGAACATATACCACAGCTACAGGAAAGGTTAGAGCATGCCATTCCATAAAATTCTACTATATTTTTGCTGCTTGTTTTTGATACCATACTGTTGCTATGTACAGTGTATATGCCCTAATGGTTCAGCCCAGCCAGTGTGGCTCAGTGGTTAAGTGTCGACCCATGCACCAAGAGGTCGCAAGTTCCATTCCCAGTCAGGGCACATGCCCAGGTTGTGGGCCTGATACCCAGTGGGGGGCGTGCAGGAGGCGGTCAATCGATGTTCTCTCTCATCGATGTTTCTATCTCTCTCTCCCTCTCCCTTCCTCTCTCTTTCAAAATCAATAAAGAAAAAATTAAAAATATACTCTAATGGTTCAAAGTAAGATAAAAGTAAAGTTTCTTATAATGTCTGAAAAGAAATCATTTATTATTTATGTTTGGAGTTGAAGTAACTTATTAGAATAGCAAATGACTCAATGTTTGGCATTCTGTTGTAGGAAAAATCTGAAGACCTTATAAAAGCTATACACGAGGAACATGTCATTTGGTACCTTCACTTTTTGATACCTACAGAAGACGATGAGAAGTTGAGACGATGAGAAGTGTAACAGTGATGACTACTACTTCAGTTAGCAGCTGGCCTTGCTCCTCCCAGGGAGCACGCTTTATTACTAACCACAGCGTCCAATCGCCACACAACTTCTCAGGAGCATCGAATTCTACTAACTGTTCCATGGAAGAAAAATTACTCTCTAGTATGTTAGTAGCGTTCTACTCTGTTATTTTCATCGTGGGACTGGTTGGAAACATAATTGCCCTCTATGTATTTCTGGGTATCCACCGCAAAAGAAATTCCATTCAGATTTACCTCCTTAATGTAGCCATTGCAGACCTCTTACTTATCTTCTGCCTCCCTTTCCGGATAATGTATCACATTAACGAAAACAAGTGGACACTAGGTGTGATTCTTTGCAAGGTTGTGGGAACACTATTTTATATGAACATGTACATTAGTATTATTTTGCTCGGATTCATCAGTTTGGATCGCTACATAAAAATTAATCGGTGTATACAACAACGGAAAGCAGTAACAACCAAACAAAGTATTTATGTTTGCTGTATAGTATGGATAGTGGCTCTGGCTGGATTTTTAACTATGATTATTTTAACCCTTAAGAAAGGAGGTCACAATTCCGCAATGTGTTTCCATTATAGAGATAAGCTGAATGCAAAAGGAGAAGCTATTTTTAATTTAGTTCTTGTGGTAATGTTCTGGCTAATTTTCCTACTAATAATCCTTTCATATATTAAGATCGGCAAGAATCTACTGAAGATTTCTAAAAGGAGGTCAAAATTCCCTAATTCTGGCAGATATGCCACAACAGCCCGGAATTCCTTTATTGTGCTTATCATTTTCACTATATGTTTTGTTCCCTATCACGCCTTCCGATTTGTCTATATTTCTTTACAGCTAAATGGGTCAACTTGCTATTGGAGGGAAATTGTCCACAAAACCAATGAGATCATGTTGGTTTTCTCATCTTTCAATAGCTGCTTAGATCCAGTCATGTATTTCCTGATGTCTAGTAATATCCGCAAAATAATGTGCCAACTTCTTTCCAGAGGATTTCAAGGGGAATCAAGCAGGAGTGAGAGCACTTCCGAATTTAAACCAGGCTACTCCCTTCATGAGACGTCTGCTGCACCTAAAATTCAGACTATTTCTTAAAGCCCTTGAGGTAAACATATTAAAAAAGCCTCTTAATTCCTTGAAGAATTAAAAATTACAAAACAAAACTAGTATTGACAAGGCGCAGATCTT
Organism: Molossus molossus; assembly: GCF_014108415.1. Taxonomy (NCBI): domain Eukaryota; kingdom Metazoa; phylum Chordata; class Mammalia; order Chiroptera; family Molossidae; genus Molossus; species Molossus molossus. The sequence continues at coordinate 113,613,500 of NW_023425355.1, read as the reverse complement.
AACACTCTTTTCTTATTTGTGATATTTCATTTGCTTAATTGTAAAATATTTCAAGTAAAAGAAAAGCTTACTGCTTATCACTAGATTTTAAATCTGCATGTAAATCTTTTTGAAATATATTGTTAGGCTAACACTCTTGACATAGACTATAAAGTTAAGTGAAATTTATGGCTTTAACAGCAGAATAATTAAAGGAAATGTCATAGTTTCTCAAGTCACTAAAGTAGTTACTCAAAATTAAGCACCTAGTACTAATTTAAAGTGTGTTTAAAAGTTAAATCATTTGAGGACTGATTTAAAGTGTCGGAAAATATATGTTGATTGTCACTTAAAAAGCTTGTAAATTTGCCACTGTATATTCATTGATGCCTAAACCTCTATAACAGATGAAATCATAATAAACTTCTAATAAAAAATGAAATCACTCAATATCTATCACTGCATAGATAAAATGGAACGAATTTAAATTCTGCACAGTAAAATCAAACAACAGATGAGCTAAGAATACACAATAATCTAATAATAGGACTGAAAACTTAGCCACCTTGAACCACACTTTGATAGAGTAAAATTGAGGATGTGCCACCTTATACATCTTACAGAACCTCAAACACATATACAAGAAAACATATGTAATGATGCTCAGTGAACAACTGCTCATAATACTAAACAACTGGAAACAACCTAAGTGAGTATGTATCAGCAAAAGAATGGGGAACTGAACTGTGGTTTAGTCACAACATAGAGTACTGCACAGCACTTCCATGAAATGAACTATACCTGGATGCATCAAAAGAATTCTCAAAAACACTGCTGAGTGAAAAACAAACAAACTGAAAAAGGGTATGTAACATATGAAAGCAGTTATGTAAAATACAAAATCACATGAAACAGTACCATATTCCTTATGGATCTATAGATACACAATAAAAATCATGCTTAGTAATATATACAACATGCACACCAACTGAAAATTAATGGTTATATCAAGAGAGATTTGAGGCAAACATGGCAAAATGTTAATGTCTGTTAAACCTGTGTGGTAGTATATGCGAGTATCTGTTATATTATTTTTGGTATATTTCTGAGTGTTTGAAATAGTTCATAATAATAAAGAACACTGCAGATTAGACTTAAAAGGAGTAAATTCTGAAATTTTCATGAATATTAAAAAAATAATTGTAGTATAAGATCTAAGAGAAACGGATCTTATTCATCACTGACTCTCCTGAGTTTAGTGCCTTGCCTGGCATACAGGAGAGTAATCCATATTTGTTGAATAATTGAATGAATAAGTGAATGAATGGAAGGATGAATGAGACAGGGAGGAGGGGGGAGGAAAGAGGTGCTTAACAGAATTGAAAAAGGGGGTATATTTCATTTTTTTCCCCTCCTAGTCCTCTCTGGACATAGCTGCACACCACATCATACACTTGTAATAAGGAGATGTCATTAAGGCAACCATTCTCAAAAATTTGGCTAGCATTTGTTCTTTGGTCAGACACAGAGTCAGAATGTCATTGGCTGGATATGTAAAAGTTTTTTATGACAAACTCCAAGAAACCATTCATAAGTTTCAGTTACAGAGTACGAGATTTATTTATAGTCAGAATAATTCTTGCGACGTCAGGTTGGCCACTGGCTAAAAAAATCAATATTCAAGAGTATGAAAAAAAAAAAGAGTAAGAAAAATTTTGTTAGGGCTGAATTTATATTCATGAGATTTGGCTTGTATACAATTAGTGCTCAGTTAGCTCTATTTCAATAAGAGCACACAATTGGTTGAAAAAAGAATAGGTCAGTCCTGGCCAGTGTTGCTCAGTGGGTAGAGTGTCGGTCTTGCACCAAAGGGTCTTGGGTTAGATTCTGGGTCAAGGGCACATACCTGGGTTGCAAGTTCAATCCCATGCCCTGGTTGGAGTGTGTGCGGGAGGCAACCAATCGATGTGTCTCTCTCCCATCGACGTGTCTGTCTCTCTCTCTCTCTCTCTCTCTCTCTCTCTCTCTCTCCTTTCCTATCATTACTCTCTCTAAAAATTAATAAAAAAAATATCCTGGGTGAGGACTAACAACAACAAAAAGAATAGGTCAGTGCAAAATCATATTTTAAAAACAAAAACATGTGAGAATAAAAATTTGCAGAAAAATCAGACACTCAGAAAAAAGTAATTTGTTTTAATTGCCTTGCTTTGACAATATTGACAATATTAACAAATACCACCTAACTAAAATCTAGCATTTCTGTTTATATGATTTTAAATATTGTTTTTTGCTCATGTTCTCAAAATTATTTTTTTTACGTTACTGGTAAATACTTTATATGCCTACATGTATCTATTATAAACATATAGTTCGAATGGTTAAATTACATAATCTATTATTATTAGTTTTATGAAATATTAAAAGAAATAATTACACTCATAGTTCTAGAATCTGTCTCAAAATTTTATTAAGTGAGATGATCTCTACTAAGCCCTGCACAATAGCATTCTTTAAAAAATTAAAAAATATACTAAGTTAATCCTTGCTACATTTATGGTAAGATAAATTTTGATAAAAGTCAACCTGCCTATAAGCTCATAACAAATTTTGTTTACCAATAGAAGTTTCACTAAGAACATGCCTTAGAGTAATTTGAATCCTGAGAATGTTTCTAAATTTTTAGAAAAATCATGCCGCTGACTTACCAAATTTAAGGCTTTTTTTTATATATGTAACTTTTTATTTCTCACTAAACATTAATATACGCAAACAAGAAACACTGTCCCTACCTCTGTAACCCAATCCAAGGTTTAGTTCTAGAAGCATAGAGAAAAAGGAAATCCAGAAGTACTATATCCTCACCTTATGAAAGATCACCAGATGAAGTATTTCTAAAAGTATACTTTTTTTTTATCCTTACCCGAGGACATTTTTCCATTTTTTGTTCAGATAGAGTGGGAGGGAGGGAGAGGAAGAGAGAGAGAGAGAAACATCGACGTGAAAGGGACACATCGAGTGGCTGCCGCCCGCATGACCAATCAGGGCCGGGGACAAACTGCAACCGAGGTACGTGCCCTTAGCGGGAACCGAACCCGGATCTCTCGGGACCGCAGGCTGATGCTCTAACCACTGAGCAAAACTGGCCAGGGCAGATGAAGTATTTCTAAATAACATCTCATGTATGCGAAACCAAACAAGGGCAAAATTAACTGCCTGGTTCCCAAAGTGAGATCTAAATGGTGAGTATTGCTGTTAGTTTTGCAAAAGTATTCTAGGCAGAGCTGGGTTGGTGGTGGTTGAATTTCTAAGACCAGATCACTAGAAAAAGAAAATTCTGTTCTAGTACAGAAGGTTTTATTTTCAAGTTCTTTTTAAAATAGATTTTTCAGTCCTGCTGATATAAAAGGAGATCTAATATAATTACAACTCTTTGAAGCAAAGCCTTACTGAAAGTTATCCACAAGAGAAAAACAGCATGAAATTGAGTTCTCTCAACAGGCAACTTGTATTTTGCAGAAACATGTTAACAGGCTAATTATTTTTTTTTTTAGCCTTTTGAAATACAAATGGAAATTTATTTTGCCATGTGTTAAAATATATTCCTATCCTTTAATAATGAGAACATAGGAACAGATGCAAAGATAAACTTATCAGTGGAACAGAATACACATCTCTAAGCAGATCTTCGATGATACATGAAAAGATTGTATGACAAATTATGGCTCTCAAAAGGGTAGGAGCAGGAATAAATCAGAGCAAAAGCTAAGATTCTGTTAGTCAAGATATGAATCTTGCAAAGTGGGCTTAAGTGAATTTTAAAAAAACGTTTCCTGAGTGTCTCTGATACACTTTCTTCCCTTAGAGAGAATCACTGCAAATAAAGGAGACACCACAAAAGTCAGTGGGGAAGAATGGAATGGATTAGTAAATAGTGCCATCCTTATTTAAAATAAAAAGGCAATCTTGTTTCATACACACAGATACACACACATTATAAATGGATTAAAGAGGTAAATGTCAATCATGGAACCATTAAAAGACTTAAAAATATGTAAGTGACGAACTCATTTGTGGATGGGAAAAAACGTTCTATGGATAAGACAATAGAAATAACCATAGGAAAAAATGCATAGATTTGACTAAAAAAAGTAGCTTCTTTTTTTGTCAAAAACCATAAAAGTAAAAGCAAAAGTACAAAGTGGGAAAAATATTCACAACAGATATGACACGGATGGAGAGCCTTTTATGTCAGGCACCAAGAGACACAATGGACTTGTAAAGAAACGTGAATTTTTGATACGAATACAATCTGAATTATGTCAACTCAGATGAGGTAGAAACAGTCTCACATCGGATGATGCAGTGTCTTTTTTTCACAGCTACGTGGCCAGTTCAGTCTGGTTTTCAAATGAAGATATAGAGAGGTCTGTTTGGGTGCTGGTAACAGTTGACTCAGAACTGGAAGGGAAGTGCTAGTTAGGTTTGTCCTAAACTTCTACTCTGCTTATTTCCCCTCTTCAAGTTCACATTTGAGGACGTGGGAAGCAAAGTAAAAGATATTGCTTCATATGCCCTTTACTGTGCAAGGTGCTTGACAGGCATTGTTTTCACTGTGTCTTCATTGCATTTCGATGTATATATCAACTGTATTTTCCATGAGGAGAGGCAAGTTGGTAGTCTTTTATTCCATAGACATTGTCTGCTGAGACAGTGTTTTTCATTTTCATTTCATTCTGCCCAAGCACAATAGTAATTACTGGTATGTCTTTAAAAAAAAGTTTGCCCTGGCCAGTTTTGCTCAGTGGTTAGAGCATTGGCCCATGGACCCAAAGGTCTCAGGTTTGATTCCTGGTCAAGGACACACATACCTGGGTTGCAGGTTCCATCCCCGGCTTCAGTCAGGGTTGTACAGGAAACAACCAGTGGATGTGGCTCTCTCACATTGATGTTTCTCTCTCCCTCTCCCTCTCTCTCCCCCTCTCCCTCTCCCTCTCCCTCTCCCTCTCCCTCTCCCTCTCCCTCTCCCTCTCCCTCTCCCTCTCCCTCCTTCCCTCCCTCCCTTCCTTCCACTCTACCTAAAAATCAATGGAAAAATATCTTCTGGTGAGGATTAACAACAACAACAACAAGAAATGTTTTTATTGATTTTAGAGAGAAAAGAAGGGAGAGGGAGAGAGCGAAACATCGTGATCGGCAGCCTCCTGTACACCTCCTACTGAGGATCAAGCCTGAAACCCAGGCATGTGCCCTGACCGGTAACAGAACCCAGACCTCTCCAAGCAAGGGACAATGTTCAACCAACTGAGCCACACTGGCCAAGGGCGAGATGTCTTTTCTTAAAAACATAAATTGGCATTAATATGTATCTGTGGCAAAAAATTCTGCTTATCACTCATCAAAACGGTGTGATGTCAAAAATCTTAAAGACTAGTTTTCTAGCTATCAACATTTGTACGCTCTGTAAAAGCATGCCTGAAATATAGATGAGAATCCAGCACAAAAGGATACAGGTTGAACAAAAGTAAAAAAAAAAAAAATCAAATCAGAGCATTTCAGCCTTATTAACTTTGCTTCTGGCCTAGGAGAAGCATTAAGAACCATCCTAAGATGAGCTTTGAAAAAGGTTTCTAATTATGGTTTGGATACAGTTGTTGATGACGCATAGAACCTCTTTTTGCGTTAGTAAGCCATGCAAGTTATTTCAGGAGCAAAAGTAAACAGTTACAGTTAGACTATGATTTGGTAATTCCATATATAATCTTTTTTTATGAAACATTTCAAATATACAAAAAAGAGAAAACAGAACTTAACAGGCAGCTAAGCACTCATCATCCAAAGTGCACAGTTGTTAATGTTTTGGCCTCTTTGCTTAACTGTTTCCTTGTACCCATACAATCCAAAAAGTTTAGATATACTAAAGCTCATCCCGAGGTAACCTCTCTCCTGAAGTTAGTGTATATCATTCTGATATAAAATTTCATACTTTTATATCTCATTCATTTTCACTGATGCGAAGTGGTATTTTTTATGCGAAGTGTTGTTGTGCAAATAACAGTTCAATTCTCCATTTCCCCTAACAATGGATTCTTAGGTGGTTTCCACTTTTTTACTATTAGAAACCATACTCAAGTGAAGTCTCTTGTATGCCCTGTGCACATGTGTGTAATTTCTCTATGGTTGACACCTAGAAGTGGAAATGCTTGGTCGTATGGGTATATACATCCATATTCAGTTTATCTTAGTTGTGACAAATTGCTCTCAAAAATAATCTTATCAGTTTATATACCTATCCAACTACTAATAAAATATGAGTTCCTGTTTACCCACATCCTCACCAATACTTGGTTTCCTCAGATTTACTAACTTTAGCAATCCTGGTAGGTGTGAAATGGCATCTCTCTGTGTTTTAACTTGTACTTCCCCAATTATAGGTGAAATGGAACAACATCTGCTTTTTTGCCCATCAGATGTCTTCTTGGGTAAATGTACCTGTGCATATCTACCCCTCTCCACCCTTTTCCCTTAATGAGCTGTTTATCTTTTATTCCTCTCTTTCTTTCAAATTGTTGAAGTAGTTCTCTATATATTCTGGAAACTAATCTTTTGTTGTTTATGTGGGTTGCAAATAAATTCTACCAGTATGGAACTTGTCTTTTACTTTGCTTATGGTGTCTTTCTGGCAAATAAGATATTTTCTAATCAATCAATCTAGATAAACCCTAGCACTTTGATATACACCCCTTCAGGATCACGCTAAAGAACTGTAGATGAAATTATCTTATTATTAAGACAGTTTGGCATTTCAATCATAAACGATACATTAGAGTCCAAATGAGGTGTTCCCTAAGAACAGAAATATAAATGTTTTCTGAGGGTTAAACTACAAAATTCAAACATCTAATTACAGACATGCAAATGATTTTATTTATTAATTAATTAATTTTTGTTACAGATGTTTCTTCTTTTCCCCCCACTGCTTCTCCCCCCCCCCCGCCCTGTCCTCAGCTTTGATGTCCATGTCCATTGTTCATGCATATAAGTTCTGTGATTTATAACTCCCCCACCACCCCCTCTTTGGGAGATTGTCAGTCTGTACCCCACTTCCACGTCTCTGGGACTACCCCGTTCCTCAGACTGTTATGTTCATTATATTCCACAAATAAGTGAGATCATATGATACTTGTCTTTCTCTGTTTGGCTTGTTTTGCTTAGAATTCTACTTTCCAGGTCCCTCCATGTTATCTCCAAAAATAAGAGATCTTTCTTTCTCACAGCTGCATAGTACTCCATTGAGTATATGTACCACTGCTTTTTTATCCATTCGTCTACTGATGGACATTGGGTGGTTTCCAGATCTTAGCTATAGTAAATAGTGCTGCTACAAACATGGGGGTACATATATTCTTTCTGATTGGTGTTTCAGACTTCTTGGGATATATTCCCAGAAGTGGGATCACCGGGACAAATGGAAGTTCAATTTTAAAATTTTTGAGGTAACACCACAGTGTTTTCCATACTGGCTGCACCAGTCTGCATTCCCACCAGCAGTGTACTAGAGTCCCCTTTTCTCCACACTCTCGCCAACACTTGTTGTTTGATGATTTGTTGATGGCGGCCATTCTGACAGGTGTGAGGTGATACCTCATTGTTGTTTTAATTTGCATCTCTCTGATGATTAGTGATGTTGAGCATTTCTTCATATGTCTCTTAGCCATTTGCATGTCCTGTTTGGAAAGGTATCTATTTAGCTCCTCTGCCTATTTTTTAATTGGGTTCTTTGTCTTCCTTTTGTGGAGTTGTATGAGTACTCTATATATATTGGAAATTAACCCCTTGTCTGATGTATCACTGGCAATTATGCTCTCCCATTCAGTGGGTAGCCTTTTCATTTTGATGATTGTATCTTTCACTGTGCAGAAGCTTTTGAGTTTGATGTAGTCCCATGTGTTCATTTTCTCCTTTGTTTCTGTTGCCTTAGGTGATGTATAAGTGAAAATTCTGCTGGGTATGATGTCTGAAATTTTGTTGCCTACAGTTTCTTCTGGGAGTTTTATGGATTCAGGAGTCACATTTAAGTCTTTTATCCATTATGAGTTTATTCTTGTGTAGGGTGTAAGTTGATGGTCTAGTTTCATTTCTTTGCAGGTAGCTGTCCAATTTTCCCAACACCATTTATTAAAGAGGCTGTCTTTACTCCACTGTATGCTCTTGCCACCTTTGTCAAATATTAATTGAGCATATTGCCTTGGGTCCATTTCTGGGTTCTCTGTTCTGTTCCACTGGTCTATATGCCTGTTCTTATGCCAGTACCAGGCTGTTTTGATTACAGTGGCTTTGTAGTATAACCTGAAATCTGGTAATGTGATCCCTCCAACCCTGTTCTTCTTTTTCAAGATTGCTGTGGCTATTCAAGGTCTTTTTTTGGTTCCATATGAAATTTTTTTTTTTTTTAATCCTCACCCGAGGACATTTTTCCATTTTTTGTTCAGATAGAGCGGGAAGGAGAGAGAGGAAGAGAGAGAGAGAGAAACATTGATGTGAAGGGACACATAGAGTGGCTGCCACCCACATGACCAACCAGAGCCGGGGACAAACTGCAACCGAGGTACGTGCCCTTAGCAGGAAACGAACACGGGTCTCTCTGTACCGCAGGCTGACGCTCTAACCGCTGAGCCAAACCGGCCAGGGCCCATATGAACTTTTGAAGTATTTTTTCTAGATCTGTGAAGTATGTCGTTGGTATTTTGATGGGGATTGCATTGAATCTATAGATTGCTTTGGGTAGTATGGAGATTTTAATGATGTTAATTCTTGCAATCCATAAACAAGGTATGTGCTTCCACTTTTTTATATCTTCCTCTATTTCTTTTTTCAATGACCTGTTGTTATCTGCAAATAGGTACTTTATTTCTTTGGTTTAGTTTATTCGTAGGTATCTTAATTTTTTTGCCACGATGGTAAATGGGATTTTTTTTTAGTTTCTCTTTCTGCGAGTTCATCATTGGTGTATAAGAATGCCATTGATTTCTTGACGTTAATTTTGTATCCTGCTTCTTTGCCAAATTCATTTATCGAGTGCAGTAAATTTCTGATGGAGTTTTTTGGGTTTTCTATGTATAGTATCGTGTCATCTGCGAATAATGACAATTTCTCTTCCTCCTTTCCAATTTGGATCCCTTTTATATTTTCTTCATGTCTGATTGCTGTGGCTAAGACTTCCAGTACTGTGTTAAATAAGAGTGGCAAAAGTGGGCATCCTTGTCTTGTTTTTGTTCTTAAGGGAAATGCTTTTAATTTTTGCCCATTGAGTATGATGTTGGCTGTAGGTCTTTCATATATGGCCTTTATTATGTCAAGATATGAACCCTCTATTCCCAGATTGCTGAGCGTTTTTATCAGAAATGGGTGCTGAATTTTGTCGAATGCTTTGTCAGCATTTATTGATATGATCATATGATTTTTATTTTGTTTATGTGTGTATCACATTTATTGATTTGCGAATCTTGTACCAGCCTTGCATCCCTGGGATGAATCCCACTTGGTCATAGTGAATAATTTTTTTGATGTATTGCTGGAACCGATTTGCTAGTATTTTGTTCAGGATTTTGGCGTCTATGTTCATCAGGGATATTGGCCTGTAGTTTTCTTTTTTGTAGTGTCTTTTTCTGGTTTTGTAATTAGAATTATGCTGGCCTCATAAAACGAGTTTGGAAGTCTTCCTTCTTCTTGAATTTTTTGAAATATTTTGAAGAGAATGGGTATTAGTTCTTCTTTGAATGTTTGGTCAAATTCCCCCGTGAAGCCGTCCAGGCCCGGGCTTTGGTTTGCTGGGAGAGTCTTGATTACGTCTTCAATTTCTTTTGTTGTTACTGGTCTGTTCAAGTTTTCTATCTCTTCCCAGTTCAGTTTTGGGAGAGTATGTGTTTCTAGAAATTGGTCCATTTTGCTTAGATTGTCGAATTTGTTGCCATATAATTGTTCATAATATTCGTTAACAATCCTTTGTATTTCTGTGGTGTCAGTTATTATTTCTCCTCTTTTATGTCTGATTTTGTGTATTTGGGTTCTTTCTCTGTTTCTTGGCGAGTCTAGCTAAGGTTCTATCAATCTTGTTTATCTTTTCAAAGAACCAGCTCTTTGTTTCATTAATCCTTTGAATTGTTTTTTTGGTTTCCATTGCAAATGATTTTAAACCATAGAAAATTTAACAGTTGTCAACCTTTTAAATCTATGAACTTAATTAAGGAAATAATTGGCCATTCACTCGAGGCTAAGTGAGGGAAAATTAGAAGAAAGGGGGCTGGGTAGGAAGATGTTGGTATTGCCCACTTAAACACAGTCCAGGGGAAGAATCTTGAGCAATGGACCAGGAGTGTTATCATTCCATTGGTTAGGCCATGGCAAGGATTGTGGTGGGGTTGGATCTGATAGGTCTTCTTAGCCCAATGACATTAAACATTATTAAATAATGAACTGAGAGGCAGCATAACAGATAGTTTAAAAGGGCAGCTGTTGCAGTCAGATTATTGGAGTTGAATTTCTGGCTCCACCATTTACCATGTAACTTTGGACAAGCACTCTTTTCTTTACTGAGAAAATCAGAATAACAGGAGTACATAACTCACATTGTTGTTATGAGGACTAAATGAGTTCATAAATGTATCTGGCCATTAGAAAACAGTCAATGTATGTTAGTTATCCAAATAATCAAATGCCAAGGAAAAGGCAGGGGAAATACATAAAATGGGATTGTCAGATGAAGGTAAACATCAGATCCAGGAAGATACAGTGGAAGCCGACTTGGATCAAATGAGGTGGGGGGAAGTAACTCATTAAGGGTAATTTAATATTAGCTTTTGTTAATAACAGCACCATCCAGGACAGGAATGGGGACAGACTCATTCTGTTTTGTGCTGGTCAGAACCATACTCTGAAACTTGAGCAAGGACAGAGGGGAATGAGGGCACCTTGCAGGATGATTGATGAAGGACAGTTGAAAGAATGGGATTATTTAGCTTTAAAGCAGAAGACTAAAGAAAAGACATTAGAGCAAAAATGTGTGTGTGTGTGTGTGTGTGTGTGTGTGTGTGTGTGTGTGTAGCCTCGGAGAGAAAGCAGAAAGAGAATCAGTGAAGGATGGGAGTTGCAGCATGTTTCACCAGACTATAAGAGAGGATTTTCTAAGAATCACAGATCTCAAATGGAGTAGAAAGCCAGCGAGCTTTTTGCTAATAGAACTGTTTCAATACAGTACAGATCCCCAGCAGACTAGGAAGGTAGCAAAGCATTTCAAGCATTTAATAAAGTTTGGATATGTTCTTTAGATACCTTCAATAGAAGTTTTGTTTTACAGAACACTCAATGCCTTAATGAGTGGCAACTAGAGGCCCCTGCGATCATGTGCCAGTGCAATAATGCTTCAGGGCTACTCCAATGCGTACAACTGGGGGCGGAGGAAGAAGGCTGCTTGCTGTATGGTCAGTGGTCCCTAAGCAGTTTCCCTGAATCTTCTTTTGTAGTGAGTTTGTCTATGTCCCTTGCTAAGCATATAGTAGGCATTCATAAATATTTACTTCGAGAGAGACTGTAAACTACATCTAAAATAAGTTGGATTCTGGGAGCTTTGTGATATCTATGTTAGGTGCTCAGGCTTCTTTGCTTTCTTACTGACCCCTGGCTTTGTTCTGAGTAATCAGAGTGGCTGAAGAGGTCACTATGTTGCATCCTGAAGTGGGGACAAGACATATTCGCTGCAGACCTGCCTCAACAGCATAAACTCAGGTGGGAATGGTAATCACTCAGATGTGCTATATTTTCACATTTCATGCAATGGCAAACTTCTGGACCAAAAGATCTGTGTTTTCCATGAATACTGCTGGAAATGCTGGTATAGGCACTTTTTTGTTGCAGACATTTCCTGTTTCTTCTCCTGTTCTATTACTTGTTAAGACTTTTCAAGTACCCCTACTACCTCACACCTCCACTCATTTCCTTTCCTATACTCAGCAGCACCTCCTTCTCTTCCCCAATTCAGTTTCGTCTCTATTTTCCTACTTTCTCTTTTAATTGCCTTTCTCACAATTTAGTGCCCTCCTCTTTTGTATGTTCCCTGATCTTTCAGAAGCAGAAATGCTTTGTATTTGTAGAAAATTCAATTTGTACTCAAAAGAAAAACACTGTTTCCTCTATATTAAAAACAACTTTCAGCTAGTTGCACAGGGAACTGAGGAAGTTTGCATGCATGCTCATATTCGGTTCCCCTTTGTGGCCAGTGAGACTTGAAAAACACTGGAACATACAGGGTCAGCTCTTGTGGGGACTGATTACAGAGTTCCAAATATATGTGGCAAGTAGTGAGATAAGTCAGCTAAGTAAGTAAATGTGGGTCTCATGCTCTGATACTTTGCATTTGTGATCCTGAAAATAACAAAACCTTGAGAAATGAGCACAACCTAGCATGGTGGGGAGAAAAGCTACAAGGTGCAAGCAAGACTGATCATCTTTCTACATTAGTACCTCCCCATTTGTGGAGTATCCATTCCAAGACCCCAGTGGACGCTTGAAACCATGGATAGAACCCTATATATAATACGTTTTTTTCCCCATACATACATACCTATGATAAAATTTAATTTATAAATTAGGCACAGTAAGAGATTAACAACAATAAAATAGAATAATTACAACAACATATTGTATTAATGTCATGTAAATATGATCTCTCCCTCTCTCTGATAACCAAGATGGCTACTAAGTGACTAATCGGCAGGGACCGTGTGGAGATGGTAGACAAAGAGATGATTCATGGTCTGGGGGATGGTGAGAGATTTCATCATGCTATGCAAATTGAAAAGAAAGGGAGCAGTTATTTATAGAGGATAAAAAGTACAAAGGAAACAGTATGGATTCATGATACTTTTATTTTTTCCTTCTTCTTCTTATTTTTAGTGTTTTTTTGTTTGTTATTTTATCCTCACCCGAGGACATTTTTGTATTTATCTTCAGATAGAGCAGGAGGGAGAGAGAGAGAGAGAAACATCAATGTGAGAGAGACACATTGAGTGGCTGCCACCCACATGACCCCAACCGAGGCTGGGGACAAACTGCAACTGAGGTACATGCACTTAGTGGGAACCAAACTCAGGACTCTTTGGTCTGTGGGCCAACGCTCTAACCACTGAGACAAATCGGCCAGGGCGGATTCATGATACTTTTAATACATCTTTTAATATAAGAAATAATCAAGACAATCTGACAGCGCCACAACCAAAGTGGGATACAGCAGATGTCCCTTTGCCAAATAAACGTAACTTTTCTTTTTGGAATATTACCCAAGAAACGATGCACTTTGAGGCATACATACTATATATTAATCCCCAAGAAAAGAGCGAATGCACTGCACTTTGAGGGAAAAATATAAAAGCTAGTTAGAACATTACAATTGCAAAAACGTTAAAAGACATATGGTAGATTAAAAATGGTAGATTTACATTCTCTGTAGCTCCTCCCATCCAGAGGTAAAGGCTTTGCCCATTTCTTCAATCTGGGCAGGTACTGTGCCTTGCTTTGATCAATAAAATGTGGTAGACATTGTAAGACATTGGAGCAAGACCTTAAGAGGCCTTACAGTTTCCAGTTTTGCTGTCTTGGAACCCCGAGACCACCATGTTGTAAATAAACCCAGGGTGAAAGATCACATGGAGGGAGATGCTCGGCTTGTACAACCATCCCAGCTGAGGCTCCAGACATGTGAGTGAGGCCATCTTGGACCATCCACCGCTGCCAGATGTTTAAGAAGCTGTGTGAATGACCCCAGGTGAGACTGACCCAGCTGAGCCCAGAACAAATGGCAGAACTGACAATGAACAGATCTGGGGGTGGTTTGGTAGGCAATAGATAAATGATGTGTATAAAATATAAATGAAAAGTATGTGTACCACTGATTTCTCAAAAGGTGATGACAAACTTAGTAATTTTGTTAACACAAAAGACAATGCTTCTAATTATTTCAATCGAAAACTGAGAGAGAGAGAGAGAGAGAGAGAGAGAGAGAGAGAGATTGATTTTCCAAATTACTGCAGAATGTTCTTAAAGATTAAAAAAAAAACGAGCATATGCTCCCCCTGATGGAGATCATGAGGCAAACGGTTAGAGGTTGAAGATGAAGCAATGTGCATTGTTTGTTAGTGTTACAGGAGGACATGACTATAGCAGAGGGGTGATTTCTCCTATATGTTCTTCATTAGGTGAAATATGCTTTAAATGACATTGGTTAATAGCCATGACATGTTTTTATGACAAGCCTTTTAATATTATTTGACTTTTAAAACTGTCTATGAATTACTATGATTAAAAAAAGTTAAAGAGAAACTACAAATATGATCAAAGCTTTCACATATTCCAATGGCAAGACTTTCTTTTTATCACTGGAATAATAATAGTTGTGAAGGTTTTACAAAGGTGCCTCTTGTTATTATCACTGGTACAAAACAAAACAAAAAAATCCGCAAAGTACATATCCTATTAAAGGCAGGTGAATGGCACTGGGTTTTCATCTTAAGGACAGAAATCCACTGTCAGTACAATTAATTTTACTCTATAACGTTTCAAGTGATTTTTAGCTACTAAAATAAGGAAGTTTATCATTTTGTTAGAACTTAAAAAATGAAACTTTTAAATTCTTTTAAGTCTCTGGTTGGAAAATAATAGTACAATGCAGGCAACTTAATGCTTTAGCCTTTATTAGCAAAAGAGGTTTAACTAGGGCTGGTAATACATTGCCCTCTGCTGGACACAACAGCACCAAAGAAATGAGTCTCAGACTTTTTCTGGGTTAAAATTTGACTGGTTTCATCTGGCCAATGTGGCTCAGTGGTTGAGAGTTGACCCATGCACCAAGAGGTCACCAGATCGATTCCCCGTCAGGGCATGCAGGAGGAGGCCAATAGATGTTCTCTCTCATGGATGTTTCTATCTCTCTCTCCTCTCCCTTCTTCTCTCTCTAAAATAGCAATAAAGAAAAAATATTTAAAAAAAATTTGACTGGTTTCTTCTTTCCATTTTCCCCCCCTACCAGATATTTCTGGAGATATGAAACTCTAGAGAACTTATATTTCCTAGATTCAATACTTTACTTGTAGATTCATTAAAACAATGCATTTTAGGCTGGTTTTTGATGGAAGAAAGGAAAGACAACATGGCAATATTAGAAGAAACTATGCCATGTATAGTGCAATTTGAGAAACATCTAAACACCAAGACTTGTTTAGAGTGATGCCTGAAAGTGACTACTTCAAGTCTAGTGTATCTCTGTCCATCAAAAGATCACCAAGATGCAACCACCAACATGGAGCTGATTTAGGCAAGGATCATCAATGAACGCTAAAATCCGTTGGGTGACAGGAAACAATATATTCATACTCTCAAAATATGACCCTCAGATTACTTATCAATTACAAAGAAGGAGAAGTACCTTTACAATGGGGATTTGGCAGAAATTAATAAATTTCCAGATTTAAAACTAGAAACAGGTAATATAGTGAGATACATTTTTGGTCACTGGGAATACTCGGTCACCTTATTCAAAACAATAAACCAGATTCTGATAGCAGCTTATATGGGCTCTGAAATCAGACTATTTGGTTTCAAATCTAGGCCCTACAATATACCAGTTATATTACCATTGGCAAGTTATTTATCTTCTATGGACCTAAATTTCCTTATCTAGAAAATGTTAGTAATAATAGTATCTATCTCAAAGACATTTTAAAATTAAATGAATTTATATATAAAAACACTTCAGAGGATGTCATGTATTACTATTACTATTATTATTATAAATTTTCTAAAAGTAGTTCTTAGGAAAGTTTGTTACTTCAATACCTGGGGCTCTTAAGAAGAGAAAATGAATACAAACATGAATGGGTACAGGAGGTAAGACCTCATACACCAAAATCTTCCTCATCTTCCTTTGCCATCTCTCTTTCACCCTTTGAATCAAAGAGACACGGAGTGACATGGAGCAGGGCACTTAACCTCAAGACAATTTTATTTAGAAATGCAAAAGAAGTGATTATAATTCAAGTGGTTGTTTCCCAGCGCATAGATATATATGGTTTGTACCTGGGGTGATATGATGGCCTAAGTTATTTTTAGAATTCTATTGTCAAATGCTTTATTTTCAAAAAACTTTATCTACTTTTGGCTTTTCAAAGGACCTGTAAGGAAAAAAAAAAAAAAAAAAAAAAGAATGGTAGGCTCTGAAGTATAGTATGAACCAAACTTGACTGGCTTAAAGGTGGTGAAATTGAAAATTTGCCTGTCCTCAAAAAGGTTTTTTGCCTCATTGAATACAATGTTAAAGTTTCTTCTCTTCCCTAAGCCTTCTAATTTTCAGTCTGCTTTCCAACTGCCACCTCTGAGGTCGTTCCAATTCTTATGACTGTCACCGACACTGCTACAGTGTTTCTGTGGTGGGCATTTCTAGAAGACAATGTCTACTCAGTGCATTCAAGCCTGTGTGAAAAGACAAAAGCCACAGGCGAAGTACAGTGAAAAATTAATTAGCAGGCCCATTTAAGTCTTGTCATTAGACCTTTCTTATAAAGCTAATCATTTTCTTGTACTATCATCAATTTCCAAACCTTGGGCTGTAATTTCTGCTTTTTCTAAGTAGTTCTTGAGGGAAATACTCCCCACCGTTTTCTGAGAAACCAGCTCTTAGGAGCAAGTAGAGGTTCTTTCTCAGACCCTGATGAAGGGCTGTTTGTAGTAGGTGGTGAAGGGTCTGAGAGCAGTGCAGCTGGAGATGGGGCTATGGCCAGACACCACATCCTGAAGAGAGAAGGGCGCTCAGAGTCATGACCAAACCACAGCTTTGAGTAACAGGTCTGTGCTTCACTCTTAAAGGCAACCACTGGCTTAGGTGTGCACTGAACTGGATAAAGGAAGGCTGCTACTGCTCACCCCGCTCTTGGAGAACATTATCTTTTGATTGTGATGTTCTAATGTGGACTACATAAGGTATGTCTCCTCTCCTGCATACAGCCTCCCAAGCCCTGAGCTCCTGACTGGTCAGAGAGAGTACTGAAAAGGCCAAATGTAGCCAGTTTAGACACTCGTTTGGATAGCCTAAAATAACGGTCTACTGCAGCACAAAGGTTCAGGTATAATTGAGTTGTCCTGCGTCCTCTGGGTTCTGGCTCTGAAGGAAGTTAATAGGGGACTCTAAATCTAACCTCAATAATCCACACAAGTCAGGAAATCTCTCATGCACCCCTGCTGCACACAGCTCACCATGGATTGTCAAAATAAATTACCACATGCTTACCCTTTGAACCATCCTTACCGTACCATTCCAAATGAATTATGGAGTCAGAGTCAAAAAACAGTTGATACACAAACATCTCAACAGCAGGAAACTTAGCATAAGGCAGGACTTATATTTTGGAGAACTACTCTAACACTTCAAGGAGTAAATCTTAAGGGTCAGAGCAGTACACTTAGAAAATCAGGATTTGACAGATAATACAGAAAATAGAAATGCTAGGCGAGAGCATTTGGACTTGGACAATAAAATCAGAACTTTGAAAAGGAGATGGATGGAAAAGATGTATGAGAAATAAAGAAAATGACTGGTTGGTGACCTGAATGTGAAAAATCCAAGGTGCCACTTTTTTTGTGTGTCCATTTGAAAAAAATTAATTAATTTATTTTTGTTACAGATGTGTCTCCATTTCCCCCCAACTGATTCCCCCCCTCCGTTGCCCTCCCCGCCCTGTCCCCAGCTTTGTTGTCCATGTCCATTGTTCATGCATACATGCATATAAGTTCTGTGATTGATCTCTCCCCCACCCCCTCTTCTGGGGATTGTCAGTCTGTACCCCACTTCCACGTCTCTGGGACTACCCCATTCCTCAGACTGTTATGTTCATTACATTTCACAAATAAGTGAGATAATATGATACTTGTCTTTCTCTGTTTGGCTTGTTTCGCTTAGGATAATACTTTCCAGGTCCCTCCATGTCATCTCAAAGGATAAGAGATCTTTCTTTCTAACACCTGCATAGTACTCCATTGTATATATGTACTACAGCTTTTTTATCCATTCGTCTACTGATGGACATTAGGGCTGTTTCCAGATCTTAGCTATTGTAAATAGTGCTGCTATGAACATGGAGGTACATATATCCTTTCTGATTGGTGTTTCAGGCTTCTTAGGGTATATGCCTAGAAGTGGGATCACTGGGTCAAATGGAAGTTCAATTTTTAATTTTTCAGGAAACACCACAATATTTTCCATAGTGGCTGCACCAGTCTGCATTCCCACCAGTAGTGTACTAGAGTCTCCTTTCTCCACACCCTCGCCAACACTTGTTGTTTGATGATTTATTGATGGTGGCCATTCTGACAGGTGTGAGGTGATACCTCATTGTTGTTTTAATTTGCATCTCTCTGATGATTAGTGATGTTGAGCATTTCTTCATATGTCTCTTAGCCATTTGTATGTCCTGTTTGGAGAGGTGTCTATTTAGTTACTCTGCCCATTTTTTATTTGGGTTCTTCGTCTTCCTTTTGTTGAATTGGATGAGCACTCTATATATATTGGAAATTAACCGCTTATCTGATGTATCATTGGCAGTTATGCTCGCCCATACAGTGGGTTGCCTTTCCATTTTGATGATTGTATCTTTTGCTGTGCAGAAGCTTTTGAGTTTGATGTAGTCCCATGTGTTCATTTTCTCTTTTGCTTGTGTTGCCTTAGGTGATGTATCAGTGAATATTCTGCTGCTTTTGATGTCTGAAATCTTGTTGCCTACATTTTGTTCTAGGATATTTATGGATACATGAGTCACATTTAAGTCTTTTATCCATTTTGAGTTTATTCTTGTGTATGGTGTAAGTTGATGGGCTAGTTTCATTTTTTTGCAGGTAGCTGTCCAATTTTCCGAACACCATTTATTAAAGAGGCTGTCTTTACTCCACTGTATGCTCTTGCCACCTTTGTCAAATATTAATTGAGCATATTGCCTTGGATCCATTTCTGGGTTCTCTGTTCTGTTCCACTGGTCTATATGCCTGTTCTTGTGCCAGTACCAGGCTGTTATGATTACAGTGGCTTTGCAGTATAACCTGAAACCTGGTAATGTGATCCCTCCTACTTTGTTCTTTTTCAAGATTGCTGTAGCTATTCGGGGTCTTTTTGGTTCCATATGAACTTTTGAAGTATTTGTTCTAGTTCTGTGAAGTATGTCGTTGGTATTTTGATGGGGATTGCATTCAATCTATAGATTGCTTTGGGTAGTATGGAGATTTTAATGATGTTAATTCTTGCAATCCATGAACAAGGTATATGTGCTTCCACTTTTTTATATCTTCCACTATTTCTTTTTTCAATGATCTGTAGTTTTCTGCGAATAGGTGCTTTATTTCTTTGGTTAAGTTCATTCCTAGGTATCTTAATTTTTTTGCCATAATGGTGAATGGGATTGTTTCCTTAGTTTCTCTTTCTGTGAGTTCATCATTGGTGTATAAGAATGTCATCGATTTCTTGACGTTAATTTTATATCCTGCTCCTTTGCCAAATTCATTTATTAAGTCTAGTAAATTTTTGATGGAGTCTTTGGGGTTTTCTACATATAGTATCATGTCATCTGCGAATAATGAGTTTCACTTCCTCCTTTCCAATTTGGATCTCTTTTATTTTTTCTTCATGTCTGATTGCTGTGGCTAAGACTTCAAGTACTATGTTAAATAAGAGTGGCAAAAGTGGGCATCCTTGTCTTGTTTCTGTTCTTAAGGGAAATGCTTTTAATTTTTGCCCATTGAGTATGATGTTGGCTGTAGGTCTTTCATATATGGCCTTTATTATGTTGAGATATGATCCCTCTATTCCCACATTGCTGAGCGATTTTATCAGAAGTGGATGCTGAATTTTGTCAAAGGTTTTATCGGTATCTATTGATATGATCATGTGATTTTTATTTATTATTATTTTTTTAATCCTCTCCTGAGGACATTTTTCCTTTTTTTTTTTTTTTGTTCAGGTAGAGTGGGAGGGAGAGAGAGGAACAGAGACAGAGAGAGAAACATCGACGCGAAAGGAACACATCGAGTGGCTGCCACCCGCACAACCAACCAGGGCCGGGGACAAACTGCAACCGAGGTATGCGCCCTTAGTGGGAACCGAACCCGGGTCTCTCAGGACCGCAGGCCGACGCTCTAACCACTGAGCCAAACCGGCCAGGGCTGATCATGTGATTTTTATTCTTCATTTATGTGTGTATCACATTTATTGATTTGTGAATATTGTACCAGTCTTGCATCCCTGGGATGAATCCCACTTGGTCATGGTGAATAATGTTTTTGATGTATTGCTGGAACCGATTTGCTACTATTTTGGCGTCTATGTTCATCAGGGATATTGGCCTGTACTTTTCTTTCTTTGTAGTGTGTTTTTCTGGTTTTGGAATTAGAATTATGCTGACTTCATAAAACGAGTTTGGAAGTCTTTCTTCTTGAATTTTTTGAAATAGTTTGAGGAGAATGGGTGTTAATTTTTCTTTGAATGTTCGGTATAACTCCCCCATGAAACCATCCAGGCCTGGGCTTTTGTTTGCTGGGAGAGTCTTGATTATATCTTCAATTTCTTTAGTTGTTATTGGTCTGTTCAAGTTTTCTCTCTCTTCCCGGCCCAGTTTTGGGAGACTATGTATTTCTAAAAATTTGTCCATTTTGCTTAGATTGTTGAATTTGTTACCATATAATTGTTCATAGTAGTTGTTAACAATCTTTTGTATTTCTGTGGTGTCAGTTGTTACTTTTCATTTCTGATTTTGTGTATTTGGGTTCTTTCTCTTTGTTTCTTGGTGAGTCTAGCTAAGGGTCCATCAATCTTGTTTATCTTTTCAAGGAACCAGCTTTTTGTTTCATTGATCCTTTGAATTGATTTTTGTCCTCTATGTCATTTATATCTGCTCTGCTCTTTACTATTTCCTTCCTTCTACTTGCTCTGGGGTTTTCTTTTTGTTTGCTCTCTATTTCTTTAAGTTGTGTGGTTTGATAGTCTATTAGACATATTTCTTGTTTCTTGAGGTAGGCCTGTAGTGCTATGAACTTCCCTCTCAGAACTGCTTTCGCTGCATCCCATAGATTTTGTGTTGTTGTGCCTTCATTGTCATTGGTTTCCAGGAAGTTTTTAATTTCTTCCTTGATCTCCATGGTAACCCATTCATTGTTCAATAACATGCTATTTAGCCTCCATGTTTTCAAAACTCTTTGCATGTTGTTGTTGCAATTGATTTCTAGTTTCATGCCATTGTGATCTGAGAAGATGCTTGATATGATTTCAACCTTCTTGAACTTGTAGAGCCTTAGTCTGTGTTCTGACATGTGGTCTATCTTTGAGAATGTCCTATGTGGACTTAAGAAGAATGTGAATTCTGTAGTTTTGGGGTGTAATTCTCTGTAGATATCTATTAAATCCATTTGGTCTAGTACTTCATTTAGGGTCTCTGTTTCCTTGCTAATTTTTTGTCTATAGGATCTATCCAGTGATGTCAGCTGGGTATTGAATTGTATTGAATTGCTATGATTGTATTGCTATCGATTTCTCCTTTGAGGTCTTCCAGAAGATTTTAAATATATTTTGGTGCACCTATATTAGGTGCATATATGTTTATCAAGGTTATATCTTCCTGTTAGATAGATCCTTTCAATATTATGTAGTGGCCTTCATTTTGATATCTACTTTATCAGACATGAGTATTGCTACCCCAGCTTTTTTTTCCTTTATTTGCTTGAATGATTTTTCTCCATCCCTTCACTTTCAACCTATGTGAGTCTTTTGTTGTGAGGTGGGTCTCTTGTAAACAACATATACATGAATCATGCTTTCTTATCCAATCAGCTACTCTGTGTCTTTTTATGGGAGCATTCAATCCATTTACATTTAAGGTGATTATTGATATGTACTTATTTATTGCCATTTTTGTTTAGTGTGGTTCTAATTTTCTTCCCATTTCTCCTGCTAATAACAGCAGTCCTTTTAACATTGCTTGCAGTGCTGGTTTGGTGCTAATGTATTCCCTTAGCTTTTTTTCGTCTGGGAAGCTCTTTATTTGACCTTCTATTTTGAATGATAACCTTGCTGGGTAGTCATCTTGGATTCAGATCCTTGTTTTTCATGAACTTGATTACCTCATGCCATTCCCTTCTGGTCTGTTGTCTTTCTGTTGAGAAGTCAGCAGAGAGCCTTATGGGGTTTCCTTTGTAGGTCACCTTTTGCTTATCTCTTGCTGCTTTTAGGATTCTCTCTGTCTTTAATTTTTGGCATTTTAATTACTATGCATCTTGGTGTGGGCCTGTTTGGGTTCTTCTTACTTGGGTCTCTCTGTACTTCTTGAACTTGAATTCCTTCTTCCTTCACCAAATTAGGGAAGTTTTCTATCAGTATTTCTTCAAATATATTCTCTAACCCTTGCTCATTTTCTTCTTCTTCGGGGACTCCTATGATGTGAATATTAGTATGTTTCCACTTGTCCCACAGTTCTCTTAAGCTGTCTTCCTGTTTTTTAATTGTTTTCTTCCTTTTGGTTTTCTGTTTGCTTGATTTTTTTTCTACCCTGTCTTCTAATTCACTGATCTGGTCCTCAGCTTCTTCTACTCTGTTATTTAGACCTTCCAATGTGTTCTTTATTTCTGATATGTCATTCTTCATTTCTTCTTGGTGGTTTTTAATTTCCAACTGGTTGATTTTCAACATTTCTATGTCTTTACTCATGGTGCTCATGTCTTTACACATGCTGTTGAACTTCCTCAAGATCATGGCTGTGAATTCTAGTTCTGTTAACTTGCTTAATTGCACCTCATTTATTTCATCTTTAGTAGAGGTCTCTTGTTCTTTCATTTGGCATTTGTTTCTTTGTTTCACCATTTTGGCTATCTCAGTGGGCTTTGGAGCCTGCCAAATTTTCCCTGTGAGTGTTGGTGTTCTGTTGTTTGTGGCATCCTCTACTGGGTTTGGATGAGTGTGGGAGGAACCACGTTAAACATCACTGTCAAGTCTTACCTTCCTGGGCAGAGCTGCAAGCCCAGGAATGGTTCAGTTATTCTCTGCCTTTTTGCCTGGAAGGTATTAGTCACAGTTACTTGAAGAGCCTTGGCTTCTCAGTTGAATGAAAAACTCCCTTAGGTGTTCAGCATAAGGGGATTTCCAGAGGGTGGAGCAGATGCTGGTTGTTAATGACCCTCTATTTGCATTTTAATGGCCACCAGGTGGGGTTGAATCTCCAAGGGAGGGGCCGCTGCCTCTCCCCAGAGCCCTGGGAAGGAGTAAGATCACCACTGTCCAGCGTGACTGCAACTCAGCAAAAACTCTGAGCGCCCTCCAAATCCCGAATGTACCCACCCAGTTCCAGTCCAGTCTGCCCTCTCTCTGCTGGAGCCCAAGGTGAGTGGCTATGGCTATTTTTTTTAATTTCTTATCCTCACGCGAGGACATTTTTCCATTTTTTGTTCAGATAGAGTGGGAGGGAGAGAGAGAGGAAGAGAGAGAGAGAGAAACATCGATGTGAAAGGGACACATCGAGTGGCTGCCACCCGCACGACCAACCAGGGCCGGGGACAAACTGCAACCGAGGTACATGCCCCTAGCGGGAACCGAACCCGGGTCTCTCTGTACCGCAGGCCAACGCTCCAACCGCTGAGTCAAACCGGCCAGGGCGGCTATGGCTATTTTAGCGTCTGTCCTGGCTCTGCGCTGTGGAGCCACTTGGGAGTGTACCCCCAAGGGCGCTGCTCACAGCTAAGGCCACTGCTGTCTGTGGGCTTCCAGCCCTCCTCTCGCACCTCCACAATCCTACTAGGATCGAGTCAGTGTCCCTGGTTATATGGTCCTCCAAGCTGCTTTTCTGTTGCTTTTCCCTGACGATTTGTCTTTATCTTCGTTATAATTCCAGTTTGGTCCTGGGAGGTGGTCTGTGTAGCTTCCATTCACTCTGCCACCATTTTGGAATCTCACAAGGGGCCACTTTTATAGAGAACTTGTAATTCTTGAAATTTTTGCCTGATGAGTTATATTTTTGTTAATCTAGTATTCTCTGACATTTATGCTTTTCTACCAATTGCAATTTTCCCTACTGTCTTAGATAAATATAAATAAAAATTTCCTTATATTTCAATTAGGGAACTCAAAATCATCTAAGTCATAAAGAATGTATACTGATATCAGTGGGATAATAATTAGCTTAATAAAGTCAGAAGTTCTCAAAGATAGAAAAAAACTGGGCTTGATTTTTTTGCAGTCAGTTCTGCTACTTGAGAGCCTAGAAGAGGAACCCCTTTCTGAATGAAGTAAAAATAATTCAAAACTTGACCCCAGTTCACTTACCATAAGTATCATAAAGTACCTTATTCACCCGAGAAAAACCAGTAATTTCTGCTTTGCAAGGCAGAGGGCAAGGTTGAACAACAACAAAAATGTGCTTTAAAGGTGATTTACTAGTTGTGTCACCTTGGGCATGCTTCTAACCTCTTTGAGACTCAGTTTCCTCATGTGTAAAATGGGACCACCACCCATCGCTAGGGTTTTTAAATGCCCTGCCCAGTGCCAGCACAGAACTGTTGTACACCACGAGTTCTCTTCTTACCTTTCAGCTTCTCTGGCCTTTCAGAACCACTGTGATGCACTGCTTGCTCCCTTTTATAACTCATAGAGCACTTAAAGTCTATACCACACATCACATATTAATCTGAATTCTTAGCCTCAAACTTCCAGAGACCCTAAATAAGCTTGTATACTTACTTCTTCTGTGACCACTACACGCCACTGGAAACAAGTAAGAACTCCAATAAAAATTTGTTAGATAAATTGCACTATTTAAGAAAAACAGAAAACACTAACAATCAAAACAGAGAAAGAAATGGCAAAAGTTACACAACTATTTAGCTATTCTTGTCTGATAAATTATCAGTTGTCTGACCATTATTTTAAGCGGTACTTCTGATTCTTCCTCGGTTCAATGGTTGATTGACATCTGTGGTAGCCAGCTTCCAAGATGGCTCCCAATAATTATTACCTCCTGATATTTACCTCCCATACTAGCTTTGTGTAACAAAAGAATACTGCAAAAGTGACAGTGTTAACTTCAGAGACTTAAAAAAAAGGCACTGCAGCTATGGCTTTGTTCTCTTGAATCACTTGCTCTGGGAGGAACCAGCCATCATGCTGTGAGGACAGATGGCTATGTGACCTTGGGAAACTTAGGTGACCTTCCTGAAGTTCAGTTTTCCTCACCTTTAAAATGAAGATATTTCACAGAGTATTGTGAAGATTAAATTAGACATGCAAGTAAACCACATAGCAGGATGCCTGGCACATAATAAGCCTTCATTAAATGTGGCTAATACTGGTGGTAGTGGTGGCCTTGCATGACATTTGGTCCTGTCCAAATGCCCATGGAGATCATTTGGACTACACCAAACCCATCTACCTAACTCCATGTGCCATGATCAGCTAGGCTACTGTGGCTAGAAGGGTCATTATTGGCAATACAGCCCCAACACAATTATTAGACCAATAAAACATGATAGTATTTTTAATGCATTGCTACTATAAATAAACATTATGTTTGAACCCAGCGACATTTACTAAGTGTGGATGCTTTTGACGGGACCAAATTTCAAGGGCCTCTGGTGTGGACCAAATGTCTCTGGATGTTTTGAACAGGACAAAATATCTGCTAATCGGTGGTGGAGGTGGTAGAAGCTGCAGCAGCAGGGATTGGATGTGAGATGTGAAGGAAAGAATAAAATCAAAACTGATTTTTAGGTTTTCAGCTTGAAGAACTAAAGTGATGCTATCATTTACTGAGTTTGGGGACAATGAAAGAAAAGTTGTGGAGAACAAGGGCATTCTTTTTTTGGATCAAAGGTGCTTAAGTCTCAAACAGACAATATTAAAATGATCTTTCGGTCACTTATAAACAGCATACCATTCTTCTCTAAATTACTTCAAACTGTTTTTTGCTTTAAGTAATTCATTCCTGGAATACAAAAAAAAATTGTTGAAGTAAAAATGACATGAATTCCAGAGGCTAAATTACTCTGCCATCAATGGCCATGTAACCCTGAATGAGTCACTGTTCTTTTTAACATTTTTTAAAAGTTGATTTTAGAGAGAGAGAGAAAGGGAGAGGGGAGAGAGAGAACACTGATCAGCAGCTTCCTGCATGCCCCCCACCAGGGACCTGGCCAACAACCCGGCATGGGAACCAAACCAATCAAAACGGCGACCTTTTGGTGCATGGGTGGACACCAACCCACTGAGCCACACGGGCCAGGCCCACTGTTCTTAAATTATGGCAAACATTGCAAAGATGAATAGCAGCAAACAAAGTGAGATAGTTCTCACTTTGGTTTAGGGAGAAATATTAGCAAACATTGGGGAGGATCTGTGCAATCACCATGAAATAAGGTAAGCATTGGGGTTGAGAAATGGCAAAGTACTTCTATTAATTTTAAATGAAGATTTACTGATAAAAGTACTCAGACTTGATGAAATTAGATTTCTGTTCTCATTCTGACTCTCACTGGTTTAATCTCCTAAGAAAGGGTAGTGTGTGACGCAGGTCTGGCTTCCCAGCTGTGCGCACTTAGCTTCCATTTAGTTACTAGTTCTGACTGGTTAAATAATTCTATACATAAAACTGGTTTCACAATTCTTTATATCATTTTATCTGAAGCATATTTGGTCTTCAGATTCTCTTTCAGATTGTCCAAGTCCCTTACAAAATGCTCCAAATCAACTTTAAATCTGAAAGGAGGAAGTACAGGGCCATTCAAAGTATAATGAGCTAGTTCTTAGTAACAAAGTTGGGATGCAAATCCCTGGGTGTGGTCTGTGGTCACAGTGCTGCACTGGGCCTTACTTCTTTATCCTTAAAACAAAGGTTTATACCCATAGGTGATCATGAAGTTCTATTCTAGCACTACGATATTTAATTCTACTACGCTTCTGTAGGTATGAAACCTTTTGAGTTTTGTTTCCCTTTATTTTTTATAAAGATGAATTGCAAATAAGCCATCCACAGATGGTTTTACAAAGTTTGTACCAATATTTTATAAGGTCAATACGGAGTGGTTCCCTCTACCACTGTGTTGTGTAAAACTAACTAGCCATGAGGATTAAAACTTTGAGCTTCAATCAAGCATGCAAACAAAGCTAATTGAGGTACAACTGGGTCATAAAATAATCACATGGAAGTACGGTATATATGGCCCACAAACTTCCTCTCACTATAGAAACAGAGAAATTAGTTGTTTTCTTTTGGGTGGGGGAGAGGTAGCTGCTACATTTACAACTATTGAATTTCTACAATACTGTTTAATTTCCTTTTTTCACACCACTGTCGTAGGTGTTATGCAAGAATCTCCGCACACTGACAAACCTGAAAGACACTGAAAGAGTAATGATCAGAAAATTTTAAGTCTGAAGTTTAGCATCACTGCCCTGAACAACAGAGCCTGGTCCACATAAACTACTTACACAGGTAAGACTGATCCAGGTAAGACTGATCACCTACTTTTACCTTGAAAGTTAACTGTAAAAATACAAACAGATCTGAAACATTTAAATTTTGAAGACTGATCATCAAGAAAGGTAGTCAGCATATTAATTATGTAAATAATTTTTAGTAACTGAAGTTAGAGTTGTAGAACTTTTTTTCATTTGTCAAATTAGCAGAGACAAAATGTGTGCATGACTCAGGACAGACACTATATTGAAGGAAATGCTCACTTGTAGACTTTTTTTGGAGAGCAATTCTGTATATATAACATGTAATTTTTAATTGATTTCTTAAGCTTAACAGAATTTCCAAAATTTTAGAAAATAGCTATCCAGTAGTTTTATAATTGAAGTTTATTTTGAAAGGAGAGGTGCATAGTACATACATACATGTTCGATGTTCGGGAAGCTAAAGATGTGAACTAGTTGTCATTTGTTACACTGAAGTTCGACAGTGTCTCAATGTCATCAGTATCATAATTCTAGACTCTGTGAAAATCTTTTTTACCTCCCTTCTTTTCTGAAGCATTTGCTAGTGTGAAATAGAAAAGCAAGGCAATGGTAATGGGTAATATGAGATACCAGATGCTGTATGAGGTGGTCTACTTAAAAAAAAAAAAAGGAGCCCTGGCCGGTTTGACTCAGCAGTTGGAGCATCAGCCTGTGGTCCAGAGAGACCCAGGTTCGGTTCCCACTAAGGGCACGTACCTCGGTTGCAGTTTGTCCCCGGCCCTGGTTGGGTTGTGCGGGTGGCAGCCACTCGATGTGTCCCTTTCATGTCCATGTTTCTCTCTCTCTTCCTCTCTCTCTCCCTCCCACTTTATCTGAACAAAAAATGAAAAAAATGCCCTCGGGTGAAGATAAAATAAAAAAGGAATATTATCTATTAATACAGAAACACTACTTACGTTTACAGATTTTTAGTAATAATGTATTATTTCTTCAAGGCGGGGGGTTAGTGTTTTTCTTTAATATTATAATAAAAGAAAGCTCCATTCCTAATGGGAAATAAAAACTATTTTGATCAAATACATGTTTCTTAAGAAATAAACTGGCTTACTTCACTTTTTAGTTGACTGATTTGTTACAGTTTAGGTTTAATATATTTACAACCAGATATTATACACTAACTGCAACCGGACTCCAATTTGCCAGGTGGCAGTAGATTCAGATACACTAACTGTGAAGCAAACGAACTATTTGCTAAATAAAAATTGTAAAGAAAGAAAATAAAATGACAAATACACTGATAGACATTAATTGTCTCAGTATTTGAACCGAGAGACACTGCACTGCTCTTAAGCTTTCAAGTCTTTAGGTGGGTATTGCTTGGTTTAAAAAATTATTTCAAAATTATAATAGGGATTTTTTTTTTTCAAATATACTATTTCTGCAATCCAAGAGGTAAAAATATAACCATGATTCTGAAGAGGGATAGAGAGCAAAATAGCCCTGAGGAGCTGGGGCCATAGAAGAATCTTAGAAGGCCGTGTATGGGAACATTTTTTTGTTTATCAAAAGAGAGAATATATAAAAATGTGATTGAGAACCCTCACTCTAGATTATAAAAGAATGAAGAATGTGCTACCTAGAAAGTTATGGTGAAAAGACAAAGAAATGTGGCACATTCTGAACAGAGCTCATGATTCTTATTTGACCAGAATCCAGTAACTTTTATTATTACTACCTGAAAGGAAGAAGGACATGAAAAAATATGAAAAGGAGTTCGCACGTGACTCTTCTACCCTTCATGTGTACCCTTTGAAGAAAGATTTAAAAAGACATAAAAAAGCAAAAACTACACCTGCATTTATGCTGTGATTAAAATAGCTTCTAAAAAACATATTCTCTGAAAAACCAAGATATTCAGTTACACACAAGGACACATGAGGGCACTCTAACCAACAAGCACAACTACAGTTTTGACAGAATTTTAAAGTAAATGTTTTATTTAAGTATGACAGTTTAGCATTAAATATTTGAAATAAGAAACCTGGCCGGTTTTCTCAGTGGTTAGAGTGTTGGCCCGTGGACCAAAGAGTCATGGGTTCAATTCACATACCTCGGTTGTGGTTTGTCCCAGGCCCTGGTTGGGGTCATGTGGGAGGCAACCAGTCGATGTGTCTCTCTCACATCGATGTCTCTCTCTCTTTCCCTCCTGCTCTATCTGTAGATATAGAAAAATATCTTTGGGTGAAGATTAAAAAAAAATTGAAATAAGAAATTACTAATGACCTTTGGTAAAGACCCTGGGATTTTTGTGTTTATCCTTCGTTACTATACTTTCCAGAATTCTGTTCACTTCAGGATCTTGCCTGAATATTTGTTTATGTGAGATTAAGTTTACTCCTGAAATATAAAAAGAGACTTTTCTAATAGTAGTAGATTATGGAGAAGTGCTTTAACCTAGCTATGAAAAGACACCATTTTGAAAAGTATTTGTGTACAATTAAGGTGATAATTAAAAATCAGTCTTCTATTTATGTGGTCACAAAATGCTTTTGCAACACTTTCCTTTGGCTAGTATGCATTGAATGTGCCTTAAAAATTTTAAATGACCTTTCCAGGCAAAAATCAATTGTTATTTATAAATTGCTTTACAATCTAATATAAGAACTATAAATTCCTCTAGTACAAAGTGACAAAACTCAGGCATTTAACTATTTGTATCAAATTTTGTTTTTTAGACAAAGGCACTTTTCACAACAATCAATTTTTTGCTTTTATTTCAACTGGACAATTGTGATCAGAAACGGTGAGAAGACATTTATACTTTCCCTTTCCAAACAATACATTTATGTTACTATTTTATCCAATGCCTTAAAAAAACATTTAGCTTAAATACCATCTATAATTTTAATATTAAATATTGGGGGTGGGGGTGGGGAGAGGGTAGAGGTGGAAAAGGGTGTAGGGGGAATAAAAGTTTAAAAAAAGTATCTGTAACTCTATTCTAGCTCCTGTGACAGAATTCAAGAAAATCTGATATAAATGAGTAACAACTCAGCATGTATTCAACCATCCATGATCTCTTCCATGGCTTTACCAACCATTTATATCTTCCTTTGTATCATTGGTCTCTTCGGAAATTCCCTCTCTCAATGGGTATTTTTAACAAAAATAGGCAAGAAAACATCAACTCACATCTACCTAGCACATCTGGTGACTGCAAACTTACTTGTGTGCAGTGCTATGCCTTTCATGGGTATCTATTTCCTGAAAGGTTTTCAATGGGACTATCAATCAACACAATGCAGAGTGGTCAATTTTTTGGGAACTCTATCCATGCATGTAAGTATGTTTGTCAGTCTCTTAATTTTAAGCTGGATTGCCATAAGCCGTTATGCTACCTTAATGAAGAAGGATTCCATACAAGAGACCACTTCGTGCTATGAGAAAATATTTTATGGCCATGTACTGAAAAAATTCCGCCAGCCCAACTTTGCTAAAAAACTGTGTGTTTACATATGGGGAGTTGTATTAGGCATAATTATTCCAGTTACCATATACTACTCAGCTGTAGAGGCTACAGAAGGAGAAGAGGTCCTGTGCTATAACCGGAAGATAGAACTAGGAGCCGTGATTTCTCAGATTGCCGGCCTCATTGGAACCACATTTATTGGATTTTCATTTTTAGTCGTCCTAACATCATACTACTCTTTTGTGAGCCATCTGAGGAAAATAAGGACCTGTACATCCATAATAGAGAAAGATTTGACTTACAGTTCTGTGAGAAGGCATCTTTTGGTCATCCAGAGTCTACTAATAGTTTGTTTCCTCCCATATTGCATTTTTAAGCCCATTTTTTATGTTCTACACCAAAGAGATAACTGTAAACAACTGAATTATTTAATAGAAATAAAAAACATCCTCACCTGTCTTGCATCAGCCAGAAGTAGCACAGACCCCATTATATTTCTTTTTTTAGATAAAACGTTCCAGAAGACACTATATAATCTCTTTACAAAATCTGAGTCAACACATATACAACCCTCTGGTTGACTTCTGAATGGAAAACACCACCAAATAAAAAATGGTTCATAGGACTCTATGAGGGACACTAAACTACATGATCAATAGGTCATACCTTGGTTGATAACAGGCACTCAGAAAACTTCTTTGGTTTAAAAAAATAATCTAAAACGTACTTCACAGTTCAATTTATACTGAAGGTTGAGATGGCAGAGACTTTCAGAGACAACGCATATTGAGAGGATCCTCCTGCATATGAAATCAACAGACCATTTTCTATTTAAATTCAACTGTGGATGCTCCCATTCAGAACACAGTATTTCATGACTGTAGGATAAAGAAACAAATGGTGTATGACTTTTCTGTTTTCTAGTAGTTAGAATACAAGGGTCCATCTATGGATAGTGTTTTGTTGGTAACTTTAAAAATGAGTAAAAGAAAAAGTGAATAAGAAATTTCCTCACTTAAGTCCTATCTAAATGTATGAATGATACACTGTAAGAATCCAATGTATTAGAACACATTATTTATTTGGTATTATCTGGCCCATGTTACTAGGGGAAGCAATATTCATTGACTCTAGTATTTATTAAACAGATGTTATTTATAAATATGCTTAAATATTTGGATTAGACTTTGTCAAAATAATGAGCTAATACATTATCATTATATGCCAATGTCCATCACATTTTGTGTATTTCTTCTGCATTTAATATAAATAATGTTGTTATTAATGACAAATAGTACCTGACATGTAGATATGTTCAATGAATTTTTGTGAAATGAGTGAATGAATGATAAGGCAGTACAATGACATCATTGTTGAGAGATTGGTCTCTGGAGCTGGAGTCCCTGGGCTCAATCCTAGCTCTGTCTCTTATTTAGCTGGACAACTGTAGGCAACTTAACTTCTTTAAGTGTTAATTTCTTTATATGTAGAATGGAAAAATACTAGATAATTCACAGATACTACTATTAAATCAGATATGTTACTATTATGAGTAGCTACCACTTACTAAGCACTTGCTCTGTGCCAGGCATTCTTCTTACATGCTTTACATGTATTATTTTAATTATCACAGTGCTAAAGTATGTCAATTTACTGATAAAAAACTGAAGTGCATAGTTAAGTAAGTTGCCCAAATTTTCTCCAATATCTAAGTAAATATTTAAAGAGTAAGCATTTCTTAATGGTCATTTATTTCTTCTATGTAATCTGGTCAGTAAGACAAATGATGGTGACTGTATTATATACATTACAATTATTATTTTTAAAAAATGAGTGTTTTATCTTCCCAAAGAGATCATAAGCACCTTTGGAACTATAGTGTGTTTTCTATTTCTATTCCCATGGTGCATTGTCTGCTCAGATAAGAACCAAACAGCCCTGGCTGGTTTGGCTCAGTGGTTGGAGCGTCGGCCTGCAGACTAGGGTCCTGGGTTTGGTTCCCACTAGGGGCACATACCGAAAAAAAAAAAAAAAATGAACCAAACAAAAAAGTAAATAAAAATGAAGTTGTGAATAAACATTAATTGTAACCTGTTACTTAGAGACTGCTTAAAGACTCATTTATTCTCTACATGGTAATTTTTTCAGTGCTAAAATAGAAGTTTCAAGTAAGTTCCCACAGCACTTCCAAGCCTTTAAACTCACAGCATGTTTTGTAAATGTAGAAACAATTCACTGTACAGATTCCCCAAGAGCCATGTGATCAATATCACTAGAGGTTTTTCCAACACACCTACACAATTTTAATTTACAAAGAATAGAAAACAAACAGTAAATATTTTTTTTTCCTTCTCATTTTTTACTTCCACGCTTCATTGAGAGAAGAAAATGTCCAGAGAAAAGTCTGAAAAAACACATGCCGGATTCAAATATTTACAGTGTATATCTATTCTTTTATAGTAGGAAATTGATTTCTGGCTGATTAATTTGCAGAGACAAAGGCAGACCTGGAAACTCCAGGGCTAACCCTGAGTGCTCACTGCAGACAGAGATGTCCAAGCCAGTAACTTCATAGACATGAGAATCACAGAATAGCACAAAGTTAACAAGGACAGTTCCTGAGAATACAGCCTTTCTCCAGTTTACCAGTAGTTTTATTCTTATACAAACCAAAACTCATTAGATTAAGAGGGACTGAGAAGACTATCAATAGTTTTCATTTAACATAAGTCATACTGTATTAAATCTCACTGCACTTAGGATTTTAAATATATATATCTTCTAAAAATCATTATTTTAAAAAGTCACTTTACATTGCTACTACTTTAAATAAAACATAAAAGATATTGCCAAAATAGTTTCCTACATTTAAAAAAGGCAGAAATAGTTATGTAATTTTTCTTTAAGTTGCTCATTCTGACAGAAAACTCCCATTTAATTATCTGTACTGAGTTTATTAAACTCACCATGTTTTAATAGTCTGAGGCATGGGGTAGTCCCAGAGACGGGGAAGTGGGGTACAGACTGACAATCCCCAGAACAGGGGGTGGTGGGAGAGAGATAAATCACAGAACTTATATGCATGTGTGCATGAACAATGGACATGGACAACAAAGCTGGGGACAGGGTGTGGAGGGAGGGGGGGAATCAATGGGGGGAAAAGGAGAAATATCTGTAACAAAAATAAATAAATTAATTAAAAAAATAAATAAAAAACACACCGTTTATCTTTACACCATAGAAGCGAACTAACTGGCTATTGAAAGTCATGGCACATAATCACTTTGTAAATTTACCCTAACTTTAAAGTACGGATTTCAGTACCCTAACTTTAAAGTACGGATTTCAGAAAAACAGTGTTTTTAATGCTTCTGTGAGTTATATAGTCAAACAATTTCAGAAACCCCAAGTTTTGATTTAGGACAACAAGATCATATCTTAAAACAGGCCACGACAAATGTTTATTTCCCCTTTTATTTTATTTTATTTTTTTAATGAATTATTTATTTATTTTTTTGTTACAGATATTTTACCTTTTTACCCCATTGGCACCCCCCACCCCACCCCACCTCCGCCCCGTCCCCCGGCTTAGTTGTCCATGTCCATTGGTCATGCATACATGCATATAAGTTTGTGGTTTATCTCTTCCCACCCCCCCCCCCTTTTTCCTTTTCACAGACATACCTCTCATTAAGGCAAACTTTCCAACTATGAATCAGGAACACAAACTATTAAGACTATTAAGCAAAATTAAGATAGTCTACTCAACATGGAAGTGAGTTTCTACTCCCTGGGTAGAAGAGGAGGATGTCCATTCTTTTCGGATTTGGTTAAGGGTTCCCATAGCCCACCCCTGGCCCTGCCATCTGCAGGGTGGGAGACGTTATGAATACGTGTGGGAAGATAAGCTGAAAGGAAATTTTACTTGACAAATCA
This sequence comes from Molossus molossus, assembly GCF_014108415.1. Lineage (NCBI taxonomy): Eukaryota > Metazoa > Chordata > Mammalia > Chiroptera > Molossidae > Molossus > Molossus molossus. Next base: position 113,578,596 of record NW_023425355.1, on the reverse strand, counting down.
CAAAGGGGGCACAGAGGGACACTGGCCATATGCCAAGCATTTCAATGGTGCAGCCGAACGCCGTGGACTTTCCTCCAACTGCCCCCAAATTCAAGGGGCACTGCTCTCAGAGGGAAGGGTTTCTACAGCTAGAAAGGTCACGTACACAGCCGCCAGAAAGCCTGCTTTGCTACACTCTACAGGCCTGCTGCCTCTGGACCGGAAGAGGCAGAGCAGTGAAAGGATTCACATCTAATAAGCAAAAGAAAGTCATTCTTTTCTTTCGAAATCAAGGAGCTGATATTTCCGAAGGGTGCGGCTGGGAGAAGAGAAGCACAGCCGTTAGAAAGCCAAAGGTAAATTTAAGACCGCCTTACAATTCATGAGGCGTTTCGAAGTCCAATTATTAAAACCCCACATTCAAGCTGAACATGCACTTTTACACTCAACGGCCTTCCAAATGCAGAAGATTAACCAGTATGCTGCTTTCTTTAACATGAGAGATTTTCAGGAGCTGCGGTAAGGGATGTAACAGAAATGTCAGCAACCAAGAGCAATAGAGGAAGAACTGTTAACAAACCCACAACGCCATGGCAACCAGCATGATATCATGAACGCCCATTTATAATCAAGCGTGGCCTGAAGCAGGTGAAAGGAGAAGTGAGAGGAGAGGGGAACAAAGGGCAGCCAGGCGTGCTCACGAGGTTAGCTAGGAAAACCACTTAAGGGAAGCGCACAAAGAAATGCTGGGCGGAGGCTCTGGCTGTGTCTGTGTCACTGGGGTTTTTGCCCAGTTCTGAGAACTAAAAACTGAGTCCCCCCAAACCTCCTTGACACACAGGCCCTACTCAGAATAGAAAGTGAGATAGTGTAGTGCTCTGCCTTCAGAGAAGGTGCTGAAATTCAACTTTAGTTATTAGGATTGTGGTCAGCAGGTCAGAGCCACAGAAAGGTGTGAGGATTGCTGTCTCCCCATACCCAGGGGATGCACTGTGCGACTGTTTCCAGGAGTTAAGAGAGACAAGAGAACCCCACCAACACTCCGTGCTTAACAGAACCAGTGCAGGCAGGCAAGGGGCCAGGAGTTGCATTTACCGTGACAACTGTACCATTTCTTTCTGAAGTACTTTTAATTTAGGGGTGAGAGGAAGAAAAGAGAAAAACACTGAAACATAATGAAAGTTTTCACATCTGAAGCAGAAGAAAGTGACAGAAAAAAAAAAAAAAGGAATTTGCATGCATATGTTAACGAATGCCTGTGCGGAGGCAAAGCCTGAGAAAGATAACATTATACTGTCTTGACCAGGGGTGATTTTTGTGCCCCAGGGGACATTTGGCAATGTCTGGAGACATTTTTGTTCTTGTTTTTTGTTCATCCTCACCCAAGGATATTTTTTCACTGATTTATTTTTTAGATGGAGTGGAAGGGAGGGAGGGAGGAAGAGAGAGAGAGAAACATCATGTGAGAGAGACACATTCATTGGTTGCCTCCCACACCACCCTGACCAGGGCCAGGGATGGAACCTGCAACTGAGGTTCTTGCCCTTGACTGGAAATCGAACACAGACCCTTTGGTTCCACAGATGCTCTAATAGCTGAGCCAAACCAGCCAGGGCTGTTTTTGTTGTTGTTAATCCTCACCTGAGGATATTTTTCCATTGATTTTTTTTTTTATCCTCACCCGAGGACATTTTTCTGTTTTTTGTTCAGATAGAGTGGGAGGGAGAGAGAGAGAGAAACATCGTGTGAAAGGGACACATCGAGTGGCTGCCACCCGCACGACCAACCAGGGCCGGGGACAAACTGCAACCGAGGTACATGCCCTTAGCAAGAACCGAACCCGGGTCTCTCTGGACCACAGGCTGACGCTTTAACCGCTGAGCCAAACGGGACAGGGCTCTATTGATTTTTAGATAGAATAGAAGGGAGGGAGGGAGGGAGAGAGAGAAACACACACACACATCGATTGGTTGCGTCCTGCATGACTCCAACTGGGGTCCATGATCGAACCTGCAACCCAGGTACATGCCCTTGACCAGGAATTGAACCTGTGACCATTTGGTCGGCAGGCTGACACTCTAACTGCTGAACCAAATTGGCCAAGGCTGGAGACATTTTTGATTGTCATAACTGGGGGAAATGCTATTGGAATCTGGTGGGTAGAGGCTGGGTAGAGGCAAAAATACACAGGACAGCCTCCTACTACAAAGTACCCAAGCCCAAAGTGTCATTAGGGTGGCTGCCAGGAGAATCTCTACCATGGCAACACAATTCCCGAAGTTTCAAAGGCTTATACAATTCGTCCCCCCTCCCCCAATTTCATGCGAAACTGCTTCTCCAAAGCAAGCCATTTCCATTACAGGTCACGTGACACCATAAACTCAAATCTAACTTGATATAACTAAACAATTTTACCCAATTATGATGATTTCCAAAAGAAATGCCTACAGAATAAAGAAAAAAATGCGTTTTTTAATCAGTATAATGCTAGGACCTTTGGGAAACCTAATGCTTTCGGATCAATGCCAACAATTATGAGAAAGGAGGGGGCAGGAGAGGGGGAGAGAGAGGGCGGAGGAGGAGAGAGGGAGAAAGAAGGAGGGAGAGACTGAGAATAATGTAACAGGTGATTAAATAATCTAAATTTTCTAAAAGGAATGAAACATTGCTTTTCTATTTTGTTTACTAAGTATAAGGAAAAAACTTTAACTACAAAAAAACAAAATCTACATACAAATGAAATCTACATTCAAGTCATATACATCTGAACATGAAGAGAAGCTAGTAAGGCTGCTTTATTAGCAAAAATATTAACAACACATCAAGTGAAAGTTTAAATTATTAGCCATGTAAAGTTTGTTATTAAAGTTTTATAATGACCACTATTTTGGAAAACCCCTTATAACAAGGCCCTGAATAAAACTACTTTGGGAATAACTAAGCTACCATTATATTAGCAAATCCTGTTGACACAATCTTCAAAATATATTTGGAATCTACTTATTTTTATCACCTCCATTGCTACCACTCCAGTCCAGCTCATGTTTCCTTGGCTTCCACTCTTGAGCTCTTATTCAATGTGTTACCAACAAAGCAACATACACTTGACCCTTGAACAACACAGGTTTGAATCGCGCAGGTCCACTTATGTGGATTTTTGTCTTTTCTTTTTTAAAATATGTTTTATTGATTTTAGAGAAGAGAGGAAGGGAGAGGGAGAGACAGAGCGAAACATACCTCGGTTGCCTCCTGCATGCCCCCTACTGGGGATGGAGCCCACAACCTGGGCCTGCCGCATGGCCAGGAATTAAATGGGTGAATTTTTGGTGCATGGGTTGACGCTCAACCAAGTGAACCACATCAGCCAGGGCATATGTGGATTTTTTCCAATAAATACTGTCAGCCCTTCTGTATCCACAGGTTTTACATCCAGAGATTCACCAACCACAGATTGAAGACAGTATTTTCGCATTCCCAACCAGGGTTTCCCAACTGTGGATTGAAAATCTGTTTTTAATCCATGGTTGGTTGAATATGTGGATGCGAAGGGCTGACTGTAGCTCCAAGTTATACTTAAATTTTGACTGTGCTGGGAGTGGGTAGGGTCAGTGCCCCTAACCTCACAGGCCAGTTATGCTCCTGCCTTAGTGCCTTTGCACTGGCTTTCCCCTTTAGCCAGAACATTGGTCCTTCCATATCAGTTAGCCTCCTCTCTTTTCTTCAAGTCCTTATTCACATGTCATGTTCTCAATGTAGCCTGCTTTGGTCACCCTATTTAAAACCGTGACTCCTGCCCTGGCTGGTTTGGCTCAGCGGTTAGAGCGTCGGCCTGCGGTACAGAGAGACCCGGGTTCAGTTCCCGCTAAGGGCACGTACCTCAGTTGCAGTTTGTCCCCGGCCCTGGTTGGTCGTGCGGGTGGCAGCCACTCGATGTGTCCCTTCACATCGATGTTTCTCTCTCTCTCTCTCTTCCTCTCTCTCCCTCCCGCTCTATCTGAACAAAAAATAGAAAAATGTCCTCGGGTGAGGATGAAAAAAAAACCAAAAAACCGTGACTCCTTCTCTTGCAGTCTCTATTCCTTTGGTTACTCTATTTTTTTTTTTTTTTTGGTAGTTCTTCTCACCTTCTAGCCTACTATACAGTTGACTTATATATGCTCATTGACTAGTGTCCGTCTCCCTGAACCAGAAAGTCAGCTCATGGGGGCAGTGATTTTTGTCTGTTTTGTTCCCATGTAGCTCCAGTTCCTAGAATAGTGTCTGACAGACCGTAGGCATTCAATACATATTTTCTGGACACATGTCTTAAGAAAAGAACACCCAAATTCAAAATTACCAAGTAGCTAAATGTGACTATTCCATTTACCCATGTAAAATGTGTAAATTTCAAGAACAAAAATATAAAAAATATCATTAATATGTGCTCTGTGTTGAGTCTGCTTGGAAACTGAACAATATAGTGCTTTTTCTGGCGGTTTCCTGTTACTAATTTTTAGTTTGAGAATTACTTCTTTCTTCCCTTCCTGAAAATGTTTCTGGGTGCTTCCTCAAAATTATTTGGCATGTGCCCTGAGATAATAAACTAATTTAATAAATTCCAATGTTACTCTTGAGCCTTTGCACACATTTTTCCTTTTGCTGGAAATGTCCTCTTGTCTCCATGTAATGACCCCATGACTCAAGACCAGGCTTAAATGTGATCTCCACCATGAAATTTCGCTGACTTTGCCTTTTAATGATATTTCCCACCTTCTACCTTGGACAATAATGATTTGTTTTGCTTGTTTGTAAACATGGCCACAGACACGTATTCCTACCCTTGTGCATATATGCTGCCCCTATAAGCAAAAGGTACAGTCTGTTTTTCCTCCTCTTGAATCCAGGCTAGCCCAGTGACCTTTTGACTAACAGAGTGCAGAGGACATGACACAGTGACAATTTTGGGCTGAGGCCTCAAGAGGCCTGGCAACTTCCCTTTTTGCTCTTTTAGAGAGAGTGGAAAAGGGAGAAGGTGAGGAAGAGGGAGGGAAAGATAGATAGATACAGATGGATTGAGACAGGGAGAGAGAAACAGAGAGGATGAGAGAGACAGACAGACAGACAGACAGACCCCCCCCCCACACACACACAGATGCCATGAATGAGAAACTATGAACTGGGCCCAGCCAGAGAGAGAGAGAGAGAGAGAGAGAGATGCCATGACTGAGAAACTGTGAACTGGGCCCAGCCAGCTCCCAGATGTTCTAGTCACTTCAGCTGAGATGCCAGAAAAGTGAATGAAGCTTTCATGGACACTAGCCATGCTGCCTCAGTCAACAACCTGTGAAACAGAATCCAGGTAGCCTCATCAAGCTCTGTCCAAATTACATAACTGTGAGCAAATAAATGATGGTTGTTGTTTGAAGTAACTGTTTTGGTTTGTTGATCCACAGCATTAATAGATTTACTGCCTCTTATCTCCCTACTGAGACCATAATAGGTTTAGGGCTCCAGGCACATTGTTTTGCATGAAGTATGCACCCAAATATTTGAATTAATCAATCAGAAGGTAAATGAGAAGGTTAAGTCAAATATAACTAACTACTTTGGGATTTTATTTGGTTTTGAATTGTCATGATATCTAATGCCATGGCTAATCAAAAGCTGATTATATTATTGAAAGTATTACAGTAGAGTATGTTTTAAATCATTATTTGCTATATCATGTTGATATAATTAGCTTTCAAGAATGGAATTAAAAATAAAATTGCCTCTTTTTTTTTTTTTTTATCCTCACCCGAGGATATTTTTCCATTTTTTGTCCAGATAGAGTGGGAGGGAGAGAGAGGAAGGGAGAGAGAGAGAGAGAAACATCGACGTGAAGGGACACATCGAGTGGCTGCCACCCGCACGACCAACCAGGGCCGGGGACAAACTGCAACCGAAGTACGTGCCCTTAGTGGGAACCGAACCCGGGTCTCTCCGGACCACAGGCCGATGCTCTAACCGCTGAGCCAAACTGGCCAGGGATAAGATTGCCTCTTAAGCAAAGGTATTTTTAACAATGTTATTATATGAACTAAGACTGTTTTACCCATTTAAGTTTTCAAATGGTCATTTCTGTCTTGTATATACTTTACATATCTACAAGAAAATATATTTTACTTTGTATATATGCACTTTCTTGTATTAATTAAATGCAAAAGAATAACAGAACATGTTACTATCAGTGACAATTTCTACCCTTTTATCTTCCCACACTTCTTATTCTGTTTGTATAACTGAATACTGTTTAAATAAAAGTACTCATGTATCCATTGGGTTGTTCAGTGTTGACTGTTGATAATAAAAGTATCAATAACAGTATTATTTTCCTATCACCACATTTGAAAAGAATGAATAAGATATTTCACAACTAATCTTACGTTAATGTGTATTTTGCACATTTCTCCAATGATTTTTCATTTGCTATTATAATATGTCACTAGATTGTTTTGGAATTGCTTATGCTTTTCCTCAGCTTTTAACCACAAGAGTTTCAGTTAAAATTTCTCAAACATTATAGAAAATTTAACTCAACTTGATTTTCTTAACCCTTAAAACATATGAAAGAAGCCAGGCCTTTGAGAATATGCCTTGAGGGAAGGAGAGCACATCTGTGTATGCTGTGGGTTAGAGAGAGACCAGTGACAAAGTGGCAGAGCTTTGAAAGTGGACAACAGGCCAAAGAGATCTCAGAGGCTCTTAGTGATTCTACATTGCGACATTACAAAACTATAGGTGTAGGATGAACTTTTATTATATAAACCGAATTCTCATTCCCCTCCCCCCAATTATTCCATGCATGGAATATTGTTTGCCTTTTTCTATTTGTTGGATTTTTTAATTCCTCTTTCACACACACCATGGCAAAAGAGAAATAACAGAGTTTAAGAATGCATATACATTTTAATAAAAATAAAAAAACTGAAATGATAAAAAGTGCTGCTTTAAGAATTAATACAGTGACTCCAGAAATATAAAGCAGTTAAATAAGAACAGTAAAGAAAACTTTTCAATTATTATCATTATTATATTAAGTCAGTTTCTCTTCACAAATATTAAAGTTGGTGATAAAAGTGACTTACCTTTACATCCCTGTGAATTATGTTATTATCATGACAATAGCGTAGAGCTTCCAGTATCTGTCTCATGTAATGACTGTGGCAAAAATAAAAGAAATATAAAACTGTAAAAAAAAGGTTTATTTTTCAAACTTAATATACAGTGGTCCTTAGTTTGTAACTCCCACTTTCATATTTGCTGCCCATGGACACTTTTTATTTGAGTAAACAAGAGTGGTGGAATGTGAGGCTTAATAATGAAAACTTGGCAGACTCATAAGTTTATGAGGAAATCATGTGTTCCATTGTCTAAGATATCTAAGTCAAAAGAATTTCACATAGTTCATAAGTAAAACAGCTTTGTAAATTAGAAATTCAAGCTTAAAACATGAAAGAAAAAAAAAACACCAATTATTCTCTGACACTCAGTTAATACTTTAGTTACAGTGGATTGCTAGTAAGTGAACAGTGCTTAGAGGCACACGGAGGATTCTGACTAAAGGGTTGGGAGCCTTTTACCTGCCGCCAGAAGCTGGCTCTTGCCTTATTTCCATTGAGCTCTATAGGTGAATTTAACAGGAGGGGAGAACCCCCTTATGCCTACAATTTCTTTTTGTAACATAACCAAGTTTTAGTTGGGGCATCCTTGAACAAAGCAGAGTTTGTACTCGGTCTAAGTGCTAGGAAGTTGGACTCCTCACGTGGCCAACAGGGGTCAGCTAAGGCTCCCCACTGGGTTCAGGAGGAGTTAGCATTTTGAAGAACAGTCCTTAAAAAGTGCTAACAGGGCCACTAGCAACAGGATGTGACAAGACTATGTTGAAAGTACAAAATGTATTAGTTCTTTTAGACTTTATGTTATTGTTGAACTGCGGAGCTTGAATATATGCATTTAGTCCTTTCACACCCAATAGGTTTACCTCCAGATAATGGGAAAGCCATTGAACATAGATTGACAGGGATTTGACTTCCCTTGCTCCATTCTAAAGTTCTTCTGTAATCCCACTATACTTTCTGAGTGTCTTTTTCATCTTCTCTTCTTCTGCATTTTACTCCCTTCTTATCTTTCTCTTTATTTTTGTATTATCCCCTCTTCCTTTCTTATTTTCCTTCCCCAACCAGCCATGACATAGAAATGCAATATACTCAACATTATTTATTATATAGTGTTTACTGAATTTTGTTTTATCTTTCCAAATCTTATATCTTTCACACTTTAAAATAAAAAATAATTTAATAATACTTAAAGATGACCTTGTGTGTGTGCTGGTGACTCAAGATAAAAAAAAAAATCCCACTCCTGTTTTAAATTAAAAGACTTTTCCATCAAGTTTCTCTTTGGTTGCTACTATCTAACCAAACTTGTATGACTGTCCCTCTATTTAGCACATACATGATCTCATGTATTATAATTGATCAGTTCCATTTTTTTGCTTAATCCTCACCCAAGGATATTTCCCCATTGATTTTAGATAGAGTGGAAGGAAGGAAAGGAGGGAGGGAGGGAGAGAGAGACAGAAACATTGATGTGAGAGAGATATCAGTTAGTTGTCTCCCACACAACCCAGACTGGGGCTGGGGATCGAACCTGCAACCCAGATACATGCCCTTGACTGGGAATTGAACCTGGGACCCTTTGGTCTATGGGCCAAAGCTCTAACTGCTGAGCCAAACCAGCCAGGGTAGAAAGTTCAAGTTTCAAAAAGAAAGGTAGGTGGCCGGCCGGTGAGGATCAGTGGTTGAGCATCGACCATGCACCAAGAGGTCGCCGGTTCGATTCCCAGTCAGGACATATGCCCGGTTTGTGGGCCCGATTCCCAGTGGGGGGCATGCAGGAGGCGGCCAATTAATGTTCTTTCTCATTGATGTTTCTATCTCTCTTTCCCTCTCACTTCCTCTCTCTCTAAAATCAATCAACAACAAAAAAAAATTAAAAAAAGAGGTTGCCAGTTTCATTGCTGGTCAGAGCACATGCCCAGGTTGTGGGCCTGATCCCTGGTGGGGGGCATGCAGGAGGCGGCCAATCAATGTTCTCTCTCATCCATGTTTCTCTCTTTCTCTCCCCCTTCTTCTCTAAAAATCAATAAAGAAAAACTTTTTAAAAAAAGAAAGATAGGAAAGCAAACAAACCAAGACTTTGCTCCTATATTTATTGTCTCCTTACAACTGGGCTCTAAGCAGAGAGCTACACCCATACAGTCCTTAGATGTTCTATTTTTCTTACTTTGCAAATGCACACATAAGGAGTTGTGGTCACATACTCTTTGCCTGGGCCAGTGAAGCCTATAATTAAGTTTCTATTTGAGTTAAGGGTTCCTAACTTGGTGTTGTGGTCCTTTCCTGGTTCAAATCATGCTTTGGAGGATCTGTGACCCCCTGAAATGGCAGGAGCAACAAATGTGAAAGTGCTTTGTAAACTCTAAACTATGCTACAAAGGTTAAGTCACTATTATTACAATATTATTATTATTGCTAAATTTAGTCAGAGATTTGGAAACACTCTATTTGTGCACCTAGATGTGAACACCAGAGTAGTGGGTAAGTTTAAACTAGGTAATGCAAACACAGCTTACTTTATACTATGGACTACTTTGGATCTATGGTATTAAGACAGTTGCTTTATCTTTAGCCTAAAGAAAGCTCGTGTCTCAAAGCCTCATTAAAAAAACTCACTGAATGAGCATTTAAAAATCTGAATATTGGAGCATTCAATTATTTGACCCAAATATGATACGTATCAGAATCTCTGGGGTGTATATGTGGGGGGTAGAATTGCTTTCTCCCCAGATATAACAGATTTAAACTGATCTTTCTCCCCCCTCTCAGTCATGACCCGGGGAGGCCTTGCATATGAACAGTGTACCAAGCAAGGAAAATAAAGAGAGAACCGAAATCCACCCACATGTTCTAGAGAGTTCCCGACTAAACTGAAATCCACCTACATGCTCCTGAGAGTTCCTGAAGAGCTCTAATTCATGAAGCATCGTGGTGGCCTATACTTTCAGAGGAACTCAGCAATATATGTTTGTCTCCATCTTCCCTAAGGATCAGGAATGATGAGAACTCTGAGCAAGGAAAGAGCTGGCCGCCAATCTGCTCACTTCCTTTGGAAGGAGGCATTTCGGGGGGTGGGGTTGTGGTGAAAGAAAAGAAGGGAAGTGACTTATTCTATTCTCCTTGTCAACTCTGGGTAAAAAGATTAATGGTCTTTGCTAGGCAGAAAAGAACTTACCTCTGAAATGCCCTTAAGGATTACCTGTGGTAAAGAGAACCCAGGCTCTCTGAGGCTTGGATGGCTCCCTGGAGGATGTCATGTAAGCTATACAACTCTCTGGGTATACAGTGAAGAGGTTTCATACTGAAATGCTCCCCTCTTGTGTGTAATCCTACAAACCTTCTATAGAGACCTCATCTGTTCTGGGCCAGAGGTGCATTTTGTTTTTTGTTAATCCTCACCAGAGGGTATTTTTCCATTGATTTTTAGGTAGCATGGAAGGGAGGGAGGGAGGGAGAGTGAGAGGAACTCCGATGTCCTGCACGACCCTGATTGGGGCTGGGGGTCCAACCTGCAACACAGGTACGTACCCTTGACTGGGAATTGAATCCATGACCCTTTGGTCCATGGGCTAGAGGTGCATTTTTGATGCGAGAAGGAATGAAGTAGGAAGGAATGATGTGAGAAGCTGCCCTTGAAGGCCCAGACCTCTTTCTGCTTCGGCTAAGCCTTTTGATTGCCTGTATCCTTTAAAGCTTGGTAGTAGGTAAGAAGATCTCTCTAATTTGTGAGACTACAATTTCATAATTTAATCTTGTATGTTAGCTCATTCCATAACTCATCACCCCTGAAAGAACAAAGGTAATCACTAATTTGGGTTGTAAGGACTGAACAGTTTCATTTTATCCATGCTTTGCTGTTCCTGTTGAAACTCAGCCAGTTGGAGAAAAACGACATTATCAATTTGATTACCTGGTGTCTCAGAGTCTCCTTGCAGTTGCTCTCAATAGAATACCAATGTAAGCTGAATTTCCCAACAATGAATCACAAAATCAGGGAAGAAGGAAGGTTAGAAGTCATCTGGTTTAACACTCTAACCTAAAGGAAGGATCTATGTGCCCATGTTACATGGCCATTGATACTCTGTAATAGGAACACACCTAATAATACTTTTTGAGGCCATTCTTTTTGTCGTTTTTAGAAAGGATTTTAAATAAATTGTGTCAAACCTCTCTTTTTGTAGTGTCACTTGCTGGTCCTAAAGTTATTCTTTTCTGGTCCATTCTGAAAAATTCCTTTCACAAAATCACCACCTCAACAGCAAATATAGGTAGTATTAAAAACCAACAGGCTTTTCATCTTGATGTATATAAATACCTATTTTTTTTTGTATAAATCTTGAGCTTGTGAGAGACCACAAGTCATTTCATCGTATGACATCACCTCTACCCACTTCTCTTCTCCCCTATCCTGACACCTAGCCTAATGGCAGTGACAAGCTTGAAGTTAAGAAAAAGCATTATAGATGATTGGGAACACAGTAAAAGTGGTATTGGTTTAACATCAACCCTGCCAACATATGTGCCAGGTACCCAGTGCTACTGTGGTTAAAAAAGAAGGTAATCTTCCTTCATTGAACGTCACTATTTTATAAAATCAACAAGCAGAATTTTTAGTTTTTCCTATTTGATGCTGCTGTTGAAAGATATCAACATAGAAAAGTACAAAAGGCAAGTTGCCTCAAATTTTTGAAGAAATAAATATAAACAATGATATGCAAATGTCTGAGAGTTTTATGTAGTCAAATAAAGTGATTTACTACTATTGCTGTAAAAAAAAATCAAGATGCCATTGACTATTTTTGGCATTAAAAATGCTTTTTAATTCTGAAACACAACAAAGAATACAAATTTAAAATTATGATAAGAACTCAAACAACAGAAAAATGGGATTAAAAACCCTAGAAGGTGTTTGAATGAGCGTGGCACAAAAGAAAAGAGAATCTTTAGCTTCAGTTCTATGCATACATCAGAAGATTAAAGAATTATAATTTATATAAACTTTCACTTGCTTCTTCTCCCTAGCTCCAGTACTAGAAAACAGCACCTTTCTCAAATTGAGTATATTCTTTATCTTGTGCTATAGCTATGGCTGCTCCATGTTCTAAAACTAGGGCCCTTGCTCCTCAGGTAGGAGGAGGCAAGGCAATACATTTGAAGAAAGCCAAGCCACGCTGAGCTCAAAGATGCATTAGGTAGTCTTCTAAGCTAGTGGTTTTCAACCTTTTCGTCTCATGGCACACACAAGCTAATTACTATAATTCTGTGGCATATCAAAAAACGTATATTTGCCAATCTGACAAAAAATAGGTATGATTTTGATTCATTCACACAGGATGGCTATTGTTGTATTGGCTTTTGCCATTTATTTGATTAGACAATCCAAGGGAAAAAAAGTCAGTGCCTCTGACTAAAGAGTCAGGTATTGTCTGTTTTAAAAATTCTTGTGGCATACCAGCTGAAAATTGCTGTTCTAAGCTGTTACCAGCTATATCTGTCCATGATACCATAATTATAAAAATGATAGGAGAAGTTATAATCATTTAATGATAATTGTTTCTTAAATGGTAGAAAGTTTTTTTTTTTTTTTGCATTTATTTGCAGATAGAGTGGGAGGGAGAGAGGGAGGAAGAGAGAGAAACATCGATGTGAGAGAGACACATCGATTGGTTGCCACCCGTATGACCCCAACCGGGCCGGGGACAAATTGCAATCAAGTTACGTGCCCTTAGTGGGAACTGAACCTGGGCCTCTCTGGTCCGCAGGCTGACACTCTAACTGCTGAGCCAAACCGGCCAGGGTGGTAGAAAGTTTTAATAAATCCTAATGGGTTTGTGGGTTTGAACCCTTCCACATATTATAGTTGGTGACAGAGGAAAGATGCTGTACCCTATTAATATATGTACTGCTTGTATTAAAGAGGCAACACATGGAGTATTTATGATATGACCGTCACCAAAGCATAAAACTTATTACTCTAAATCTATAAGCAAGTGGCCCAGTGCATGGCTACTATGATTTTTCAGATTTACTCCTTATTTTGAGCCATTAGTTCTTTACAACAACTCCTCCACTTAGAACAATGGTTGTCATTTGACTGGGAGATCACACTTTGGCCTGAAGCAAATATATTCAGCAGAAAAATTGTGCTTTTATTTCTGTTCCTTCTACTGTTCTGTGCGTTTCCTCAAATTAATTGGTCATACAACAAGTTGCTATTACTAAAAGGCAAACCAAAGAACTAATAAAGCAACATTTGCCAAAAAACCAAAATTCAAACGCACAAACAAAAAGCCCAAATTTAATTCTACATGGTTCTTAAACTTCCTTGTATGAAAGTCATCAGAGAGCAGGGGGTTGGGGACTGGGTGAAAAAGGTGATGGGACTAAGAAGCACAAATTGGTAGTTACAAAATAGTCATGGGGAAGTTAAGTAAAGTATAGAAAATATAGTCACTAATACTGTAATAACTCTGTATGGTGCCAGCTGAGGTATTGAAAATATCGAGGGGGAATACTATGTAAAGTATATTATTGTCTAACCACTAAGCTGCACACATGAAACTAATACAAAATGAAAGTAAAAGAAAAAAAGTCATCAGAAAAGGGAGAAGTAGCAGTATTGATGTGAAACTGTAAACTCATACTAATAGATAAATTCATTGTTCAGTATATGTCCAGTTACTATCTGGTTCCACTGACACACACTAAAACTGCCATGCTCCTTATAGCAGCAAGCTCATCATCAGTTCAAAGAACAGGCCACCTCACGCATCCCCTCCCCCCCATTTCTTTCTTTACATTCACCTTGACCTCTGAGGAGTTGATACAAATTACATACCTGGCTACAGCTTCACTGTATACAAAACCAGCATCAGCTCGTTTTACAATTTCAAAACACAGATCCGCTCCATCCATACTGCAGAGAAATGTGAAAAAGAATGTAAGAAGAGAGGAAATTCCAGGATGAAAACACTGAAAGTAAATACATTGTAACTAAGTTATTTGTTGACTTACAGCTAACGATGGTAATAAATTAGTTAAATCTCCTTTCTTTCAATGAAAACTAGACATAAATTGTAAAGGACATTATAACCATCTTAACATTGAAAATCTACAGGGAAAGACAGAGAAAGAACAAGCAAGTGGTAGCATCAAATAACAAGATATGGAAAACTGACCACAAATATTCTTTAGGTTATCACAACAACAAGTCTCAGAAAAGGGCAATGCTGGGGATTATGGGCATATTTTTGAATCAAATTCTGAAATTATCTGTATCTAATCAAGTCATGTAATATTTTAAGACTACCACAAGAATTCTAAAACATTTAGCTATAGTTATCACCACTAAATGGGAATTCAAGATATATACTGTGGAAAGCAAACAATGAGCTAATCCACAATTTATTTTTCTTTACTCTTCTATTGTGAAAGTTAATTGCTACAAACATATTCTAACACAGTGGTGTGTTGGTGACACAGTTTCACTTATCTTACCCCCAAACTTAAAATGGTTCTCTATTTCTTATCAGATCAATAAGGTCTCTTTTTAAAAAGTCTTGGCCACACCTTGCCTCTTCTACCTACTTTTCAAGAATACCTCACTCTCTAGGCACATTAGTCCCATCATTACTCCCTGAATATACCATTTTCTTTTTTGGCCACGTGCTTCTGCATATATTGAATATTCTCATATTCAAAACCTACCTTAATTCAAGGTTCCATTCTCAATCCCACCCTCTCCCAAAGTCCCCTAAATGATTACCAGCCACATTAAGCCCTTCCTTTGCTTAAATTCTGTAACAACCCCCTATAGCCCATATTATAACATTTAGCACTACATACCAACATATATATGTGTATACATGGAATTTTTGCCAGATGATTACATATATTAATGAAATCATTAATAATTAGTTAACAGTTTCATACTTTAAGGCTTATACAGTGTTTTCAAGTCCAGTATCTCATTCTTTCATTTATTTATTCAGTAGCTCGGGCTCAAATATAGTTTCTGCAGGTATTACACCGAGGAAACAGAGACTTCTAGAAGGGAAAATAAAGGAACTAACTATTCATTACTATTACCAGTAATTACTAAATAGTTATAATAACTAATAATCATTACTAATATTACTATTCATCAAGCATCAAGGGAAGCACTTCCTTGTTATATCTCCCTTCATTCTTACAATTACCCCATGAAGTCAGCATCCTTATCATTCTCAAATAATTTGTCTAAGTGAGTAGACAAGCATGTGACAGGGACGGGATTCAAATCTCTATCTATGTTCAATGCTCTTCCCATTATCTGGAGGAACACTTACTGGGTGTGCGAGGACTAAATGCACATATTCAAGCTCAACCGTTCAACAATAGCATAACGTCCTAAAGAACCATTACATTTCATAGTACATTTCATTCTTTTAACATATTCATCTCCAATACTCAGCACATGGTAAATATTTAATGATAGTTGATTATATTGATTATATTATTCAAACCTTGTTTTTTTAAATCCTTACCCAAGGACATGTTTACTGATTTTAGAGAGAGTAATGGGGGAGAAGGGAGAGAGAGAGAGAGAGAGAGAGAGAGAGAGAGATGCCTCTCCAGTTCCTTTCATGTCTCTAAGTCACAGTTTTAAGATTTTCTTCATATTGGTTCCAAATACTAATTATTGAGTTTTTCCCCTGAGGCATTTTATATTATTAGTTCTTATTATAAATGGGATCTTTTGGTCACTGTACAGTTTTTACTATGATGGTTCATAAGCAGGGGTACCAAAAATTATCTGTGTAACTATTTTTTGAGGTGTTAGTATGAAAGTAAGTCATCACTGTAAAAGTAATTTTCTATTGTTAAAGCTATTTAATCAGTTATTTGTAACATTAATTGATATTAAAGAAGCAGTCTACTAATTTAAAATTTTGATACAGAAATAAAAACTAAAAATACTGTTATTTATGCAAAATTTTCATCACAGAAGTTTAAAATAATATATACAATCCAAATATAATAACCTTGAACAAAACGTTTGATATCTCAATTCTTTGATAAACTTTATTTGATAATATAATGCTTCTAAAAATAATGACAAGGCGTCTTTTATTGCTGTTCTCTTTGGCTTCCCATCTTAGGGTGTTTCTGGGGCTGCCAAGAAGCTTCAAAAAGCATGTTCTGAATTTCCCAGTTAGTTCCATTCTGAGAGTGAAATGAGAGGGAGAAGAAACTCTGCTATGGACTAGTATAGAGAGTGCTTCTATACTACATGCAGAGAAAAACTATGGAACCTTTACTCTGAATTGTCAAAAGTGGTGGGATTATGAATGATCTTAGCCATCCCTCCCTTGTCTATCTGAATTAAAATTTTAAAATAATAAACATGCATTATTTATATAATTAAAAATTATCCAAAAATAAATGCATGGAACAAACAAACTAGATCACAGGTCTAGAGGCAAACTTTACTAAACAACTCTAATTTGTCATATAATTCTTGCTCACCTTCCCACAATTTACCCCCAACCTCAGATGCCCAAACTCACCACGCCCCTTCCTATGTCTAGTCTCTTCTCCACACTTTTATCATCACTCTTTGTTAAAATGATATATAAGCCTCTCGGTCTAACTGCCTCTGCGTGGTTTTCACTTTTTTTCTGTGAGGCACGTCAACTGCCCTAAAGTGTGTATATGAAACAATCTCCTGTTAATCTGTTGTTTGTCAACTTAATTCACAGACCCCAGACATTTAAATCTAAGAGGGTAGAGGAGAGGTTATACTCCCCTCTGTCATGTTTTCTACAAAAGCAGAGAAGGAGGGGACTTGTAGGAGATTAGCACCTGATTACATGAAAAAGTGCTTCTCAAATTAACTGTGGTAGAGGAACAATATTTTTCCTTCAGGTACATAATGAACCAATACTTTTTTAAAATAAATGATAATAAAATCATGTGCTATAATTTCACAGAATGTGAAATGTCGAATTCCTCCAACAGTTTCTAAATATTTATTCCCAATTTCTGTACTTAAGTCATTATAGACTGGTAAAAGGTGGTAGATTGGAATGCATATGCAAACTATTCTTTGACGAACATTGTAAAGAACAGATCAAATCTGGATTTCTCTCACCAGCATTTTCACTGAAGGTAACAAAAAACAAGAACAAAAATAACTACGAAACCTGAATAAAATTTAAAAAGATTTTTAAAAGCTTTAAAGAATTAACAGTATAATGAATATAAAATTACACAGTGAGAATGGGGAAGGGATTGAGCTCAAATAGGTGAGCAAGACTGCTCCTGTCCTGGGGGTAGGGAGTGGGCTATGGAAAGAAGGCAGCTGCAGAGGGGCAGTAGTGGTCACTACATTTTTAGGGAACTCTGGGGTCAGTCAGATGGAGACGGACAGGGTCCAACTGCTTTTGCATCATGATGATCCAAAAGGAGAGACAGAGCTATTCTTTTGGCAGACCTCAGAACAGCAGCCAAAGGCTAAGGTCCTGATAAAATACCCCATGCTCTGGCTGGGACCATAAAGAGTTGTATTTTGAAAACTGGGGTACAGAAAAATATTCTGGTATGTTTTGTTAGCACAGAAAAAAAGTCCCAATGTTTACCATGGAGATAAAAGCTGAATTTAAAACTTCAGCAAGAAACAAGAAATTATAATAAGTGACACAATAGATTTGAAAAACAGAAATTTCAGAATGGAAAAATATAATACCAAAGTTAAGAACATACACAGATTACATAGTTGAAGAGAAAATTAGTGACCTGAAAATTTCACCAGATTGAAGCATGGGGAGACAAAACACGGAAAATATAAAAGTGAGTGAAAGAACCAAAAGATTACAGTGAGAAGGTCAGTATATATTTTATTGAAGTTTCAAAAGTGAAAACAAAACAGAAGCATCACTGAAAATATAATGGCTGATAACTACTCCCAAATAATTAAAGATACCAATCCACTGATTTAAGAAGCCCAATAAACATTAAGCAAGATAAATAAAAGAAATCTATAGTTATAGGATACAGTGGAAAGAAATCTTAAATCAAAATAACTGCCAACCTAAAATTCTAGTTTCACCAAATAACCCTTAAAAAATGAAGGTAAAAAAAATTCTTTCAGACAAGGAAAAGAGCAAGAGAATTTGCCATCAGCATACCTTTCCCTATAGGAAATACAAAGGAGTATTCCTCGGGTAGAAGAAAAATAAAGTCAAATAAAAACTCAGAGATGCAGCAAGTCACGAAAAACATAAAATGCAAATATGTGCAGTCACACACCACTTGAGGACGGGATATGTTCTGAGAAATAAGTTGTAAGACAATTTCATCATTGTTTGAACATCATAGAGTGTATTTACAAACCTAGATAGTATAGCTTACTACACACCTAGGCTATAGGCATACCATTGTGACTATAGAGGAATCTAAATGAACAATGATTATATAAAACAACCATTTTCTCACTCTTTCTCTGCAGAGAGAGACCATATAAAACAATAACTACTCCGAGAGAGAGAAGATCGATTTTAAATAAAAATACTTGACAAAAATAACATAAATGAGGAGGCATACTGCAATTTCTAGGACAACCAATAGAGCTCTAACTTTTAAAAAAAGTATCAGGACCCTTTTCTAATCTTAAAGATTATTGAGAGCCCCAAAGGGATTGTGTTTGTATGGGTTTTAATCCATCAATATTTGCTGTATTAAAGTTAAAATTCAGAAATGTAAAAACCATTTATTTAAAAATAACAATAATAAATCCATTACACGTTAACAGAAATAATATTTTTCATGAAAATTAACTATATATTCTAAAACAGAAAACTTTTGTTTTTGCATACAATAGTCTTTATTGCTAAATTGTCTGTAAGAGTTAAAAACTTAGAAACAACCAAATGCCCACTAAAAATGTAAAATAAAATAAATTTAGTAAGAAGAGTAACATTGTTTTACATTTTACAAATCTCCTTCATTTCTGGTTTAATAGAATACAGATTCTCATATTGCTTCTACATTCAATTTGTTATTTGGTTGAAGTAAATGAAAATCTGGCCTCAAGTAGACATATAGTCAGAAAAAAGAGGTATAGTTTAATAGCCCTTGCAGATATTTGTGAATATTCTTTGATACTACACAAGACTCAAGAAGTGGTAGTTTCTTAAATGTAAATTGCAATGTGGAATCTGAAACCACATCAGTGAACTTTTTGTACCCTGTTACATTATAATCCAGTGTTCTGCTTGTTCTTGTTCTTTGAATAGATCTTTTACCTGTGCATGACTTTGTAACATCATGCCTTAGTCATTTGAAAAATACTGTACTGGTCCACTGAGTTATGCATATTTTCCAAATACTGACACATTTGATTATATGATATAAAAAACCACATCTATTAATATCACCACATTCTCTAAGACCTGGGAAGCTGTTAAGCTCACAGTGACATACAAGTTTTCCAAAATTCTACTTTTCACTTGATAATTTGAATTTCATCACTGGCAACAACTATTGTGAGTTGTTTCTCTTGAGGCAGCAGGCTCACTTTATTCATTATTTTTCTTTTGTTAATCCTCACCCAAGGATATTTTTTGTCATTGATTTTTTTTCAGAGAGAGTGGGAGGGAGAGTGGGAGGCGGGGAGAGAGAGAGAAACATCAGTGTGAGAGAGACACATCAACTGGTTGCTTCCCACACGCACCCCAACCAGGACGAGGATTGAACCAGCAACCCAGGTATGTGCCCTTGGCTGGTAAATGAACCCATGACCCTTCAGTGCATGGGCCATCACTCTAACCACTGAGCCACAGCAGCCAGGGCATCATTTTGATCATTTTTGACTAAATGTGTTCATTTTTTATTAGACGTCTGCCACATAGGAAAATCAGAATAACTGGTTTGTCTCTTAGTCACTCTTTCAAGTAAAAATGTTACACACACACACACCACAGTTCACCTTATAACTCAAGAAGTCGCATAAGTGCTTTTCTGAGACCCAACAACATTTAAAGGACTGTAAGCATTCAGAGTATGTTTCCTAATCGCAATATAGTTATGTTAGAAATAAATTAACAAAATAACTAGAGAATCATTAAATGCTTGAAATTGAGAAACATTCTAAATAACCTATGACTCAAAGAAGAAATTATATTAAAAATTAGAAAATACTTCTAACAACAATAATGTAAACAGTACATATCAAAACTTGTGCAAGACTGAGGCATTACATTTCATGATTGGTGTGTTGCCATTATTATACCAGCAAATATAGAACTGGTTGAAAAGAGGAGTTGGGGGCATAAATCCAACCTCAATCTTGCAGTATAAGAAAGTTATACTCTGCCTCTGTCTCTGTCTCTTACCAGTGTTGCAGACATTTTTCTTGAAGTAGGTGATCCAATGTTGATGGAAAAAACACATGAATATAATCTCTCTGGAGCTCAATTTTATAGTGCTTGACAAAAGCCTTAAAAATATGGATGTCCTTTGACCCAATACTTTCATTCCTAGAGAAATAATCAGGGCTATTTGCCAAGTTTTAATGACCAGGGTTTATCATAGCTATTTATAATACAGAGAACTCAGCAACAACCTAAATGTCCAACACAGGACAATGGCTAAATAAATTGTGGTAAATCCAGAGTAGAGTACTATGCTGCCATTAAAATGACACTGTAGCAGTTTGTTTATTGATATAGAAAGATGTTCACAATATATTAGGATGATAAACATAAAATATGGATATATGTGTGTATGTACATGCATTGAGTAGTTTTTGGATATTATAACAGGGTGTTAAAGAGTGCATGGGTAGGACTGTATTTTGATTATTTTTTACTTCTACTTAAAAACAATGAACAGGTACTTCAACTTCTATCTTACTAAAATCAGTTCTAAATGTTTTTAAAAAATGCAAAAATACCCATTCAGAATACAGCTAAACAATATTTACGAAGTAGTTTATCCATAAATTTCTTTTAAAACTTTAAATTATTGAAATAACAGAAATGTTATGAATATTGATGTCAAACATTAAAAAATAAGAAAAGCTAACGTTATTGAGATTCAATCAGGAGAAAATTTTTAAAAGAACAGCAAATTGAATCCAATGAAGATAAGAGGAAATAATGATGAGCAGAGATTAATGTAATGGAACTAGAAAATCCCTGTTTCAAAATTTTATTATTATAAACTTTTATTATACAGATCTCAGAATAAATCATTAGAAAATAAGAAAGTATTTAAAACTGAATAACAAACATAAACACATCTAAACCTATAAAATACAGATAAAATAGTAATTAGAGGGAAATATACTATTGTAGATGCATATATTAGAAAAAAGAAAGTCTGAAAATGTATGAACTAAGCATCCATTCTCCGTAAGTTATATAAAGATCAAAGATCATCAGATTAAACTAAAATTTGAAGGAAATAATGAAAGAAATTAATGAAATGTAAAACAAATAAATATTAGAAGGATCAACAAAGCTAACAGTTGTTTCCCATGATATGATGAATCTTTAGCAAGACTAGTTTTAAAAAAAGGAAAAGACACATATAAACACCAATATTAAAAATGAAAAAGGACGCCCTGGCTGGTTTGGCTCAGCGGTTAGAGCGTCGGCCTGCGGTCCTGAGAGACCCGGGTTCGGTTCCCGCTAAGGGCACGTACCTCGGTTGCAGTTTGTCCCCGGCCCTGGTCGGTTGTGCGGGTGGCAGCCACTCGATGTGTCCCTTTCACATCGATGTTTCTCTCTCTCTGTTCCTCTCTCTCCCCACCCCACTCTACCTGAACAAAAAATGAAAAAATGTCCTCGGGTGAGGATAAAAAAAAAAAAAAAATGAAAAAGGAGACATGGCTGGGTAGGTCAGTTGGTTAGAGTGTCGTCCTGATACGCCAAGGTTGTGGGTTTGATCCCTGGTCAGGGTACATACAAGAATCAACCAATGAATGCAAATTAATGTTTCTCTCTATTCCTACCCACCATCTCCCTCCCTCTCTCCCTTAAGTCAATAAATAAAAATAAAAAAGAATTAAAAAGAAGATATCATTTCATATTCTGCAGACATTCAAAAGATGGTATTGAAAGTCTATGCCATGAAGATTCCAACATGGTGGCAGATTAAGTGGACGCTACAATGATTTTGTCCTAAGACCAAACTGGAATTACAACCAAAATACAGAAAAATCATCCTGAATAACCAACGGATGACTAGTTGGAAAGAATCCTTATAACCAAGGATGTAAAGAGGAGGCCACATCGAGACTGGTAGGAAGTGCAGAGGCTCGAGAGGGCTGGTTGTGCTCCCACAGGCAGAAGCTGAAGTTTTGGAGGAATATCTCAGCTGTGTGGAGTTCTCCCTGAGAAGTCTGAAGTCTAAACCCCAAGCTGGGCTCCCAAGCCCAGAGTAACAGAACTGGGAAAGGTGCTCACATAACATTGGGCTGTGAAAAGCACTGGAGGTTCTGTCTGGCAGGGGGAAAGGGACAGAAACACAGGCACACTCTCTAAAAAACTAAATTTTGTTTGTAGCCACTAACCTTGGGCTCTGGCAGAGGGAGGGCCAAGTGGATTAGAGCTGCGTGAGGAGAGAGTGGGGTTGTTGGCTCCGGGGAGAAAGCTGAGAGGACAGCCACCAAGGACCCTGTGCTGAGTCATTTCCTTGTGCTGTAGAAGCCATTTTTCTCAGGCAGAGCTTTCCCATCAATGCAGCTTTAGCCTGGGAGGAAGCAATAGCCCCACCCATTGGATTCTTCTTGACTCACCCTGTGGAATTTATGCCTTGCTGAGGAATACAGCCTGAGGTTCATTAAGTGACTGAGACTAACAGATAGCTTGCAGGCAGGAGTGGATCTCTGGGTACTTTGAGTCTTTGCCTGACCTGGTCCTGGGCCCAGGGCCAGTAAAAGCAGGCCTCAGTGTACAGCTTGGTCCTTTTTACATGCACCAAACCCAGCAGAGGGAGCCATAAGCTGTGGATCGCTGATAGCTCCAAACAGGGTACTCAGGGCCAGTCACAAACAGTGTCTACATTGGCCTATACCAGAGACCCCCCAAAGAGGCTCAAAACCAATAAGCACAGGGGCCAGCTTCAGATAACAACAGAGCAGGATCCAATAAGCTTCACAAGCAGTATACCCACAGGGAGATTTTGGCAGGCTCCAAACACTGCTGAGGCGAATTCTGCTTCATGCAATCAGCACACGCACAGTAGTCTGCATGCTGTGTTGGGTGGGGGTTGAGCCTCACTGTCAGCCAGCCTGAGGGTTGAGCCCATGCATGACTGGGCCAATAGCAATCAAGACTCAATCACAACAGGAAGATCCACACAATGTGCACAAGAGACATTATTAGAGCATGCAGGTCTGGTGGATACTGCACCACAGGCCCCATAGGTCACTTACTACATAAGGCCACGCTACCAAGACAGAGAATTGTAGCAGATCTACCTAATACATAGAAACAAACCCAAATCGGCAGCCAAAACGGGGAGACAAAAAAAGAAGCCCCAAATGAAAGAACAAGATAATTCTCAAGAAGAAGAGCTAAATGAAATGGAGATAAGCAATTAACCAGATATAGACTTCAGAGTAATGATTATAAGGATGCTCAACAGCATAAAAAAGATATAGAAACTATGAAACACAACCAGTCAGAAATGAATAATGACATAGCAGAAATAAAGAACACAGTGGAAGGAATAAACAGCAGATTAGAGGAAGCCAAGGATCAGAATAGTGAATTAGATGACAATAGAAAAAAAACTCACTCAATCAGAAAACCAAAGAGAAAAAACAAAAACAGGAGGACAGTTTAAGGAAGCTGTGGGACAATAAGAAACCTATCAACATCCACATCACAGGGGTCCCAGGAAGAGAAGAAAGTGAGCAAGGGATAGAGGATGTTTGAAAAATGATGGCAGAAAATTTCCCTAACCTCATGAAGGAAAAAAAAATTGCACAAGTTCAGGAAGTATAGAGAGTGCTAAGCAAGAAGAACCCAAGAAGCCCACAGCATGACACATAATAATTAAAATGCAAAAAATTAAAGACAAAGAGAGAATCTTTAAAAAAATTTTCTTCTTTATCGATTTTAGAGAGAGAG
Source organism: Molossus molossus (assembly GCF_014108415.1). Classification (NCBI taxonomy): domain Eukaryota; kingdom Metazoa; phylum Chordata; class Mammalia; order Chiroptera; family Molossidae; genus Molossus; species Molossus molossus. Next base: position 113,554,358 of record NW_023425355.1, on the reverse strand, counting down.
GGAAGGAGAGAGAGATAGAAACATTGATGAGAGAGAACATCGACTGGCTGCCTCCTGCATGCCCCCCACTGGAGATTTGGCCCACAACCTGGGCATGTGCCCTGACTGGGAACAGAACCAGTGACCTCTTGGTGCATGGGCTGACACTCAACCACTGAGCCACACCAGGTGGGCCAAAGAGAGAATCTTTTTTTTTTTTTTTTTTATAAACTTTTTATTTATTTTATTGTTACAGATATTTTACCTTTTTTACCCCATTGGCACCCCCCACCCCACCCCACCTCCGCCCCATCCCCGGCTTAGTTGTCCATGTCCATTGGTCATGCATACATGCATATAAGTTCTGTGGTTTATCTCTTCCCACCCTCCCACTCCCTCTTCTGAGGGATGTCAGTCTGTGCCCTACTTCCATGTTTCTGGGTCTATTGTATTCCTCAGACTGTTATGTTCATTATATTCCGTATATAAGTGAGATCATGTGGTATTTCTCTTTTTCTGCTTGTCTTCTTTCACTTAGGATAATACTTTCCAGGTCCCTACATGTCGTCTCAAAGGATAAGAGATCTTTCTTTCTTACCGCTGCATAGTACTCCATTGTGTATATGTACCACAGTTTTTTTATCCATTCGTCTACTGATGGACACTTGGGCTGTTTCCAGATCTTAGCTATTGTAAATAGTGCTGCTATGAACATGGGGGTACGTATATTCTTCCTGATTGGTGTTTCAGGCTTCTTAGGGTATATTCCTAGCAGTGGGATCACTGGGTCAAATGGAAATTCAATTTTTAATTTTTTGAGGTAACACCATATTGTTTTCCATAGCGGCTGCACCAGTCTGCATTCCCACCAGCAGTGTATTAGAGTCCCCTTTTCTCCACACCCTCGCCAACACTTGTTGTTTGATGATTTGTTGATGGCGGCCATTCTGACAGGTGTGAGGTGATACCTCATTGTTGTTTTAATTTGCATCTCTCAAAGAGAGAATCTTAAAGGCAGCAAGAGAAAAGCAATTTGTTACCAACAAAGGATTTCCCATAAGGCTGTCAGGTGATTTCTCAACAGAAACACTATAGGCCAGAAAGGAATGGCATGAAGTATTCAAGGTAATGAAAAGCAAGTATATGAAACAAAGACTACTTCATCCAGCAAGGCTATCATTCAAAACAGAAGGTGAAATAAAGAACTTCCCACACAAAAAAGGCTAAGGGAATATATTACTACCAAACCAGCATTGCAAAAAAATGTTAAAGGCACTGCTGTAAATTGAGAGAGAAACATAGGCATAATAAATAAAAATGGCAATAAATAAGTACCTATCAATAATAACCTTAAGTGTAAATGGATTAAATGTTCCAATCAAAAGACATAGAATAATTGAATGGATAAGAGAACATGACCCATATATATGCTGTCTACAAGAGACCCACATCAGAGCAAAAGAGTTATACCGGATGAAAGTGAAGGGATGGAAAAAACTTTTCTATGAAAAAAAAAAGCAGGGGTAGCAATACTTATATCTGACAAAATAGACTTCAAAGCAAAGGCCATAACAGAAAACAAAGAAAGTCACTACATAATACTAAAAGGACCAATTCAATAAGAGGATATAATCCTGGTAAACATATATGCACCCAGTGTAGGAGTAACTAAATTATATGAGGACTTTAAGAAAGAGATAGACAGCAATACAATCATAGTAGGGGATTTTTTTTTTTATCCTCATCTGCGGACATTTTCCACCATTTTGTTCAGGTAGAGTGGGAGGAAGAGAGAGGAAGAGAGAGAGAGAGAGAGAGAGAGAGAGACAGAGAGAGAGAAAGAGAGTGAGAGAGAGAGAAACATTGATGTGAAAGGGACACATTGAGTGGCTGCCTCCCGCACAACCCAACCAGGGTCGGGGACAAACTGCAACCGAGGTACGTGCCCTTAGTGGGAACCAAACCCGGGTCTCTCTGGACCATAGGGCGATGCTCTAACTGCTGAACCAAACTGCCATGGCCATAGTAGGGGATTTGAACATCCCCAATGACTTCACTGAATAGATCTTCCAATCAAAAACAAGGAAATAGTGACCCTAAATGACACACTAGATCAGATGGATTTAATTAACATTTTCAGAACATTTCGCCCCAAAGCTGCAGATTACACCTTCTTCTAAAGTGTACATGGAACATTTTCAAACATAGACCACATGTTAGAACACAAACTAAGTCTCTACAAGTTCAAGAAGATTGAAATCATATCATGCATTTTCTCCAATCACAATGGCATGAAAACAAGAAATCAACTACAATAAAAACACTCAAAACATTCAAACACATGGAGGCTAAATAGCATGTTATTAAACAATGAATGGGTTATTAATGAAATCAAGGAAGAAATTAAAATCTTCCTGGAAAGAAATGAAAAAAACATATAACAACCCCAAATCTATGGGACACAGAGAGAAGGTCACAGCACTACAGGCCTACCTCAAGAAAACAAGAAAAATCTCTAATAAACTATCTAACCCTACAACTAAAAGAAGTAGAAAAAAAAAAACAACACCAAAAAAACAAGAAAAGACCAAAGTAGAAGGAAGGGAATAACAAAGATCAGAACGAAATAAATGACAAACGAAAATACAAAAGATCAATAAAACCAAGAGCTGGTTCTTTGAAAACATGAACAAGATTGATGAAGTTCTAGCCAGACTCATCAAGAAACAAAGAAGATGAAGTAACAACGGACACCACAGGATTACCAAGGATTGTAAGAAAATATTACAAACAACTACATGCCAACAAATTGGACAATCTGGGTGAAATGGACAAATTCCTAGAAACATACAATCTTCCAAAACTGAATCAGGATGAATCAGAAAACCTGAACAGACCAACAGGTAATAAAATGGAAGCAGTAAAAAAAACAAAAACAAACAAACAAAAAACTTCAAGCAAACAGAAGTCCTGGTTCAGATGGCTTCACAGGGGACTTTAACCAAACAGTCAAAGAAGAACACCTATCCTTCTCAAACTATTCCAAACAATTCAAGAGGAAAGAAGACATCTAAACTCTTTTTATGAGGCCAGCATAATCCTAATTCCAAAACCAGATAAAGACATTGCAAAGAACGAAAATTACAGGCCAAACGCAGATGCCAAAATCCTCAACAAAATATTAGCAAATAAGATCCAGCAATATATTAAAAAGATTATTCCCCATGACCAAATAGGATATATCCCAGGGATGCAAGGCTCGTACAATATTTTCAAATGAATAAATGTGATACATCACATAAATAAAATGAAAGATAAAAATTACATGACCATTTCAATAGTTGCAGAAAAAGAATTTGCCAAAATGCCGCACCCATTTCTGATAAAAACTCCCAGAAAAGTGGAAATAGAGGGATCATACCTCAACATAATAAAGGCCATATATGACAAACCTATAGCCAACATCATAGTCAATGGACAAAAACTAAAAGCGTTTCCCTTAAGAACAGGAACAAGACAGGGATGTCTGCTTTCACCACTCTTATTCAACACAGAAGTCTTAGCCACAGTGATCAGACAAGAAGATAAAATAAAAGGGATCCAAATTGGAAAAGAGGAAATGAAACTGTCATTCACAGATGACATGGTATTGTACATAGAAAACTCTCAAGACTCCACCAAAACACTACTAGATTTAGTAAATGAATTCAGCAATGTAGCAGGACACAAAATTATCATCCCCAAATTAGTGGCATTCTTATACACCAATAATGAATACTCAGAAAGGGAAACTAAAAAAACAATCCTATTTACGATTGCAACAAAAAACTTAAGATACGTAGGAATAAACTTAACCTTAGAGATAAAAGACTCATTCTCAGTAAATTACAGGACATTGAAAAAAGAAATAGAGGAAGATACAAACAAGTGGAAGCATATATATACTGTGTTCATGGACTGGAAGGATTAATTAACATCATTAAAATGTCCATATTACCCAAAGCAATCTATAGATTCAATGCAATCCCCATTAAAACACCAATGACATATTTCACAGACCTAGAACAAATACTCTAAAAGTTTACAAGGAACCAAAAAAGACCCCAAATAGCCACACCAATCTTGAAGAAGAAGAACAAAGTACGAGGGATCACAATACCAGATATAAAATTATACTACAAAGCCATTGTAATTAAAACAGCCTGGTACTGGCATAAGAAGAGGCATATAGATCTATGGAACAAAACAGAGAACCCAGAAATTGACCCACGCCATTATGCTCAATCAATATTTGACAAAGGACGCAAGAACATATAATGGAGTAAAGACAGTCTCTTCAATAAATGGTGTTGGGAAAACTGGACAGGTACATAAAAAAAAAATGAAACTAGACCACCAACTTATACCATACACAAGAATAAACTCAAAATGAATAAAAATGTAAGTCGTAAAACCATAAAAATCCTAGAAGAAAACCTAGGCAGCAAAATCTCAGACGTCTCACATACCAGAATTTTCACCAATACATCCCCTAGGGCAAGAGAAACAAAGGAAAAAATAAACAAATGGGACTGCATCAAAATAAAAAGCTTCTGCACAGAAAAAGAAACCATAAACAAAATGAATAAGGATCTCACTGTATGGCAAAACATATTTGCCAATGATACATCTGATAAGGGTTTAATTTCTAAAATATATAAAGAACTCATACAACTTAACAAAGGAAGACAAATAATCCAATAAAAATGGTCAAAGGACCTAAATAGACAGATCTCCAAAGAGGACATACAGATGGCTAAAAGACATTTAAAAAAATGCTCAAAGTCACTAATCATCAGAGATGCAAATTAAAACAACAACAAGGTACCACTTCACACCTGCCAGAATGGCTACCATCAACAAACCAACAAATGACAAGTACTGGCAAGGATGTGGAGAAAAGGGAACCCTAGTACACTCCTGGTGGGAATGCAGATTGGTGCAGACAGTATAGAAGACAGTATAGAGTTTCCTCAAAAAATTAATAATGAAATTGCCATGACTCAGTGATCCCACTTCTAGGAATATATGCTAAGAATCTTGAAACACCAACCAGAAAGAATATATGCACCACTATGTTCAATGCAATGCTATTTACAATAGCTAAGATCTGGAAACAGCCCAAGTACCCACCAGTAGATGAGTGGATAAAAAAAGTTGTGGTACACCTACACAATGGAATACTATGTAGCTGTAAAAAGGGAGGATCTCTTATCCTTTGAGACAGCATAGAGGGCCCTGGAGAGAATTATGCTAAGCAAAATAAACCAGTCAGAGAAAGACAACAATCACATGATCGCAGTTATATGTGGAATCTAATGAACAAAATAAACTGACTAACAAAATAGATCCAAAGACATGGAAGCATGGAACAGACTGATGAAGGAACTTACATGCATAACCTATGGACACAGACAACAGTGTGGTGAAGGCCTGGGCAGGGGGTGGGGGTGGGGTGGAGGGCGTCAATGGGGGAATAAAGGGAACACATGTAATACTTTCAACAATAAAGATAAATTAAACATAAAAAAGAAACTCTATGCCACAAATTTGAAATGGACAAATTCCCAGAAAAATAAAAATCCTAAAAGGGACACAAAAAGAATTAGAAAATCCGAATAACTGTTTACTGATTAAAGGAATTGAATCAGTAATTAAAAACCTGGCACAAAAAACTTTAGGCCTAGATGGAGTTTCTGACAATTTCTACTGAACATTTTGAGTAGAAATAAAATGAATACAAAGCAGGGACAGTCTCCAATTCATTTTATAAAGCTAGCTTAACCTAGATACAAAAACACATTAAGGACAGCATGAGAAAATTAAAGAACAATCTCACTAATGAACATAGATGAAAACAACCCAAACAAAACATTAGGAAACCAAAACGGCAATATATAAAAATTACATCAGAACAAAGTTGGGTTTACCAGAAGAATGTAAAACTGTTTTCACATTTGGAATTCAACTACTATGATTCTGAACCCTGACATACAAAATGTCCACTCCAGCAATTCATATTCAACAATATTCTGGAAGTCCCAGCCAGTGCAATAAGGGCAAGATAACGAAATAAAATGTATAAGAATTAAAAAGAAACAAACTGTCATTTACAGATGGTATAATTGCATATATAGAATTTCCAAAATAATCTAAGGTAAAATTAGAATTAATCAGAATTTAGCAAAATCATTGTTATAAATCAAATAAAAAACTTAAAGGATGTTTTTTGAGAACGTAAAATTAAACATCATAGAAAGATGTATATGACCTCTAGGAGAAAAGTATGATATTTATTAAATTAAGAGAAATTAAATAGAAGACTTCCAGTCAAGATGGTGGCGTAGTATCGTGTCCTCCCACAACCATATCAAAGTTACAACTAAACTACAGAACAACCATCATTCAAAACCTCCTGAAATCAAGCTGAATGGAAGTCCCACAGCTATGGAATTAAAGAAGCAGCCACACCGAGACTGGTAGGAGGGGCGGAGGCGGAGGGGCTGGTCCCACACCCACGTGTGGTGGATAAAAATCAGGAGGACACATCGGTTGGGAAGGTCCTCCCTGAGGACTGAGGGGTCCTGGTCCCACACCAGGCACCCAGCTCAGGGTTCCAGCGCCAGGGAGAGAATCCCCATCACTTCTGGCTGTAAAACCAGCAGGAAATGAGGCTGAGCTGCAGGAGCCCCAGGCAGCTCCTCTTAAAGGGCCCACACACATGGACTTACTCTGACTCCCTCCCTCCAGGTTCCAGTGTGGGGAGGCAGCTTAAAAGGCACCAGAGACATATGGGAAAGAACTGAGTTGTTTGGCATTGGAACGAGGGCTAGAGAGGCAGCTTTTTCCTGGACAGACGTGCTGTCAGAGGCCTTTTTTCCTTTGGTGAGCCCTTCCTTGGGGCGGCACACAGCTGCCATATCTGGGACTCTAGCAACCTGGCTCACACTGTTTGCTCACCCTGGTGATTCCCTGAGGCCCCGCCCGACCCAACTTTCAGGCCCACCCAAGCTGTTACCAGTTGCTTTACCATAGGATTGGCCTGTCTTGGATTCTGCTTCAGGTTTTCCTAAATTCTTTAAAACAAGCAGCATCTGGTCTCAGATAGCCCCATACCTCTCATTAAGTAATACATAAAAACAAACACAGGGAGGCAGCCAAAATGAGGAGACAAAGAAACAGGTCCCAAATGAAAGAACAGAACAAAACTCCAGGAAAAGAACTAAGTGAAATGGAGATAAGCAACCTAACAGATGCTGCTTATAAGGATGCTCAATGAACTTAGTGAGAACTTAAATGAACTTAGTGAGGGCCTCAAAAAGCATAAAAAAGGACCAGTCAGAAATGAAGGATGCATAGTCAGAAATGAAGGAGGCACTAACTGAAATAAAGAATAATTTACACAGATTCAATAGTAGAGTAGGTAAAACCAAGAAGCAAACCATTGATTTGTAATATAAGGAAGCAAAAAACACCCAATCAGAACAGCAAAAAGAAAAAAGAATCCAAAAAAATGAGGATAGCGTAAGGAGCCTCTGGGACAACTTCAAGCATACATTTGCATCTTGGGGGTGCCGGAAGGAGAAGAGAGAGAGATCAAGAAATTGAAAACCTATTTGAAATAATAATGGCAGAAAACTTCCCTAACTTGGTGAAGGAAACAGACATATAAGTCCAGGAAGCACAGAGTCCCAAACAAGACGAACCCCAAGAGGCCCACACCAAGACACATCATCATAAAAATGTAAAAGGTTCAAGACAAAGAGAAAAGCAATTAGTTACCTACAAGGACGTTCCCATAAGACTGTCAGCTGATTTCTCAAAAGAAACTTTGCAGGTAAGAAATATTCAGAGTGATGAAAAGCAAGAAACTACAACCAAGATTACTCTATCCTGCAAAACTTTCATTTAGAATCAATGGCCATATCAAGAGTTTCCCAGCCAAGAAAAACCTAAAGGAGTTCATCACCACCAAACCATTATTATATGAAATGTTGAAGGGTCTTCTTGAAGAATAAGAAAAAATATGAACAAACAAAATGGCAATGAATACATATCTATCGACAATTGAATCTACAAAGAAAATGAACAAGCAGAACAGAAACATTCTCATAGATACAGAGAACATTTTGTTGGTTGCCAGATGGAAGGGGGGTTGGGGGAATGGGTGAAAAAGGTGAAGAGATTAACAAGTACAAATTGGTTGTTAGACTGACAAACCTCAAAGGGAAGGGGGGGGTGGGGGGTGGAAAGAAATAAACCAAAGAACTTTATATATATATATATATATAAAACCAATGGACACAGACAACAGTGTGGGGAAAGGCAGGAGGGGGGCGGGAGTGGAGAGAAAGGGATCAATAGAAGAAAAATGAGGAACATCTGTAATACATTCAACAATAAAGATAAGTTAAAAAAAAAAAGATAAATTAAATAAGTAAAATAAATGGAGAGAAAATTAGCCTGTTCACAGACTTGAAGACTCAATATTGTAAACATCTAATCTTTTCCAAATTGAAGCATAAATTCAATGGAATTCCAATAAAAATCCCAACAAGTTTTGTGGAAAATGTCAAGCAGAATCTAAAATGTATATAGAATTACAGAAGGACAAGAAGACCCAGGATATTTTGGGAGAATAATAAGGTAAGAAGATTTGATCTACGTGATTTCAAAGAATATAAAAGTTAGTAGTTAAGACTATGCCGCTGACACTAGGACGGATGAACAGGACAGGAGAATATAAGAGAGCCTGCAAACAGAGCCATATATACTTGGATGCTTGACTGATGACAAAGAGGTGACTGCAGAGTCTTGGGCAAAGATGGTCTCTTCAAATAAACACATGCCTATGTGGACCAGGAGACATGTTCCTGATTCGTAGCACCATTGTTCACAATGGCCATCAAGTGTCAACAACCCCAATGCCCATCAGTAGTAGAATCGATTAAAGCATTGGTATATGCATACAACAGAACACTACCGAGCAATGAAAATAAATTACAGCTACACAAAGGAATTTGGCTGAAACCTAAAGGTAGAACACTGAGTGAAGGAAGCAGACACAGCAGAACATAAACTGTCTGATTTCTTTCACATATAGTTTAAAAACAGACATAATCTTATTTTGTTGTGATGAATAATTAAAGCTAGCACTTATTTAGCGTTTACTATGTGGCAGGCATTTATATGCATTAATTCACTGAATGGTTACAAGAAGTCTATGAGGTAGGTATTATTACCACCCCTATTTTACTTATGAGAAAACTGAGAAACAGCAAAGGTTAAGTAACTTGCCCAAGAGATCACACAGCTATTAAGTGGCAGAGTCAGCATTCAAACTCAGGCAGTCTGATTTAGAGTCCATGCATCGTCTCCCTCAAAATGCTCAGGTTACAAAGAGGAAACTTCTAACTTCTGCTCAAGGATCTGAGTTACTTAATGAAAGATAAGATTGATTACAGCTAAGTAAAACCATCATATGAGGAGGGGCTCTGTATAACAAATCAATTTTCATGCCTGTTTATGGGGGGGCCTATGTTCCAGAACCACCTAGGGGGATCCTTCAAAATACAAAGCCTCCAGCCCTATCTCCCCAGGTGATACATGCAAATACTCTACTGTTGATATGGTTTAAATGAATTACCTGTAGTTAATAAGTTTGCTGATACGTATTTTAATCTTTGCATGTTGCTTGTGGTACTATCTTGAAGTCTTTTCAAATGTCAGATAACCACCACGTTTCCCCAAAGTTCTCTTTATGTCTCTGTTAGGGATGTCCTCTCTCTACTTTTCTACCTCTCTCTCTTACACTGACATTGATGCCCTTCATCAACTTTGTACAAGCTTGCCTTTGTACAGCTCCCAACTGTTTCCCCCACTGGTCTCTTTGGCCCTAAGAATCTGTGCCTCTCTATGGTCATTTAGACCTACACTACCAGTTATTATTATTTATTTCATGGATAGGCACCTGTCTGGTTTGTATAATTTGACTATAAACAGCTTGAAGGCATAAACAGGTCTTTTATCATCAGCATATTCCACATATTGATGAATATTTATAAATATTTATTGGTGGTAAATTCATTTCTGAAAGAGAGAGGAGTCATTCACACAAGACCTTTTTTTTTTTTAATCCTCACCCAAGGACACTTTTTCATTTTTTTTTTTTTGTTCAGATAGAGTGGGAGGGAGAGAGAGAGAAACATCGAGTGGCTGCCACCCTCACGACCCAACCAGGGACGGGGACAAAGTGCAACCGAGGTACATGCCCTCAGCGGGAACTGAACCCGGGTCTCTCCGGACTGCAGGTCGACACTTTAACCGCTGAGCCAAACTGGCCAGGGCTAACACAGCACCTTTTATTTATTTATTTATTTTTTATCCTCACCCGAGGACATTTTCCCATTTTTTTGTACAGATAGAGTGGGAGGGAGAGAGAGGAAGGGAGAGAGAGAGAGAGAAACATCGACGCGAAGGGACACATCGAGTGGCTGCCACCCGCACGAACAACCAGGGCTGGGGACAAACTGCAACCGAGGTATGTGTCCTTAGCGGGAACCGAACCCGGGTCTCTCAGGACCGCAGGCCGACGTTCTAACCGCTGAGCCAAACCGGCCAGGGCAACACAGCACCTTTTAAAAAACCCTTTCTCCATCTAAACTACTCCATTTTTGTGGGGAGGAATGGTTAGAACAGTGCATATTAGAGTTTCAGTTGAAGGAAAGGGGACATCTTTGAGGGATCCAGTCTTCATGGAGTAAGCAGCTTCTCAGACGGGGAGAGGGAGAATAGAAGAGGATGAGAGAGACAGAGAGTAAGGAAGTGATAGGGACTACAAGTAGTTAAGAGGAAAGCAGCATCTTAAGGCATTTGTTCTGACAAGCAAATAACAGTAATGCCCAGAGAACTAGGAAATGAGTCAACAAGTTAGGTGGGCTTAAAGTAGATTGTGGGAATATTTAAGGGGCTATAATGTGAGCTAAACTCTCCCTTCCCACCTATACTGTAAACAGGATACAATCAAATCCTTTCAGTATGAACTTGGACAGGGACCAGAGAAGGTACTTACACAGGATTAACTATGATATGTAAGTAGATAGAAATGTTTATCTTTTCAATGGGGAATGGGGATGTTCACTGTAACAGGAATTGCTTAATAAAGAAATTCTGATATATTGTCAAAGACATTGAAATGACTGAGCATATCCCCATATACCTATGTACCAGTTATATTTCTTTTGGTGGGAACTATCTTTTCCTGTCCTTGCCCATTTGTATATGAAGCTTAATATCTTCCCTTCCATTGGAGTAAACCTTCTTTATCTACAGGGTGTGGCAAAAATAGGTTTACAATTGTTCCTATGGAAAGTAATACAATAATAAAAAATAATAATGCAAGAATCAAGTCTGTTTCAAGTACTCACAACCATAAAACTACTTTTGCCACACCCTGTATGTGCAGTAGAATGTAACCATTTTATGTCAATATTTAAGTAAATTAATTTTTTAGTTTTTTTTTTCCATTTTAGTTAAATCTTTTGGTTTTCCTTCGTGAATCCCAGTCCTTTGAAGTTATAAAAGCTTTCCAAAGATTTATATAAACTCTATTCTGCCTGTGGTTTTCTTTTTTTGGGGGAGGGTTGGATCTAAATTGACTTCTGAATTGCTAATTAGTCTTCTCAACACTATTTAAAAGTCCTTTCTTCCCCCTATTTTATTCACTACACTTTATTGTCTGTCCTTCTGAAAGGACTCCTATTGAAGGGGGATGCCTAGTGCTGTCTGGCTGGCAAGCAGTGTTTCCTGTCCTGTATCCTTCCAAGTGGATCTGATGCCAAGTGTGGTCTATGGTAGTTTTGTGGGTCTGAATGTTTAGTGCCTAAAAAGACAGTTCCCACCAGAGGGTGCTACAGATTAGGTAAAATCTGAAGGGGATTCCTCAAAGCTCACTGAGGAAATGAATGTATCAAGAAGGTCTTCAACTGAAGATGAGTAGACACAAGGAGACAGCGCACCAGAGGAAGGAAAAGGTCGTTGAGAAGGAGGCAGAGCACATCAAAGGAATTAATCTACCTCACAATGTTTCCTAGCACCAGCAGGGTACAGATTCAAAGTTGTATTGGCTCACATGTTATAGGTGGTCTCCCTTAGTTTAGGCCCACCTCTAACATTTGCAGGGTCTGACGTAAGTATACCAATGGAAGCTCACGATACCATATGTCTAAATATTTAAAAATTATATATCAAACTTACAAATTGCTAATTATGTTCTACGCTCCCACTTTGAAGAATATACATTCATCAGGACCTGGAAGGTTAGGTTCCATTAAGAATTCTTGGCTTCCTCAGAATTTCTCACCAGAACATGGCACCTTGGAATATCTGGCCCTTGGCTTGCTCTCATTTTTTTACTCCACCTTCAGCTCCACACCCAATTTTTTTTTTTAAATCCTCACCCGAGGATATTTTTTCCATTTATCTTCAGATAGAGTGGGAGGGAGGGAGAGAGAGAGAAACCTTGATGTGAGAGACACATCGATTGGTTGCCTCCTGCACGACTCCAACCAGGGCCAGGGACCAAACTGCAACTGCGATACGTGCCTTTGACTGGAATCGAACTCGTGACTCTTTAGTCTGCAGGCTGATGCTCTAACCGCTGAGCCAAACTGGCCAGGGCAATGCCTAATCTTACAACCTTCCTAGACCACGCTTGACATCCCAAGGTACAAGAATTGTCCATTCAACTGCAGAGTTTACAAGCACTTATCAAGGACACTGACTCCTCTTTTTTAGAATAGTGTCTTCTGCCACCTCTCTATTCTTTCTCATTCCTTAATGATAGGTCAATTAAGGTTCTTAATTACATGAAACAGAAACCAATTCTGGCTGATTAGGCAGAAAAGGAGTTTATTAACAGGACACTGGATTGCTCACAGAGTAGGGAGGCCTATAAAACCAAGACTGGTGCTACGTAATAAGAAACAAAACCCTGAACTGATCTGATGAGGGCGCCCCTGGGGCTGCCCTGTCCCAGCTGCAGCAGCTTGCACCACTGTCCCTGTTAATGTCAAATGTTGAAAACCCTCCTATGTGAGAGTTCCACATGGTCCCTATTTTTGTCACTAGCTATTATTATATCGTAGATCATATGCCCATATCCTAACTGCCAAGAAGAGCAAATATCTGGCATTTTTATCATCTACAGTAGAAGCTGGGCTTTGTCCCCCATCAAGACTCTTAAGATGAAAGATTCTCCAAACGCTGGAAGAAAGTTCAGATGTCGGACAGCCAAAAACAATGAGAAATGTCCCCTACACATGGGTTCTATTCTTAAGTGTACCTTTAACTGCTCAGGGGACCTTGGTCATGCCATTTACTATTTCTGGGTTGGTGATGACCCCTTAATAAAATGATGGGGTTTGATTTAGTAATCTCTAAGGTCTCCTGCTACCCACAGAATTCTGATTCTTTGAAAACAAAACTGGCTTGAAAAAATTTGCCACCTCTAAAATGGATATGTAGTCTAAGATATTGTTTATCAAGTTTTAGAAACAGGATTATTCTAATGCCAGTGTATAAGATTGATTTGTCACTATTTCCAGGGTCCTGCATTTATTACCCTTTTCTTCTTTCCAGACATTTCTCTCCTCTGATTGCTTAAAGGACTAAGATCTCTGACCCTTAATCAATGTTGTTTGACAATGGTGCCTCCTAGTGGATGAGGAAACTGCAGTTACAAGAGATAGCAAATGATCCTAAGTTAGGAGATTGATTTTTTTAGGTTAACATGTCCCTTTGTATGGTTTTCTGAAATTCCCAGAAAAGAAAGGAAGATAGTTGGGAGCAACAACTATTAGCTCTCAGTGTTCTCACTAATCCTTACAGCTATACACCCACCTTCCCAACCTCCAACGTTCACATTTACACACATATAATCTTCCAAGGTCTGAAAGAAAAAACAAAACAAAACACAAGGAGGAGGTGTCTCCAGATAGAAATCACAATGAGTCACGTTACAGAATTTTAGAACTGGAAGTCTAATTAAAAGACAAGCTGTAGGTCAGTAACTAATTAATAGCAGTTGAGACTAGAACCTCAGCCTCTTGAGTCTCAGACCCCTATATAACTCCATGCTTCCTGTTCACTTTTTTGAAGGAGGAGGGTACACTAGTCCCTTGCCATAACATGGACTTAGGTGGGTTGTTAAGAGGACAGTGATATTCTATTTTTTTCAAGGGGATGTTAAAAAAATTACTGAAAAAGTTCACAAGTGAAGGAAATCTCACCTGTGCTTTCTTTCCCATTGGACCAGGAAACAGACAGAATTTCATGGTGCTAGGTAGGAACCAAGCTTCCAAGCTATCAAGTTTCTGTTCTCAGCACAAAGTCTACAGAGTTCATCTAAGACATTGGTTACTAAATGGCTCCAGTTATGTTTGCACAGGGTAAAGTATCTCAAGGCCAGGTCCTTGAATTTTTCTCTTTTCTATACTATCCTCCCAATCTTTTAACTTCATTAATTCTAAAAAAATAATGGTTGTGCAAATACCTTACATGCAATTCTTTATCGACTGGATGTACTAGTTCAGCTAGTTTAAGCACATTTTATTTATTTGTAAGCTTCTCAGACTTCTGATCTAGTCCCATTTACTTTCGCAGGTGAGAGTCAGCATAGTACCTCTGCTACTCAAAACCAAATCAATCATATTCATTGCATTAGTTTCCTTTCAATCCTGCATAAGTTCTTATAACTTCGGTGGAAGTTAGTACTATGATTCTTCCTAATTTTCTCTAGTTCTTCTTTCTGCCTCTTCTCTCTAGAAATACAGTTCTTCTTCATGCTCCTCAATGCCTTGTTTTCATGTGGAGTCAGGTTCCTCGGTGCAGTCCCTGCCACCACTAACAGCGAAGTCCCTGGCCTACAGGAGGGAGCGCACCTTCACACAATGTAGACTCGAAAATCCCCAAATGCTCCTTCTAGCCATTTGTGTAATTCAAGAATTCAGGGTCATTCTTTGCATGCCAGACTCCAGTGTGGTCTTACAGATGAGGAAGGTGGGCTAATTTGGAAAATGATCTCATCATAAGCAAATACACCAGGGATTAAAAAAGTAATCACACAGTTAATTATTGATTTTCTGTTTTCATTTTACTGCCATTTGCACTCTGAAATCAAACCAGCTGGCATAATTCTTACTTCTAGGCAAGTTCCTCCCTATCATAAAAAAGTTAATGTTGGTACTTACAAAACTACAGATGTATAGATATGAACAAAAACAGAGGCATATAACACAGGTATCTGCCTAAGATTGAACTGTTGCAACTTAGCAAGAAAAACGGAACGATTATTCTGCCCTCATGAGAAGATTCCATATGCCTATACATTATTTCCAAGTTTTAAACATGACAAAGAAAAATATAAGAGTTCTTGAATGTTCAAATAACATTACTGCCAATGTGCAAACAGCAACAAAACTCTGTATGTAGACAAATAAAAGTCAGCAGTTAACTAGACAGATCCTTTGAGTATTACAGGAAGACACACAGCCCTCACAGACTATGATTTTCACATTAGTCCCTCTTCTGGGATAAGATACTGAAGGTTCCTGCTAAATGCAGATAAGTTGATAGCTAACAGCAAAGACTTGCTGAGCATTTAACTATATACCAAGTGCCATTTTAAGTATTTTGCATGCAATAACTTATTTAATCATCATAACAACACAAGGAGACAGGAACTATTTTGCAGATGAGGAAATTGAGGCTTAAGACAAATGTTATATAACTTGTCCAAGGTTGCGTGGTTAGAAAGTAGCAGAGCTGGGATTTGAACCGAAGCAATCTGGCTCCAGAATCCTAAACTCTTAACCTCTAATCCTGAGGCTCTTCAATAAATAGAATTTATGACAATGACAATGAAGGCGATGGTAAGGCTAGTGTTTTAATATCAGAGTATATATTTTCAGATTTCATTCCATTCTCACAAATTGGTAGGGAAAACCGAGGTGCCAAAAGGTGATATGGGCCCTGTCTTAATGGTAATGACTCCTAAGCTCCATCTGTAGCCCAGATTCTTTTCCTGGGGGCCAGACTCATATTGGCAGCTGTGTACCAGACATCTACTGGTGGGTGTCCTACAATCACTACAAACTCAGATGATTCAAAAGTTAATTAGTAATTTTCTTCCCCAAACCTTATTTCTGTCTCGAGGAAATAGTCTTTCTTCAATTTGGGAAAGTTTTAGGCTATTATCTCTTTGAGTAAGGCCTCTCCTCTTCATCATTTCCTTGGTGCGCTACTTCTACAATTCCTATTCATGTATATTGGATATTTTCAGTCTGGTCTCCATAACTCTTAGTTTCTTTTTCATACTTACCATCTCTCTATAACTGTGCTTAGTTTTATTTTGGTTATTTCATACTGTCTTTCAACATGGCCATATTGATTCCAAAGAGAGAAACACAGTGTGCACACACATGCACATGCTCTCTTAAGAATTATTCAACATTTACCACCCAAGCCAATATACTCAATTAATAGTTGACGAAGGTGGCAAGAGCATACAGGGGAGTCAAGAGAGTCTCTTCAATAAATGGTGTTGGGAAAATTGGACAAACTACTTGCAAAAAAATGAAGCTAGAACACCAACATATACCATACATGAAAATAAACTCAAAATGGATAAAAGACTTAAATGTAACTTGTGAATCCATAAAAATTCTAGAATAAAATGTAGGCAACAAAATCTCAGACATCATACACAGCAGAATTTTCACTGATACATCACCTAAGGCAACAGAAACAAAGGAAAAAAGGAACACATGGGACTACATAAAACTAAAAAGCTTCTGCACAGCAAAACAACCAACCATCAAAATGGAAAGGGATCCCACTATATGGGAGACCATAATCGCCAATGATGCATCAGATAAGGGGTTCATTTCCAATATACATAGAGTGCTCATACAACTCAACAAAAGGAAGATAAAGAACCCAGTTAAAAAATGGGCAGAAGACCTAAATAGACACCTCTCCAAACAGGACATACAAATGGCTAAGAGACATATG
Source organism: Molossus molossus (assembly GCF_014108415.1). NCBI lineage: Eukaryota > Metazoa > Chordata > Mammalia > Chiroptera > Molossidae > Molossus > Molossus molossus. Next base: position 113,537,270 of record NW_023425355.1, on the reverse strand, counting down.
AAGAAATGTTCAACATCACTAATCATCAGAGAGATGCAAATTAAAACAACTATGAGGTATCTCCTCACACCTGTCAGAATGGCCGCCATCAACAAATCATCAAACAAGTGGTGGCGAGGGTGTGGAGAAAAGGGGACTCTAGTACACTGCTGGTAGGAATGCAGACTGGTGCAATCACTGTGGAAAACACTATGGTGTTACCTCAAAAAAGTAAAAATTGAACTTCCATTTGACCCAGTGATCCCACTTCTAGGAATATACCCTAAGAAACCTGAAACACCAATCAGAAAAAAATATATGTACCCCCTATGTTCATAGCAGCACTATTTACATTAGCTAAGATCTGGAAACAACCCAAGTGTCCATTAGTAGATGAATGGATTAAAAAACTATGGTACATGTACACAATGGAATACTATGCAACTGTAAGAAAGAAAGATCTTTTGTCCTTTGAGATGGCATGGAAGGACCTGGAGAGTATTATGCTAAGCGAAACAAGCCAATCAGAGAAAGACAAATATCACATGATCTCACGTATTTGTGGAATATAATGAATTAAACAAACTGCTGAACAAAATTAACCCAGAGACATATAGGTGGGGTACAGACTGAAAGGTCTCAGAGGAGGGGGGGCTGGGGAAGAAGAGATAAACCACAGAACTTACATGCATGTATGCATGATCAATGAACATAGACAACAAAGCTGGGGATGGAGTTGGGGGGAAGGGGAGGAGGATGTCAATAAGGGAAGAATGAGAAACATCTGTAACAAAACCAAATTAATAAATACAAAATAAATTAATTAATTAAATAAAAGAATTATTCAACATTTACCAATGGAACAAGCAGCCTCTTGTTCTATGTATATTATCCCCTCCCTTTATCTTTGTGAGGACTTTGAAGCCCCTTTCAGATTTTTCTGTTATTTCCACTTCCTTTAGACCAAATTTCCTATCTGCTGACTTCGTTTCAAGTTGATAGCTTTTCCTGTGTACCTTGAAATGTTCATTTGAACACTAATCCTAAGTGGGGATTTCTTGTTTTTGTTTTCCTCCTTCTGACTCCCTGAGCCATCCCTTTATATATGATGGCTAGAGATTTTCTCAGCAACTGTTTGAGGCTGAAGGTCTCTGTCCCATCCTGGATTTCATGTGGTGAGCTGGACTCCTGTTTAGTTCCCTTCCCTATAGGGGTTCTCAGTTCCTTTTACAATAAAAAAATTGTTGTCTGAAATTATTTACTGACTTTAGTTTCAGTCCTCTACTGCATTCTTCACATTGAGTCTAGGTAGGGGTCTCTAATGCACAAATCTGATTATACTATTGCCTTTGTAAAATATTTCAATGTGTTCTGCCATCTATAGACTAAAATTTAAGTCTGATCAAATGTCACCTCCTTAGTAATTCTGTAAACACCCTCTCTGAAGTAGCCTCCTCATCATTCTCTATCCCTTACCTGGCCCTTGTTTACCATAGCACTTATTGCTACTTGCTATTATTACTACATATTTATTAGTTAGTTGTCTCTTCCACTAGAATATAAGTTTCATGTAGGCATGGATTTTGAATTCCTCACTGTTAAATCCTCAGCACATAGAACAGTGCCTGGCATATCGTAGACATTCAATAAACATTTGTAAATGGGTGACTTAAAATCATTAACATGGCATCAAAAGCCCTAGACATCAGACATCAGAGCAATTAAGAATGAGGGCAGTAGAGTTACACTGCCTAGGTTGGAATCCTGGTTGTGGCATATCAGCTTTGTGACCTTGAGCAAGTCACAGCCTTCTAAGATGCATTTTTCTCATCTATAAACTGTGCATAATAATTAACCAAGGTGGGTAATTGAGAGAAATTAAGAGGCAATAAAAAAGTGTAAGGCATAGCATGCAGTTACACACATCACCAGTGGTTTTTATTATTACAAGTCCAAACTCATTTCCAGTCATTCTCTGATCTTGTACCTTGTTTTAAAGTAATAGCCCATAATTATATTACTAGTGCTCCAACTATATAAGCTGAGTCACATTTCTGGCCATTCTACATGCTCTTTGCTCTGCTTGTAATGCTTACCTCCTTTCCCACTACTCATATAGTCAATTTGCCTTCCATATACTATTTTTTAATTAAATTAAATTTTTTTTGAATCTATCTTCACCTGAGGACATTTTTGCATTTATCTATAGATCGAGTGGGAGGGAGAGAGGGAGGAAGAGAGAGAGAAACATTGATGTGAAAGAGACACATCGAGTGGTTGCCACCCACACGACCCCAACCAGGGCCGGGGACAAACTACACCTGAGGTATGTGCCCTTAGCGGGAACCAAATCCGGGCCTCTCTGGTCCCTGGGCTGATGCTCTAACCACTGAGCAAAACTGGCCAGGGCACCTTCCATACACTATTAAACTCTCCCACCTAGAACCCCAGCCCAAGCATAAAAACAGCAGTGGACTTTTATTTGCTCCTGTTTGGACATGGTACGGACCCACGATTTAAAAGGGGATCAGGTCAACAACTTGGATACGCAGGGTTCTAGAAAAAGAGGGGGAAACTGAGACAATCAGATAAATTCTTTTACTCATTCATTTGTATTCTGTCCATCTGTCTGGAATGTGTAGTAAGAGAAGCAGAAAGAAATAATGGCCTTGAACTGGGGAGCATGTTTTGGGGTTATGTGCAAGCCCTTGAGTAAACAGGAAAAGTTGATCTTTCCAGAGCAAAGTAGATGCAAAACCCTGGGGGAGAAAAGAAGTAGTGACTTTAGTTTTTGAGGTCTTTCTAGTTCTTACGAGGTCTGACTATTATTTTTTTTCTTTTTTTAAATTTCATGAGATTTGTATATCTTTACATCTGTACTACTTTTGTCTGATTTCATCCTTGCCATCACCACTTGGCAAACTCTTGGTCATCCTTCAAGTCTTAGTATCACCTCCTCTATGAAGGTTTTTTATCTTCCTTCCTCTCTCATTCCCTCTCATTGTAATTGTTTCCACTTCTATCCATCTCTGTCCTGACTTTCTAGCTATATCTCACAGATAACAGGCATTAAAAAACAAAATTACTGAATGGATAAAGTTGGTGACAGAGCTAGGACAATACTGTGGGCCAATCCATTTGCCCTCTACTATTTCACTTACTATCTTTCTCACTAAGGAAATGAGCTACCAGCTGGGGATACCAAATGGGAGCAAAGAGATTCCAAGAGATAGCAAATAGGGAGCACGTCTCAGAACTGAGCCACAATGGGAGCTCTGCATAGCTTGGGCACTAGACATTGGTTGATGAATAAGGGAGTTCAGTAAAGGAGGGAACTAAAAAGTGCTAAAAATTCTTCATTTCCCCACAATATTGTTCTTGATATACTCTCTTTATCTGGCTTCTGTGACACCTTGTTATTGTTATTTCCCTTCCATCTCTTCAGCTGTTCCATCTCTATGCCATTTGCTGGATATTCGTCCTGTTCTACAACCCTTTAGATTAGAGAAACCCTGAGTACTCAAGTCTTCTTTTCTTCTTCTATATATATTCTTCTAAACCATCTAAATAGCAACCACCTCCAATCTCCGTATCTACCCAAACTCCCTCTCTCTGTTCTCCTAGTCCACATATTCAACTTCATCTTTAGTAACTTCACTTAGATGTCTCACAGAAACTTCAAACTCAACATGTCCAAAATGTATCTCACCATCTATTTCTAGGCACCATCATATATTAGGTGCTCAAGCTAGTGACCAGAGACTTTCACTCCTGCTTCCTTACTTCTTTTTTCCTATTATAAAATCCTGTTCATTCTAACACCTAAATATCATCAGGTTCTGGTCACTTCCTTTCATCTCTACTGATGCCGAACTATCCTAGCCATCCATGTTCATACTAAATCACTGTAATGGCCTCCTAATTTCCCCAAATCCAAATCCAACCCTATGGCAGTACTATGTCCTGCAGATATCCCTGTTGTTTTCATACTGTTAAATGAAAAATAATCAAGGCTGAGAAAAGAGTACATAAAAGAGTGTAAGAATAAGGGTGGTAAAATAACATAAATATATAATTTCAAACAGAAATAATGGAAAATAAAATTAAAACTAATTAAAAATAATCTCCCTTAAGGTAGGAAGTGAGTAGGGGCAGGGATACAAGCTAGAACTTTCTGAATAAACCCTATTCATAATCTAAAACCAAAATTAAATCAATAGGAAAAAAAGAGGCAATCCTTATAATTAAAATGATTGATGCACCTTCCCTGGTGAGGGACATTTTTTGGTAAACCTGTTTTCATTTTGGAAAATATTTATGAATAAATAGTTTTGCATTAAAAAAACAAATGCCACAGATATATGAATAAGAAAAGTACTAGCTTTGAAAAATGTTAATGGTGGGAGAAACTAGGCAACATCTACAAGGATCTCTGTATATTACTTCTTAAAGCTGCATGTGAATCTACAATTATCTCAATAAAAATTTTAATTGGAAATAAACAAACTGTAATAAACAAACCTAATTCTATATCAAACTTGTGGCATAATCCAAGGAGAATTATTATTTAAGTGACAGGAAAACCACTCAGTGTTTTCACTGTGCATCCCTAGTGGGATATACTCTAAGGATGATAAGAAATTCTAATCTGCATTCAGTAGTCTTACTTTTATTATGCATTCAAACTAGTAGAATGAAGTGAGGAAGTATGTTAATGTGGCAAGGAACCCTGGTTTTCAGAGAAAAGATGTACAAATATAAAATTTAAAGAGTTATAGTAATGAAGTTTCATATATCCATTATCCTCCTCCAACAATTAACAACTATTAATATAACTCACTGGCTAATCTTATTTTACCTATACATCAACGAAGTACCCACAAGCTCATTCCTCACCTGATTTTGAGGCAAATCCCAAACGTCAATATCACTTAATGCTTAAATATTTCAGTAATTATCTCCAGAAGGTAAGGATTCTTTTTGTACAATAACTGCAATAAAATTACACACTAACAACAATTCCTTATTAGCTCATAAATGTCTCACAAATATCTGCAATTGTTACTTAACTGGAAATGTAAGCTCATGGTTTCATTTTTATATCAGAATAATTGTAGACTTACATAAAAATTACAATGACAGTATACAGAGAGTCCTGTATCCCCCTTACCCATCTTCCCCTAATGTTAACATCTTAGGTAACAATAGCATATTTGTCAAAATTAGGAGAGTAACACTGGTATGTTACTATTAGTTAAACTCTAGACTGTATTTGAACTTCACTAGTTTGCTGACTATGTACTTTCTTTGTCCCTGGATCCCATGCAGGATGTCACATTGCATTTTGTCAAGTCTCCTTAAACTTCTCTAATCTGTGACAATTTTTCAGTCTGTCTTTTTTTTTTTTTCCATCTTGACAGAGTATTTTGTAGACCATCCTTCAATTTAGATCTGTTTGAAGTTTTTTTCAGTTTTAGTTGAGGGTTGTGGGCGTTGGGGGAAGGATATCATAGAAGTGGAGTGCTTTCTCACCACATCACCCCAGAGAGCACATGATATCCACATGACTTATCACTGGTGATGTTAACTTGATACCTTGGTTAAGGGAGCATCAGCTGGTTTTCTTCACTGTAAAGGTACTATGTTCCCCTTTCCGTGCCCTGTTCTTTGAAAGCAAGTCACCAAGTCCAGCCCACACTAAAGACAGGAGGGGGATTATTTCCATCTTCTCGAGGGGGAATGCTGTAAGGAAGGTTTATTTCTTTTCTCCCATTTAAAAACTTATTCAATAATTTATTTTATCAGTATGGACTCATATATATTTATTTTATACTTTGGGTTATAATCCAATACTATGTTATTTATTTTGTTGCCCAAATTGTTCCAAGTTTGGCCATTGGGAGCTCTTTCAGGTTGGTTCCTGTGACACTTTGATGTACCCCATCTTTTTATTTTTTGAGTACTTCCTTACTTTACGGCGCTATAAAATGTTCCAGGCTCATCTTGTATTTTCTCTGTCCCAGTCCTGGAATTAATCATTTCTCCAAGGAACCCTAGCTCCTTCTATCAGAGAATAACATTTAGAAATAAAGATCTGGGTGTAGGCATGCTCATTACTACTGCAGTGTCACTGACTCTAGGCCATCTCAGTAGACAGAGCTAGGAAATATATGTATGTACTAACCCACACACATGTAATATATTTTTTCTGTATCTGTGTGCACACATGCATATATGCATTCAAATATATATGCACACCACACATGTATGTACATATATTAAACTAAATATGAGGTCACACTGCCATCTCCAACTCTAACCCAGCACCACAGGGTTCATTCTAATCTCCATGCTTGTTTATTTGTAACTTATTTCTCTGACTGGATTTTAAACTTCTGTATATTTTAAAAATAAATATATAAGCCCAGCCAGTGTGGCTCAGTGGACAAATGTGAGGGTAAATCTAAATGAATTAAAATAATAAAAGAGTGATGTATATACATGTAAAGTATGTATTTATACACACAAATATAATTGAAATATACAAAAACTATAGCCTATAAGTTAAGGGAGGCATTGTATGAAATTTATGTGTTCTATGGTGCTTGTAGTATTCAGGAAGACAATAATGGTATCAATATTAAAATATGATGAATTAGGAAGTCATAATGATATTTCTGGGGTACCTATTAAGATAATAGAAAAGAGTGCTTAAACCTCTAAATTAATAGAGGAAAATGAAATGATAAAAAATATTCAATTGATCTAGATAAATTGAAAGGCAAGAAAAAAAAATGCAGTAAGTGGTACAAATAAAAAGCACATAAGAAGACCACAGATGTAAATCAAACTATCCCAAAATATAACTAAATGTAAATAAACTAAATGCTCCAATTAAAAGGCAAAGATTGACAGTGTAGAATTAAAAACAACTTAACTGTATGTCTTTAACAAGAGACACATCTAAAACTCAAGGATACAAAAACGTTAAAATTAAAAGGAAGAAGGAAAAAAATAAACCCCAGAAAATTAAATCCTAAATAGAATGGAAATAACAAGCAGAAGTTACTGAAATAGAAAGTAAACACACAATAAAATGAATTTATGAAGCTAAAAGTCATTGTTTAAAAGACTAATAAAATTGGTAAATGTTGGGGAAAGCTGAGAAAGAAAAAGAAAAGGTACAAATTATCAGTATCCAGAATGAAAAAGATCCTGCAGAGACATTATGAACCACTTTATGTCAAAACTGTTTAAAGTTTAGATAAAATGCACTCATTCCTAGCAAAATATAATTCACCAGAATGACGCAGTAGTAAGTGGAAAATTTGAATATTACTATAAATATTTAAGGAATTGTGTCAGAAATGATAACCTTTCTTACAACAAAGTCTGGCATGGATGGGTTTATAGGTGAGTTCTACCAATCATATAAAGAGAGCAAAAACAAACCAAAACAACAACAAAAACAAACCCAACAGAGAACATTCCCCAATTCACTTTATAAGCTAGCATAATCTAGCTATGAAAACCTTATATGGATAGTATATATGAAAATTATAATACAACCTTCTCACAAATATAGACATAAACAGTGTAAACAAAATATAAACAAACAAAATACAGCAATATATAGAAAGGATTATAAGGATTATATAACATAACTAAGTTTGGTTGACCAAAGAATCAATAAAATTGATTGCATTAACAATTAAAGAAGAATATCATAAGATCATTTTAACATACACAGAAAAAAATATTTGATACCAATTTACCATCCATTCATGCTTAGCAAACTCTAAGATCAGAAATAAGCAAAAAACAAACAAAAAACCCAACCCCACTCTCACCATTATTCTGGATGTTAATCCATTGCAGTAAAGACTAGAAAAAGAAAATGTAAAAAGACTTGAAAGGAGTAAATAAAATCTTCCTCACACACAGATAATATGATTAGGTATGCAGAAAACCCAAACAATCCTACAGATAAATCAATGGGATTGCTGAAACTTGATGGATAAAAAGGAATACAAAGTCAATACAAGAAAGGAGGAAAAGAGAGAGAAAGAGAAAAGAAGGGTCTACATTTAAAAACAAATACCTAAAAGGATGTATATACCCTCTGTGGAGAAAAGCATAAAATGTTATTTTAAGAAATCAAAGACCTAAAGAAATGGGAACATAGACACCATGTTCAAAGAATTGGAAGACTCAATATTGTAAATATGTCAATTATTCTCAAGCTGCTAAGATTTGATATAACATTTAAGGTAAAATATCAACAGGTGTGTGTGTGTGTGTGTGTGTGTGTGTGTGTGTGCATGGAAGTTGACAACCTGGTTCTAAAATGTATATAGAAAATGCAGAGATAAGTACACCCCTCAAAGATATGTCTGCAGAGGGAAAAGGTGGAAGGCCCTGCTTTGCCACTTCCCAGGACATATTATAAAGCAATAGTAAATAAGATAATGTGCTCTTGGCACAATGCTAGGCAAATAGGCCAACGGACCAGGATAGAGCCTGGAAACAATCACACATATATGGATGCCTGATTTATAGCAAAAGTGGTATGGCAGAGCAGTCTTTTCAGTCATTTTGTTGAGACTATTGAATATCCACATGGAAAGAGATGAAATCGGACTGCTTCCTCATAGTGTACCCCAAATCAATTCCAGCAGGATGAGAAAACATAGGAGGCTAATCTTTATAATTTCAGAGTAGTAAATGTTTCTTAAGTAAGACACAAAAACACTAACCTTAAAAGAAAAGACTGATAGATTAGATTATATTGAAATTACAACTTCTGTTAATCAAAAGATTCCACTACAAGAATGAAGAGCTAGGTCACTAAGTGGCAACTGGGGAAGAGTAATCAGGACAGTCACTGTGAGACGCCACTACGCACCAACTGGCAAAAATTAAAAATTCTGACAATGCCAAATATTAGCAAGGGTGTGTAGCAGAGGTAATAAGCAACCATGAGAATAAAAGGAAGATGCTATTAATACGAACTAACAACAGGCTTTTTAAGTACGGGCAGTACCAGAAAAACCAGGACTGGGATCACCTTAGAGAGGCATATACTATAGGTAAAGGGTCAGTTTATACATTTACTTTAGAAAATACCTTGGTATTATCTAGGAAAACTGTACATATTCTAAAACCTATCAATTCCACCTCTAGGCCTATATCCTACATGAATGTGTACTTAGGTGTAGCAGAATACACATGCAAGATTGTTTACAACAGCATTGTTCCAAACAGTCAAATGTAGAAACAACCCAAATACCTATTAACATTAAAGTGAACAAACTGTGAATGTTCACTGCAATACTATATATGGATAAAATGGAGCACAAAACAACCTGGATCAATCTCACAGACCAAAAGAGTATATACTGTATGATTCCCTTGAAATAAGATTTTAAAACACAGATAACACTGAATCATATTATTCAAGGATAACTATTTGGGTGGTATAGACATAAAAGCATGAAAGTGAGGTCTAGATTAAAATTAATCCTGAGAGAGGTAGGGGGTTGTGATCAGAAAGGGAAATGCAAGGGCTGTTGCGGTGCTGGAAGTTTTTGAAATTTCTTGATCTGACTGTAGTTACATGGTCGTTCACTTTACAATAATCCCTTAAGCTGTACAGTTCTGTATATGCATTTTCTAAATGTAATATAGCCTATAAAAAGATTAATTCTATGTGCAAGGCAGGTGTTTATATGTATTCATATATTTTATCTAGTAATTCTACTTCTAAAAATTTATTTTGAGGAAATAAAGCAAGCAGGGGTGTGAACAAGTAATTATGTATAAGAATATTGTTAATCATCACATTGTTTCTAATGAGGAAAAACAGAAAACAGTGGAAATATTCAGTAACATATCCCAATAGGGAAATTATTAAATTAAATATGGCACATGCATATAGTTTAGACATCTCAATGCAGCCATAAAAATATTGTACCTACATATTTAATGGTATAGCAAAATGTTTTAAATTATTAAATAAAAATAACCAGAAAACAAAATTGCATATATAAAATGATCTCAATTTAGTGGAACTATGACAATGAGTGTAAGGAGAAGAAAATGTTCTGAAATGTTCACTGATTAATTTTTACAAATGGTATTATTTTTGTCATTATGATTTTCCATAATTTCTTTTATCCTCACCCGAGGATATTTTTCCATTTTTTGTACAGATAGAGTGGGAGGGAGAGAGAGGAAGGGAGAGAGAGAGAGAAACATCGACGTCAAGGGACACATCGAGTGGCTGCCACCCGCACGACCAACCAGGGCCGGGGACAAACTGCAACCGAAGTACGTGCCCTTAGCGGGAACCGAACCCGGGTCTCTCCGGACCGCAGGCCGACGCTCTAACCGCTGAGCCAAACCGGCCAGGGCTGATTTTCCATAATTTCAAAGTTTGTATAAAGTATGTGTATTGTAAAAGTCGTCAACATTAAAAACTGCTTAAAGTCTTAATTTAATTTAATTATTTTTCAAATCCTCACCCGAGGATATTTTTCCACTTATCTTCAGATAGAGTGGAAGGGAGGGAGGGAGAAAGAGAAGAAAGAGGGAGAGAGAGAGAGAGAGAGAGAGAGAGAGAGAGAGAGAGAGAGACTTGGATGTGAGAAACACTGATTGGTTGCCTCCTGTATGATGGGGACCAAACCGCAACTGAGGTACATGCCGTTGACTGGAATCAAACCTGGGACTCTGGTCTACAGGCCGATTCTCTAACCGCTTAGCCGAACCAGCCAGGGCTATAGTTTTTACTTTTAAATTAACAAACTACTTCTTTTAAATAACAGAAAGTTAACTGAATTTTCTTTCTATTTTATGTGTACATAAATTTATTCAAGATTACATTATTGATTGAAGATCAGCTTTCATACACAAAAAAATTACCAGAGTGACTACTTCAAATACATTTTTGATAGCAGTCATCAGAATGTAGTTTGTTTTCAAATGTAGTATTCAAAGCTTAAAATCTATTATATATTGTAACATCTCAGTCTAGGGTTTGTTTTATGCAAAAATTGGGACACCTACATTTTTTAAAAAAGAATTGTTTATTGATTTTTTAGAGAGAGTGGAAAGAGAGAGAGAAACATCAATGTGAGAGAGCAACACTGATCAGCTGCTTCCTGCACGCTTCCCACCGGGGATGAATCCTGCAACCTGGGCATGTGCTCTGACTGGGAATCAACCAGCAACCTCTTCGTGCATGGGATGACACTCAACCAACTGAGTCATATGGGCCAGGGCTAAAATTTTTTTATACATGTCAAAATGATACTATAATTATAGTTAAAAAAAAATCCTCAAACTGCAACTATTTTTAAAATCTTTATTGTTGAAAGTATTACAGATATCCCTCCTTTTTTCCCTCATTGACCCACTCTCCTCTGTTCCCACCCCCTCTTGCAACTATTTTTTTTTATTGCCTTTTTTTTTTAATTCTCACCTGAGGACATTTTTCCATTTTTTGTTCAGATAGAGTGGGAAAGAGAGAGGAAGAGAGCGAGAAACACTGACGTGAAAGGGACACATCGAGTGGCTGCCACCCGCACGACCCAACCAGGGCTGGGGACAAACTGTAACTGAGGTACGTGCCCTTAGAGGGAACCGAACCCGGGTCTCTCTGGACCACAGACCAATGCTCTAACCGCTGAGCCAAACCGGCCAGAGTACAACTTTTTTTTTAAGGTAATTATATTTTGCTTGCAGATCCAAGAGTTTATCCACTCAAAACCCTTCTTCTATTTATCTCTATTTTAGTTTGTGCAGAAAAAAAGTTAACATACCAGGGCTAAACTACTATCTTTTGAAAAGCTTGAAAGAAAGCCCTGCTTACAAAGTTGGCTCTTGATTGGCATCTGGGAATTTGGATGAGTTCTTTCCCTCCTAACTGAAAAGAGTGGCTCATTGTGTCTAAAACTATCTTGTACAAACAATATGACTTACCCTGAACACCTGCTTTCTTACTGGGAGTCTGGAATGTGGTATGCACCGGGGGGCAGAGGGTGCCTACATGACAAGTTCCCAATAAAAACCCTGGGTGTTGAGTCTCTAATGAGCTTCCCTGGTTGGCAACATTTCACATGTGTCGTCACAACTGGTTGCTGGCAGAAGACCCTTCGCTAGAGCTTGTGCCTGGCTGCCCCTGATCTTCAAGTCATGTATCTTTTCCTTTTGCTGATTTTGCTTCATAGCGTTTAGCTGTAATAAATCATAGCTGTGAATATGACTCTATACTGAGTCCTTTTAGTGAATCATCAAAGCCAGGGGTGATCTTGGGGACCCCTGACACATAGTTCTTAAAACTAAAATGCAACTAAACATTTAATATAGTGATGAAGCTAGTCAAGAGAAATGTTTAATTTTAAAATGTTTATAATGACACAGCAGTTTTTTCTTTCCACTAGTATTTATCAAAGGCCTACATGGGCACTCAGCTAGGTCCTATCATATATCTTATCCTATTGAATTACCGTAAGTATCAAGTTTCTAATGTTTACTAGGACCAAAACAATATTTCCCAACCATTTCCTATTACCTGCAGTTAAGCAGGCATTCAATAAATAAGTGTTGAATGAATGAATAGCAATTTATATCACTACACATAAAAACAAAACAAAAAAAACAGATCAGACTAGCTATAAAAATATGTACACATCTTCATATAAATTAAAATGCTACAGTCTAGATTTTTCTTGCTCGATATAAAACAAACACATTTTTCTCTAAGTGGCAAGTTTGCTGGTAAAGTACTAATCAATTTTATTTTACCAGTATAAATGAATTCCACAAAAACTCGCATCTCCAAGCATAAATACCAGACCAAAAAAAATTAAATAAAATTAAAAAATAAAAGTGGCTTCAGTCTATTTATCTCGGTTGTGAGCTAAAAAATACAAACTGCTAATATTATTTTAAAAGATACAAACTACTGTTTTCATGTCAGATGTTTTAAATCCATATTTAATTACTGTAAAACTCTCCTGTGGTATATGCAATCATTCTATAATAAGGCAATTAAAATTCCTTGGCCAGGCAATTTAGGATTTTCAACTTAACTCAAGTATCAGACACTATTAAAGACAAGCTCAGATGTGTTACTTAGAAATAAACATTTAATTTGGGGAGAGGAGTATGACACAACACAGCCCTGTCTTCAAAATTGAACCTACATTTTAAAATCTGTTTCAGGAAATTGCTGCAGACTAGTCCAAATTTAAATGTAATCCCAAAGCAATGTGACATAGTGCAAACATATGTATATTTCCAACAAAACACTGTATGTGTTTGGCCCTGGCCGGTTTGGCTCAGCGGTTGGAGCGTCGGCCTGCGGTCCGGAGAGACCCGGGTTCGGTTCCCGCTAAGGGCATGTACCTCGGTTGCAGTTTGTCCCCGGCCCTGGTTGGTCATGCGGGTGGCGGCCACTCGATGTGTCCCTTTCACGTCGATGTTTCCCTCTCTCTCTCTCCCTCCCACTCTGTCTGTACAAAAAATGGAAAAATGTCCTCGGGTGAGGATTAAAAAAAAAAAATACTGTATGTGTTTGGAAAAATGACACCATAGTCTCTAAATAGTATTACCCCTATTTTAAAGGTCAATCATCTCTTGATCTCCTACTTCTGGACCCACATTTGTTGAAACTGAATATCTAGGGGTGGGGACTGGGTACATGTTTGTTTCACAAGCTCTACTCAGGATTTTCCAATGCTGAATTTTGAAATCTATTGCTCTAATCTTTTCTAGCCCTAAAATTCTGGTTCTGTGAGTCTCTGTGTTTATTTTGACCTGGGCCACGAGGCTAAGGCGTCTAGAATCCATTTTTTTTTATCCTCACCGGAAGATATTTTTCCATTTTTTTTTTTTTGTTCAGATAGAGTGGGAGGGAAAGAGAGAGAGGGAGAGAGAGAGAGAGAGACAGAGAGAGAGATACAGAGAGAGAGAGAGAAACATCGACGTGAAAGGGACACATCGAGTGGCTGCCACCCGCACGACCAACCAAGGCCGGGGACAAACTGCAACCGAGGTACGTGCTCTTAGCGGGAACCGAACCCGGGTCTCTCTGGACCGCAGGCCGACGCTCTAACCGCTGAGCAAAACTGGCCATGGCTAGATTCCATTTTTATCATCAGTGGACCTTCTTCGATATTTTTCCAATAACAGGTTGATTACTCCTAGAAGTAAAGGGATTTTGCCTAAGATTATAGCTACTCCACGTGTTGGGAGGCATTTGCTGTTTCCGACTGGTAATTGTAGGCATTTGCAGGTACTTGTGAGCCTGGTGAATAATGCTAATTTTGACTTCTGTAATCGCTGTCACACCCACTATTGTACAAGTTTCCTGAAGGAAAGGGCAAAAGGGGTTTTGGGGCTTCTCTCTTTAAAGTCGGAGGAGCAAGAAGAATGGCTGCTGGGGATCTGGGGAAGCTGTACCCCCTAGCCTGCCAGTGTAATGAAGTGCTCCTTTACAATTTAACTGTGCATCTTTGGTTATCTCGCTGACATGTTACAACAATTTGAGTAAGCTTTAAACTGATAAACCATTTGCAATATAACAGGTATCAACTTGTATTAAGGATTTTTCTAACATGATTAGGCTACATAATTTCATGACTTCAGTTTAGGAAAAACAAAGAAGAACTGGTTACAGACACTCTGTGTCAAAGGCAGATATGGATGCTATATTGAGAAACTCACTGATAACCCAAATATATTGTTTGGTTTAGCCTTTTCTCCAACTATATCACAGCTGTTTCCAAGTAGCCAACAAATTAGCAAAGTCAACTGACTCTATTTCATTTGTTTCCCCTTTCCTTGTCCACTCTGTATTGGTGTCATATCATAAAACTATGGAAAGGATCCATATTATGCATAACTTGAGCAATAAGTCCCTGAGTACTGGAGGTAATTCTATTCTACTGCCAGAAATATGGAACTAAATTCGGGACTAACTCCATCTACATGCAGCTTGATAAGCAATCTCTTACCTAGCCAGTAGGTGGAGGCACACACAAACTACTACTTTGCTCTTTGATCCACTGGACCTTAAATCTTGTAGTAAATTCATGGTTTTGATTCGTTTGTCTATTTGTTTTAAACCCAGGAGGATCAAACAGAATGCAAAAAACTTGGGTGAATTTATGAAAAATCATGATACAAAAAACAATTTTACATTTCAATTTTGTTTCTGACCCCTTTGAAAAACAATGAAGTACTTTTAACTATGAATTTATAATCTACTTCCAGATCCTTAGAGTTATAAAAACAATTCTAAATTTAGAAAAATGTCCTTTAAAATTCATGTTCAATCAGGGAAAACTTAACATCAATTGAATATATGATATCAAGACATTATTATTGATTTTGCTAGGCATGACAATAGTATTACTATTTAAATAAGTCCTTAACTGTCAGAAATACAAACAGGAGAATTTATAGTTGAAATGACACTGCTTTAAAAATCTCCAGGAGATAAAAAAGACAACAGTAAAGGATAGGTAGGAAAAGCATAGCAAAATGTTAATAATGGTTGAAGTTGGGTGACAGGTACACTGAGGTTCATTACAGTACTCTCTTTTTATTTAAAAATCTTTTTATTTAAAAATTCCCCAAAAAGGTTAAAAAATAGAAATTTATGTTCTAGTGATTTGGGTTAACATTGGGATTAGGTGTTATTAGGACAGGTAAATATGCAATTTTAATGAGGTCTCATCTCAATGTATAGCCACTGATGAATTATTTCAAATGAATCATATAAAATAAGCTATATACAACCTCATACAGATTCCACACTGAAAAATTAAAACTAACCTGTTCAATCTATTGAAAACATTATCTTATAACTTTAGAGTACTTTATCATTTTATGAAAAGTAAATTCACATAGTTTTCTCATCTAGTTCTTATAATCTTATGAAGAGAAGATTTTAAGAGTAAGACACCTGAGTCTCTAAAAGACTTGGCCAAAGTCACATTATTAATAAAAATAACATAGTTGGGATACTAAAACAAGTTTTATGACACCAAAGACCACTGTCTCTCTACTGCAGTTAGAACTTTTTGAAACAAATAGCAGACAGGATGAAATTTAAACAAATTTTTATATTTTGCTTTCTGTGCTCACTACTTTATGGTATATGATAAACCTATTTTTTTAGTTGTCTCAGTGAATAAAAATTTGGACAGAAACATTTTTTTACGTATGTTTTTATTGATTTTTTAGAGGAAGGGAGAAGGAGAGAGAGATAGAAACATCGATGTGAGAGAGAAACATCGATTGGCTGCCTCCTGCAGGCCTCCTACTGGGAATCAAGCCTGCAACCCAGGCATGTGCCCTGATTGGGAATCTAACAGGGACCTCTCAGTCCATTGAGCCATACTGACTGGGCCAGAAACATATTTCTTGAATAAAGAATAAAATTTAACCAGAAACAGTGATTAAAAGAATTATAATATCACCCTGGCTGGTGTGGCTCAGCTGGTTGGAGCATGATCCTGAGCACCAAAAGGTGGTGGGTTAGATTCCCAGTCAGGGCACATACCCAGGTTGTGGGTTCCATCCCCAGTTGGGAGGCAGCTGGCCGATCAATGTTTCTCTCTCTCTCTCTCTCTCTCTTTCTGTTTCTTTTTCTAAAATCAAAAGGGGAAAGAAGAATTATAATATCTTAAAATTGGAAGGGACATTAGAGGCCCTCTCTAGTCCAAAATTAACACCTTATCTTCAGCTCCCCTGGATGGATCCAGCTTCAGCTTAAGTATTTCTAGTGAAGAACGCATACTCTGTGAGACAGCCCATTTCCTTTATGTAGTTAGTCTAGTCACTACAGTTTTTCTTTTCTTAGAGGTGAAATCCACCTGCCATTTGTTGATTTTAGTTACAACTCTGATCCTACACTGAATAAATATATAATCTTCTTACAGAGGACCATCAATTTTCTGTTGTTTTTAATCCTCACCCAAGGATATTTTTCCACTTTTAGATAGAGTGGAAGGGAGGGAGAGAGAGAGAGAGAGAGAAACATCAGTGTAAGAGAGACACATCTACTGGTTGCCTCCCGCACGACCCTGACTGGGTCAGGGGATTGAACCTGCAACCCAGGTTCGTGCCCTTGACTGAGAATTGAACTCTTCAGCCCACAGGCCGATGCTCTAACCTCTCAGCCAAACCAGCCAGGGCCAGATGATAATCTTTTAAATAACTGAAGACATCCCCTGTATCCTACCATGGGTTTCTGCTCTGAGGACTCTTTCAGCGGAAAAGGAAAACCAATAGATTCTTGGGTAACTAAAGCCTCCCAACCTTTTCAATAGCTCTTCCATGCCAGTGGTCTTAAAACTGGGACCTGAGTACCTCTGGGAGTACCCAAAGTCCTTTCCAAGGCATTAGGATATTTTTAAGGCAATCAATTTCTATCTCTTCACTTACCATAATTTGGTCTATCAAATCTATGGTTTGCTGCTTTTCCTTTTACATCTCCACTCACAGGAACCCATCTTAACTGACAAACCACTCACGTATCCTGTGAAGCCTGCCTAGTTTCAAAGAGACAACAGAGGAATGGAATGCAAATCCCCTGAGGGAAGAAGAGAACCTTGAGAACAAAACAGAACTTGGGAAAGAAAGGGGAGAGCCATCTTATTTCATCCAGACAATATATTCATAGCAAAGCCTGATCCATTTTAGATTTAGAAATCAATAGTAACATGATTGTCACAAGGATGTCTATTAACACTTGAATTTTATTTGAAAAATGAAGTCAGATTTTTTTCTGTCAGAAAGCGAGTCGGATTTGGCTCACTGGATTGACAACGATGACTAGCTTTGCCATTTAGGTTACAGAGCAGATCTAAGTTGAGATAAAAGTGCAGCTCTACAGTTTTGATGAAGACATTTCAATAATATACGAAACACTGAAAATTACAACCTCACGATAAAAGTTTTTATGTATCAACTTAAAAATATGTGAGGAGGTACATAGTTTTCAAAATTCTTTTAGTAGCTTTGTCAACTCTATGACAGAATTTCTAGGCTCTTTCCCACTCTGGCTATCTCCTTCGGGAAGCATGCCAGTAGCCTGCTTACTATGAACATGCCAGGAGAATGAGCAATATACAATACAGTGAAAACACAGCTTGGTTCTGAATACTATCTACTTATAATTAATGTAGTCAAAGGTTCCATTCAGCGATGTTAAAGTTCTGTTGCCACAACTAAAACGTTTACATCTTTTTCACCTAAACAGTTACAACTAAATTCACAGTGAATTTACACTTCCATATTGAATGAATAAGTTTATATTAACTGGCCTTAAATGTCATCTTCTGGTTTTAGCTTCTTTGCTGCTAACTTGTAACATACTTAAAAATTTTGATCTAGATATTCAATGTATTAGCTAGCCCTCTGTGGGAGTAGCTTTTGACAGAGTTCCCAGTGATCACCACCTTCTGGTATTCACACCCTTGTGTAATCCCCTCCCCCTGTGCGTGGGCTGGTTCTAGTGACTTGTTTCTAACTAATAGAATATGGCAGAATTGGTGGTGTATGATTTCTGAGATTAGGTTACAAGACTGACTTCAGTTTTGTTTGTACTCTTGTCCTCTTGCTTGTTCATTCTGATGAAGCCAGCTACCATGTTGTGAGATGCTCCATGGAAGGACCCAGTTACATGGAACCTAGGGTGGCCTCAGGCCAACTACTCATGAGGAACTAAGGCCCTCGGTCCAATGTCTGCTGCCAACAACCATGTGAGTGAGTTTGGAAGCAGATCTATCCCCAGTGGAACCTTAAAATGACTATAGTCCTGGCCAACTCCTTGATTACTAATTTGTGAGAGACCCTAATCAAAGTCACTGATTAAAATTTGAACACAATAGGATGGCATCCCATAAAGGACATAGTCTCTGGACACAATCATCCAACCAGCTATAAAATTATCCAGTTGTCCTATCTTTCGCTCACATTTCTCTATCTTACTGACAATACTTCTATGGAAAATACGTCAAGTGGCTTATTGAAATCAAGATACACTATAATATGTAGAATTTCCCTTATATGCCAATATAGTGATTATATCAAAAGAAGAAGTTAAGTGTGTTATTACTTGTTTTTAATTGCTAGATAGGCTTGCTACATGGAGGCCTCTGGTACCATCCTACTCCTCCTCACGAAGACTCCTAAGAATCAGAATTTTCTATTTTGGGGCCTGCTATCTCTCTGAATTCTTTCTTTTTAGAGCCTCTTCTCCAAAGAATGCTAAAAATGTGAGAGTAACTAAATATGACCACCTTTTGCTTCCTCAGCTACTGTGAACCTGAAGATGAGATAATCCTTTTATTCTTATTACTTTAGGTCTTTCTAAATAGATGAGTTCACAACTATTGTTAAATTTTAAAAGAAGGTATTAGTGTTATCCAAAACCAACATTGCTTAAAACTTTAACCCTTAAGAAAATAAAATGTACACTCACAATTCAAAAACCATGTAAAGCATTCCATCTGAGCTATATGTCTCCAATAACTCTACAATGTGTGGATGTTTCAGCATATGACAGATACTGGCTTCCCGCTTTAGATCTGCAAAACAAACACACAACATACTTTGTTAGGTAGGAACAAAAGACAATCAGAGTGAATAATGAGTGAATGGATATGATCTATGGTAACATGAAGACTTCTCTAACTAAAGAGATGAAATCCCCCATTTAAGCTAAGCCTAACTTTTTACCCTTCAAAATCTATGACGCTAACTTTTTCCCTCTCTTTTGCCACCTTAAATCTATATACATTATAGAGTCAGCCCTTGTTAATAAAAAATGTAAATAGCACAAATAAAAACTTTCCCCAAACTCTTATAAGCAAGTTTTGAAATTTATAATTTTTTTTTAACTTGGTTTCTTATTTATTTATTCATATTATTTTTCTCCAATTTTTATTAATTTATTTTTTGTTACAGATATTTCTCCTTTTATATAATTCTTTTTAAATCTGCTAATAAGGAACTCAATTTGCTGTTTTGAATTTTACTTTTTCTTAGTTTTCCTTAAAATGGATAAGAATATGTTTATTCTTCAGCCTAAAATTTATAGACACACATCAGAGAAGTTATATGGGATAGTGGGCAAAAAGAGTATGCTTTAAACAGAAAAGACACTACTCGCAGAGTCAAAGTCAGAAATTTTTTTTACATCATCTACAAAACATGTTGGATAATTCAGCACACTACCTACAGTGTAATTCTGAAGAACAAATTCAGATAATGTAGGTAAGACCAGTGTGTAAGTTCTACAATACTATTTGGAAAATATCATCATCATTATCTGAAAACAGTTTGGTTATAAATATCACCTATCATGTCTACATGGAACAAGATAATTAAAGCCTTCCTGTGCTAATAAGTGCTGGAGTTTCACCTGTTCAGATGAATAAAATCCAATATGACATTTTTATATTTGGAAGTAGAAGGGGCATAGGTAAAAAACAAAGGGTAAGGATACATTGCCCAAAGCAAAGGAGATAACATTATCTTCTCTCTGATTTATTAATCCAACTTAGTCTTGTCAACAAGAACAATGGCTGCAGAGGGAACCATAGAAGACTTTACATAAGGGTAGGATGAAGAAAGCAAGTCAGTAATTTAGACAAGAGAAGCTACCAGAAAAGGAAGAGTCAATAACACAACATTAAGGAAATCAAGGAAAAGAGGGAATTAAGGCATGAGTAGTTGGAGAAGGCAGAGAAAAGGCTGTAAGATTCAGCCAGAAAGACCATTAGCATTCTGGGCAAGATAAAGTTCTGTGGAGATGTCAGGTTTGAGGTCAGAATGCAGGAGACAGTTATGTAATAATAAATTAAAGTTTATCATGTCTCTCACTGGGTTAAGTACTTAATATAGTCATTGTCATACAATGTCCTAACAACCCTGTGAGACAGGTATTTTACAGATGAGGAAACGGGCTTAGAAATGTGTTCCAGATCACATAGCTATGACAAAGGGTAGCTTTGAGCCCTGGCCTCTCCAAGGCCATGATGAGGGCTTTCAACATGATCAGATGAGAAGAATCTGGCAGTAGGAAAGGAATAGAAGGGTCAAAGGAGGTTTGATTGATTGTTTTTGCTGTTGTTTTACAGGGAACACTCAGTATGTTTGTAAGTGGCAGTGAGGAAAAGCCCGCAGGATCTACACTCAGGAAACCTGGTGCCAGCCCTGCCTCTATCACTGCAACATGCCAGCCAACTGATAACCTCTACAAACGCCTTCCTTACGGCAGATGAAACGGGGGAGGCAGTAGGCGACGTGGGACCTGCAGAGTCTGCTAAATCGACTTCAGAGGGCACTGGTAGGATTCAAATGAGAAAATGGATGTGAAAGGACTGTGTGGGGCGCAGAACTATGGGGCTGAGGGGTAAGGAGGCTCAGTGCTCAGTGTAAAGGAAGAGATCAGAGGTACGGGAAGGATGGTATGCAGCTCCTGACGTGGATGGAAAAGTCCTTCAGGGGAGGGGAAGTGTGAATCAGGTGTGGGTTTTGTGCTGGGAAGTCATAACTAGGAGGAAGGCTTTTAAAGTGTGCTGGAGGGCCAGGCTGAAGCCAAACAACATAAATCAGATGCCTGCAGTTTTTCTCTCCCTTCAAGAATGTTGCTATTAAAAGCTTAGGAGTTTTATTACTTATTTTTATGTTTGCCTCTAGCTTCTCATTTTATTAGAAGTCACCCTTTTAATATCTTCTGTTTCCACCTTAGTTTCTCTCTTTCCATTTCTTCCCATTCTGATATAAAAGCTGATTTTAACTTAATGCTCTGACACTGCAGTCAAGAAGTAAACAGAGATTTAGTGTTTGACACACTAAAAAACTGGTCTTTTCTTCTGTTTTCAGTTTATTTTTTATTTTGCCCCTTTCCTGTAACGACAGGGTGTTTCAGCCCCTACACTCACCATTTGCCATATGCCACATCTGTTATACCAAGACTGAAGGCAGACAGGAAGGCACAAAAGAACCTTCCATTAGAACTTGTGCATTACTGCTTGGTATGTGGCTGAAAACGCCCCCCGTTTAGTCACTACTATTTACCTGTCTTCAAAACGGAGACAGAATTGCTGGGGACACTGCCTTCAAAGACTAAAACCATTTAAATGTCACCAAGTCTGACATTTCAGTGACTAAAATCAGAACACCAATTGAGTAGCACAAAACTAAACATAAAAATATATTTGAAATTATAAGAGCAATGACCCGTCCGACCGGTGTGGCTCAGCGGTTGAATGTCAACCCATGCACCAAGAGGTCGTTGGGTCAGGACACATGCCCAGGTTGTGGGCCCGATCCCCAGTGGGGGGCATGCAGAAGGCAGCCAATCGATGCTCTGTCTCATGGATGTTTCTATCTCTCTCTCCCTCTCACTTCTTCTCTCTCTAAAGTCAATAAAAAGAAAAGAAAAAAAAAGAGCAATGATGTATAAGTTGGCTTCTATCTACAATAACTGTGGTACCATTTTCCGTAATTCAAGTATCGATTAAATGGGTATATTAAAAATCCCAAATAGAAAATCATTGTTTAAAAAATACAAACATATTATATATATGCATTTTAACTATAGATTCCAAGAATATTAAACTTGGAATGTTTGTTTTAGATGTAAATGTTAATTAAATATATATGTGTTAAGTGCTATTAATTCCTTGCTGATATAGCAAACTAAAAATAGTGGAGGCATACGTCGTTTTTTTGGACTTTGATTTATTGCAGTTCACAGATGTCATGTTTTTTTACAAACTGAAGGCAAGATCCACCCCCCGCCCCCAAGCACAAAGCATTGCTTTACTGCAATGCTCCTTTTATTGTGGTGGCCTGGAACCAAACCTGCAATATCTCCGAGGTATGCCTGTTTTTGCCTACTCATGAGGCAGAGTAGGAAAGAATGAGAAAGTAGGTGGTAATAATATGATTTGAAATAGAGAGTATCTGACTGCTTAGAGATATTAGCACAGAACATTCCTGTGGGTGACCTGACACAGAGTTACCATAGGTATTTGGAAGTGTTACTTTGTCTCCAGTTAACTGGTAACTCTCTCCACGGTTCCTTGTGCTTTTTCATTTTCTAATTTCTCAGGGAAATTTTAGAAGACTTAAAAATAATCTATTTCTATTTTTAGTGATCTTATATTTAACTACATGCCTATATTTTATCAATTTACTTCCGTTTAAAAGGGGCGCTAGTAGTATGGAAAGCAGTATTTAATTTTCTGACCAAAATTGGAGAAACACACAGATCAAATCAACTGGCTACATGTCATTATTTTTCTACTTCCATTCCTATTACCACTATTACTAGTTTCCTAAGACATTTAGGCCTAAATTTTTTTAAAAAGAATTTTCCTGGAAAGCACTTACTTATTCATTTCACTATTAGTTGTTCTTGTGACAAAATTCTTCACACTGTCTTTTAAAAGTTGGATGCTACTTTCAGAGTGCCACAATTCTGCCAACTTAATTTGACTATAGGTCAAAAATAATTCAGGTATTTACGAATATTTAAAGGAATGATTTCTGATATTCTTAGCACTGGATTAGCAATCTTGACCTCAGTATATAAAAGATCTAAATTTATGTTAGCTTGCCCAGAACCATTCAGTAGGAATTTAGATTGGCACCATCCAATAGAAATATATTGTGAGCCATATATAAAATTTAAAATTTTTCAGTAGCCACATTAAAAAGTAAAAACAGGCAAAATTTATTTTAACATATTTTATGTAATCCAATATATCCAAAGTATTATTTCAACATATAATCATATTAAAATTATTAATGAAATATGGTATTCTCTTTTTGTACTAAGTCTTTGAGATCCAGTGTGTGCTTTATACTTATAGCACATTTCAATTTGTACCAACCATATTTCCAGTGCTCAAGAGCTACAGGTGGCTAGTGTCTACCAAATTGGAATGGCATCGTTCTACATAAATTTACTCTCTCAATATGAATTCTTCTGCATTTTTTATATAGATATTTGTAAAGTTATTCAAAAAAGAATTTAAACTAAAACAGACATGTTTTTATAAAAAATTACTTCCATGGAGGGAAATGCTATAGCTTCTTCGAATAACCTAATTCCATCACTTAATAATTAAACCTGGAATTTCTTCACTATTTTTAATCTCCATCCTTTAATTTTTAATTAGCTTATCTTGCGTAACCTGCCAAACACGGAAAAGGTAGTCAACATCCACTGTATAGTAGTCCTTTTTACACTTCAAAATTTATTGAATGACCTTAGACTGTGCAGTGCATCATTTGTTTACCACATAGCATTTGAGATTTTAAGTGCCCCTCTATACGTCCTTATTTAATAACTATAATAACCCTTCAAGATAAATATATTTATTTCTACCTTACAGAGGAAGAAACTGAGGCCTCAGATTCAGTGAGATTAAGTTACTGAAATCACACAGTAGTAAGTAGAGGAAGCAGGACTAATAACTGAAGTCCAGTGCTCTTTACATCACACCACAATGGCTCCTGGGGTTGTGTAGTTGCTATGTGTACCCTTAAGATCCAATCACACAACAGTGCTAATGTGGTAACACTGGCTTCAGTGAGAAGTTATCAAGACTGCTATAGAACTAGCTATTTCAACTGCACTGTCATGATCAGAAACTAGACAGTTATCTTTTCCTGACAAATAACTAAGTATTCTCACTAGCTTCTATACAATTTCCAGGCTGTGTCAGAAACTCAATAGTTAACAAAATTCACTAAAAGCTGACCCAGCCTTCAAATGCACATAAAGAATATTCTAATCTAATCTAGTCATAGAAATAATTAGGACAAGTATTAATTGGTTTATTTAAATCAATATTAATTAAAAATAATTAAATGAAAGTCATTATTGACTCAACATTTTTTCCTTGGTGTACTGAAATTAATGACAATATAATATTTTAAGAAAAAAAACCAAGCAGAGCCTTGGAAGAATTGTACAGTGTGGGACAAAAGTAAGTTTACAGTTGCGAGTATGCAAAGCCTAGTTTACTTTGGTATTACTATTTATTAATCACTGTACTATTTTCCACATGAACAACTGTAAACCTACTTTTGCCTTACCCTGTAGTAGCAAAGTCAAATTCTGTTGCTGAGTTCCACCTTTATCTAATAATGAATTTGAAGGCTAAAGATCCCAGCTGTCTTTGGCAATCATACAGGTCAGGTTGGCTTTAATGAGGCTATCTTCCTGTAAATCAGGACAGCTGACCTTCTCAACTAGTGGATGGCCAGAGAGACCCAGACAGGCCCATACACCAATCTGGGTTAACTGCAAACTATGTCTCTGAGCTTTTACACATTTTACTACCTCCCTATACATTTTATTATCTTGTTTCACATACAAAGAAATCAAAGCAGCTTCTAATTTCTTTGAATTATTGCCCATTAAAACCAAACCATGGAAGCAGCATACTACTAACTGAGAATGTATGTTTGATTGTTACAAAATTTTTTCTTAAATAGTCAAAAGTATTAGTTAGAAATCAATCTTAACTGCATTAAACATTTACAGATTAATGGGGTTTGTTAATGTATATCCCAAAGAAGTTTCAGTTCTGATAAGTGTAATGTATGTATTAAAGCCGCCTGCCCAGTTGAATACCAAATTCAAACTAAATTCAACATTATATATATATGAACAACTGTTAGCTGTAAAATATAATAAAGCCAATTACTGTAAGAACTACTTTTCTTTTCTCTCACTCTTCATTAGAATGGGGTTGGAAAATAATTCTCTAAAGTACCATTTTAAAAACTCCAGGGCATTCTTAATCAATAATGAAGGACTATAAATCATTGGGCTTACTAATCAGATATTAATATAGATTATAGGTGACCTCAATGATCTTTACTAATATTTATCTTCTGAGGTGTTAAAATGTCCTGAAAGAAGGGCATTCGCTTAAAAGGCATTTGTGGATAAGAGCCAGTATTAGGTTAAAAAGAAATCAAATCATTTGTCTTTTAGAAGATATAGCTCTGAGTCTCCTATTTAAGTTGTTACTCAGCCATGAATTTGGTGAAAATCTTTTTTGGACTTAACTAGTAAAATAGAAAGATGTTAATTATATGGATAAAGGATAAGGCAGAGGTGACTGAAATGCAAATCAAATAAAGTTCCAGCATTAGAGTTTTTCTCAAACATATGAATGACCATCATTAAGATCCTAGTTTGTACATGATAAAAACAGAAATAACAATGTCCTAAACATTTCTAGAAGGTACGATTCTTGTGTTGCTTCTCATTTTGGGAAATGTATATCAAAAAGCTTTCCAAAAAAGGGAGAAAGATGGGGCATTTTACTATTATGAAAACTGGACACCTATTTCAAAATGGCACTTTTAACTTTGTAAAAGAAAATTGAATACCAGTTTGTACCTCAATACTTTTCAATATTAAAGCTTTAAAAAAATGACATGTTAGATAACATGAAGGAACATTGTGGGATGACAGAGTATATGTATTTGTTAAAACTCATTTTACCTGTACACTTAAATAGGTTCATTTTTTTGTGCATACATTTTTATTCAATAAAGTTAAAAAATGTTACTGCGATAAGACAGGAATTCGACTAATATGTCTAAGTCAAAAATGTTATTCACATACCTGTATTTTATACTTTTCTAATTAAGTTATCTATATTCTATTTTTATTTATTTACTGATAGCCAAGTAGTTCAACAAGGTTATGTGACAGGATAAACTTCCTTACTATTCACTTCCGCCCACACCTCTTTCTTCCAGGATGAGGTTAGCTCAGGAAATATTACCAGCAGGACCAAAAGTCTCTCCAGAAAGCAATTTGTAGTGTCTTAATATATAAATAAATGAGTGACTGAGGCCAAGATTCTCTATGGCATAGTGAAATAATTATCAAAGTTTTTTTTTTTTTCCCCCATCCTCACCTGAGGACATTTTTCCATTTTCTGTTCAGATAGAGTGGGAGGGAGGGAGGGATGGAGGGAGGGGGAGAGAGGGAGAGAGAGAGAGAGAGAGAGAGAGAGAGAAACATTGACGTGAAAGGGACACATTGAGTGGATGCCACCTGCATGACCAACCAGGGCCGGGGACAAACTGCCCTTAGCGGGAACCGAACCCGGGCCTCTCTGGACCACAGGCCGACGCTCTAACCGCTGAGCCAAACCAGCCAGGGCAATTATCAAAGTTTTCAAAAATAATGTGGGTTTCCCTATCCAGCAGTAGAATCTTTTTGTCAACGAATCTCACAAAAATAGTAAAAAACAAATTCATAGTAAAAATTAAGTACTAATGTGGGACACATTTAGAAAAGAATCAGTAAAAACAATAAGCCAGCTATTTTGATAAATAATTTGAAATTAGGGATTATGGTTAACCCTGCAGATTCATGGCCTCAATCACCAAATTATCTCTATATTTTATTTTGTTGGTCCACTGCCCAAATCCTGATTTATACAGATAGCTGCAAATGGATATCAGGAGCATGAAATTTAAATAATTTGCCTTGTAATCTTAATTTTAAAACAACCAATCAAAAAGCTTCAAAGAGTAGTAATATGATTTTTGTTTTGATCTAAAGCAGAGTCACCGGTAGTAGTTGAGAGTGGTAGAGAGGATATTTTTTTGTACATAGTGAAACTATGGATTAAGAGAAACATCAGGAATTCTGAAAAGGCCATTATTTCTCCTTGTTTCAGTAAAATTTTAAGTAAATAATATACTGCTTTCACTTTAGAATACACTGTCTTCCTTTAATGTTTTCTACAAAACGAGGAGGCAGCATATTTAAATACCTGAAAATGTGACAGCTATTTTTAACTTATTTGGGGCCAGAAACCATTTTATAAATCTGTAAAAGTGATAGATGCTCTGCCCCCAAAGATTTTACAGCACAATGTAAGGGAAGCACAAAATCCCAAGAGACTGATCTAGATACTGATGTCCAAGGATTAAGATCATGACAGATAATCATCTAACCCATCTCCTTGAAGCCACAAGAGCACTTTTGAGACTGAGAAGCCAGAAAAACTAGTGTCTCCTTGTATATCCAAATAATGAGCACATTTTGAAGATAACTATTAGTAGACAAAAAACAACAACATAAGTATATCCCCCACGTCATTTTAGCTTCTGCCCCAAACCTAGCACTTTACTGTGAGAAATGCATGAAACTATCATAAAGTGTGTTTTTCTTCTTCTTTTTTTCTTTTTGAAAAATTCCAGAAAGTTCCCTTTGGGACATTCAATGTGGCCCAATGTCCTGTTTCCCATCTTGATATCAAAACAATATAAATTGGTTACTTATCAGAGTATGTTTACATACATAATAAATATAGTTTACATTTATGCTAAGGGTTTCCCCTATTTGTTGTAGGCTAAATGCCTGAATACCTATTTCCTTACTCTTGAAAGAATTTACATTTATAATCAACCTGCTTTCTTTCTTGATTTTTTCTCAACAGCTCTTTTGCCATTTCATCAAACTTGGAATGGGTAAAACATGTTTCTCTTCAAGAGAGAAGCAGAGGCTTCTAGCATCTGATTTGCACAGAGTTGAGTGCAATCTCAGCAAGGCAGGATGTTCAGAGCCAGTGAAAAGAAGTAGAAGGATGCCCTGGCTGGTTTGGCTCAGCGGTTAGAGCGTCAGCCTGCGGACCAAAGAGTCTTGGGTTCGATTCCAGTCAAGGGCACATGCCTCGGTTGTGGCGCAGTCAGGGCCCTGTGGGAGGCAAGCAGTCAATATGTCTCTCTTGTGTCGATGTCTCCCCCCCCCCCCACTCTATCTGAAGATAAATGGAGGAATATCCTCGGGTGAGAGAAAAAATAAAAAAAGTAGAAGGAAGTCAGGCAGGGCCTTAACCTCTCTTCACTTAAGCATCATTTGTCACTTGGTAGTGACAAAAAACCTAATTAATGTCTCAATATTATGAGAAACAAAGACAATCAATGCCTTATTTAGATAATGTTTTCTTTTTGAATATAAGTGACTTTAACAGAAAGGGTACCAACTCAGGGACCTTCCAGCTGTAACACTGAAAGTTCTCTATCCTGTGAACCTGTCCTCAGTCCTAGGCACCCTATGTCCACAGATCTGGCACTTATCCTTTTAAATGTTAACTCTCTTCCGCAGGTCTGCACTTATGATATAATAGATAGAGCAATAGACTTGTAGTCAAAAGGACCATCTTTAAATATTGTCTCCATCACTTAGTAGCTGTATAACCTTAGAGCATTAGTTCATAGAGCATAGAAAGAGTCAGTGAATAGCTCCCACACCGGGTTGTAGTTTGCCCTTGATAATTAATAAAGGACATGAAAGTGTTTGCCATGATGCATGACACAGAGCATATGCACAACTTTTGTTTCCTTTCCCCCTGACCACTTTTGGTGGAAATAAATTTTTCTTACCTTTATCAAATGTCAATCGAACCAAGTTTGATGACAAGAAATTGGCAATGTGAACATCCAGTTATTAAACTATACTGCTATATAGTTCTAAACCTACTTTAATTTGCAGTTTTTCATCTACAATTCTTGGAGGAATCATGTAATATAGCTCACAAAGAACTGAATCTGAAGTTAACCATGAAATTGCTTGGAAAACAAGTAAAAATCAGGTACAGCTGAAGTGTCTAATAATAATACGGACACTAGTTACAAAAGTAAAACAGCGTCCACATAGCTGCATGGGTGTGGCCTACTGACTACCAGCATCGCTATTCTTCCAGACAGCTCCTGGAATCATCCTCAGATCAACTACTACTTCTCTTCCAATTCCTATATGCAGCTGCCCAAACCTGTCCACTCTATTTCTGCACACCTGTCAAACAATCTGCCCCTTACTGCTCTTACCCTAATTTCAGCCCTCATGGATTCTTGTGTGATCACAGTAAAGATCTTTTAATGGATTCTTTGCTTCCACTTCCTTCTTTTCATTCTTCTCATTAAATTGTCATCATAGTTTTACTCTAAAACAGGTATTACCATATTACTCCCAAAACCTCTGTGCTCTCCATGCCATATACCAAGATGCATAATCCCTCAGCTTGGCTTTGAAAGCCTTCCGAAACGTATTTTAAGTCAAGTAACTTAACTGGGGTCCACAGAGCTATTTAGAAACATAAGTGAAAATAGAACCTAGTTTTCCTGTTTCTTAGTCAAGTAGTGTAGGTTTATTTTTTTTTCTTCTTTTTTGTTGTCACTCATATTACATTCCTTTCCAGCTTCTTCCATCAACCTCCCTGACCCCCATCCTGAACTACCTGCAGCTTGTGCACCCCTATGCTCTCTATGCTCCTGAAAATGCTGCTCCCTCTGTTTGACTCCACGTGCTGCCTTCTCCGCTGCTAAATTCCAACTCATTCATCAAAATTACACTCACACTTTGTCTCAAAGTTCTCCTTAACATTCTCTCCCCAGTTGAGGTAGGCTACCCTGCTATGATCTAACATCACCCCTTATACAGGCCTCAATATCTCAGCATTCACCAAATTTTCCGACTGCTGATGATTTACATTCCTGCCAACTCTGTTGAAGGCAGCACCAAACACTCAGAACTCATTTGATCAATGTCTGTTATATCTTCTTTCTCACATCCAAGTATATATATCACCAACCACAGAGCACTAGAAATGGGAGGGACAGTAATAGAGCCATTGTCACATGCTCCCCTCTATCCTCACATTTTACTCATATGGGAAATGAGGCCATAGGAAGGCAAGTGACATGCCCAAAGTCATACAGCTAGTTCACAACACAACTGGAAGATGAACCCAGGTCTCTGATTCCCATCTAGCAATCTTTCTGTTAACACATACCCTACTGGAAGAGGACTATAAATGTCCAATATTTGAGGCAATCTACATTCACACTGACTAAAGAATTTTCAGAGAATGACCAAAAAAAAAAAAAGCCATCTGCTTGCATATAGCTGGGTGTTAATGTTATTCTGTAGTGTGTTACCACGACTTAAAATAAAAAACTTCAAGGTACTCCTATTACTAAATACATTAGTTTTAAACAAAAGTAATATATGTCTAACATTTCTATGTCACTGCATAGTATATGTACTAGGTTATTTCATATCACAAATTATATAACCAAAAGGTCTTGTTTTGAAAAAATAATTAAGATTTAAAGTTTTATGTAAATTCAAACTATTTTAAAAATATTTTTATTGATTTTTCTAGAGAGAGAGATGAAAACATTGATGCGAGAGAGACATTGATCAGCTGCCTCCTGCACGCTCTGCCACTGGGGATGGAGCCCGCAACCCGGGCATGTGCCCTGACTGGGAATCAAACTGGGACCTCTCAGTCCGTGGGACGATGCTCAATCCACTCAGCCACACCAGCCGGACTAAACTATTTCTTAAATCCATTTCTATATGTAGATCTGGTCTTTGGTTAATTATTCAGAAATAATTTAATTTTACTAGATTAAATAATATCAACTCTGAAAGAAGTAGGTTTTTGAAAAGAACACATATAATTTACTTCCACTAGAGGACACTAAAGATCATATAGCTATATAGACAAATCCTATAACCAATAGGATTTAGTTTGTCTGGATATAGACAATAATATTATTGGTCTTGATAATATAATACACAGATGAAATAATTTTTTGCCTTTGAGATGTCTAACAACAACAATAACCATGAGTTATCATTTTCTGAGTACTATGAGTCAGGCTCTATTTTAATTGTGTCCACTCATTCAACCCTCAAAGGCAGATGATACTCATTTTACATGTAAGGACGTTGAGTCACAGGGCAGTTAAGTAACTCACTCACAGGGCAGTTAAGTAACTCACTCACAGAACTAATAAACTGCAGAGCAAGGGTTTCAATTCAGGCAGTCTGGCCCAAGTACCTATGCTCTTAACACTTAGCTATACTGCTTCTTAGGTCTACAACTACTCAATTTGGAAGATGAACTTTACACGTAAGCTATTTCTTTGTATTATTTCTAAAAACTGAAACCCATAGTCGTGATTAAAGCCAAGTTCCATTAGAGCAAATTTCAGTAATAAAATCATTAATACCTTTGAAAAAATCTTAGTTTATTCCTTTCAATTCACCTGATTTTATTTTTGAAAAACTCATTTGCTATAAGATACAGAATTATGAAAAATACAATGAGTAGGCAGGGCTTCTGAAATGACTGTGGGAACTCAGCAAAACCTCCCCACCAACCCCAACATATATTTAGTTGGTCAAAATGAACAACCATTCAAAATCTCTCGAGACTGATCAAAGGGCTTATTTAATAAGTGGTTCTCAACCTGTGGGTCGCAATCCCTTCGGGGATCCAACGACCCTTTCTCAGGGGTCGCCTAGGACATAACAGTAGCAAAATTACAGTTATGAAGTAGCAATGAAAATAATTTTATGGCTGAGGGTCAACACAACATGAGGAACTATATTAAAGGGTCACAGCATTAGGAAGGTTGAGAACCACTGGTACAACAAATTGAGACGCCTTATTCAATAAAATCTACAGAAACTCAGTAAGAACAATGGGAGGTTGTGCATACAGGATGGGAACTGCATCCATGGCCACATAGCTCTCTGCTTTGTAGAGGGACTGTTCTAATGGGCCTAGCAACTGAGAGGCAGACCAGGTCCTTGAGGTCCTTGAGGTGGAAGAGCTATTTAGGGTTGATTTTGCAGCTGGTGAACATGGGTAGCACCCATTCCCTTGCCCCAACTCCAGTTAGACACAGATTATCCAGGTAGGGCAGCTGGTAAAGAGCGTAGCCTCCCTTTTCCTGTACAACTCTGTTGCTGCAAGAGAGCTACAGAGGTGGGCTTAGCAGCTGAGTGGCAGCTCCCGCCTCCTTCAACTTCCTAGTTGGAAGAAAGAGTCCAAGTACATTTAACACCTGGTGATCATTGACAGATGTCATCCTCTCAGACTTTGGGTGTTAAAGATCCATATTGAGTAGTAGTAGCAGACAGGATGAGGCACCAGTTCATGCCCCCAACCCCCTCCAAAATACAAAATCCTGCACCACAGGGAGGATCTGGGTGAAACAGCAAGTGAGGAGTGAATCCCCCATCTTCCCCAGCTCCTGTTCCATAGTGAATAGATTCTACTCAGGGGAGGGTAGAGCAAGCATCACATACTAACAAACCCTGCCCTTGACAAGGGGATCAACTTTAATTGTATCGGAATATGGCACAAATTATACCACAGAGTATTATCAAAAAACAACAGAACAATCTATTAGCAATTTAGTACATTGCGATACTAACAGGGGTAGATCATCTTAATGGGAGGTCAGGGGAAGAGACAGTCAAAGAGAGGCCAGTTAAAGCCACAGTCATTGCTGATGGTCAGGAAGGTTGTGCTCATGCCCAAGGCTACTACCTCTGGAGAGGGACATCAGAGGTTGCAATGAACTAATCTAGAAAACCACTAAACAAATAAAGAGGAACAACAAACCCTGGAGTGTGGGAGAGGTATCACTATCCTGAGCTGCTATAACAAAAAACTAGGAGAAAAAACCAGAAAGTGTGACACTTATATAGGTTTAGAAAAAAAAAAAAAGCAGAAAATAGAAACTGCTTTTGAGGGGGCCCAGATGTGGGACTTAGCAGAAAAGACTTTAAAGCAGCTATTATAAATATCTTAAATAGAACAAAGAAAATTCATGTTTGAAGAATTAAATAAGGAAGGTGTGATACAATGTCTTAATGAGGAAGGTGTGATCAAAATAGAGAATATCAGTAAAGAGAGAGAAATTATAAAAAAAGAACAAAATGTATATTCTGGAGTTTAAAGCACAATAATAAAAATGAAAAATTTACTAGAAGGCTCAAAAGTAGACTTGAGCTGGTAGAATCAGCAAACTTGAAGATAGACAGATAGAGATTATGCAATCTGAAGAACACAGTGGGAAAAAAATGATGAAGAAACCATGAACAGAGCCTTGGAGTAATGTGGGACACCATTGACACATTAACGTATGCCTAATGGGAATGCCATAAGGAGAGGAGAAAAAAAAGAGCTGAAAAAAAAAATACTGATAAGAAAACTAAACAGACAAATAAATAAATAGGGGGAAATAGGCAAACCTCTCATGTAGAAGATATTCAAATACTGATCAGGTTATCTAAGTCTGATCTTTAAGACTTCATGAATCTGTTTCTCTTTGTCCATCCCAATTGCCACTTGGGAGTTAGTTGAGGACATCATTTATCTTGTTTATATTACTGCAAAAGCACTATCTTATCCTCCTACTACAAAGAATTCTTTCTAAAATGAAAATTCAATAATGTCTGACTAGAGTTCTCCCTATCCCACACTCAACCTTATTCCCCTTAAACATGACGTACTGGTCCATCTGGAGGTTTTAGAATCATTACATTACTTATGTTATAAAAAAGGTTCCTGGTCCACACTCCATACCTACTAGATTGGACTCACTTAGAAAGGGGCCCAAAGATCGATTATTTATTTATTTATTTATTTATTTATTTATTTATTTTTTTTATCCTCACCCGAGGACATTTTTCCATTTTTTGTACAGACAGAGTGGGAGGGAGAGAGAGGAAGAGAGAGAGGGAAACATCGATGTGAAAGGGACACATCGAGTGGCTGCCACCTGCACGACCAACCAGGGCCAGGGACAAACTGCAACCGAGGTACATGCCCTTAGCGGGAACCAAACCCGGGTCTCTCCGGACCGCAGGCGGACGCTCTAACCGCTGAGCCAAACCGGCCAGGGCCATTTAGTGATTTAAATAAGCAACAACCTCACTCTCCTCCCCAACAATTATTCTCCACAATGGAGACTCAGAACCACAGTGAATTGGCCCCTGCTTATGTCTTTATTCAACTCTTGTTGCTCCCAGAAAGTTTCAAATGCTGATCACTATGTGAACAGAGAGGGCTATATTGTAGAAGAGGGTAACCAGAGATTCATAAACTATAATAAATATATAATGCATATAATGATTTAGAGAACCATAATTTAACTGTATGAATGAGTAAACCGGTACTTCCACTTAAATATGGTGGTCTAAATGCATGCATTTTTTCCCTGCTACCTCTTGAAGCCCAACTAATATTTCAGTAAAAGCATTAAAAAAGGCACAGATCCACAAATATAAAGAGAATAAAAGAGGAGGCAGCAGCACACTAGATAAATAAAATTGGACGTGGGTGGTAGAAAGTAAATGAAAAAAAGTTAGATCAGAGAAAGTTGAAATCCAAATGTGGCAGCCCCTCAGAAGATGCGACTCTCAATCTCTAAATGCAGGGACTATGACTGACTGACAACCCCAGGCGCAGCACTATATAAATCCACCACCGTGTTCCTACTAGCACCATGCTTCCCACAGGCTACTCTTGGCTAGTGACCATCAGCAGCAGGAATATTGAGGCAGGCTCACTTGACTGTGATGGCCAACACTGGTTTAAGGACTTCCAATAATCCTCACCAAAACTTTCTTGGATTTGCACCTTACTCTCAGATTCTCCCTACCCTTTGTCCTCCAAAGAAGTTAGACCTGCATAACCCGTGATGGCTCTCCCAGCCTCCTCAGGTCCCTTCCCGTTCATTTTCACTCGCAGATAGTTTCCCAATAAATTTCTTGCACAACTCATCCTTTCTTGGCACCTGCTTTTTGTAAAGCACACACCAGGCTTACAACGAGGCAAGCCAGTAAGAAGCAAGTGGATATGCCTACCAAAATGTTCCAAGGAAAGGTTTAGGAAAAGGAAGCACTGGGTATCTTTGAAGACGGGGGGGTGCATGGTGCAGCAGATAACAGGAGGGTTGGCTAAACCTTTACAGAAACAGTCTGATGCTAGATATCTTTGACCAAGCAAGTTATCCCTTCCCCAACTCTCTGGAGACTTTGGACACTAGACTCAGCTCAGGTCAAAATGAGGGTGCTGTACTTAAACAGCAGAATTAACTGTAAAGTTCACATGTTAAATAAACATGTTAAAATAAAGACCCTCAGCCTCCTTCCCTGAGGTGGCTCCTGGAACTACTGTACTATAATCAGGCTTTGACCTGTGTATTACCAACCCCACCCTCCAAAAACACCCCCCCCCCCAGCCCAAGGTATAAGATTGGAAGATTGTTCTCTGTCAAAACGACCTGCTTAGAAACAAAAGACCTACAGATATTGACATCCATGGATGGGGCTCTTGAAAAATGGTCCAGTCCTTGTCAGATCATCTATAATGAAGTTACCTATGTACAAAGTTTCCAGGGAACTACTTAATATTTTCCTCTTAAAAATGAAAGAACAACCAAGGATCACCAGATATTTGAGGAAAGCCTCTAAAAAGAAAGAGACTAAAACAAAGTAGAAAAAATATTTTTCGGGAAACCATTTCCTATATAAACAAGGCAAAGATAATTTAAAAATATATATACTTTTTTGAGATACATAAGAATGACATGAAACCCAGGAAAGAAGAATGAGAAACCATACAATACTAATAATTTAAAAGAGGAAGATTCAGGGGGAGAATAAAAACCTTGGGAAAAAAACAGAGAGCCAAAACAGGATATTCAAACAGAAGGGTTAGGAGATCAAGCTGAGGAAATATCTTAAAGTAGAACAAAAAAGACAAAGAGATGAAAACAGAGAAGGAAAAGTTAGAGATAAAGATCAATCCTGTGAACCCTGATAGTATTTGAATAACAACAACTCTAGAAAGGAAGAACAGAGACACGGGAGGAAAGGAACTTGTCTAAGAAATGACACAAAAATTTTTCTCTGAACTGAAGAACAGTGAGTTTCCAGATGTAAAAAGATTTCCAAGAACCCAGCATAATGATTTTTTAAAAGGCTTACACTAAAGAATAGCAGAAATTTCAGGATACTGGGGTAAAGAGAGTATCATTAAAGTTTTCAGAAAAAAAAGGGGCAGGCACTATTCTAAGTACTCAATGTTTTCAATAACTCTAAAGGTAGGTAAGATCATTATGCTCAATTTTTAGATGAAGAAACTTAGGCACACACAGGTTATGTGACTTGTCTAAGCCACAGAGCTGGTGAGTATGATATGAATCCAAGTCTAGGAAATCTAGGAAACAGGGAATCCAGCACATATGAAAAGCAAAGAGAATTCCCATGATGGTAGTCCAAAAGAACAAGATAGCAACCAATTTAGAATGAAACAGACAGATGAAGGGCTCCATTGCCAAGATAAAAAAGATGTGATAAATTATCCCACAGGGTTGAGTGTACTGAGAGTAGTTATGTAGTTCAGTGGGATAGTCTGGGGATGAATTGGCTATAATCCATAGAAAATGAAGCAATAAAAAAATTGAGTCAACTATGTACTCCACGTATAACAATAAATTACACAAGATATATAATTGCATTATAATAACGACTCAAATATAAATAATATTATTAAAAAAGGGGGAAGGGCCCTGGCCGCTTTGGCTCAGCGGTTAGAGCGTCGGCCTGCGGTCCGGAGAGACCCGGGTTCGGTTCCCGCTAAGGGCACGTACCTCGGTTGCAGTTTGTCCCTGGCTCTGGTTGGCCGTGAGGGTGGCAGCCACTCGAT
This sequence comes from Molossus molossus, assembly GCF_014108415.1. Taxonomy (NCBI): domain Eukaryota; kingdom Metazoa; phylum Chordata; class Mammalia; order Chiroptera; family Molossidae; genus Molossus; species Molossus molossus. The sequence goes on along the minus strand of NW_023425355.1, from coordinate 113,499,696 downwards.
GTGTCCCTTTCACGTCGATGTTTCTCTCTCTCTCTCCCTCCCACTCTATCTGTACAAAAAATGGAAAAGTGTCCTCGGGTGAGGATAAAAAAAAAAAAAAAAAAAAAGAAAAGGAGGAAGGGAAAGTGAAGAGGGACAGGTAGTAACATAAGAGAGCCACATCTTCCATAGCAGTATGTCAATAACTGATAATATGTAAAACTATAAAATCAAGAAATAGTAATATAAGTGTATGTTGCTAGTTACAGAAGAAACAGCAAAAAATTCTTAAAGTGGTTGCCTCAGATAATAGACTGGTGGAGTTGGAATGATCAGAACAGAAACTGCCTTTTGTTGTTATTAATAGTAGAATTTAACTTTTATTATTTTTTATCCTCACCCGAGGACCATTTTGCATTTATCTTGAGATAGATTTGGGGGGGGGGGGAGAGGAAGAGAGAGAGAAACATCAATGTGAGAGAGACACATCGAGTGGTCACCACCCACACGACCCCAACGGGAGCCGGGGACAAACTGCAACTGAAGTACGTGCCCTTAGCAGGATCAGAACTCAGGCCTCTCTGGTCTGAGGGCCGAGGCTCTAACCAGGCTGACACTCTAACCGCTGAGCCAAGCCGGCCAGGGCGGATTTAACTTTTAAAACCAATGTGCTTATATTACTTAGATAAAAGTAAAATTCAAATGTATAAATAACCAGAATAGAACTTTATATTTAATCTATAAAAAAAAACCCAAAAAACCACATACATTTATAGTTATTGAAGAAAGGAAAGACATATGTGGGTAAAGTGGATGAACATTCACAAATTTAAAAACTAAACAAAACAAAAACTTTACTGCAAGGAAAAAGTGCTGCCTGCTATAACAGCCACTAGAAAAAAAACAAAACAAATATGTTAAAGATGGGAAGTAAATATACAGTTATCTGTTTTTGGAATTTTCATTTATGAAGTAGCGATATTCTTTTTTCACTGTGCCCTAACCCATTTCTTGATCTCCAAGGTGTACTCCAATTTACAGGGCATAAATGATACCTATATTTTAAAGAAGTATAATGATGATTTTCAAGTGATTTGGGGAAAGTAATCAATTGGTTGCACTATTTCATCAATTCCTTACGACGCATTGAACTTAAGAATTGTTGAAGCTAGGTACAAACATTTTCTTACACAGGTGTCAACTCACCATTTGCTGAATATTTATTTATATCTATGTACATGCAGACACACACATTTAAAATACAACAGAACAAAAAGAAAACTTTAAGACATAGAAGATGAAAGAGACAGAGCACAGCTGTGAACTAGTGTTTTTAGAAAGTCCATCTTTCTAACTAATATTACTAAGATGACACCAGGAACCACTGATAAACTTGCTTTGTAAGAAGTTCAACACCGGTCACGGCTTCCCTCTTTTTTTGGAAACTGCTATTTTATATATTAAAATTATAAAGCTCCTTGCAAAAAATAGCAAACAGGATGGGATGTGCTGGGGTTGCAAAAGCATATCACCATCAACACAAGGAAGCTATTATGAGCTATTCCACTTATTGTTTAAACTTTATTTGGCAATTTAGTGTCTGTTCTCATAATATTAAAGAAAATAACAGTAATTTAAAAAATATTGTCTAATCAGTGGTAAGACATTCTAAGAGGAAGTCTTGGATAGCTGTGAACTAAATACGAGGCTCAGTCCTGCAGACTGATGGCTTTCCTACTCTAACATAAGCTCACATTGCATACTATCCCAACTTATAAGTTGTTTGATCCACTCGTAATGGAGTTCTAAAAACTACAATTAAACTAGTTTTAGCTTGTTTTATTTTTTGGTAATTACAATGTTTGTATGGACCACTGGAAATAATTCCTTCAAAAAATTCTCAGTTTTGTCCACTTTTATTCTCTTCCTTTAAAAAAAAATATGGCACGGTCTCATTAATGTCATTAGTTGAGATGCCTGCTGAGGGAAAATGCTGACTTTGTGGACATGGAATCAATTTTCTGAATTAAAAAGGTTTTTGTCAGGCTACTTCTTACATAGTATTTGTTTTCTCACAAACCTTCACTGTGGGGAATCCTTTAATCACTGTGGTAGGTGCCAGATGACCAAATCTACATTATGTAACAAAATCAAATGAAACTACTTGAAACATGTTCCTTCACTGCTATCAGCCACTTAACCTTGTTGCAATCTCCAATGCCGTGAAAGCATAAAAACACACTCTGAAGCAACACAGAGCCAGCGAAAAGAGATTAGGAAACTGAGAGGGCAGATGGGGAAAGGGGAGGGAGAAGCAAGAGGGGTGTCGGATGTAGTTCAGGAGCACCTAGGATAGCAGATCCAGGGCAGAAGAGCTGTGAGGAGCCAAACAAGACCATGGATCTGCTTCAGGGCTATTATTGGAGAACAGCCAATACAATAAAATAAAAAGCAAAGTCCAATTCAGGACCCAGGAGAGAGAGGAACACAGCAAGGCCACCGCTGTGAAAAAGGACAAAGTACCACAGATGAGCCGCTTTCAAAGGTCTGGGCTGGTACTCCCTCATGGCCATGGCAAAAGTCTTTAAGGGAAAGTTCAGCACCTGATGAGGTGGGGGCTGTTAAAGAAATAAGGAATATTGGAGAAGAGCGCAGGGAGGTGAGGGGGAAAACGGGAACCTGGTACAAAAAGACAGACTAATACAGGGAAGAAAGGGAGCTTAGACTATGTAGTATATTCTCACTTTATAGAGACTGAAATTAATAGGAAATATTTAGAAAGAGCATACATTCATATGATACACTTCTCTGCCACACATTTTATAATCAGATCTGCAAATATTTTGTATGTTTGGATGCCTTCACTAGGATGCTTACAAATACTAAAATGACATTAAATGATGAAATAATAAGTGGCAAAATAACCCTACTCTTGTGTTTTCTAAAAGTAGATGGGTACAGATAAAAATGAGTATTATTGTATCAGCTACTGTATATTATGGAGAGTTGTATATTTTAAAAAGTATCTTAAGTCCGGCCAGTGTGGCTCAGTGGATTGAACATCATCCCTTGGACTGAGAGGTCCCGGTTCGATTCTCGGTCAGGGCACATGCCTGGGTTACTGGACCAATTCCCAGCGGTGGTGGGGGGGGGGGTTGGGGGGGCAGGGGGAGGCATGCAGGAGGTAGCCAATTGATGTATCTCTCTGACATCGATGTCTCTATCTCTCTCTGCATTCTTCTCTCTCTAAAAAATCAATTAAAACATATTTAAAAAAATAAATAAAAAGTATCTTAAGCCCTGGCCGGTTTGGCTCAGCGGTTAGAGCGTCGGCCTGTGGTCCTGAGAGACCCGGGTTCGGTTCCCGCTAAGGGCACGTACCTCGGTTGCAGTTTGTCCCCGGCCCTGGTCGGTTGTGCGGGTGGCAGCCACTCGATGTGTTCCTTTCACATCGATGTTTCTCTCTCTTTCTCTGTTCCTCTCTCTCCCTCCCGCTCTACCTGAACAAAAAATGGAAAAATGTCCTCGGGTGAGGATAAAAAAAATAAAAAAATAAAAAAAAAGTATCTTAAAATTTCTTAAGTTTCTTGAGGATGAAGACATATATTGCACATCTGTTTACTCCAAAATGCCATGCACTACACTTGATAGATGACATATATAGTAGACAATAAATGTTCACCAGATAAGATTTTGAAGAATGTGAACCAAATGGAATATAAAGAAACAAGAACAATCTATATATTTTGTTATGGAGTGAACTCCAGAATATATATATTATTTAGTAAAAAAGGAAGTTGGAGAATAGTGTGTAGAATATGCCACCTTTTATGCAAGAAAGAGCTAAGTATATGTGTGTGTGTGTTTATACACACACACACACACACACACACACACACATTTGTAATTTTTAAGAAAAGATAATAAAAAATAAAACAAAAGCTAACAAAAAAATGATCACTTATAGAGGGAGATAACAGGGACAGAAAATACACATCTCTCTCTTTTTTTAATATAGTTTGCCTTTGGAACCAAGTAAATGTCTTATATAAGAAAAAATTAAATAAAAATAAAAAAACCCAGTACCTAGAAATAAAAACAAAAATGAAACAAATAATACAGCAAGTTGGTGGTTAAACTACAAAGAAGAATTATTTTAAGTAAATTTAATTTTTTAAAACCTTTTTATTTTGAAAGAATTTTGAACTTAGAAAACTACTGAAAGTTTTGCTTTTATAAAACTAGCTACCATTTTTCCGCCATGTAATTCTGCTCTCATGGTACCTTATCATTCTTAAAAAAAACTGTTTTAATGCAGTTATAATAAAAGTGTTGGTCAATGACAGGGTTTCCAACTACTCTACTTCTCTTTAGATTTCCAGTCATTTGCAGACAAAAGGAAAATGCCATCAGAACCTCCCCATTAGCGTTGCTTAAAAGATTCCTGACTTGACCTATTGAAGTAAAAAGCAGTAAAAATGTGACCCAAAAAAGACTGCTGTACAAAACTTGGAAATAGGCCCCCAGAGTATTGCATCCTAGGCTTTCAGTTCTGAAGCTGATTCCACAATAGTTACAGCTGCCCATCCACCTCTTTTGAAGGCAGCACAGTACGGTGATGATGAACAATAAAGCCTTGGGAGTTCGACAGAACGGAGTTTTAATCTGGATTCTGCCATTTACTTGATTGATATGTGAGCATAAACAAATTATTTAATCTCTTGTAAGCTTCAAGTCCTTCATTTATAAAATGGGCACAATACAGTACCTGTATAATAAGATTGGAATGAGAACTGATACATCTCTTAACACGATGTCTCACACCATTAAAATGCTAAATAAATGTTAGCTATTGTTAGCATATTATTGTATTAATTCTTGTCATTGTCAAACTCTATTCTTCTATTTCAACCTCACAGTATTCTATTCTTAACCACATTGGAAATGCAGCAATAGTCTTCCAACCAAAGCATCCATGAAAACAAGCTAAGTTCTATCTTTATATTTTTTAAAAAGTTTGTAACATTTTGTTCCTATCTGAAAGTGAAGTCACTAGAATTCTTTATTTTATTTTTTTAATTGATTTTTAGGGGGAGGGGAGAGATGGATTTGTTGTTCCACCTGTTTATGCATTCGTTGGTTGATTCTTGTATGTGCCCTGACAGGGGATCAAACCCACAACTTTGATGTTTCAGGACAACACTCTAACCAACTGAGCTACCCCGCCAGGACATCTTTAGAATTCTTTAGTCACATTAAAAAATAAGATAATGACTTCTGCTTCTAAGCATGAAAGTTTAATTGGAAAAAAATTTTCTTTTCCCACTAAACTAGAAAGCTGAACAAATATTTTCAGACTTTGAGCCAAAAGCAGTAAAGGACTGTAATTCCTATGGAAAAGGAAATGAACAGAGTGAATGCCTGATGCTATGCCTGGCTTCTTCCTGGAAGAGTTTTCCAGTTCCCAGCACACGGAGGGGAAACAAAGCAGAGCACAGCAGTGTCACTGAGTTGAGGAGACAGACATCACAGTTTAGGAAGGATGAAAGAAATATTCAGGCAGAGTACCAGAAAGAAGGGAGCTAGGTATAGAAAACTCCAAAAATCTCCACAAAGAACACTGTTGGTTTTTATCTTAATAATAAATTCTTTCTTTTTTTTTGTTTGTTAATTCTCACCTGAGGATATCTTCCCATTGATTTTTAGAGAGAGTGGAAAGGACACAGGGAGGGAGGAGGAGAGAGAGAGAAAAAGAGAGAAAGAAACATGAATGTGAGAGAGACACATCAACTGGTTGCCTCCTGCATGACCCCAACTTGGGCTGCAACCCAGGTACGTGCCCTTGATGGGAACTGACCTTGAGACCCTTTGGTCCGTGGGCCAATGCTCCAACTGCTGAGCCAAACCAGCTAGGGCAATAATAATTTCTTCATGCATAGGTGAAACTATATGATGCTGGACAAAAGGAGCAGGGAAACAGTGAAGTTCTAACCAGTCAGTATAGAGAGACACTGAAGAAAATTAGTAGAGCCCAGCCGGTGTGGCGCAGTGGTTGAGCATCAACCCACGCACCAAGAGGTCACCCGTTTGATTCTCAGTCAAGGCACATGCCCAGGTTGTGGGCCCAATCCCCAGTGGGGGGTATGCAGGAGGTGGCCGGTCAGTCTTCTCCCTTATCGATGTTTCTATCTCTCTCTCCCTCTCCCTTCCTCTCTCTCTCAAATCAATAAAGAAAAAAAATTAAAAACAAAAAAGAAAACCACTAGAGACCTCGGAAAGGTTGTATTAGTACTGGAGCTAAATTAGGCCCAGAATAAAGTCATCTGTAGATCAGGACTAACAAAGGAAGAAGCAAATTGTGAAACACGACCCAAAGGAAAGCTAATCAATACAAACAGATCAATAAATTACAGATATGACGCCATTATAAGGGTGGAATTTCAAAATACAGTCGTCCCTCACCACTTCGCGCTTCGACTTTCGCGGCTTCACTTTATCGTGATTTTTTCAAATACATTTATTAAAAAGTTGATCAAGACAGTGAAAATAATACAGCATGTGCTCGGTTGTCTGAGTCAATTATACACCCCTGTATTACAATTAAAATTAAAATTACTGTACGTATGGACTGTAGGCCTATGTATTCGAGCACCCCAGGAATCCAGGAATCCCAAAACACCAGGTGCAACCGCTAGAGTCTGGAATGGATTAACTGCAATAAATGAGGGACGACTGTAGCTTAGAAATATGCTCAAATATTTAGAAATAAGCATGAACATAATGAGAAAAAATAGAAGAAATAAAAAAGAAAAAGAACCTTTTAGAGCTGAAAAATACTTTATCTTAAATGAAAAGTTCACTGGATGAACTATACAGAAGATTAGACAGTGCATGTAAAACAATCAATGAATCTGAAGACATAGAAACAGAAATTTCTCAAATGTAAAGAACATTTCTTAAGAGAGAAAAAAGTAAAATTAAAATACAAAAGCTCAGTGACACGTGGTACAATCGTAAGGGGTCTAACATGTGTGCAATTGGAGCCCCCAAAGAAGAGGAGAGGCAAGTAGAGACAGAAAAAAACCTGAAGAAATAATGTCCAAAATGTTTCCAAATATTATATAAACTATAAGTCCACAAATACAAGCTCAAAAAACCTTAAGGAGATTAAAATACAAAAAATGTCACCAAAGTCCATCATCAATAAACTGCATAAAACCAGTGATAAAATTTTAAAAGCAGTCAAACAAATACACTGCATCAAGGAAAAACAAAGATAAAAAAGGTCAGTGCACAATAATAATGTGATCGATTCATCAAGAGAGTATAACAATGCTAAATGTATATGCACCTAATAACAGAGCTACAAAATATATGAAAGACGAAAATTCTAGAAGTGTATGGAGAAATAGACAAATTCACAATTATAACTGATAAAATGTAGGAAGAAAATCAACAAGGATATAGAAGAATTAAACAATACTATTTGCTAATCTGAAGTAATTAAATTTCACAGAACACTACACACGAGAACAGACTACACCTTTTGCATAATTTCACATGGAACATTTACAAAGATAGGCCATATTCTGGGCCATTAAAAAGTCTCTGTTGAACATTTAAAAAAATTTATTTTATTTTATTTTATTTTTTCCATCACCATTTATCCCTGCTATGCCTTCTTCCATCTCCACCCTTGCAATCACCACACTGTTGTCCATGTCCATGAGTTTTCTCCCTTTTTTCTTTTTGCGCAATTCTCCTGCACCATGGTCCCTGCCCGCCCCCCCCCCGCCCCCCCCCCCCCCGCCCGCGGCTGTCTGCCTGCTCTCTAAGAGTCTGTCTCTGTTTTGCTTGGTAGTCCAGTTTCTGGTGAACATTTTAATGGTTGCCAGATGAGATGAGAGTGGGGCTCGGGGGATGGGTGAAAAAGGTGAAGCGATTAAGAAGTACAAACCCTGGCTGGTTTGGCTCAGTAGTTAGAGCACTGGCCCTCAGATCAAGGGTTATGGGTTTGATTCCTTGTGAAGGGCACGTACCTGGGTTGCAGGTTTGATCCCCAGCCCCAGTCAAGGTAGTGTAGGAGGCAACCAATCAATGTGTCTCTCACATTGATATTTCTCTCTCTCTCCCTCCCTCCCTTCCAATCTATATAAAAAGAAGCCAATGGAAAAATATCCTCAGGTGAGGATTAACAACAAAAATAACAAAAATAAGAAGTACAGATTGGTAGTTACAGAACAGTCACAGAGATGTAAAGTACAGCATAGGGAATATAGTCAATAATATTGTAATAACTATGTATGGTGTCAGATGGGTACTGGATTTATCGGAGTGATCACTTAGTAAGTTATATAATGTTTATTCACTGGGGTGTACATCTGAAGCTAATATAATATTGTATGTCAACTGTAATTAAAAAATAAAAAGTTATTTAAAGTCAAAAAGGTCTCTGGTGAGCACAAAAGAGAGTACAGAGATGTTGAATTATAAAATTGTACATCTAAAAGTTATATAATGTTATTAATAAAATTACCTCAATAAATTTAATTTCAAAAAGAAAAAAATAACAAAATGCCCCAATAAATTTAAAATAATTCAAGTCATAAAAGTATGTTCCCTGCCCGGCCTGTGTGGCTCACTGGTTGAGTGTTGACCCATGCACCAAGAGGTCACCAGTTCGATTTCCAGTCAGGGCACATGCCCAGGTCGAGGGCCTGATCCCCAGTGGGGGGTGTGCGGGAGGCAGCCTATCAATGTTCTTTCATCAATGTTTCTATCTCTCATCCCAGCTCCCTTCCTCTCTAAAATCAATAAAGAAAAAATATTTTTAAAAGTAGGTTCCCGGATCATAATAAAATGAAAGTAGAATATGTGAGTTTACATATTTGGAAATTAAATAACACACTTCTAAATAACCCATGTGGCCCTGGCCAGTTTGGCTCAGCGGTTAGAGCGTCGGCCTGCGGTCTGGAGAGACCCGGGTTCGGTTCCCGCTAAGGGCACGTACTTTGGTTGCAGTTTGTCCCCGGCCCTGGTTGGTCGTGCGGGTGGCAGCCACTCGATGTGTCCCTTCACGTCGATGTTTCTCTCTCTCTCCCTTCCTCTCTCTCCCTCCCACTCTATCTGTACAAAAAATGGAAAAATATCCTCGGGTGAGGATAAAAAAATAAATAAATAAATAAATAAATAAATAACCCATGTGGTCAAAGCAGAAACCAAAAGGGAAAACAGAAAATTGTCTGAATTGAATAAAAATATGGAATGGCACTAAAGCAGCAATTAGGGGGAACATACAGCATTTAAAACCTACATTAGAAAAGTCTTAATTCAATAATTTTACTTTACAACGTAAGAAACTAGAAAAAGATAAGCACATTTAACCAAAATAAAGCTATGAAAGGAATATAAAAGGCCCAAAGCAGGAATAAATGAAAGAGGTAAAGAAAAACAACAGAAAAGAAAAAAGAAAATCAGAACACTAATTCTTGAAATAGGTTAATGAGATTGATAAACTTCTAGTCAGACTGATCAGGATTATAAATAAGAGAAAAGATGTGAATTAACAATATGAAGGACAAAGAAAGATGACATCACTGAAGGTTTTAGACATAACAAGGATAATAAATATTATAAAAAACTTCATGCCAGTAAATTCACCAACTTAAATAAAATGTACACCTTCCATGAAGAACACAACTATCATACTTGAGAAGGAATAAACTGAATAGTTCTATACTATAATAAAAGTAAATTTTTTTCTTATAAAATGAGTAAACATTATTGTTATACATACTGAAGCAGACAACTCATATTGTCAACTAATTAAAATGAGATAATAAATTTTTAAAATCCTATTTGGTATAAAATTTTTAAATTATCACTTGATCATTTTTCTAGATAACATAACCAGCTTGATATATTTTTATAATCTTAAAATAGAATACTTATTCTGGAATTATCTGAAAAAAATGATTTTTAGAACATTTTCTTTGACTTTTAGAGAAAGAGAGAAAGCAAGGGAAAGGGGGGAGAGAGATACAGAGATGGAGAGAGACAGAGATAGACAGACACAAACATCAATTTGTTGTTACACTTATTTATGCGTTTACTGTTTGCTTCTTGTATGTTCCCTGACCTGGGATTAAACCCGCAATGACACCCTAAGCAACTGAGCTAGCCAATCAGGGCAAAAAAATGATTTTTTAAAATTCAAACAACTTGTCTAATGGCACAGTTGTCTAAAAATATAATTTTTAGTTAAAATACTATCCCTCACAGAAAACTTTAGAACAAATGGCTTCACTGATGAATTCTATCAAACATAATAAAGGCATACAGTTGACCCTTGAACAACATGGGTTTGAACTGGTCAAAGAAAAAGAGACAAGATATAAATTATCAATATTGGGAAAGAAAGAGGAGACATCACTATAACTCTGTCAGACAGAAAAGTTATAATATCACAAACAAGATCCATCAATAAATCAAACAAATATAATGAAAATGACAAATTCCTAAAAATATCAAATTACCAAATCTGACACAAGAATGAAAATATCTAAGCAGCCCTGTATCTATTACAGAAATTGAATCTATAATTTAAAATCTCCCAGCAAAGAAAATCCCAGGTCCAGATGGCTTCACTGGAAAATTCTACCACACATTAAGAAAAGTGATACCAATCCAAGACTACTCTATCCAGCAAGGCTATCATTCAAAATAGAAAGTCAAATAAAGAGCTTTCCAGACAAAAAACAAACAAACAAAAAGCTAAGGGAATACATTAACACCAAACCATCACTGCAAGATATGCTAAAAGGACTGCTGTAATTAGTATAAGAAATAGGAAGAAAAATAGAACCACACTAAACAAAAATGGCAATAAATAACATATCAATTATCACCTTAAATGTGAATAGTTTGCATGCTCCAATAAAAAGACAGAGAGTAGCTGACTGGATAAGAAAGCATGACTCACATATATGTTGTTTACAAGAAACCCACTTCACAACAAAAGACTCACATAGGTTGAAAGTGAAGGGATGGAAAACAATCTTTCAAGCAAACGGAAAGCAAAAAAAAAGCTGGGGTAGCAATACTCATATCTGACAAAGTAGATTTCAAAATGAAGGCCAGAACTAGAGACAAAGAAGGCCACAACATAATATTAAAAGGATCTATCCAACAGGAAGATATAACCTTGGTAAACATATAATATAACCTTGGTATCCAATATAGGAGCACCAACATATATTAAAAATCTTCTGGAGGACTTCTAAGGAGAAATGAAGAGCAATACAATCATAGCAGGGGACTTCAACACCCCACTGACATCAATGGATAGATCTTCTAGAAAAAAATTAACAAGGAAACAGAGACACTAAATGAAGTGCTAGATCAAATGGATTTAATAGATATCTAAAGAGAATTATGCCCCAAAATGGCAGAATTCACATTCTCTCAAGTGCACAAGGACATTGTCAAAGATAGACCACATGTTAGGGCACAAACTCAGTCTCGACAAGTTCAAGAAGACTGAAATCATATCAATCATCTTCTCAGATCACAATGGCTTGCAACTAGATATCAATTGCAACAAGAACATGCAAAGACATTTGAACACATGGAGGCTAAATAGCATGTTATTAAACAATGAATGGGTTACCGAGGGGATCAAGGAAGAAATTAAAAACTTCCTGGAAACCAATGAAAATGAACACACAACAACACAAAGTCAATGGGATGCAGCAAAAGCATTTCTGAGAGGATGTTCATAGCACTACAGGACTACCTCAAGAAACAAGAAAAATTTCTAATTGACTGTCTAACCTCACAACTTAAAAAATGAGAAAGCAAACAAAAAGAAAACCTCAGAGCAACTATAAGGAAGGAAACAGTAAAGATCAGAGCAGAAATAAATGATATGGAGACCAAAAAAACAATTCTAAGGATCAATGAAACAAAGAGCTGGTTTTTCAAAAAGATAAACAAGATTGTGGACCCTTAGCTAGACTCACCAAGAAAAAAAGAGAGAGAACCCAAATACACAAAATCAGAAAGGAAAGAGGAGAAGTAACAACCGACACCACAGAAATACAAAAGATGGTTAACAGCTACTATGAACAACTATATGCCAACAAATTCAACAATCTAAGCGAAATGGAAAAATTTCTAGAAACACACAGTCTCCCAAAACTGGACTGGGAAGAGAGAGAAATCTTGAACAGACCAATAACAACTAAGGAAATTGAAGAGGTAATCAAGACTCTCCCAGCAAACACAAGCCCAGGCCTGGATGGCTTCACGGGGGAGTTTTACCGAACACTGAAAAAAGAACTAACATCCATTCTCCTCAAACTATTTCAAAAAATTCAAAAGAAGGAAGACTTCCAAACTTGTTTCATGAGGCAGCATAATTCTAATTTCAAAACCAGAAAGACACTACAAAAAAAAGAAAACTACAGGCCAATATCCCCGATGAACATAGATGCCAAAATCCTGAACAAAATACTAGCAAATTGGATCCAGCAATACATCAAAAACATTATTCACCATGACCAACTGGGATTCAACCCAAGGATGCAAGGCTGGTACACTATTCACAAATCAATAAATGTGATACACCACATAAAAAAAATGAAGAATAAAAACCACATACATGATCATATCAATAGATGCTGAAAAAGCATTTGACAAAATCCAGCATCCATTTCTGATAAAAATACTCAGCAATGTGGGAATAGAGGGATCATATCTTGACATAATAAAGACCATATATGTATTTTAATTTTTTTGCCATGATGGTAAATGGGATTGCTTTTTCAGTTTCTCTTTCTGTGAGTTCATCATTGGTGTATAAGAATGCCGTCAATTTCTTGACGTTAATTTTGTATCCTGCTACTTTGCCAAATTCATTTATTAAGTCTAGTATATTTTTTGATGGAGTCTTTAGGGTTTTCTATGTATAATATCATGTCATCTGCAAATAATGACAGTTTCACTTCTTTCCAATTTGGATCCCTTTTATTTTTTCATGTCTGATTGCTGTGGCTAAGACTTCCAGTACAATGTTAAATAAGAGTGGCGAAAGTGGACATCCCTATCTTGTTCCTGTTCTTAATGGAAATGTTTTTAGTATCTGCCCATTGCGTATGATGTTGGCTGTAGTTCTTTCACATATGGTTTTTATTATGTCAAGATATGATCCCTCTATTCTCACATTGCTAAGCGTTTTTATCAGAAATGGATGCTGGATTTTGTCGAATGCTTTTTCAGTGTCTATTGATATGATCATGTGGTTTCTATTCTTCATTTTGTTTATGTGCGTATCACATTTATTGATTTGTGAATAGTGTACGGGCCTTGAATCCCTGGGATGAATCCCACTTGGTCATGGTGAATACTTTTTTTGATGTATTGCTGGATCCGATTTGCTAGTATTTTGTTCAGGATTTTGGCGTCTATATTCATCAGGGATATTGGCCTGTAGTTTTCTTTCTTTGTAGTGTCTTTTTCTGGTTTTGGAATTAGAATTATGCTGGCCTCATAAAACGAGTTTGGAAGTCTTCCTTCTTCTTGAAATTAAGATACTTAGGAATAAACTTAATCAAAAAAGTAAAGGACCTATTTGCAGAAAACTACAGGACATTGAAAAAAGAAATAGAGGAAGATACAAAAAAGTAAAAGCACATACCTTGTTCATGGATTGGAAGAGTTAACATCATTAAAATGTCTATATTACCCAAAGCAATCTATAGATTCAATGCAATCCCCATAAAAATACCAACGACATATTTCACAGAACTAGAACAAATACTTCAAAACTTCATATGGCCCTGGCCGGTTTGGCTCAGCGGTTAGAGCTTCGGCCTGCGGTCCGGAGAGACCCGGGTTCGGTTCCCGCTAAGGGCACGTACTTCGGTTGCAGTTTGTCCCCGGCCCTGGTTGGTCGTGCGGGTGGCAGCCACTCGATGTGTCCCTTCACGTCGATGTTTCTCTCTCTCTCTCCCTTCCTCTCTCTCCCTCCCACTCTATCTGTACAAAAAATGAAAAAATATCCTCGGGTGAGGATTAAAAAAAAAAAAAAAAAAAAAAAAACTTCATATGGACCCAAAAAAGACCCGGAATAGCCACAGCAATCTTGAAAAAGAAGGACAAAGTAGGTGGGATCACAATACCAGATATCAGGTTATACTACAAAGCGACTATAATCAAAACAGCCTGGTACTGGCACAAGAACAGGCATATAGACCAGTGGAACAGAATAGAGAACCCAGAAATGGACCCAAGGCAATATGCTCAATTACTATTTGACAAAGATGGCAAGAGTATACAGTGGAGGAAGGACAGTCTCTTTAATAAATGGTGTTGGGAAAATTGGACAGCTACATGCAAAAAATTGAAACTAGACCATCAACTTACACCATATACAAAAATAAACTCAAAATGGATAAAAGATTTAAATGTGACTCGTGAATCCATAAAAATTCTAGAAGAAAATGTAGGCAACAAAATTCCGGACATCATACACAACAGAATTTTCACTGATACATCACCTAAGGCAACAAAAACAAAGGAGAAAATGAACAGATGGGATTACATCAAACTCAAAAGCTTCTGCACAGCAAAAGAAACAACCACCAAAATGGAAAGGGAACTCACTTTCTGGGAGAGCATAATTGTCAACAATACATCAGATAAGGGGTTAATTTCCAAAATATATAGAGTACTAATATAACTCAACAAAAGGAAGACAAAGAACCCAATTAAAAATGGGCAGAGGAGCTGAATAGATACCTCTTCAAAGAGGACATACAAATGGCTAAGCAACATATGAAGAAATGCTCATCATCACTAATCATCAGAGAGATGCAAATCAAAACAACAATGAGGTATCACCTCACACCTGTCAGAATTGCCGCCATCAACAAATCATCAAACAAGTGTTGGGGAGGGTGTGGAGAAAAGGGGACTCTAGTGCACTGCTGGTGGGAATGCAGACTGGTGCAGCCACTATGGAAAACAATATGGTGCTACCTCAAATAATTAAAAATTGAACTTCCATTTGACCCAGTGATCCCACTTCTAGGAATATACCCTAAGAAGCTGAAACACCAATCAGAAAGAATATATGTACCCCCATGTTCATAGCAGCACTATTTACAATAGCTAAGATCTGAAAACAGTCCAAATGTTCATCAGTAGATGAATGCATAAAAAAGCTGTGGTACAGATGCACAATGGAGTACTATGCAGCTGTAAGAAAGAAAGATCTCTTATCCTTTGAGAAGACATTGAGGGACCTGGAAAGTGTCATCCTAAGTGAAACAAGCCAAGCAGAAAAAGACAAATACCACGTGATCTCACTTATTTGTGGAATATAATGAACATAACAGTCTGAAGAATAGGGTAGACCCAGAAACATGCAAGTAGGGTACAGACTGACAACCCTCAGAAGAGGGGGTGTTTGGGGGACAGAAAAGAGAAACCACAGAACTTATATGTATGTACGCATAACCAATGGACATGGACAACAAAGCCGGGGATGGGGCGGGGGGATGGGGAGGAGGGTGTCAATGGGGTAAAATAAGGAGAAACATCTGTAACAAAAATAAAATTAAAAATAAAAATAATTTTTTTCCTTTATTGATTTTAGAGAGAGTGGGGAAGTGAGAGGGAGAGAGAGAGAGATAAACATTGATGGGACAGAACATCGACTGGCTGCCTCCTGCATGCCCCCCACTGGGGATCATGCCCACACCTGGGCTTGTGTCCTGACCGGGAATCGAACCAGTGACCTCTTGGTGCATGAGCTGACACTCAATCACTGAGCCACACTGGCTGGACTCTATAGTGCCACAGCTTTTGTGACCGATAACTAGACTGACCAACTAGACCATTTTTGCTGTACCTTTAAAATTTTCCCTATCCAGCTTCATCGTCATTTTCTTGCCATTACTTTTAGAGCTCTTGATTTCTTCCTCCAACACATCTGCTGTGTGTAGTATCTCCCAGTCTGGCACAATCTACCCATACAATTCTCATCTCTAAAACTATATGCTAATTAGTATTGCTAGGGAAACTGATCAGGATGTTAATGAGAACTGCTACAAACTTGCATCCAGCCTCAGCTGGGTCTTGAGGCAGCCTAGCCCTTTCTCCTCATATCTCCATTTCATTCCTCTCATCTCTACCATCAAGACTACTCTCAGCGGGTGGCTCTGCTTCCTACTTCACCAAGAAAATCAGGCCATCAGCTGAGGGATGTCCTACGCTTCCTCCTCCTGCCTACAAGACCAAGCTCTATCTGTACCCTGGAATACGTGTCAGTGGGAGAGGAGCCCACCTCCCATCTATGAGTTAGACCCATCCTCCACCTGCTGCCTATCAAAGACTTCATTCCATTAGTACATCCTTTTCCTTTCTACTAGCTCTCTCCCCATCCCACCCCCAGCATAAAGAGATGTTGAAATCCCTCTCATCTTAAAGTCCGCTCCTATTCCACATGCCTTTCCACCTCCCACTGTCTGTCCTATTCTCAGTCTTGCCTCTTGAAAGTATTCTGTTTACTTTCCCCACTTCTCCACTACCCATTCCTTCCTCAGCTTACTACAATCTGGCTTCTATCCCCACTGCAACACTGAACCTGCTCTGGCCAAGATCCCCACTGATTTCCATGTTGCCAAATCCTATGGACATTGCAATTATTTCCTCATTTGGCCTCTTTATAGCATTGCAACCAGAGAAAATCGTCTCTCTCACCCTCTGTGACAACACTCTCTGCTGATAATTTTCCTGCTTCTCACTCCCTCTCCTGGTTCCTCTTTCTTAGCCCATATTTTCTTTAAAGGTTAAATGTTCCTTAAGATCCTGACCTTGACTGTGTTTTATTTTCATTGTGGTCCTTTAATATCTTGTCTTTAAGCAATAATGTGTATTTCTGGGATTTCATCTGTTACCTACATGACGATTCTCAAATCTTTTCTCTTTTGCTCTAACCTTGGTCCTAAGTTTTAGACCAAAATAGCCAACTGCCTACTTATCATCAACATTTATCTTTCAAAGGTTCCTCAGATGCAACATGTTCAAAACTCATTTATTTTCCTTGACCCACCTACCATCTGATAGTGTCTATCTGAATAAAATAAATAACACTGCTATCCAACCATTCACATGAGCCAAAAGTGTGGGCATTTCTCAGAATTACACTGCTATCCAACCATTCACATGAGCCAAAAATGTGGACATTTCCCAGAATTTTCCTCTCCCTTAAGCCCTATACCACCAAGTTCTATTGATTGAACCTCTTTAGTATTTCTTCTATTTAGCTCCTCTTCTCCATCCAGGACTACTGCCCAAACGTTAATTCAGGCCCCTATCTCTTATTAGACCACTGCAACTTTTTAGGTGGTTCTCTCTCTTTATCTAGCCTCCTCCACAATAATCTCTACACCTCAAGACTCTTAATTTAATCATATCTGCAAAGTCTCTTTTGAATATAAGGTAACATATTCACTGGTTCCTGGCTTAGGATAGGAACATCTTTTGGGGGTGGGGGAACATTATTCAGCCTTCCACACACTAACAATAATCACTTGTTCATGTATGTCTTCCTAACCACATGTGCCATCCTTTAGGGTAGGTTCATTTTTGTTTTCTCGGTATCTGACATACAGTAAGAAATTAATAAAGGTCTGTTAAATAAATCTAACAAAGGTTTTACTTTGGAAAGTGAGGGGAAATAAGATTGCTGGTAATCTGGTCTAGGTCAGCAGTTCTCAACCTGTGGGTCGCAACCCCTTTGGGGGTTGAATGACCCTTTCACAGGGGCCGCCTAAGACCATCGGAACCTAGACACGGTTCCTCTATCTGTCTCTAGGCGGGTCCGACCACATGCAGATATGCCCACATACAACATGAGGAACTGTATTAAAGGGTCGTGGCATTAGGAAGGTTGAGTACCACTGGTCTAGATACAAACACCAGAAAATCAAATATCAGAATTTCAATTCAATCCTAAGGCAATAGGGAGAACCATTTTAAATTATATGTTCCCAAGATCTGTAAAAATGATTAAAGTAATAATCAAGGAAGATGAAATGGCAGTAGTAAGGATAATAAATTAGAGGTGGGGTGGAACTGAAGAATACCCAATAAGAAGATTCTTGCAGTACCTGGGCAATAGGAAGATCAGAGCCTGATTGAAACACTGGTAAGTGGGAATGGAAAAGAGAGAGAAAAGTAAAAGATTCATGTTTTTAAACATGATAAGATAAATTAATGGCACTACTCCACAATGTGTCTGTTGGCATTTATATGATGCACAGTACTGGAGAGATCTGTTTGATCACACCCTGTTCCTCATACTGTACTTTGAACTCAACTTTACTTCCAGAGAAACATTCTGGCTTTGACTTTGACATACAGAGTAATAATGCTTTCATCAAAACTCATTTGGACATCCAATATTATTCAATACAATCTATTTAGGTAACAGGTGTGAAATCCAAATATCACAGGAACAAATATGCAACATGGACCAACCCAATATTCTAAACCAAATCATGGGTCTATTCTATTTAAGTGAATAATTTTTAGGTAGAATTTGATTTTTAAAATTTAATTTTGTTGAAGTGATGAAAATCAATTCTAAAAAACGTTATTTTGTTTTCTTCATTGATTTTTAGAGAGAGAGGAAGGGAGAGGGAGAGAGAAAGAAAGAACATCAATTGGCCGCCCCCTCCATGACCCCCACTGGGGATCGGGCCCACAACCTGGGCATGTGCCCTGACCGGGAATTGAACCAGCGACCTCTTGGTGCATGGGTTGATGCTCAACCACTGAGCTCACGAACCCGGGCTAAAAATAACCGATAGTATTTAGTTACCAATCAGTTAAAGGGGATAAGGAATAGGTAAAAAAGAAAAGCAAAATAAAAGCATTGCTAGTATTATAGATGGGATTCCTTGATACAATAGCTTGTCAAAATGATATTCACTGTCAGACACACCATCCCTGTGCTAGTTCTATTGTCTGTCAGCTCCATATCCACCCTTCATTGTCTGCCCTTTACTACTGGAGCTGGATTCTAAATATTTTTCCAGCTGACACAAAAGTAAACTTTGTCAGTAGAGAGCACTGGAGAACAAAGAGGTTTGTCCTTCAGGTTGCAGTCTGTTTTTCTCATCAGGCTCCTGCAGCATGCAGTTCATCTGCAGTGCCCAGCGGTCAACAGCATGTGGCACCTTTCCATTCGCAGGCAGCTTTGCAGCAGTGTGTTGCTCGCAGGGGACTCTCCCTGTGACCAGCTTCTCCTGGAACCCCCAGGCAGCTTTACAGAAGAGTGCAACTGATGGGCCGTCTCCTATAAACAGCTTCCCTCAGCATCTTCTTGGTCAGCTTGCTGCTAGTTCAGAGGTGAAGCATGTCCCTAAGGACGGCTTTCCCTGGACTCTAAAGGCAGATTTCTAAGTACCACCAACAGAATATCTCAGTGAACTTTTCTGTGATTGGATGAGTCTTAGCCATACCCTCTCCAACATGGTTCGGATTTCTGCCCTTCTGGGAGGGAGGCCAGCCATCTTCCTGGAGTGTTCTTGTATTTTTCAGAGTTCTCCAATCTCTAGGTAATAATTCCTTATATTAAACTTTGCCTGTTCCCAGTACTGTTTGATTCTGTCTCCTCACTGGACCCTGACTGATACACCACCTTCAGCCAGAAAAATATTCCAAACTGTTCTGACTGGGCTCTAATAGGCCTTTGATGTGACCAGATTATCTAAAGTGATAAAATATTCACTCTAGATACGTAGCAAACTCTTGGATTGTCTGGAATTATAGAAATTAAACTGGTCACATACAGAATCAAAGGAAAAAGATACATATTAGTTTTAGAATTTTTCTGTTTTAAAATGTATTATAAAACCTTCAATAGCAAGTATGCTTCATTGCATGAATATTTTTAATCAATCCATGCCTGCCTATTCAAAGTAGCTCTACACTCAGCTCTAAGGATTTCTCTGTATGAGAATTTTGACATGTTCCAGGACTCTTGAGTCTTTTGGTGAACACTCCACCACTGTTTAACAGATGATATGTTCTTCTAAATCAGTGGTTCTCAACCTTCCTAATGCTGCGACCCTTTAATACAGTTCCTCATGCTGTATGTGGGTGTATCTGCATGTGGGCGGACCCGCCTGGAGACGGATAGAGGAGCGGTGTCTTGGTTCCTAAGACCATCGGAAACATGATGGTCTTAGGTGACCCCTGTGAAAGGATCGTTTGACCCCCAAAGGGGTCGTGACCCACAGATTGAGAACTGCTGTTCTAAATTGTTTTATAGACTCAAAACTCTTACTAAAAATGAAAAGCACTTTACAGTTCAAAAGGTAATCACTACCTGCTTCCTAATACTATTTTTCTAAAAAGAGTTACCAACTTATATTAAAAACAGCCTGCCTAAAATAATTTTCCTATCTTTTGGGTACAAAAATATTAAAATTCAATTTTAATAAACACTGCCAGACTAGATTTTAAATAGTCTTTTTCTAATTGTAGAACACAATATGTCCTTATTGCAGTCTCCTATTCACAATGACAAATTATTCACTGCTGTCAAATGTATCCTGAATTGGTACTTAATGAGAATTTTAGTACTGCTTTTGAATGGAGCAGTACCAGCTACTACAACCCCACTCAAACATTAAGGCAACAAAATTTAAATTTAAAAATTACTTGGTGTGATAAAGGTAGCCAGACATTTTTTGTCATCTCTCCCATTCAAAGTGGGATATATGTCCCCTCCCTTTCAATCCAGGTAAGCTCTGTCACTTCTCTGACCAGTAAGACACAGTGGAAATGAAACTGCTGGTTTCTTTGGCTTAACTTTATTATTTATTTATTTATTTTTAAAAATCCTCACCAAGGACACTTTTACATTTATCTTCAGACAGAGTGGAAAGGGGTAGAGAGAGACAGAGAAAAACATCGATGTGAGAAAGACACATCGATTGGTTGCCACCCGCACAACCCCAACTGGGGGCCAGAGTTGAACCACAACCGAGGCACATGCTCTTGGTCAGAATCGAACCCGGGACTCCCTGGTCCACAGGCCAACGCTCTAACCGCTGAGCCAAACCAGCCAGGGATCCTTGGCTTAACTTTAATAATAATTAATCATTTAAAACAATCTCTTGATAATTTTCCATTGTTTTTAATATACATTGGTAATACTGTCATTAATTTCTCTTTACTGAAGCATTAACAGTATATTAAAGCAAAAAAATTTCTTAACAGGTACTAGTAATCTTAAGAGAAAACTCCATGTAAAATCTAAATGAGAAAGGGAAGTTTACTTGATGATCTCAGTTAATAATCCTGAGAGAAATTTTTTAAAAATGTAAATTTCCTTAAGCTAAATATGTCATAGAAATATACACTAAAGAGGGGTTTCAATTAGTAAACTAGCCAGTCATAGTCAATATATATTAAGCCAAAACATAAAAGGACCCATTCTTCCCAAATTGGCTGTCCTTAATAAACTTACGAGTGAAACTTATGAGTGAAAAACTTATTTTATCAGCCACCCTGGAGGCAGAGAGTTTAAAAAAAGACACTAAATTACATGAGCCTATTATACTTTTTTAATTAAAAATTTTTTTTGACCTTGGCTGGTGTGGTTCAGTTGGTTAAGTGTCATCCCATGCACTGAAGGGTTGTCAGTTTGATTCCTGGTCAGGCCACATGCTCAGGTTGCGGGCTGGATCCTCAGTTGGGGTGCGTGCAGGAGGCAGCTTATCGATGTCTCTCTCTCTCTCCCTCTCTCTCTAAAATCAATAAAACATATTTTTAAAAAGTAAGAGGAAGATGAAATAATTAAATAAATGGAGGTTGTAGAGATGTGACTGTGTTGGGTAAGATGAAGATAACTCCGGAATGAAGCTAGGATGTGTCTTAATGGAGATAGGAAAATTATGGCCCACCTACAATGTGTTAAGCATGAGCTCAGATGCTTTACATATATTAGTATCTTTAATCTTTGCACCAGCTCTGTGAGGACAGTATTATTACCCTCATTTGGCATTAAGGAAAGTTGATGTTTATACATTCGGAACTCTTCCCATGCTTTTCCTTCTACAATAGATCTCCCTCCATACTATTTACTATCAAGGATGAGGATCTTCTTTCTGGATTAATAGATTTAAAGATATCTATGTTTTATTCCTATCTATACACACTCAGTACTTAGTATTCTGCACACAATAGGTACTAATAAGCCTTTCACCCAAAACTGAATAAACTCTTCTGTGAATAAATCAGACATCTACTAGAAAAAAATGTAAATATCTAAATAATCTAGACAAATCTTTATCTCTGACCACATGAACTGATGAATTAAAACTGCTCTAGCCCTGGCCAGTTTGGCTCAGCGGTTGGAGCGTCGGTCTGCGGTACAGAGAGAGCCGGGTTTGATTCCCGCTAAGGGCACATACCTTGGTTGCAGTTTGTCCCCAGCCCTGGTTGGTCGTGTGGGTGGCAGCCATTCGATGTGTCCCTTCACATCGATGTTTCTCTCTCTCTCTCTTCCTCTCTCTCCCTCCTGCTCTATCTGAACAAAAAATGGAAAAATGTCCTCGGGTGAGGATAAAAACAAAACAAAACAAAACAAAACAAAACAAAACCAAAAAAAAAACTGCTCTACTCTCTGTCCTTTGGGACAACCTATTCCTTGTACATAAATCATAAATGTACAGCTTGATGAATTTCCAGTGAACTCACCCTTGTTAACCAGCACTCAGATCAAGAAATAGAACATCACCAGCATCTCAGAAGCCCCTATGGTGCTTCCTCCTAGTCACTGCCTCCCCTCCAGAGGAAACGGCTATTTTGATTCCAATTGTCAGGGATTAGTCGCACCATTTTTGTACTTTAAATAAATGGAATTATAGGGTAGACAGCTTTTTATGCCTGCATTCTTTCACTCATCATGATTAAGTTTGTAAAAGCAAACTTCTTCTGAGTCATATGTCACAAACTACATAATGTCTTAGAAATTACTTATAATGACCCATCAGCTAACAGGTTGATAAGTTCCATTAATTTTGTTGAAGGCAAAGCAAGAATCAATCTGACTTGAAAAAGTATGTGTTACCTGGTCTTTGAGAGTCAGTCACTTTCTCAACATGATGCCGATTTTCAAACTGTCCCTCTTTTTGGCATCATGGAGGGTTTTGTACATATTGCAACACATCTTACAACACATCACAGTAAGGTTCTGGATGGGTGAGAGGAAGGACCATTGCATAGTGAGAGAAGAGAAAATTGTGAAAGGGAATATGAGAAAGAAGAACCTCTATGTCTACTACAGGCATTTTCTTTGGCATATCACCTTTGGAAAGAATACATACAGAAGTTAAGAATTTAGAAATTGGTTCCCTTAAAACTATCCATGCCTAATATTACTTAGAAATCTTTATGAACACATAGGAGCACCTGTGCCCAGTTTGAAGTATGTCTGTTAAAGAGTGAAAGCTCAAATGTTAGTTTTTTCCTCACCCCCTTTCTTTTCTTACCGTCAACTTGATTTAGACTTCTATTCACTGGTAGGTAATACAACTTACCATATTAAGTCTACAACTCTCATATTATCCCAAAGATGTTTTAAATTTCAAGGGGGCAGACTGCCTCTTATGTTTCTTTGTATACCCTTCTTATTTCTGAGCATGGACTTTGTTAAAGGGTATTCAGTATGCTAAAATTCTGCTAACATTAAACACTATTCCCTGCCAAAGAAAACCAGGCACCGCAGTATTACTGTGTAAACTAAGGATATAAGAACTGGATACTGAATATAAATGACTCTTTGAAGCCTTCACATAGGAAAATATTGAATTTTAGCAGAGTCCCCTGATCCTGGAAACAACGATGGTTAAGAAATCCCCATACCCGTTGTGCTTCAGAAAATAGCTTACATCAAGAAAACACCTTCCCCAGATAAAATAAAAAAGACTCACAGATGTCCTGGCCAGGTGGCTTAGCTGGTTAGAGCATTGTCCAGTACATCAAAAGGCTGCAGGTTCAATTCCCGGTCAGAGCACATACTTAGGGTACTGGCTCAATTCCCAGTTGTGGCAAGTGTGGGAGGCAACCAATCAATGTTTCTCACATCTACATTTCTCTCTCTTTCTCTCTCCCTTCCTCTCTTTCTAAAAATCAGTAAAAACATCCTCAGGTGAGGAGTGGAAAAAAAAAAGACTCATAGATGTCTACCCCCCTTGTGTACCTATGAAAAGCTAGATAAATGCTCCGAATTCCCATTCTTTGTCTCACAATTAGATAAACTGCTTGTTCCCAGATGAATCAGAACAAAATGCTTGTTAAGCAAACTTTGGTTAAGTTTCTCTACTTCTCCTAGGTCTTCCCACTTCCTCATACAGGTATACCTCATTATATTGTGTTTTCTTTTATTGCACTTTTCAGATATTGTATTTGTTTACAAATAGGTTTGTGACCAACCTGCAATGAGCTATTTTTTTCCCCAATAGCATTTGCTCACATCATATCTCTGGGTCACATTTTGGTAATTCTCACAGTATTTAAAGCTTTCTCATTATTATTATATTTGTTATGGTGATATGTGATCAGTGATCTTTGAAATTACTATTGTAATTATTTTGGTATAACATGAACTACACTCACATAAGACAGCACACTTAATAAATGTGTGTGTTCTGACTGCCATATGGAATGGTCTTTCACCCATTGGGCCTCCATCTCCTTAGGCCTCCTTATTCTGAGACACACAGATACCAAAATTAGGCCACTTAATACCCTATAATGGCCTATACATATTCAAGTGAAAGAAAAAGTCACAAATATCTCACTTTAAATAAAAAGCTAAAAATGGTTAAGGTTAGTGAGGAAGGCATGTTGAAAGCTGAGACAGGCAGAACACTAGGCCTCCTGCACTAAACAGTTAGTCATGTTTGAATGTAAAGGAAAAATTCTTGAAGAAAACTCAAGGTGCTACTCTAGTGAACACATAAATGATAAGAAAGTGAAACAGCTTTATTGACACAACATTCCCTTAAGCCAAAGCCTAATCCAGAGCAAGGCCCTAACTAACTTAAATTCTATGAAGGTTTAGAGAGGAAAGGAAGCTGCAGAAGGACAGTTTGAAGCTAGCAGAGGTTGGTTCATGAAGTGTAAGGAAAGAAGCCACCTCCATAATATAAAAGTGCAGGCTGAGAAAGCAAGTGCTGATGGAGAAGCTGAGGCAGGTTAGCCAGAAGATCTAGTTAAGATAATTAATGAAGGTAGCTACAATAAACAACAATATTTCAATGTAGGTGAAGTAACCTTATAAATTGGGAGTAGATGCCATCTAGGACGTTCATACCTAGGAAGAGAAGTCAATGACTGGCTTCAAAGTTTCAAAGGACAGCTGTCTCTCTTGTTAGGAGCAAATGCGGGTAGTGACTAAGTTAAAGGCAATGCTCATTTACCATTCCAAAAATCCTTGGGCCCTTAAGAACGATGAGAAATCCACTCTTTTTATGCTCTGTTAATGGAACAACAAAGCCCGGATGATAGCACATCAGTTTACAACTTGGTTCACTGAATATTTTAGGCCCACTGTTGAGACCTACTGCTCAGAAAAAAGATTTCCTTTCAAAATATTACTGTTCATTGACAATGCACCTGGTCAACCAAGAGCTCTGATGAAGACGTACAATGAGATGAATGTTTTCCTGCCTGCTAGCATAGCATCCCTGTTGCAGCCCATGGATCAAGGAGCAATCTCTACTTTCTAGTCACATTATTTAGGAAACACATTTCGTAAGGCTGTAGCTGCCATAGACAGTGATTCCTCTGATGGATCTGGGCAAAGTAAATCGAAGACCTTCTGGAAAGAATTTGCCATTTCAGACGCCATTAGGAACATCTGTGATTCAGAGGAAGAGTCAAAGCATCACCATTAATTGGAGTTTGTAAGAAGTTGATGTCAGTCCTCATGGATGACTCTGAGGGTTCAAGATTTCAGTGGAGGAAGTAACTGCCGATGTGGTGAGACACAGCAAGAGAACTGGAATTAGAAGTGGAGCCTGACTTGCTGCAATGTCACGATAAAACTTGAACAGATGAGGAGTTGCTTCTTATGGATGAGCAAAGGAAGTAGTTTCCCGAGATGGAATCTACTCCTGGTGAAGATGCTGTGAAGACTCTTGAAATGACAACAAAGAATTTAGAGTATTACATAAATGTAGTTGTTAAAGCAGTGGTTAGGTTTGAGGGGACTGACTCCAATTTTGAAAGAAGTTCTGTGGGTGAAATCCTATCAAACAACATTGCATGCTGCAGAGAAATTGAGAGTCAATCCATGCAGCAAACTTTGTTATTTCATTTTAAGAAACTGCCACAGCCACCCCAACCTTCAGCAACCACCACAATAATCAGTCAGCAACAGCAAGGCCGTCCACCAGAAGAAAGATTACGATTCTCTGAAGGCTCAGGTAATGGTTAGCATTTTTTAGCACTAATGTATTCTTAATTAAAGTATATATACATTATTTTACAAATAATGTTATTCCACACTTAATAGAATACTGTATAGTGCAAACATAACTTTTATATACACCAGGAAACCAAAAAAATGTGTGACTCACTTTATTATGAATATTTACTTTATTGCAGTGGTCTGGAACCAAACCAGCCATATCTCTGAGGTATGCCTGTGCTCAGTTCTCTTTCGCCTTATTTATTCCTCCTCTTTAAAAAAACAAACACAAAAAACGCTTTTCGGCTGGAACCTCCATCTTCCAGTAATTCGCCAAAAGACGAACACAAAGGGAAAGAGGAGAGGCACCCGCTATATGTTCTCTAGGCCTTTTAGAAAACATGGAGTTGTTCCTTTGGCTACATACATGCGAATCTATAAGAAAGATGATATTGTGGACACAAAGGGAATAGGCACTGTTCAAAAAGGAATGCCCCACAAATATTACCATGGCAAAACTGGAGAAGTCTACAATGTCACCGAACATGCAGTGGACATTTTTGTGAACAAACAAGTCAAGGGCAAGATTCTTGCCAAGCCAATCAATGTACGTAGTGAGCATATTAAGCACTTTAAGAGCCGAGATAGCTTCCTGAAACGTGTGAAGGAAAATGATCAGAAAAAGTAGGAAGACAAACAGAAAGGTACGTAGGTTCAAGTGAATCGACAGCCTGCTCCAACCAGAGAAGCACATTTTGTGAGAACCAATGGAAAGGAGTCTGAGCTGATGGAACCCATTCCCTATGAATTCATGCTAAGAAGGACGTTCATAGCAATACAGGCCTACCTCAAGAAGCAATAAAAGTTTCTAATAGACTATCTAACCTCACAACTTAAAGAACTAGAAAGCAAACAGAAAGAAAACCCCAGAGCAAGTAGAAGGAAGGAAATAAAGATCAAAGTAGAAATAAATGACATGGAGACCAAAATAAACAATTCAAAAGATCAATGAAACAAAGAGTTGGTTCTTTGAAAATATAAAAAAGATTGATGGACCCTTAGCTAGACTCACCAAGAAACAAAGAGAGAGAACCCAAATACACAAAATCAGCCAAATTAGAAAGGAGGAAGTGAAACTGGCATTATTTGCAGATGACATGATACTATACGTAGAAAACCCCAGAGACTCCATCACAAATTTACTAGACTTAATAAATTAATTTGGCAAAGCAGCAGGATACAAAATTAATGTCAAGAAATCGATGGCATTCTTATATACCAATGATGAACTAACAGAGAGAGACACTAAAAAAACAATCCCATTTACCACAGTGGCAAAAAAAATTAAGATACCTAGGAATAAATTTAACCAAAGAAATAAAGGATCTATTCACAGAAAACTACAGGTCATTGAAGAAAGAAATAGAGGAAGATATAAAAAAGTGGAAGCACATACCTTGTTCATGGATTGAAAGAATTAACATCATTAAAATGTCCATATTACCAAAAGCAATCTATGGATTCAATGCAATCCCCATCAAAATACCAACGACGTACTTCACAGAACTAGAACAAATACTTCAAAAGTTCATATAGAACCAAAAAAACCTCAAATAGCCACAACAATCTTGAAAAAGAAGAAAAAAGTTGGAGGGATCACATTATCAGATTTCAGGTTATACTACAAAGCCACTGTAATCAAAACAGCCTGGTACTGACACAAGAACAGGCATATAGACCAGTGGAGCAGAACAGAAAACCCAGAAATGGATCCAAGGAAATACGCTCAATTAATGTTTCACAAAGTTGGCAAGAGCATACATTGGAGTAAGGACAGCCTCTTTAATAAATGGTGTTAGGAAAATTGGACAGCTACATGCAAAAAAATGAAACTAGACTATCATCTGACACTATACAAAAGAAGAAACTCAAAATGGATAAAAGACTTAAATGTGACTCATGAATCTATAAAAATTTTAGAAGAAAATGTAGGCAACAAAATTTCAGACATCATACGTAGCAGAATTTTCACTGATACATCACTTAAGGCAAAAGAAGCAAAGGAGAAAATGAACACATGAGACTACATTAAACTCAAAAGCTTCTGCACAGCAAAAGATACAATCATCAAAATGGAAAGGCAACTTCCAGTCAAGATGGCAGCATAGGTAAAAGCAGTATTGCATCCTCCCACAACCACATCAGAGTTACAATTAAACTATAGAACAATCATTATTCAAAACTGCCTGAAATCAAGCTGAATGGAAGTCCTACAACTACAAAATTAAGGAAGAAGCCACATCAAGACTGGTAGGAGGGGCGGAGTTGGACGAGCTTCTTCAACACCCATGTGTGGCGGAGAAAAATCAGGAGGACACCTCGGCTGGGAAGGTCCTCCCAGAGTACTGAGGGGTCCCCGTCCAACACCGGGCGCTCCGCTCAGTGTTCCAGTGCCAGGAAGAGAAGTCCCCATAACTTCTGGCTGAAAAAACCAGTGGGAACTGAGGCTCAGAGAGGATGAGGTGGCTTATCGAACTTGCTCCCTCTAAGCTTGGAGGGGAGGTAGCTCGAGGGGCACCAGAGACACACAGGGAAGAACTGAGCTGTTTGGCATTGGGTCAAGGGCTGGAGAGGCAGCTTTCTCCAGGACAAACGTGCTGTCAGAAGCCTTTGTTTCTTTGGTGAGCCCTTCCCTGGGGCGGCAGACAGCTGCCATATCTGGGACTCCAGCAACCTGGCTCACACTGGTAGCCCCACCCTGGTGACTCCCTGAGGCCCCGCCCCACACAACTTTCAGGCCCACCCGTGCTGTTGCCACTTGCTTAACCATAGGATTGGCCTGTCTTGGATCCTGCTTCAGGTGTTCCTAAATTCTTTCAAAGAAGCAGCATCTGGTCTCAGATAGCCCCATACCTCTCATTAAGTAATACACAGAAACAAACATAGAGAGGCAGCCAAAATGAGGAGACAAAGAAACAGGTCCCAAATAAAAGAACAGAACAAAACTCCTGGAAAAGAACTAAGCAGAATGGAGACAAGCAACCTAACAGATGCTGAGTTCAAAATACTGCTTATAAGGATGGTCAAGGAATTTAGTGAGGGGCTCAAGAGCATTAAAAAGGACCAGTCAGAAATGACGGATGCACAGTCAGAGATGAAGGAGGCACTAACTGAAATAAAGAATAATTTACACAGATTCAATAGTAGAGTAGGTAAAGCCAAGAAGCAAACCATCGATTTGGAATATAAGGAAGCAAAAAATGCCCAATCAGAACAGCAAAAAGAAAAAAGAATAAAAAAAAAAAATGTGGATAGTGTAAGGAGCCTCTGGGACAACGTCAAGCAAGCCAACATTCACATCTTGGGGGTGCCTGAAGGAGAAGAGAGAGAACAAGAAATCGAAAACTTACTTGAAACAATAATGGCAGAAAACTTCCCTAACTTGATGAAGGAAACGAACATACAAGTCCAGGAAGCACAAAGAGTCCCAAACAAGATGAACCCCAAGAGGCCCACACCAAGACACATCATCATCAAAATGCAAAAGGTTCAAGACAAAGAGAGAATCTTAAAAGCAGCAAGAGAAAAGCAGTTAGTTTCCTACAAGGGAGTTCCCATAAGACTATCAGCTGATTTCTCAAAAGAAACTTTGCAGGCCAGAGGGGAGTGGCAAGAAATATTTAGAATGATGAAAAGCAAGAACCTACAACCAAGATTACTCTATCCTGCAAAGCTGTCATTTAGAATCTGTGGCCATATCAAGAGTTTCCCAGCCAAGGAAAACCTAAAGGAGTTCATCACCACCAAAGCATTATTATATGAAATGTTGAAGGGTCTTTTTGAAGAAAAAGATAAAACATATGAACAAACAAAATGGCAATGAACACATATCTATTGGCAATGGAATCTACAAACAAAATGAATAGGCAGAACAGAAATATTCTCATAGACACAGAGAAATTTTGTTGGTTGCCAGATGGGAGGGGTGTAGGGGAAATGGGTGAAAAAGGTGAAGGAATTAAGAAGAACAAATTGGTTGGTAGATTACAAACCTCAAAGAGAAGGGGGTTGGGGGTGGGAAGCAATGAACCAAAGAACTTATATGCATAACCAATGGACACAGACAACAGTGTGGGAACAGGTGGGAGGGGGATGGGAGTGGGGGAAGAGAGGGTCAATGGGGGAAAAATGAGGATCATCTGTAATACATTCAACAATATAGATTAAAAAATAAAAATAAATAAAATAAAATAAAATAAATTGGAAAGGCAACCCACTGTATGGGAGAGCATCATTGCCAATGATATATCAGATAAGGGGTTAATTTCCAATATATATAGAGTGCTCATACAACTCAACAAAAGGAAAACAAAGAACCCAATTAAAAAATGGGCAGAGGAAGTAAAGAGACACCTCTCCAAACAGGACATACAAATGGCTAAGAGACATATGAGGAAATGCTCAACATTTCTAATCATCAGAGAGATGCAAATTAAAACAACAATGAGGTATCACCTTACACCTGTCAGAATGGCCACATCAACAAATCATCAAACAAGTGTTGGCGAGGGTGTGGAGAAAAGGGGACTCTAGTACACTGCTGGTGGGAATGCAGACTGGTGCAGCCACTATGGAAAACAATATGGTGCTACCTCAAAAAATTAAAAATTGAACTTCCATTTGACCCAGTGATCCCACTTCTAGGAATATACCCTAAGAAGCCTGAAACACCAATCAGAAAGAATATATGTACCCACCCTGTTCATAGCAGCAATATTTACAATAGCTAAGATATGGAAACAACCCAAATGTCCATCAGTAGACGAATGGATAAAAAAGCAGTGGTACCTATACACAATGGAGTACTACGCAGCTGTAAGAAAGAAAGATCTCTTATACTTTGAGACGACATGGAGGGACCTGGAAAGTATTATCCTAAGCGAAACAAGCCAAACAGAAAAAGACAAGTATATGATCTCACTTTTTTGTGGAATATAATGAACATAACAGCCTGAGGAATGAGGTAGTCTCAGAGATGTGGAAGTGGGGTACACACTGACAATCCCCAGAAGAGGGCGAGTAGATAAACCACAGAACTTGTATAAATGTATGCATGAACAATAGACATGGACAACAGAGCTGGGGATGGCAGAGTGGGTGGGGGAGGGCAAATTAGTTGGGGGAAAAGGAGAAACATCTGTAACAAAAATAAATAAATAAATAAATAAATAAATAAATAAATAAATAAATAAAATAAATCTGAAAAACAAAAACAAAAAACCCGTCTTCCCTAACCCTTGAGATACTTGTGGATCTTACTGTAAGAGCCTTCTCTCTGTAAAAATAGAGCTACTCCCTATTTCCCTTTGACTCCTTGAAATAGTTCTTTCAAATAAAGTCTTACCTTACAAAGTCAGAATTTGTTTTTTATTTGTCACACATTATTTATGTGTAATGAGAATTTCTTTCAGAATGACATTACTCACAGAAGACTTTTTTCATAGGCTATTTCCAAGGCTATTCATATAGATGACTTCATGGTAATTCGATCGTTCAAGATATTCAAGAATTGCCTCTCATCTACTTTTCCAGATTTAAATTGTAATTAGTAACTATATTCCAAAATTTTTCTTGTGATCTACTGTATATGAGTTTCCCATCTACTATTGCTCATATACTAAGGATTTATGCATCCATCCAACTACCAAAATCTCTGCCATAACCTATTTCCCATTTTTAAAGTATTTGGAAAAATTTTCTAAATCACAATTTTAAAACTAGTGAAATTTAGATTTGAAAGAAAATATCTAGAGAACAGAAAATACAATTTAAAAGTGAAGCACAAATTAGTCCATATAGGTGAGGAGAAGGAAACTAAAAACAACAACAACAAGGTGCTTATTTCAGAATAAAAAATGAGTAGTCCCTCACCTCATAATTTCCACACTGTACATTTCCTGAATGTGATATTAAGATGAAATTGAATATATAAGCCAATGAGCTTTGAGAACTATAGCATACAAACATGAGAGCCATACATACCTAAGTCATATGAGATGAGAAATACAGATTGAGAAATGTTTATGTTTAAAAATAAAATGTTGATATTATAGATTATGGCCAATATATTATATATAATATCAAGCCAAATTTACGCCTAGAATTATAATTAATAAATATGCATCATTTCAGTTGAACAAATAGCCATATACTTTGAGAAGTAGGTAAAGTAGACTTAAGTTTTCTCTGCATTTTTCTTAAAGGCCAAAAAAAAAAAAAGAAAGAAATCAACACAGAAAAAGAAACAACCATCAAAGTGGAAAGGCAACCCACCATAAGGGGGAGCATAATTGCCAATGATACATCAGATAAGGGGTTAATTTCCAAAATATATAGAGTGCTTATAGAACTCAACAAAAGGAAGACAGAGAACCGAATTAAAAAATGGGCAGAAGACCTAAATAGACACCTGTCCAAACAGGACATACAAATAAATGGTCAAGAGACATATGAAGAAATGCTGAACATCACTAATCATCAGAGAGATGCAAATTAAAACAACTATGAGGTATCTCCTCACACCTGTCAGAATGGCTGCCATTAAGAAATCATGAAACAACAAGTGTTGGCGAGGGTGTGGAGAAAAGGGGACTCTATACACTGCTGGTGGGAATGCAGACTGGTGCAACCACTGTGGAAAACAGCATGGAGTTTCCTCAAAAAATTAAATACTGACCTGCCATTTGACCCAGTGAACCCACTTCTAGGAATATACCCTAAGAAGCCTGAAACACCAATCAGAAAGAACATATGTACCCCCCTGTTCGTAGCAGCACTATTTACACTAGCTGAGATCTAGAAACAGCCCAAATGTCCATCAGTAGACCAATGGATAAAAAAGCTGTGGTACATATACACAATGGAGTAACATGCAGCTGTAAGAAAGAAAGATAAAGATCTCTTATCCTTGAGACGACATGGAGGGACCTGGAGAGTATTATGCTAAGTGAAATAAGCCAATCAGAGAAAGACAAATACCACATGATCTCACTGATTTGTGGAATATAATGAACAAGGTGGGCTGATGAACGAAATAGACCCAGACACATAGAAAGGAGTACGGTTCAAACTGACAAACCTCAGAGGAGGGGTGTGGGAGGATGGATGAGATGAATCAAAGAACTTATATGCATGTATGCATAACCAATAGACAGACAACAATGCTGGGGGGTGGGGGGGATGGGGAGGAGGGTGTCTAGGGGGGAAAAAGGAGAAATATCTGTAACAAAAATAAATTAATAAAAATCGAAAAGATAATTCAAGATGAAAGAAATCAAGGTTTTCTTTTTCCACATAGTTGATCTTAAGATAGTTACTATAAATTACCTCTGCTTTCGAGATTCATCAACAGTTACTCACAGGATTTGATTAGCAATACAATTATAAATTTCCCATTTGTAAAACTGGTATATTATTTTAAATATAGTTGTCTGGAAATGCTTGGCGCAATACAGCCAAATGATCTACTCATTAAAAAACAGAGGTATTTGTTGTTAAAGTTTACTCTTCAGCCTCAAAAGCTTTAACAGAGTCACAAAAAACGCCACCCGGTAAAACAGCTAAAGATGTACCACCAAAGGAGTTTATTAAAACAACATTCCTAATTTATTGCCTAAGATCTACAGAAATACATGATTTTCTACATAAAAATATTTGCTCTAAAAAAAAACCAAAAAACCTAATGACAAAACCCCTTGTAGGAACATTTATTATCCAGTGAGCCATATTGTAATTAAATTACTACTATGGTCAGGAACTAATTTTTTAGTTTAACAAATAGCCATATGCTTTCAGAAGTAGGTAGTATGGGCTTAAGACTTCTCTGCATTTTTTTAAGGAAAAAAACTAAGATGAAAGAAATTAGAGTTTTCTTTTTCCACATAGTTGATCTTATGATAGTTACTATAAATTGCCTCAACTTTAGAGATTCATCATGGGGTGTTTTGCTGAAAATCATTTCACTAGGCAGAAGCTGGTTTCTAGCAGTTTTTTTCAAACTACTCTATGAAATACAAAATCCTTTTGCTTTTACCACAAAACCGCTATTAATGAATATGATAAAATACTAGCCAAGTTTAAGGATTCTACCAGCCATGAGCATCTATGATGAATAATACCTATAATCAGAATAATTATCTGATAACTAAAAAATAATATTAAATTAATATGGCACATGTGTATGACATGGCACATAAAGGATAATTCATTAATGTTGAAAACAATGGGTCTTGTAATTTCAAACATTTAATTTATGGAACATAGTATGATATATTAAATCTATGATCAGGGCTTAAATACATCATCAACCAGTTCAGGAATCATATTTTATGGTATTTTATATGACAATAAAATAGAAGTATAAGCCTTAACATCTTGGAATTTGTTGGATTACTTCTAACCATTTCAAGTGTAAATCATAGTGGAAGAAATGGTGACACTAAGAAAATGCAACTGTAAATAATAGGTTTTGGCAAATGCTTTCTGCATACAAAAGGAGGATACAGATTTAGTGACTAGACCAGTAATTATTCTACACAATGAACATACATTCTTTATGTAAATGAACTCTATTAAATATTCATGTTTCCTGAGGAAAACAAATGACAGTTTTTTATTGTGCTATCAGTTACATTAATCAGAGTTCTGTCTATACAGCACAATTTGGGTTATCTGAAAACCAAAATCTGAATTTAAAATGTTTTTGCCTATATGCCCAAATTTTTGTGGTCTACTTATCCATTTTGTGGATGACTGTATAGATCACGAGAAAATTTAGAAGATAACTTTATTTAAAACTAACTGTACCTTAACAGATAGTACAAAAATAGTACAGAGAGGTTCTGTGTACCCTTAACTCAGTTTCCCTCAGTGGTAACACCTTATATAATCTCATACCCAGGAAATTGACATTGGTGCAGTTGACACACCTTATTTAGATCTCCCCAGTTTTACATCCACTCATGTGTGTATGTGTAGAGCTATTTAATTTTATCACCATGTGTAAATTCATGTAGTCACCACCACAGCAGAGATGCAGAATTGTTCCACAAAGAGCCCCCACAATGACCCTAACATACTATCCCTTTATAGTCACAGCTACCCATTTCTCACTCTTCTCACACAAATTTTGTGGTCTCTAACATATGACAATCACTAATCTATTTTCCAGTTCTATAATTTTATGACTTTGAAACTTATATTTAAAAACTCATAGTGTATGACCTTTAGAAATAATTTTTTAAGCATGGCATAATTCCCTTGACACCCATCCAAGGAGCTGCATGCATCAATAGTTTTTTCATGTTTTATTTATTTTTTTGCTGAGTAGTATTCCTTGGTCTAAATATGCCACAATTTGTTTAGTCATTAACTCATTACAAGACATTTATGTTCTTCCTAAAGTTTACCTATTTCAAACAGAAATTCTATGAAAACCTGATTATAGGTCTTAGTGTGAACATAGGTTTTCCTTTCTCTGGGATGAACATGTCCCTAAACTACAATTGCTGGATTGAATGGCAAGTATATGCTTAGTTTTTTTTAAAGATACTGCCAAACTATTTTCTAGAGTGACTGTACCCCCTTATATTCCCACCAGCAACATATGAGAGATCCAGTTTCCTCACATTCTTGCCAGAATATATTATCATTTTTAATGGTATCGGTTCCAATAGTTGTGTCGCAATATCTCATTGTGGTTTAAATTTATTATTTCCTTAATAGATAATGATGTTGAACATTTTCATGTGCTTGGTTGGAACTTGTATAATCCTTTTTGAGAAATGTCCATCTTTTACCTACTGTCTAATTGGATGGCTTCTACTTCTTTCTACTGTTCAGTTTTCTTTTCCCACCTATAGATTGTGTCATGTTTAAGAAATCCATCTCCTAGATGCTGATGCTTTTCTGTTATGTTTGTTTTTAAAAGTTATGTGGTTTTATGTTTTACATTCAAATCCACAATCCACTTTGAAAATTTGTATACAAAATATGAAGTTTAAGTTGTTCAATTTTTGGCCTACGGATGTCCAAATACTCTACCACCATTTGTTAAAAAAACAAAACAAGCCCTGGCCAGTTTGGCTCAGCGGTTAGAGCATTGGCCTGAGGTCCTGAGAGACCCGGGTTCGGTTCCCGCTAAGGGCATGTACCTCGATTGCAGTTTGTCCCCGGCCCTGGTTGGTCGTGCGGGTGGCAACCACTCGATGTGTCCCTTTCACGTCGATGTCTCTCTCTCTCTCTCTTCCTCCCACTCTATCTGAACAACAAAACAAAACAAAACAAAACAAAACAAAACAAAACATTATCCTTCTCTGAATGGGGCTTGAAGCTTTGTCAAAATTCAGTTGGCTGTACTTGTATGGCGTTACTTCTGGGCTATCTAATCTGTTTCATTGTTCTATGTATCTATCCCTCTGCCGGTACCACAGTGTATCATTTCTTATAGCTATATAAGTCTTAAAATGGGGTAGAATGATTCCTCCCATTTTATTACAGTTTTTCAAAAGTATTTTAGCTTTTTTATTCTTTTGTGTTTCCACAGGCATTTTAGGATAAGCTTTCTATAGCCACAACAAATCTTTCTGGAATTTTACCTGGAACTGGAGCAAACCTATATATACATTTAGGGACAAATGACATCTTTACTATGTTGAGACTTCTAATCCATGAACAGAGTATATATCTTTATTTATATCTTTGATTTCATCAGAGTTTGTAATTTTTATCATAAATTCATATATATTTCATGCGATTTATACCTAATTTTCATTTTGTTTCGGGCAATTGCAAATCATGTTGTTTTAAATTGTGGAGAGGGGGTGTGGGAGGAGAGATAAACCACAGAACTTATATGCATGTATGTATGAACAATGGACATGGACAACAAAGGTGGGGACAGAGTGGGGAGGGATGGGTAGGGGGTAATCAGTGGGAGAGAAAGGAGAAACATCTGTAATAAAAATAAATTAATTAATAAAATAAATAAATAAATAAATGTTAAAAAAATAATAAATTGTGGTTTCCAGGTGTTCTTTGCTAGTGTATAGAAATACAGAAATACAACTGATGTCAGTATGTTCCTCTCACATTGTTGATGAATTCATTTATTAGTTCTCAGATATTCTTTTATAATCCTCACCTGAGGATATATTATTAATTTTTGAGAGGGAGAAGGAGAGAGGGAGAGAGAGGGAGAGGGAGAGAGAGAGAGAGAGAGAGAGAGAGAGAGAGAGAGAGAGAGAGAGAGAGAGAGGCATTAATCAGTTGCCTCCCGTATGTGCCCTGACCAGGAATTGAACCCACCACCTTTTTTGGTGCTCAGGATGATACTCCAATCAACTGACCCACCTGGCCAGGGTGAGTTTTTTTTTTTTTTTTTTTTTTTTTTTAAGATTCTTGAGATTTTGTACATAGACTTTTTTGTTACTTGCAAATAAACAGTTTTAATTTCTTCCTTTCCAATCCATGTTTTTATATATCCTGCTCCTGCCTTATTGTGATGGCTTTCAGCACTAGGCTGAATAAAAATGGTGACAGTGGACATCCTTGTCTTGTTCCATCATGAGGGGAAAAGCATTCTGATTAAATGTTTCTGAAGAATCTAAGGTCTATGCCTAATTTCATTTCTTTTGTATGTGGATGTAACTTGGATATTTTGGGTCTTTTGCCTTTTCACAAAAAAACTTTAGAATTAGTTTGTCAGTATCCATTAATTTGCTAGCATTTTGATTTGGACTGCATTCAATCTAAAAATTAACCTGGGAAGAACTGTTTCTTATAAAATTTGAGTTTTCCTATCTGTGAACATGGAGTATCTTTCCATTCATTTTCATCTTTTTGATTTCTTTCATCAGTCTTTTGTAGTTTTCTTTGTATAGATCTTGCATATATTTTACTAAATTTATACTTAAATATTTCAATGTTTTTGGTGTTATGTAATGGTGTATTTCAAATTATAAATTCCAGTTGCTCATTGCTGGTATAAAGAAAAACAACTGACTTGTGACTTGTAACCTCGTGATAACCACTTATCAGTTCAGGAGTTTTTGTTGTAGATTCTATGGGATTTTCTACATAAACAATCATATCATCTGACAAGGACAGTTTTATTTCTTCCTTCTAAATCTGTACAGCTTTTATGCCTTGATACTGTCTTATTATATTAGCTAGGACTTCCACACAGGAAACTGAAATGGAGTGGTGAGTGGGGGCACCCTTGCTTTGTTCCCACTTTTAGAGGGAAGGCTTCTAGCTACTCACCATTAAGTATGATGTTAGGTACAGGATTATCTGTTGATGTTCTCTATTAAGTTGAGGAATCCCCTCTACTCGGAGTTTGCTGAAAAGTTTTATCATGAATAGGTGTTGGATTTTGCCAAGTGATTTTTCTGCATCTATTAATATGATCAAGTATTTTTCTTCTTCAGCCTGTTGATATGGTTTACAATAATTGATTTTGATTTTTTTTTTGTTCAGGTAGAGTGGGAGAAAGAGAGAGGGAGGGAGGGAGGAAAGGAGAGAGAGAGAGAGAGAAACATCGACGTGAAAGGGACACATCAAGTGGCTGCCACCTGCATGACCAACCAGGCAACCAGGGCCAGGGACAAACTGCAACCAAGGTACGTGCTCTTAGCAGGAATCAAACCTGAGTGAGTCTCTCTGGACCGCAGGCCAATGCTCTAACCGCTGAGCCAAACCAGCCAGAGCAATAATTGATTTTTGAATGTTGAACTAGCCTTTATACCCTTTATTCCTTTTTATAGTGTAATAATAGTTCATTGTAAGTAACATTCTGTTTTACTTACCTGTTCATCAGTTGATGAACATTTGGTTTGCTTCCACATTTCGGCTAAAATGAAGAATGCTGCTATGAACATTTGTGTACCAGTTTTTCCATGAAAACATTTCCAATACACTTGGGTATATGCCTAGGAGTGGGAGTGCTAGGTCACAGGGTAACTCTGTTTAACTTTTGAGGAATTGGCAGACTGTTTTCCACAGTAGCTGCACCATTTCACATTCCTGCCAACAATGTATTAGGGTTCCAATTTCTCCACATCCTTGCCAACAAATGTTATTGTTTGTTTCTTTGAGTACAGCCAACCTGCTGTGTGTGTGAAGTGATGTCTCATTACATTTTGTATTTCCATTTTCCTAATGACAAATGATGCTGAGCATTTTTTGATAAATTTATTGATCACTTGTAAATCTTCATTGAAAAAAATGTCCATTCAAACCTGTTATCATTTTTAATTGAATTATTTGGTAATTGTTGGTTTTTCAGAGTTTTTTATTTATTTTTTGTATATTTGGGATGCTAGAACCTTATCAGATATATGTAAATATTTTCTCCTATTCTGTGTCTTATCTTTTGACTTTCTTAATAGTGGCCTTCGAAAAACAAAAGCTTTTAATTTTGATGAAGTCTAATGTATCTATTTTTGTGTGCTTTAGGTTTCATATCTATAAAACCATGATTTATATGTATGTTTTCTTATAAAAGTTTTATAGTTTTAACTCTTACATTTAGATCTTTCATTGAGTTAATTTTTGTATATTATATACAGTAGTGGTCCACCTTCATGCCTTTGTCCAGTTGTCCTAGTACCTGTGTTTGGAAGAGACTATTCTTTCTCCATTGAATCATCTTAGTACTACTTTTGAAAATCATTTGACTGTAAATGTACGGTTTATTACTGGACTCTTTTTTATTACTGGATTTTTTTTTTTAATCCTCACACGAGGAAATTTTTCGATATTTTGTTCAGATAGAGTGGGAGGGAGAGAGAGAGAGAAAAACATTGACGTGAAAGGGACACATCGAGTGGTTGCCACCCACACGACCCAACCAGGGCCGGGAACAAACTGCAACCCAGGTACATGCCCTTAGCGGGAACCGAACCCGGGTCTCTCTGGACCACAGGCCGACGCTCTAACCACTGAACCAAACCGGCCAGGGCACTGAACTCTTAATTCAATTCCATTAACCTATATGTCAATCCTTATGCCAGTACCACACTGTGTGTATTAATATAGCTTTGCAGGAAATTTTTAAATCAGGAAATGTGAGTCCTCGAACTTTTTCCTTTCCCCTCCAAGACTGTTATGGGTATTTGGAGTCCCTTGCTTTCCTATGTGAATTTTACGATCAGCTGTTAATTTCTGCAAAAAATGATGGTAAGGCCCTGGTTGGTTTGGCTCAGCGGTTACAGCGTCGGCCCGCTAACCAAAGAGTAGTAGGTTCAATTCCGGCCAAAGGCATGTACTTTGGGGGCTTGTGGTTTGTCCCTGGCCCTAGCCAGGCTATTAAAAATATGCCACTATTAATATTCATATACAAGGTTTTATATAGACATGTGCTTTATTTCTCCTGGGTATAGGCCAAAGGGTAAAACTGCTGGGTCATATGATAACTCTGTCTTTAACATTTTGAGGGACTATAAAACATTTCATATGTTGTTGGATCTGGTGTGCTAGTATTTTCTTGAGGATATGTGTGTTTATATTCCTAAGTGATATTGTTTTGTAGTTTTCTTGTGTCTTTGTCTAGTTTTGATAAGAGGAAATGCAGGCCTCATAAGTTGAGAAGCGTTCCTTCTAATTTTTTTTAGAAAAATTTGTGAAGGAATGATATTATTCTTTAAATGTGTAGTACAAGTAACCAGTGAAGTTGCCTGGGTCTAAACTTTTCTTCATAGGAAGTTTGGATTACATGTTTAGTCTCTTTTCTTATTAAAGGTCCATTCAGATATTTGATTTCTTCTTGAGTCAGTTTCAATAGTTTGCCTCTTTCTAGCAATTAGTGCATTTCATCCAAGTTATCTAATCTGTTGGCAGATAATTGTAATATTCTTATTTTTGTAATGTCATTAGCAATGTCCCCTTTTTCATTATTGATTTTATTAATTTAAATTACCTCTCTTCTTTATTGATCAGTACAGATAAAAGATACTCAATTTTTTTGGTCTTTTTAAAGAAACACCTTTTAGCTTCATTGATTTTCTCTATTTTTTGATTCTTTATTTTTCCTCTAATCTATATTATTTCCTTCTTTTTGTCTGCTTTAGGTTTATATTTCTCTTCTAGTTGTTAAAAATTAAATGTACTGGGATGACATTATTAAAATAAAATCATACTGGTTAACAACTATACATTTCTATGATACATGATCTGTATATTACATTGTGTGCCCACCACCCAAAGTCAAATTGTCTCCTGTCACCATATATTTGGCCCCCTTTTCCCTTTACTACCCCCACCACCTTCCCCTCTAGTAACCACCATAATGTTGTCTGTGTGTATGAGTTTCTGTTTTATATCTCAAATGAGTGAAATCATACGGGTCTTAGCTTTTTCTGACTGATTTATTTTGCTTAGCATAATATTCTCAAGGTCTATACATGTTGTCACAAGTGGCAGTATTTCATCTTTTCTTATGGTTGAGTAGTGTTCCATAGTATATATGTACTACATATTCTTTTTTTAATAGATCTTTGTTTAAAATATGTTTTTTAAAAATATTTTTCTTTATTGAGTTTAGAGAGAGAAGAAGAGAGAGAGAGAGGGAGAGAGATAGAAACATCAATGAGAGAGAACATCGATTGGCCACCTCCTGCATGCCCCCCACTGGGGATTTGGCCCACAACCTGGGCATGTGCCCTGACAGGGAATCAAACCAGAGACCTCTTGGTGCATTTGTCGACGCTTAACCAGTGAGCCACACCAGCCGGGCTTAAATATGTTTTTATTGACTTTTTCGAGAGAGAGGGAGGAAGGGAGAGAGAAACATTGATGTGAGAGAGACACAACTATCAGCTGCCTCCTGCACACCCCCTATTGAGGATCAAGACTGCAACCCAGGCATGTGTCCTGACCGTGAATTGAACTGGGAACATGGGATGACACTCAATCCACTGAGCCACACCAGCCAGGCTGTACTACAGATTCTTTATACAATTCTCTACTGAAGAACACTTTGGTTGTCTCCATGTCTTTGTCACCGTGAATAATGCTGCAATGAACACAGGGGTGCATAGATCTTTGAGAACAAATGTTTTCTGTTTTTTTTGTGTGTGTAGATACCTAGAAGAGGGATTGCTGGGTCATATGGTAACTCTATTCCTAAATTTTAAGGAACCGCCACATTGTTTTCCATAGTGGCTGTACCAGTTTCCATTCCCACCAGCTGTGAATGAAGGTTCCTTTTCTCCACAACCTCTCCAACACTTATTACCTGTCTTGTTGATAATAGCCATTCTAACAAGTGTGAGGTGGCATCTCACTGTAGTTTTGACTTGCATTTCCCTAATAGCTAGTGAAGTTGAACATCTCTTCATACATCTGTTGGCCATTTGTATGTCTTCTTGGGCGAGGTTTCTCTTCAGGTCCTCCGTCCATTTTTTAATTGGATGGTTTGTTTGGTGTTGAATCGTATGAATTCTTTATATATTTTAGATATTAACCCCTTGTCAGAGCTATTGTTTGCAAATATCATCTCCTATTCAGTTGGTTGCTTTTTTGTTTGTTAGTAGTTTCCTTTGTTGTGCAGGGGCTTTTTAGATTGATATAGCCCTATTCATTTATTTTTGCCTTTATTTCCCTTGCCTTTGAAGTCAAATTCATAAAATGTTCTCTACAACCAAGGTCCATACGTTTAGTACCTATGTTTTCTTCTATGTCACTTATTGTTTCAGATGTTATATTTAGGGCTTTGATCCATTCTGAATTAATTTTTGTACATGGGAACAAACAGTAATCTAGTTTCATTTTTTTGCACGTTGTTTTGCAATTTTCCCAGCACCATTTACTGAAGAGGCTTCCTTTTCTCTATTGCATGTTTTTGGCTCCTTTATAAAAATTATTTGTCCATATAGATGTAGTTTTATTTCTGGGCTCTCAATTCTGTTCCATTGGTTTGTGTGTCTGTTTTTCTGCCAATACCATGCTGTTTTGGTTATTGTAGCTCTGTAGTATAATTGGAAGTCAGGTGGTGTGATACCTCTGGCTTCACTCTTTTTTCTCAGGACTGCTTTGGCTATTTAGGGTCTTTTGTGGTTCCATACAAATCTGATAATTTTATGTTCTATTTCTTTAGAAAATGATGTTGGAATTTTGATGGGGATTGCATTAAATCTGTATATTGCATTGGGTAATATGGACATTTTAACAACATTGATTCTTCCAATCCATGAACATGAAATATTTTTTCATTTCATTGTATCTTTTTCAACCTCTTTTAATAATGCTTTGCAGTTTTCAGTATACAGGTCCTTCACATCCTTTAAGTTTGTTCTTAGGTTTTATATTCTTTTTGTTGCTATTGCAAAAAAATTTCTTTTCATTTCTTTTGTTAAAATTTCATTGTTAGCATGCAGGAAAGCAGTAAATTTTTGTCCAGTGATTTTGTGTCCTGCAACTTTACTGCATTTGTTTATTGTTTCTAATATTTTTTTTGGTGGAGTCTTTAGGATTTTCTATATACAGAATCACATCATTAGAAAAAAGTGACTTTTACCTTTTCACTTCCAATTTGGATGCCTATTTCTTCCTCTTGCTTGATTGGTCTGGCAAGGACTTCCAGAACTATGTTGAATATGAGTAGCAAAAGTCAGTATCCTTAACCTTGATCCTGATGTTAGAGGAAAAGCTTTCAGTTTTTCACCATTAAGTATGATATTAGCTGGGGGTGTGTCATATATGGCCTTTATGTTGAAGAATTTTCCTTCTATACCCATTTTATTGAGTGTTTTAATCATAGATGTATCTTATTAAATGCTTTTTCTGCATCTATTAATATGATCATAATATATTAAAAATTATCTTAATTGTTGAAAGTATTACAGATGTCTTTCCTTTTTTCCCCATTGACACCCTCCTCCAAACTCCTGCCTCACACCACCCCTCTGCAGCCTTCACTGCACTGTTGTCTGTGTCCATTGGTTAAGCATATATACTTATAAGTTCTTTGGTTTATCTCTACTGCCCTCCAATCCTCTTTCCCTCTGAGGTTTGTCAGTCTGTTCCCCACTAACATGTCTTTAGATCTATTTTGTTCATTAGATTCCATAAATAAGTGAGATCATGTGATACATGTCTTTCTCTGACTAGCTTATTGCACTTAGCATAATACTCTACAGGTCC
Organism: Molossus molossus; assembly: GCF_014108415.1. Classification (NCBI taxonomy): domain Eukaryota; kingdom Metazoa; phylum Chordata; class Mammalia; order Chiroptera; family Molossidae; genus Molossus; species Molossus molossus. The sequence goes on along the minus strand of NW_023425355.1, from coordinate 113,455,019 downwards.
CTACATGTCATCTCAAAGGGTAAAAGATTTCTCTTTCTTATGGGTGCATAGTATTCCACTGTGTGCATGTACCACAGCTTTTTTATCCACTCATCTATTGATGGATACTGGCTGTCTTGAGATCTTAGCTATTGTAAATAGCTGCATATATTCTTTCTGACTGGTGTTTCAGGCTGCTAAGGATATATTCCTTTCCAATTTGGATGCCTTTTACTTTTCCTTCTTTTCTAATCACTGTGGCCAAGACTTGCAGCACTATATTGAAAAAGAGTGGTAAAAGTGGACATCCCTGTCATGTTCCTGTTCTTAAGGGAAATGCTTTTAGTTTTTGCACATTGAGTATGATGTTGGCTGTAGGTTTTTCATATATGGCCTTTATTATGTTGAGGTATGACCCTTCTCTTCCCACCTTGCTCAGAGTTTCTATCAAAAATGGGTGCTGGATTTTGTCAAATATTTTTTTTGGCGTCTATTGATATGATAATATGATTGTTATCTTTCATTTTGTGTGATATATCATATTTATTGCTTTGTGAATATTATACCAGCCTTAAATCCCTGGGATAAATCCCACTTGGTTGTGGTGAATACTTTTAAAAAAATTATGGCTGGATCTGATTTGCTAATATTTTCTTGAGGATTTTGTTGTCTATGTTCATCAAGAATATTGGCCTGTAATTTTCTTTCTTTGTAGCATCTTTATCTGGTTTTGGAAGTAGGATTATGCTGGCCTCATAAAATTTGCTTGGGAGTTGTCTTTCCTCTTGAATTGTTTAGAATCCTTTGAGGAGAAAGGATATTAGTTCTTTGAACTTTTGGCAGAACTCCCCTGTGAAGACTTTTGGACCAGGGCTTTTTTTCCTGGGAGTTTATTGATTACTGCTTCAGTTCCCTTAGTTGTTCTTGGTCTGTTCTGTTTTCTACTCTTCCTGGTTGAGTTTTGGAATTGGTCCATTTTGCCTAAGTCGCCCAATTTGTTAGCATATAACTGTTCATAGTATTTTCTTACAATCCTTGTATATCTGTGGTGTCAGTTGTTACTTAGGTTCTTTTGTTTCTGATTTTATTCATTTGGGCCCTCTCTCTTTGTTTCTTGGTGAGTCTGGCTAAAGGCTCATAATTCCTGTTTATCTTTTCAAAGAAACAGCTCTTCGTCCCATTGATCTTTTGTATTGTTTTCTTAGTCTCTATGTCATTTATTTCTGCTCTGATATTTATTATTTCCTTCCTTCTACTTATTATGTTTTGTTGCTGTTGTTACTGTTCTCTTTCTAATACTTTAAGTTGTAGGGTTAGGTAATTAAAAATTTTTCTTGTTTCTTGAGGTAGGCCTGTAATGCTATGAACTTCCCTCTCAGCACACCTTTTACTCTGTCCAAAAGATTTTGTGCTGTTGTGTGTTCCTTTTCATTAGTTTCCTGAAAGATTTTTATTTCTTACTTGATCTCCTTGGTAACCCATTCTCTTTAATAACATGCCTCCAAGTGTTTTAATGTTTTTGAGTGTTTTTATTGTTAATTTGTAGTTTCATGCCATTGTAATTCAAGAAGATGCTTTATATGATTTCAGTTTTCTTGAACTTGTAGAGACATAGTTTATGTCCTAACATGTGGTCTATCTTTGACAATGTCCTGTGTGAACTTGAGAAGAATGTATATTCTGCAGGTTTGAGGTGAACTGTTCTGTAAATGCCAATTAAAGCCATTTGATCTAGTAGGTCTTTTAGGGTCTTTGTTTCTTGTTAATTTTGTCTAGAAGACCTATCCAGTGATGTCGGAGGTGAGTCCCCTACTGTGATTGTATTGCTGTTGATCTCTCCCTCGAAGTCCTCCAGAAGTTTTAAAATATATGTTGGTGCTCCCATATTGGGTGCATATGTTTACCAGGGTTATATCCTCTTGCTGGATTGATTCCTTTAATATTATGTAGTGACTTTCTTTGTCTCCTATTATGGCCTTCATTTTGAAGGCTATATTATCAGATATGGGTATTGCTACCCCTGCTTTTTTTTGTTTCCATTTGCATAGAAACTTTTCTTCCATCCCTTCACTTTCATGCTGTGTGAGTCTTTTGTTCTGAGGTGGGTCTCTTGTAGACTGCATATGTATGGTTCATGTTTCCTTATACATTCAGCTACTCTATGTCTGATTGGAGCATTTAAGCCATGGGCATTTAAGGTTATTGATGGGTAATAATTTGTTGCCATTTAAAAAATTCTTTTTAATAATTTTTCTTTATTGATTTTTTGAGTGAGAGGAAGGGAGAGGGAGAGAGACATTGATGAGAAAGAACATCAACTGGCCGCCTCCTACATGGCCCCCCACAGGGGATTAGGCTCACAATCTGGGCATGTACCCTGACCAGTAATCGAACTGGTGACCTCTTGGTGTATGGGATGACGCTCAACCACTGAGCCACACCAGCCGGGCTATTTGTTGCCATTTTTTATCCTGTATGCCTGTGTTCCTCTCTCTCTCTCTCTCTCACAACACAACACTCCCTTTAGCATTTCTTGCAGTGCTGGCTTGGTGGTAGTAAACTCTTTTAGCCTTTTTTTTTGGTCTGTGAAGCTCTTTATTTCACCTTCAATTCCGAAATGATAGCCTTGTTGAATAGAATAGTCTTGGATTCAGTCCCCTGTTTTTCATTACTTTGTATACTTCATGGCACTCCCTTTTGACCTGCAGTGTTTCTATTGAGATATCAGCTGACAGTCTAATGGGAGCTTCCTTGTAGGTAATGTTCTGTCTCTCTCTTGCCATCATTTAGATTTTTTTCTTTGTCTTGAACGTTTGCCATTTTAATTATGATCTATCTAGGTGTGGGTCTTTTTGGGGTCACCTTGATTGGGACTCTGTGCTTCCTGGACTTGCGTGAATTTTTCCTACACCAGGTTAGGGAAGTTTTCTGTCATTACTTCTTCAAACAGGTTCTCTATTCCTTTCTCTGAGTCTTCTCCTTCTGGTGCCCCTATAAAGCAAATGTTGCTACATTTCATTTTGCCCCACCACTCCCTTAATCTCTCCCCCTGCTTTTAATTTTTTTGTTCCAGTTGCTGCTCTAATTGTTATTTTTTTCCTTCCCTACCTTGTCTTCTAACTCGCTTATTCAGTCTTCAGCTTCTATTAAATGTACTTTTGAATCTTTACAGGGTATGTTTTATTTCAGCTATGTCATTCTTCAGTTCTACTTGATATTTATTCATAGCTTCTACCTCTTTTTTCATGCTGATGTCATTCTCACTGAGTTCTTTATAATTCTCATTGAGTTGTTAGTAATTCTAAGTTGTCTGAGCACCCTTATAACCACTATTTTGAATTATTTTTCTGACAAATTGCTTGCCTCTACTTAATTTAGTGCCTTTTCTGGTGATTCCTCTTTTTCTTTCATTTAGGAGTTGTTTCTTTGTCTGACCATTGTATCATTCTGGTGGTCCAGGGCCAGGTGAGCTGAGCCAGATTGCAGCAGCAGCAGCAGCAACAGCAGCAGCAGCAGCAGCAGCAGCTCGATGCATGCAGAGGAGTCAGGTTACAGTGGATCATGTGCCAGATCTCGGATCCAGTGCAGTCATCCAGGGGCGCTAGCAGCTCTCACCGATGGCAGCAGAATCAGCAGCTCTCTACTGGGGCTGGACTGGTGGAACCATAGTCCACTCTGCTGCAGCGGTTCTGCAGTTCTAGCAGCTTGAGAATGCAAAGGGGCTGGTGGCTCTCTGCTGTTGGCAGGTTCCATGGGGGTGACGAGAACCTCTGCTTCTGGCGGGTCCTGTGGGGGTGGTGAGACCCTCTGCTACTGGCGGGTCCTGCAGGAGCAGTGGCCCTCTGCTGCTGGGGGAGAGGCGGCTGATATCATTATTTTTTAAATCCTCACTCAAGGATATTTTTATCCATTGATTTTTAGAGAGTGGAAAGAAGGGAGAAAGGGAAGGAGAGAGAGACGGAGAAAAACATTGATGTGAGAGAGAGACATTGTTTAGTTGCCTCCTGAATGTGCCCCAATTGGGGCTGGGGATTGAACCTGCACCCCAGATGCGTGCCCTTCACTGGGAATCAAACCCACAACCCTGCATTAGTGTGCAGGCCAGTGCTCTAACCACTTACAAACATTGTCCAGGGCAGATATGATTTTTATTCTTTGTTTTGTTAATGTGGTAAGTTATACTGCTTATTTTGCATATATTAAACCATCCTTGTGTCCCTGGAATGAACCCCACTTGACTGTGATGTATCCTTCTTTAATGTATTGTTGTATTCAATGTAGTATTTTGTTTAGAATTTTTGCATCTGTGTTCATCAGAGATATTGGTTTGTAGCTTTCTTTTTTTGTGTTATCCTTGCCAGGTTTTGGTATTAGGGTTTTGTTATCCTTATAAAATGTGTTCAGAAGTATTACTCCTTCTTCAATTTTTGGAAGAGTTTGAGGAGAATAGGTATCAAATTTTCGTTGAATGTTTGGTAGAATTCAGTACTGAGGCCCTCTGGTCCTGGACTTTCATTTTTTGAGAGGGATTTGGTGGTTGTTTCAATCTCCTTAATATTTACTAGTCTATTTAGATTTTCCAATTTTTATGATCCAGTCTAGGAAGGTTATATATTTCAAGGAACCCATTAATTTCTTCTTGTTTATTAATTTTGGTGGCATACAGTCTTTCATAGTATTCTAGTTTGAGCTTTGGTATATTTGTGATGTCTGAGATAACTTTTCTTTCATTTCTGATTTTGTTTATATGAGCCTTTTCTCTTTTTTCCTTAGCTAGTCTAGAAAGGGGTTTGTCAATTTTATTAATCTTTTCAAAGAAACAGCTCTCTGTTTTAATAATTTTTTTGTATAGCCTTTTTGCTCTCTATTTCATTCAATTCTGCTCTAATTTTTATTATTTCCTTTCTTCTGACTTTGAGTTGCTTTTGTTTTCCTTTTTCTAGTTAAGATATAATGTTAGTTTGTTTACGTGGGATTTCTCTTGTTTCTTAAGATAGGCCTGTAATGACAAACTTCTCTCTTATTACTGCTTTTGGTGCATCCCAGAAATTTTGGTATGTCCTATTTTCATTTGCATTTGTTTCTACATACCTTTTGATTTCACCCTTGATTTTTTGACAGAGTCATTTTTAGTAGTATGTTATTTAATCTCCACATATTTATGGGTTTCTTTACTTTATTTTGGCAGTTGATTTCTAATTTCAAAGCATTGTGGTCAGAGAATATGCTTGGTATAATTTCAATCTTCTTGAATTTACTGAGGCTAGTTTTGTGACCAAACATATGGTCTATCCTTCAGAATGTTCCATGTGCACTGGAGAAGAATATATAATCTGATGTTCTGGGATGAAAGGCTCTGTAAATGTCAATTATGTCCATTTCGTCTAATGTGTCATTTATGGCTCATATTTCTTTATTGATTTTCTATTTGGATGATCTATCTACAGCTGCCAATGGAATATTTAGGTCCCTAACTCTGAATGGGTGCATATATACTAAGAAATGTTATGTCTTTTTGATGCAGTGTCCCCTTTATCATTATAAAATGTCCATGTTTATCTTGTTATCTTTAAATCTATTTTGTCAGGTATAAGTATGGCTACACCTGCTGTTGTTCAGTGGATGCTATTTGCTTGGAGAAACATTTTCAACTCTTTCACTTCAAGTCAAACTTTATCTTTGCAGCTTAGATGTGTCTCCTGAAGGCAGCATACGGTTGGGCTTTGTTTTTTTGATCCAATCTGTTACTCTGTACCTTTTTTTTTTTATCTTCAGGCGAGGACTTTTTTTTTCATTTATCTTCAGATAGAGCAGGCGGGAAAGAGGGAGGAAGAAGGAGAAACATCGATGTGTGAAAGACACATTGAATGGTTGCCACCCCAACCAGGGCCAGTACAAACTGCAACCGAGGTACATGCCCCTAACGGGAACCGAACCCAGGACTCTCTGGTCCGTGGGCCGATGCTCTAATTGCTGAGCCAAACCAGTCAGGGAACTCTGTGCCTCTTTATCGGTGAATTCACTATATTTATATTTAGGGTAATTATTGATGTATGAAGATTCCTATAACTATTTTATCTTTTGTTTTCTGGTAGCTCTGTGCCTCCACTGGTTCTTTTCCTTTGTGTGTTCTTATCTGTTGTTTTTGTTTGGTGGTATTCCATACTTCTTTCCACTGTTTCTTTTTTTTTTTTAAGCTAAGTGTGTGATTACCATTAGGTTTATCAAACAAAAAGTTTCATATATACAGTAGTCCTTTTTCATTTGGTCTCTGTTCTCCTTTGCAAATTCAGATCTTTATCCTCTCCCCTTTTATGTTTTTATTGTCACAAATCATCCATGTGTGTGCTGTTGGTGATCTTACTCATAGTTCTGTGATCTTTTGTTGTTTGTTTCAAGTACAATAACCCCCTTGAGTGTTTCTTGCAATAGAGGCCTCTGGTGATAAATTCCCTAAGCTTCCGTATGTCTGGAAAAGTCTTTATTTCTCCTTCATATCTAAAGGATAACTTTGCTGGGTATATTACTCTTGGCTGGTAATTTCTCTCTTTCAGTCGTTTGAATATTTGGTTCCACTCTCTTCTAGCTTGTAAAGTTTGTGCTGATAAGTTTGCTGATAACCTAAATGGGCTTTCCTTTATAGGTTATTTTCTTCTTTTCCCTGGATGCCTTGAGAATTCTTTCTTTGTTGTTAATTTTCAAGAGTTTTAATACAATGTGCCTTGGAGAAGACCGTTTCTGATTGAGATAATTAGGTGTTCTGTTTGCTTCATGGATTCAAGATCTAGCTCTTACCCGAGGTTATGGTTTTTTAAACATTGATTTTAGAGAGAGAGGAAGAGGGAGAGAGAGAAGGAACACTGATGTAAGAAACATCGATTGGTTGCCTCCTGAACACACCCCAACTGAGGGTCAAACCTGCAACCTAGGTACATGCACTGAGCAGGAATCAAACCCATCTCCTTTTGGTGTATCGGACAATGCTCCAAATAACTGAGGCATCCAGCCAGGGCTGCATGGCCTTCTTGATTCCCAAGAATATGCTATAGCTTTTCACGACCCATATAGACATCGAATCAATCAGTTTTTATTTGTAAGCTTGTAGGTTAGCTTTCTGTTTGTTTCAAGTGTTATCTTCTGCCTCAAGCCTTGTAAGTGAAGTCTTCCAGACAGGTCAAATGATGACAATCTCGAGAGCATGAGACTTTGAAGAAGTTCAATCTCTGTTCTGCCTCCTCTGGTGGCAGCCAGGCTCCTGTTTTTTAACCATGATTGTGAAGTGTTTTCAAGGTTACTGTGGAGGCTGGAGAGAGTGGAATGTGAATAGGGCAAGTTAAAATGCCACAAAGCTCACTGTTCTTATCAATAATAAGCTTTTTTTCCTAGAATAAATTCTTCTTGGATAGCTGTAAGCCTTTGGTAAATTTCCAAAGTTCTGAAAAAAGTTGATTATGACAGTTTTTTGCCAGTTTTACCCTTGCTTTTATGGAGATGAGAACTGTTGAAGGTCCTTATTCCTCCTATTTTGCTGACATCATCTGCTACTTGGAACTTTTAAAATGAGATATTCTTGAAGACTAAGAAAACTGGAATTCTATCTATATTCTTTCTAGAAGACAACTTAATAACATTTCAAAATAAAAACCACCATTTTTGAATTTTTTAAATTAAACCATAAAGAATTGAGTCCCTTCAAGATTTTAGAACTCTGTTAATGCAGTGTCCAGTTCTATACATCTTACCTTTCTTATGTTTCCTTATAGCAATTTGCCTGAATTAATTTTTATATCTATATCTAAAAGAAAAAAGTCAAATTTCATTAGTGTCTCAGCAGAGTAAAGGATAGAATGTGTATTAATTAAAAGTTTAAGATAATACTAAATGAATTTCATTAATGGGGATTGTGTATATGAGTATAAAAATATCCTCTAGTCAGAAGTAATATCTTAATGTGAAAGAAGACATTCTAAACCATTTAGGAATACTATAACTTTGTAGGAATCTAATAAAAGCTGTGGATTCTCTTCCTAGAAAAATGAACATACAAACATAATTCTGCTTATAATTCTGGAGGTTCTTGGATATTTTGCAGCCTGTACATTAAAAACCCCCATTGAAGAAAAAAATTATGATTTTAATGGGAAAATAAAGAAGAGATATTCAAATAATTACAATATCTCATTTTCAATGGAGCAATATGAATTTAAAATATTAAACATATATAAGTGGCCTCCAACTAACGTACATATTTCATTTCAAAGGCTAACTTGTACATTATATTTAGAATTTATTACATATGTTTTTTCATAAAACCATTAGAAACAATGGTTAGAGACTATTCAACTGTAAGTCTCTTAAGAGTAGATGCTCTTTTTATTTGTCTTTGAATTGTAAAGGCCTACCCAAATAAACAGTACATGTTAGTTCCCAGGTGACTCTTTACAAAACATATTTTACTCAATAACAAATTTGAATACAAATTCACTAAAAAAACAGGAAAAAAATGTTGAGGCAATGACAAAGATCAAATAAACTACAAAGACAAAAATAAAATAGAAGGGGAAAGAATAAAGAGTAATAGATGTTATCTGCTTGCCTGAGAGACGGGATTAGAAAATGTAATGGTAAATACAGATATTTCTAGATATTATTGTATGAACTTATTTGAACTTTGTATTAATTTTTTCTTCAGAACACGTTTCTTCCTAGCATAGCATCTCCTATCTTTAGCCACAAATGAAGTCATTTTGGACACTAACAATTTGCAAACTGACTTGCAAGAGCAAAGGGGATAAAATGTTTTGCATGTAGTGACAGGAAAAGAGTTTAAAGAAGTTGGGAGTGGGGAGTGCACTGTTCAAAGAGGTTGTAAATAATGAAATAAGCTCTGGCCGGTTTGGCTCAGCGGTTGGAGCATCAGCCTGCAGACCTGAAAGTCCTGGGTTCGGTTCCCGCTAAGGGAATGTATCAAAAATAAATGAAATACCTTATTATTTATTATATATCTTATAATAAATGTGTTCAGATTAGAATAAGGTAAGCTAGTGTGAACATGGTCTGTAGAAGGTATGGGAACTCCATGGCAAACAAATGGTCAGGGGCGGAGACAAAATTCTGATTATGTGTCTTGGTCATTGAGCTAAAGAAGTTGGGAAAACTACATTTTGGTGCCATAAATATAAAAAACCAATTACACATTTTCATCTGAAGAACACTAAACTCTGATGAAAACCAGATAAAGTCATAAGTAATACACAGAATTCAACTCGATATCTTTTACTATCTATAGGTTGTGGCCCTACCACACAGGATTGATCAATGGAATGACCTGGCCTTGTCTTTGGAATAGGACGTGAAGATATTTATGTAGCCAAAGTAATGAAGGAGTGAGCTACAATTTCCCATATATTATATTAGGATAAGACAAGACTTAAACTAAGAAGCATGAACTACATGCCAACCCCCTCTTTTAAAAAATGTTTGACATTTGACTCCCTGATAGGTGACAATCAAAAGGGGTTCAGCATGGCGGTCTAGGTCTCTAGCTCCAGAGATCTCTTGCTAAAGAAATCTATCAATAAATATCCTTAGCCAACTGAGACAGTAATTAATTGTCTCCCTAAAACTGTCTTTGGCCTGGACAGATTAAGAATTGGGTATAATGATGAACTAAAACAATATATGATAGGTATACTGAGCAACTGATTTAGATTTATGATTTCAAACTGAAATCTTACTAACAGTTCATCAACAGTACCAGAACATTTAAGAGAAAGAAAGATTCAACACCTCTATATGTTTAATAAACTAGGTATATGTAATATTATTACTTCAGTACTCAGGAAAGTTTTCTTTGTCAGTTGACAACTGAAGTACAGAAAATCAAATACAGTATATTAATCTTAAATGCAGTTAAAAAGTTTTAGGAAACATAATTTAGTTGTAAAGCCTGATTAGAAGGAAATTTTAAATTCTACTAAATTTATAAAATAATTTGTATTAACAAATAATAATAACCAATCCTAGAGTATAAAACCATAAGACATAAAATCTCTGAATCTCACTATAAAATTTCAAAGATTAAAGCATTAAAAAATCAGTTAGTGATTCCTTATGAGTAACAATCTCCAGGAATCTTTTATAATCAGTAATAGATAATAATATTACAAAGGTTTGCCAAAGTATTTCAAAGTAATGATCACCCCAAAAAAGATCTGCAAGAACAGATTAACTTGGTGTTCATACTATGTGGACTTCTACTTCCCAAAGGAGCATAACTGGATAAAATATGAATAGGCCACTCTGCCTTAGGTTTTCCAATTTAAACTGTCAAATGCATTGCTCTTGGGATTATAAAGGAAAGGACTAAAGAAGGATGAGTCTTCTACTGGACTGTGAAAAGTCTAAAGTTAGAAGACTGGCTAATTAGAAAAATATAATAATTGTGCCATATGAAGTATGAGCATACCTGAATTGTGGCTATATGAAACTATGGCTTAAAAACTATAAAAATAAATAACTTTAAATGCTTACATACTGTTTATAAATATTTATACATGAATATGATCACCCGTATCAGTGTCCTAAAACAAAATTTTAAGTCCTACAAGTCCTATCAATACTTGATCTTTCACATACACCATATGTGACTTAAGCCCAGCGCCATGCAAGTCTTTTAGATCATATTCTTAAAGGTAGTAAGTTATGGACTTGAAGAAAATTCATCTGAGTTTCTTCTGAATCTGCAATTGTCACATCTGTACTATTTCCCCTCGCTCCCTTCCCATCCCATGTTCTACACCACAGGCCTCAAAATTAGACTTCCTTTTCTTCCTAGTCAAAAACCATAGGCTTATAAGCCATGTTACATGATGTTATAACTCTGTAAATCACTCTAGCTATCTTTCAAATACTATTTCCTAGAATTCAAACAAACTAGAATGTAGTTTAAATTATCTCCACCCACTTCTCACTACATTATACCCATCGTTTCCCCAACCCCAGATGAAGGTTAGGTTGATAAATGGATTTTGGAGATGAAATAAAGCCAGACATCAAATAACTTACTTGAAATCCATCTCTTACCTTCTGTACTTAACCCCGGACTTGATGTGAACTTGGCTACATCAACAATTTTTACAGCAAATTGTTGCCCAGTTTCTCTGTTGATACATCGTCGTACAACACTGAAGGGACCCCTTAAAAAAAAAAAAGCCAAGTTTAATTTGTTGATTTTCTTAACTCCCTAATTTTCTTCAACATAGTTCATTGTCTACTATAGGCATTGTTTTCAAAATCAAATTTAAGTAACGTAATTTGAACATATTTTTCTATAATTCATGAGGTAGGTAATCCATAAATTAAAGTTATTAAACCAGAAAACAAATTTTCATTTCAAAATCACTTTTACAATTCATAAATAGCATTCTTAAATTCAAGGCAAATAATCTTTGTAATATTCTATATATATTATAAACATTTTAAACAAAATAAGAAATCAGTTATTGGCAATATACATAGCTTTTATACTTAGAACCAGAAATTTAAGTAATTCTTGACCCATTTTTCTCATTTTACCCACCACTTTTCTAATCTTCACTAATAAGTCTAATCATTTGCTTAACCAGTCCTCCTCTCCTCAGTCTACATTGGTGGCTCTCAAAACTGGAATGATTGATGAAATACCAATGCCCAGGCCCAGGCATTAAACACACACACACACACACACACACACACACACACACACACAGTTCTTTGTGATTAATAATGAGCAAATAAGTATCATAACTAAAGATAATCCAAAGTTGAGATTTCTACACTCATGAATCAACTATTGAACAATACCAAATGTAATAGCAATACACTATAGTATTTTATTTGAAGGCTAGAATGGTTTCAGTCATTAAATACACACACACATGTACATATGTATACTTTCCCCCTCCTCAGAAAAAAACAGAACAGAACAAAACACCCTCATTGGCTTTTTTTTTTTTTTTAAATCTTTATTGTTGGATGTAAAATGTATTACAGATGTTCCACATTTTTCCCCCATTAACTGGCTCCTCCCCACTCCCGCCCCCCTCCCACCTTTTCCCACACTGTTGCCTGTGTCCATTGGTTATGCATATAAGTTCTTTAGTTTATTTCTTCCCACCCCCCCAACCCCTTTCCCTTTGAGGTTTGTCAGTCTAGCAATGAATTTGTACTTCTTAATCCCTTCACCTTTTTCACCCATTCCCCCAACACCCCTCCAACTGACAACCAACAAAATGTTCTCTGTATCTATGAGAAAGTTTCTGTTCTACCTGTTCATTTTGTTTGTAGATTCCATTGTTGATAGATATGTATTCATTGCCATTTTGTTTGTTCATACATTTTATCTTTTACTTCAAAAAGACCCTTCATCATTTCATATAATAACGGTTTGGTGGTGATGAACTCCTTTAACTTTTTCTTGTCTGGGAAAGTTTTTATATGTCCATCGATTCTAAATGACAGCTTTGCAGGATAGAGTAATCTTGGTTGTAGGTTCTTGCTTTTCATCACTCTGAATATTTCTTGCCACTCCCCTCTGGCCTGCAAAGTTTCTATTGAGAAATCAGCTGACAGCCTAATGGGAACTCCCTTGTAGGTAACTAGCTGCCTTTCTCTTGCTGCTTTTAAGATTCTCTCTTTGTCTTGAACCTTTTGCATTTTGATGATGATGTGTCTTGGTGTGGGCCTCTTGGGGTTCATCTTGTTTGGAACTCTCTGTGCTTCCTGGTCTTGTACGTCTGTTTCCTTCACCAAGTTAGGAAAGTTTTCTGCCATTATTGTTTCAAACAGGTTTTCGATTTCTTGTTCTCTCTCTTCTCTTTCGGGCACCCCCAAGATGCGAATGTTGGCATGCTTGAAGTTGTCCCAGAGGCTCCTTACACTATCCTCATTTTTTTGGATTCTTTTTTCTTTTTGCTGTTCTGATTGGGGATTTTTTGCTTCCTTATATTCCAAATTGATGGTTTGCTCCTTGGATTTATGTACTCTATTATTGAAGCTGTGTAAATTATTCTTTATTTCAGTTAATGCCTCCTTCAATTCTAACTGTGTATCCATGATTTCTGACTGATCCTTTTTTATGCTCTTGAGGCCCTCCCTAAGTTCACTGAGGTTCTCACTAAGTTCACTGAGCATCCTTATAAGCAGTATTTTGAACTCAGTATCTGTTAGGTTGCTTATCTCCATTTTGCTTAGTTCTTTTACTGGGGTTTTGTTCTGTTCTCTCATTTGGGACCTGTTTCTTTGTCTCCTCATTTTGGTTGCCTCCCTGTGTTTGTTTCAGTGTATTACTTAACGAGAGGTATGGAGCTCGCTGAGACCAGATGCTGCTTGTTTGAAAGAATTTAGGAAAAACCTGAGGCAGGATCCAAGACAGGCCAATCCTATGGTTAAGCAAGTGGCAACAGCTTGGGTGGGCTTGAAAGTTGGGCGGGGCGGGGCCTCAGCGAGTCAGCAGGGCGGGGCTACCAGTGTGAGCCAGGTCGCTGCAGTCCCAGCTATGGCGACTGTCTGCCGCCCCAGGGAAGGGCTCTCCCAAGGAACAAAGGCCTCTGACAGCACGTTTGTCCCGGAGAAAGCACCTTCCCCAGCCCTTGCTCCAGTGCCAAACAGCTCAGTTCTTCCCTGTGTGTCTCTGGGGCCCCTCGAGCTGCCTCCCCTCCGAGCTTAGAGGGAGAGAGTCCGATGAGTCCGTGCGCGGGCCCTTTAGGGAGCTGCCTGGGGCTCCAGCCGCTTCAGCCTCCCTGAGCCTCAGTTCCCGCTGGTTTTTCCAGCCAGAAGTGATGGAGACTCTCTTCCTGGCACTGGAACCCTGAGCGGGGCACCTGGTGTGGGACGGGGACCCCTCAGTCCTCAGGAAGGACCTTCCCAGCCGAGGTGTCCTCCTGATTTTTATCCACCACATGTGGGTGTGGGACCAGCTCGCTGCCGCGGCCGCCCCTCCCTTCCTCCCACCAGTCTGGATGCGGCTGCTGCTGTGATCCCGTAGCTGTAGGACTGCCATGCAGCGTGATTTCAGGCGGTTTTGAATGATGGTTGTTCTGTAGTTTAGTTGTAACTTTGACGTGGTTGTGGGAGGACGCGATACCGCGTTTACCTCCCCGCCATCCTGACCGGAAGTCCACCCTCATTGGCTTTTACAGGTAATAACAATACACCTGGATGCATGTGGTCAGTCAGCAGAAAGAAAAAGGTTCTTCATTTATATTAGCATATCTGTGATACTGCTTGCCTTAAACTATAAGTTTGTCTTTTTTCTTTCAATTAAAGGATAAGCAAAAGAATATAGTCTAACCCAGACTTAAACATTTCTCTGAGATCATACCAATTAGTTGCTTTCATCATGTCATCATCAGTACATCAATTAAACCTCAGCTTCCAATCTCTCTTGAAACAACCTAACAACGTTAAACTGGAAGGAAAAGAAATGTGATAATATACCTTTCAGAACTCTATAGAAACAGGACCTTTTGATAATCACTCAAAACTATTCAAAGATTTTCCTTTGTGAGAAGACAATATAACAGAGTGTGAGACAGGACTCCCACAAATGTTTTCATTCTCTGTCTGGATGTCTTACTAGTGATCACTTATCCTAACAATAGCAAGCAATTTCAGGAAAAGCTTAATGTAATCGGTTTCTGTCCACACATAAACCCTTGGGACTTTATACATATATTTGTGTAGTGTGCTTCAATTCACTATATCTTTTTGTAAAATTTCCGAGATCTATATGTGGGATTATTTATGGTCAATCGAGTCAATTCTTGTTTTTAACTTTTTAGTTAATCCTCACCTGAGGATATTTTTCCATTGATTTTTAGATAGGGAGGGAGGGGGGAGAAAGGGGGAAGAGAGAGAAAGAAATATTAATGTGAAAGAGACATGTCAATTGGTTGCCCCCTGCACGACCCAGATGGGGGCCGAAGATCGAATCTGCAACCCAGGTATGTGCTCTTGACTGGGAATCGAACCCATGGCCCTTCAGTCCATGGGCCGACGCTCTAACCGCTGAACCAAACCAGCCATGGCAATCAAGTCAATTCTTTACTTTTTCCCATTTGAATGAAGGTGAGAAAGAAAGCACAGCTTCACCCCCTACCTCTTTTAGTAACAGTAGAAGGGAGAAGGCTAGAGAGAAGGGAGAGAAAACAAAACACTGAGACAAAACAAACAAACAAACAGAAACATGTTTACATCTGTGAATAAAAATCAAATCACATCAGCTCTTTAGGCTAATTTTATAACGTGAGGCAAAAAATGATTTTACTTATGAATTATGGATGATCTGAAGACAGGTCACAAGTAAAACATTTTCAAGAATGTCCCTCAATGACATTCAGGGGGTTAGCAAAGGTAAACCAAATATAGAACACCAAAAGGACACTGAAATATACTTCAAGTTTTTTGTGTATGTCATTCAATCCATCAACTAGAAACTAAGTGGAAACAGATATATATTTAAATGAGTGTATAGTGTCTATAATTTTAGCAGGACTGTTACATTTATTTGGTCAGTAGGTTAAAGAGAGGCTGGCTATGAGAAAATCTGGTTTGGTTTCCCATGTTAAAAGGGGTGGGGGTACAAAGAAATGTATATCAAACATCTACTGTATTAAACTTATTAATTATACTTTAATGACAGTTTAAGAAACAGCAAAAATTCAGAAGGCCTAGGTTTCAGTCTGACTTTAAACTCTTCTTTGATGTTTGAAATTTCATTCTTAAATTTTTTAGCCTATAGTACAGTCAATTCTTGAGTATTTATGTGCATGGAAACTACTATATTTCTCATATGTCCACTAATTCTGGCCAGGGTATTACTTAAAATGGAATAATTAGATAATTGAGGATATTTCAGATTTGATAAAATATATATTCTTTATTCAACTCTTTAAGTATACTAAATATTGACTGGGATTGTAACACAAGATTCTACTTGAGGCAGGTGGCTGCTTACAGAATTCCATGTTTTTAAGTAAAAGGTCAATTAAACCAGGAAATGTTACAATTGAATATTGCTGTAATATCCCTAAGGTTTTGAAAAGAAAGCAGCTGTGACTCTATGCAGACACAGAATAATTGCATTTTCATTTGTGAAGAAAGGTTAAGTCTATGAAATGAACAGTTATGATAACAAAAGTAAATGCATCACAAAAGTGAGTAGAATTATGTAAAATTATGCTAGAATATAGCATGTTGGTTTCTAGGATAATAGGACAGATTTAGCACAATGCATCTAATTTATTTTCTTCCTCAAACCCCACTAAAATACCAAAGGGGTCAAGTTTTTCTTAAAGGACTGAGAGAATGAGAGAAGACAAGAATAATAATCGAACTTAGAAAGCAAGAAAGCAAATGCAGTGGTGGTAACCGGCTGAATTGCAAAGAGAAATTAAGGAAAGTTCAGGGCCAAACCCATTTATATTACAGAATCCTCTAGAAGCATCTGAACTGGTAGCACCAGATAACTGGAACTAGAGGGAGAGGGTGGGGCTAAAATAACAAGGTTTGAATAAAATCTATTAGAGAAGCAGTTAGAGTCCTAAAATCCCTCCTTACTCCATGCTGGGTAACTGCCACAACCTCATCCTCACAGAGGTCCATTATCTAGAGAGGGTAAAACATTAGGTCTTAGAACTGTAGGCGCAAGGCAATTGAAGACATAGGTACTATATGGAAAGCAAGGAGATTATTGGTTCACACACAAACTGAATGCTGACAGCTCCAGTCCCCTTTCCCCTTAATAGGGGTGGGTTTAACAGATAGATCTTTATCCTTCAGACAGAAGAGGAAAGATTTTCTACTGAATATCCAACCAGACCAGGGGAAAAGACTTAAAGATAATGACATGAAGTTATTCAAACCACCCAAGATCATCCTCCCTTGAAACCTAAAGTCAACATGTTCTGCTGCAAGTTCAGAGCTCTCAAGCCGCTTCAGTCTCTCTAGTGCAGGTTCCCAACCTTGGCACTACTGACATTGGGCTGGATAGTTGCGCAACGATGTTCTGTGCATTGTAGGATGCTTAACAGTGTTTCCCGCCTCTACCTGCTAGAAGCAAGTAGCATCCCCTGCACCAGTTTTGACAACCAAAAATGTCTCCAGACATTATCAAATGTCCCCCCCGGGGAATGGGGGGCAAAACTGCCCCAGATCAAGAACTACTGCTCTATTCCTAATCATGAGGAGACAACTAAACTTCCAAGACATCTGAGGAGTCACTAGTTTGGAAGATAAAGATAAAAATAAAATAAAAAACCAGAAAGAGCAATTTAGAGGAAACAGACTAAACCAGAAAAAAATTTCAAACTACCGTTAATATCTTTAGAAAGATATAGCTATGAAACAAAAACAGAACTTGCAGAAAACAAAAGGGGGCTCTTAAAAATAAACACATGAAATTTAAAACTCAATAGAAAGGCTGGCTGATCAAGATGAGGAAATTTTCCAGAAGTAGAGCAAAAAGAACAAAGAAAATGGAGGGAAGAAACTCAAAGGAATAATCCAACAAAATTTCCCAGAATTTAAATTTTTAAAAAATATTTTTTCTTTATTGATTTTAGAGAGAGAGGAAGGGAAGAGAGGAAGAGAGAGAGAGAGAGAGAGAGAGAGAAAAAAACATCAATGAGAGAGAATATGGATTGGCTGCCTCCTGTATGCCCCCTACTGGGGATCGGGCCTACAACCTGGGCATGTGCCCTGACCGGGAATCAAACTGGTGACCTCTTGGTGAATGGGTTGACGCTCAACAACTGAGCCACACTGGCAGGGTGTAAATTTCCCAGAATTTAAATCATGAGTTGCCCAAATTAAAAGGATCCACCAAGTACTCGGTAAAATAGACAACAGACCCATGTCCACACATGCCAGTGTGAAATGTAACAAAACTGTAGGCCAGAAGAGTTTCAAATTTTCAGGAATGGGGGCAAGGGTGCTCTGGGAGGGAGAATGATTTAGTTCACACACAGTGGATCAGGGACCAGAATGGCATCTGATCTCTCAATGGCAATGCTGGAAGCAAGAAGACAACAGAGCAACACCTTCAAAATCATGAAGGAAAATTATTTCTAACTTTTAATTCTACATCCAGCAGAAAAGTCAATAATCATACAGACATTTTTAGATATTAAAGAGCTCAAATTAGTTGCAATGCATAGTTTCCATAAAAATTATTTTAGAATGTGTTTGCCAAAACTAGAAAGTACACCAGTAAATAAGTAGGACAGCAAGAGATAACAAAAAGGAGATCCAACACAGAAGACACATAAAGGGAACCCTAGGAGTACAAGGGAGGGTGGCCTCAGGCTGACAGTTATATGTTGTCACAGATTTCCAGTGCCACGGATCACCTTTTTAACCTTAAAATAGAAGGACCAAACAAGTCAGGTTCTGTTTTGCTTTTGCAGACCAGAGGCTGATCAGATTCCTGCTCTTCTCTGCAGCCTGGATCAGCAGAGCACTCTCATTTCACTCCATAGAAGAGTTCTCCTATTGCTGAGAGCTGGAGTCAAGTCTCAGTGAGCCAAAAAGCAGAAAATGCAGAGCAGCCCATGCCCTGACCACATTCCTACTGGACATTCAGTACCCAGCCCTGCACTACAGCACCAACATCCTACCTGTGAAGAAAATGGTATCCTGGGATTTACCTGAGACCTTGCCAAGCGACTTCCCAGGAGGGTCCCGTATATGCTATCAGGATATCTGAAGCCAGACTGGGAATAAAAGTTTCTGTTCAGCTTCCCTTCTGAAAGACTTTTTCTACTATAGTGGTAATACTGCCCTTTCCTTACATAGCTAAGTTTTTAAAGACTGAACAATACACTGTTTAGGAATACATACATAGATAGTAAAGTCATTAAAAAAAACCCCAAAAGGAATGATTAATATGAAAGCCAGGACAAAGGTTATGGGGGGGAGGGGGTCATGACTGGGAAGGGTCACATAAGGGGCTTTTAAAGGTACTAGTAATATTTTATTCTTAACGTGAATGATAGCGTCAAAAGTCTTCATTTTATTATCATTCTTTAGAATATATATAACATACTTTATATGCTCCTCCAATATATATATTTTCCAATTAAAAATAATGTTTTTAATGACTGGGTGGTACATCCCTAAGATCTTGTTAATCAAAGCAAGTCTTAAGTTTTTACATATCTGTATAACACAAATTATTTTAAATGACTTGATAAATATGAACAAAAAATGTATCTCAAACATAATAAAGTCAATATGAATTATGCTAACTGTAATTTTACATTTAACTGACCTAAATTTAAACTAATACTTTAATTTGTTATACATAAACTTTGGGTGATATCTATAATATAAAGTTGTCACCCTATAAGAGGTTTACAAGGAAAACACATTACGTCTTAGGAAATCTTTGATAAATGGGGTGAACTTCCTATCCATATTACAGTCCTAGAAGCTTTGTTATACTTATAATGAATTGTATAATGAACCAAGAAAGATGTAGGAACACTGCACAAGAACAAGCAATTAACAAAAGTAAAGAAAGGGGTGGAGGTACTGAAGACAAAAAATAAATTCATGCACAGACATACACACACAGCACAGAGAATTGATATATAGTCAATCCTCATTACTTGCAGATTAAGTATTTGTGAATTCACTTACTCATTAAAATTTATTTGTAATCTAAAATCAATACTCATGGCACTTTCATGGTCATTGGCAGATGTGTGCACAGCAGTGAGAAATTTGAGTCACCTGACACAGCCATTACCAGCTAAGGTTGAACAAGGTAAAACTGCCTCCTTGTTTTAGCTCTCCAACTGTAAATAAGTGTCCTTTTTTGCCACCTATTTAGTGCATTTTTCACATTTTGTGCTTCTTGGTGGTGATTTCATTGTTTAAAATGGCCCCCAAGTGTAGGACTGAAGTGCTATCTAGTGTTCCTAAATGAAAGAAGGATGTGATGTGCCCTACGGAGAAATTGCACGTGTTAGATAAGCGTCACTCAAACATGAGATATAGGGCCACTGGCCATAAGTTCAATGTTAAGGAATCAGCATATATGAAATAAGGTGTCTTTAAATAGAAACATACCTAAAACAGGTTATATATTGATTGGTTGAAGAAAAGTGACCAGAGGCTCATAGGTACCTAATCCTGTATTTCCCCTAGAAACAATGGTTCCGTATTCACTCATTCAGTGTTTGTGGCTACTTTATAGAACATAATTACTGCAAATAATGAATATTGGCTCTGTGTGTGTTTGTTGTGTATACAAGCATGCATACACACACACACACACACAGAGGTGTATCTATATTATGTAATATATATTTATATGTAATATTATATGTATTTGTATTAGAGCATAAACTCAATGAATGCCTAGTACATACTAGATGTTCTATAAATATGTGGTGAATAATGTATCATAAACAACAAACTAGGAATGAACAAGGGACTGATAAATTTATCACATCACATCACTCTCTATAAGTATGTAAAATTTTGAGAAATCATGGCACTTACAGATATTTTTCTACTTATTTGCTAAATATGTATCTTCCTACCACTTTCTGTACAGTTCTGGGAAATAGATGGTGGGTAAGTAAAAAGGAAACAAAACAAAAATATAATGGTAATAATGACAACATTAGCAGTGTAAGAATAACATTTTGAAAACTATACTGTATACAGACATGAATGTATATAAAAATGATACTGATAAAGATACGATGGTCTTTTCCTCTTATTTCATCCACACTGTTAGTTTGGTCATTGCCACTAAAGGAGAGCTTATGCATGTCATTCCATCAATAACACTTTCCTTGTCTTCCTGTGCTCTGTGGTAGTGATAGAAGACAGAGATGTTGTTCTGACACTTTCTTCTCTTTAATACTTCTGGTGCCCACCTCCACCTCAACACACACACCTCCACACAGACACCAAGCTGAGTACTTTAGGGACAGTGACTAAACCAAACCAAAGGAAAAGAGTTTATCTAGTCATAGCTACTGCCAAACACACACACACAAACACACACACACAAAGTGGAAATTATTATTATCAAAGTCTCAGAAACTGTTGCCTAAATGTGAACAATTAAAAACCTGACAAAGGAATTAAGCTCAGTACAATTCAGACAGTTCCTTGAAAATAGAAAGGGGAGGTTTATTTGAAAAAGTTGGCATGGCTCTCCAATAAGGTAACAGAACAAATCTGGCTCAGCTGTCAAAGCTGAGTACTTCATAGAGTTTTAACACTAGCATTTACTAATTCAGTACTTGTATTGGCATAATTAGTACCGCTGTCAAACCTGGATAATTCAATGAAAAGTTTAGTAGATTTCACTTTAGATTTTATGTAGCACATCATCCTCTGGTCTGAATCTACATATTCACTATTCACTACTTTTATGAGAGGACTGCAGAGCATACATAGCAGTCTCTATTTATCCAAAGTTCTGGAATATTTAACTGACTGAATGTGCACGCACACACATGTTCGTGTATGTTTTAAGGGCTGGGGTTAGCTAGAGCCAAAGTAGAGGGATACAAACTCTAAGTCTTTGTTAGCTCATTTATGTTGGGGCATGTATCAAAAGAGAGTAGAAAATGATTTTTGTAACAGGTACAAAAAGGAAGAAGAGTAGACACAGAAAGAAATAAATAAAAACAAAAAAACAAAAACCAACATATAAAGAACTGTAAAATAAAGATATTCCAAAGTAAGAACTCGGACCTGGTTTTACATGTTTGGGCCTTTCTAACTAACTACATAAAGAATTTCCACAAATATTGAAACACTGACATTAAAAATTCTATTGATATTTTATCCTATTTATTTACCTCATTTTCCTCAATAGAAAAAGTACAAAGAACAAACAAACAAAAGATTAATAAAGCATTGCTGTCCTCAGGAAACTCCCAATCTAATGGATTGCTGTTGGTATATGTACATAATTTTAGTATAATATTATAGGACAAAGTACTGAAATAATGTAATACTAAGAGTTTATCATCTGTGGATAAGAAGGTGGTCAGAGAAGGCCTCTATGAGACACGGACACCTAGGAGGGTTTAGAAAGATGAATAGTTTTTGGGCTAACAAAGGAATGGGGAGGATTCCAGAATTAAGTGGTAGTATGTGCAACAGCCTAGGGCTAAGTCGAAGCATGGTGTATGCTGGATACTATGAACTGTCTTTTGCTGGCAAGAAATAATGGTGGGTGAGAAGTGGGAGAAGTGGCTGGAAGATAAGGGGACCAGAGATTACTGTGACAGAAGACTGGAATATGGGTTGAGAAGTTGGTGGGAACCAAAGAGAAAGTTATTACATTAGCCCAAACAAGAGATGGCAAGACCTAAACCAATACAGTAGAGGCAACTGAGAAATACTTAAGAAAACAAATTGACAAGACAACAGAGTAAATGATTAACTAGGGGGTGGTTGAGGGTGAGTTGAAAGAATGAATCACACAGATTTAGTGTAGAGCAAAATTAGGTAAGAGTATAAAGTTCAAGGAAGGGGGTCAACACAGATGATATAAACATCAAATACCATTTACAACATATGTGCCAAACATGCTGCTAAGAACTTTACATATATTCTCTCATTGTTTATCATAATTTATCATAACAGCTAATATACTATTACCTTTCATTTGATAGATTAGGAAACTCAGGCTAAGACAGGTTGCCTATGGCCCAACAGTATTGAATGGTAGTCAGGACTAGAACCTAGACATAATGAACCCTAAAATCTAGGTTCTCAGTTTCTATACTCTCCAGGAAGTATGAGTAAACAGGAGGTAACTGAAGCTATTGATGTGGACGGGAGTAAGAGTACAGGCCACAAAGGACAGAAGACAGAGCCCCAGAAAACATGAACATATCCCCCAATCCCTCCCCAAGGAATTTCTGCAAACATCCTTCCAGGAAAAAAAGTGCTAAAGGTAGACTCTTGGAACATAGTATCTTGCAGAAATACAAACATGAACCAAGTGCTTAACGGGTTCACCCTAGACATGAACACAGAGGTTCTCCCATTCCTCTCAAAGCCTATGCAAGAGAAGTATAATTTTCATTTTAAAATTAAGAGTTGCACATTCACATTTTGTTATGTTCTAAATGTGGGACTATACAACAGAAATTGGCTCAATGAAAATATTTAGTAGAGAAACAACTTTTTAGAAATTCACTCCTGATCTTTTTAATAGTGTTCATGAACTTAATTATTTATAATTAGTACTAACATTATCACAATTGTCAAATTCTGAGTGCATAATCTAATCTTTATAAACTAAAACTAATAATTATGAAAGTCTGGCAGTATAAAATTACATTGTAAATCATATTTATAATATGAATGTGCTTGGTTAATGTCACTAACATAGAGTGTTTTCCAAATGCTAGTTTCCTGTAATAGCAGTGTTGTCTGTCATTAATTACAATTTTTAATCTAAGAGGGGAAAGGGGAATTAATATGAGCTCAGAACTATTTATGTTCATTAACAGATTTTTTCATTAATACTTCTGTAGAGTACTGTTAATCTCTTCTCATTCAGAACCATGTTTTATGGATCTCCCTAATAAGTTAGACCTACTTCTGAATGAAATAAAATTAAATTATCTAATTTAAATTAAATAAGTTAGTAAAAGAAATCTCCAAGTCAGCAATACTCCTTTCTCTATTATTCATTTTAGTTGCATCAGGGTTATGCAAAATTTACACAGTAACACAGAAACAAAAATGTAATTAGCTAACAATGTAAATTGAGATTTCACAAATTTATATCTTGTAGAGTGGTTAAAGAATAAAAGTTTCTCTGTCAAGTAAATTTGAGAAACCTACCCCTACCTCCACCCCATATTTACACTGCACATTAGCAGCCAAGACTTGCAGTTAGGAAACAATAATCTCTCTCCTTCACCACAATCCACCCCTATCACCCATGTAGCATCTATTAATATTTAGTGTTCCCTGAAAAAAACTTTGAACATGATGACCAAATTTTAATATTAATAGGAACAAAAAATACGAATACAAATTGTGAAGTTTTAAATGCTATGAATCAGTCACATTTCAAACAACATTTTTTCTGAAACAAATATTTACCCCCAAACATGGCATATAAATTGTTATTTAAATTTTTACAGAGATGGGGGTAGGTAATTCAATTGTTTGCTTAGTGAAGGATGGAAAAGATTTAATTATGCAATTTAAATGTCTATTCATTAATGCTCCCAAAAGTAATCTACTTTTTACGATTGTTAATATAAGCATATTTAGCAGGCAATAACGCAACCTCTGGTCTTTAACCAAAACAAACAAACAAACAAACAAACAAACAAAACACCCCAAAACAAGTTAACAAAAAGGCAAAGCATACAAAAGGAATAAGTATTTACACCCAATTACTCAGCTCAGTGCAGGGCAGTAGAAAATAAGTTTTGAATAATAATTGCTGTAATCAGTTTCTAACTCTGAAGAAGTCAAGTGAATGATCTGGAAAGTAATTGCTTCAGGGGGAAAATCAGAAAATAAGAGTATGAAATAAGTGGATGTAACTGTTTAAAGCAAGATGTAAAGTTAAATATTCAAACAGGAAATTTTTCACATTAGGTAAAAAACAGAAGTCCCTGTATGTTACAGAATGCATGTGAGTTAGTAATGTTCACTATTAACAAGTTTCCCAAGGATGCATCAACCTTTCTGTGCTCATGACACACAATAGAGCATGGAAGACAAGATGAGAAGGTGCCATAATATTCCTCAACATGTATGAAACTGAACTCCTGATCTCTCCTCTCCCTATCTCAGTTGAAGGCCAACTCTGGATTTCCTTCCAGTTGCTTAGCCAGTAATTCTGGTGTCATTCTAGACCCCTTTCTTTCTTTCTCATCCCAATTCCAATTCATTAGGAAGTGCTCTTGGCTTTACTTTGCTGAGATCTTCTATCTTTTCATTTGTTTCAAGAAAATTTGTAACTGTTTGTTGGAACAATTTTATGACAGCTGAATTAAAACACTCATGAGATTAACTCCAATATCTAAGTCAACATGGTATTGGCCTCAGCTGAATATCTTCTCTCATTCAAATTGTGGTTTCTGAAGGAAGAAAAAATGGCAGTGGAGTGAATGGAAGATACACTGACTCTCTCCCAGGACCAAACTGGAATTACAACTAAAATAAAGAAAAGTCATCCAGAATAACCAAATGAAGACCAGATGGAGAGAACCTTTATAACCAGGAATGTAAAGAGGAGCCCAAATGGAGTCTGGTAGAAGGCACGGGAGGTGTGAGAGGGCTGGCTGGGCTCCTATAGGCAGCAGCTGAGGGTTATCTCAGCTGTGAGAAGTTCCCCCTAAGAAGTCTGGGGTTTAAACCCCAAGCCTGGCTCCCCAGCATAGAGTGGTAGAACACGGAAAAGCGCCCACATAACACCTGGCTGTGGAAAACACCAGAGCACCCCAGACAGTGTGGCTCAGTTGACTGCGTGTCGTCCCATGGACTGAGAGAGGTCCAAGTTCAATTCCTGGTCAGGGCACATGTCCGGGTTGTAGGCTCAATCCCCAGTAGGGGGTGTGCAGGAGGCAGTTGATCGATGTATCTCTCTCACATAGATATTTCTCCTTCTCTCTCCCTTCCTCTCTCTCTAAAAAAAAAATCAATAAAAATATATTAAAAAAGAAAAGAAAGAAAAACACCAGAGCAGAGGTTCTGTCCCAGCAGGAAGAGGTGCTGGGAACACGGGCACTCGCCTGAAGGGTCAATGTACTAAATTTCAGCCACAGCCACTCACCTTGGGCTCTAGCAGGGGGAGGGCTAACTGGACTGGAGATGAGTCAGAAGAGTTGGAGGTTCATGGCACTGGGGAAGAGAGCTGGAAAGGGGACCATTAAAACAGCTTTAAATCCAGGGGCGGGGGGTTGGAAGCAAGCAACTGCCCCACCCATTGCAATTTCATTCCATCTGCTGGGAGGAATTAGCACCTAACACAAAACTGCAACCCGAGGCTCATCAACTGTCAGAGACTATCAGCCATCTTGCGGGCAGAGATGAGTCTCTGGATGCTTTGAGCCTTGGGCTGGGCCCATGGTTGTTAGATTTCGTGGCTCTGGGGACTGAGTTGTGAAGGTGGCAGCCTGGGACCCTTTGCTGAGTCATTAGCCCACGCTGCAGAAACCATTTTTCTCAGGCAGAGTTTTCCTATCAAAGCAGCTATAGCTTGAGGGTGGGGGTGTGTGGGTGTGTGGAAAGCAACTACCCCATCCGTTGGAATTTCACTCCATCTGCCTGGAGGAGTTAGTGTCTAGCACAGAACTGCAACCTGAGGCTCATTAACTGTCAGAGACTATCAGCTAGCCTGCAGGCAGAGATGAGTCTCTGGGTGCTTTCAGCCTTGTGCATGGCTCACAGTTGTGGTTGTTGGACTTCATGGCTCTGGGGACAGAGCTGTGAAGGCTGTGGCCTGGTTCCCAGTGCTGAGCCATTAACCCATGCGGAAGAAACCACTTTCCTCAGGCAAAGTTTTCTGTCAAAGCAGCTATAGCTTGGGGAAAGCAACTGCCCCACCCATTGGAATTTCACCCTGCATGCCAGGAGAAGTTTGTACCTAGCATAGACCTGCAATCTGAGGCTATTCAACTGTCAGAGACTACCAACCAGACTGAAGGAAGAGATGGGTCTCTGGGTGCTTTGAGCCTTGGAGCTGGCTCACAGTTGTTGGGTTTCATGGCTCTGGGGACAGAGCTGTGAAGGTGGCTGCCTAGGTATCTGTGCTGAGTCATTAACCCATGCTGCAGAAACCATTTTTCTCAGGCAGTTTTCTTCTCAAAGCAGCTTTACCTTGGGGGGAAGCAACTGCCTCACTTACTGGAAATCCTCTCACCCTGCCCACCATAGGGAGCTGAGGACTAAAATCTGAGAATCATTAAGTGACTGAGACTAATAGTCACCTGCAGGCAGAGGCAGATCTCTGGGATATTTGAGTCTTTGCAAGGCTTGCACCTACATGGGACACCAGACATTGGTATCCAGGTTGGTCCCTTTCATATATATCCAGCAGCGGGAGCCACAATCGGTGTAACACTGCTATCCATAGCAAGATTTTGGCAGGCTGCAATCCCTGATGAGCCAGTCAAAATGGTGAAACAAAGAAACAAATCCCAAATGAAACAATAAGAGAATTCTCCAGAAGAAAGGCTAAATGAAATGGAGATAAGCAAGTTGTGAGATATAGAGTTCAGAGTAATGATTGTAAAGATGCATGACAGCATGAAAAAAGGTAGAGAAACAATGAAAAACGACCAACTGGAAATCAAGAATGACATAGTAGAAATAAAGAACACATTGGAAGGAGTAAAGAACAGATTAGAGGAAGCCGAGGATTGGATCAGTGAAATAGAAGATGGTAAAAAAAAAAAAGAAAAATACACACACACACACACACACACACCACTAGATAAGAGCACCAAAAAGAAAAAACAATGAAAAAACAGGAGGGCAGTTTAAGAGAGATGTGGGATAATATGAAACATAACAACATCTGCATCAGAGGACGAACAGAAGAAGAAAAAAGTGAGCAATGGTTAGAGAATCTGTTTGAAGAAATAGTAGCAGTAAACGTGCCTAACATGGTGAAGAACAAAGGCATATAAGTTCAGGATACACAGAGAGTCCTAAGCAAGTAGAATCAAAGAGGCCCACATGAAGACACATCATAATTAAAATGTTAAATATTAAAGACCAAGAGAGAATCTTAAAGACAGAAAGAGAAAAGAAACAGGTTATCTACAAAGGAGCTGCCAGAAGTCTGTCAGCTGATTTCTCAAAAGAAACACTATAGGCCAGAAGGGAATGAAATGAAGTACTCAAGGTAAGGAAAAACAAGGATCTGAATCCAAGACTACCCTTTTCAGCAAGGCTATCATTCAAAATAGGTGAAATAAAGAGCTTCCAGACAAAAAACAGAAGACTAAATGACTATATCACCGCCAAACCAGCATTGCAGGAAATGTTAAAGAAACTGCTGTTATAAGCAGAAGAAACAGAGAGATAGAAATATAGACCTAGAGAGAATCCAAAATGGGGGCGGAATGAATGGAAGCTACACAGACCATCTCCCAGGACCAAACGGGAATTACAATGAAAATAAAGACAAATCGTCAGGAAAAGGCAACAGAAAAGCAGCTTGGAGAACCACATAACCAGGGACACTGACTCAATTCTGATAGGCTTTCAAGGCACGAGAGGGGGTCTGGGAGCCCACGGATGGCAGCGGCCATAGCTGTGAGCAGTGGCCTTGGCTATGAGCAGCGCCCTCGGGTTAAACTCCCAAGTGGCTCCTCAGCGCAGAGCTGGGACACAGGCTAAAATAGCAGCAGCCACTTACCTTGGGCTCCAGCAGAGGGAGGGCAGACTGGACTGGAACTGTGTGGGGACACTCGGGATTTAGAGGGCCCTAAGAGCTTTTGCAGAGTTGCAACCACACAGGACTGTGATCATCTTTCTCCTTCCCAGGGCTCTGGGGAGAGGCAGTGGCCCCTCCATCAGAGATTCAACCACATCCGGTGGCCCTTGAAATGCTAATTGAGGACCATTAACAACCAGCATCTGCCCCACCCTCTGGAAATCCTCTTATGCTGAGCACCTGAGGGAGTTTTTCATTCAACTCAGAAGCCAAGGTTCATCAGGTAACCACTACTGATAGCCTCCAGGCAAAAAGCTAGAGGATAACTGTACCATTCTCTGGGTTAGCAACTTTAAACAGTAAAGTAAGACTTGACAGTGGTGTGAGACATGGGTCCTCCCTGGCTCATCCAAACCCAGGAGAGGGAGCCACAAACAGCAGAACACCAACACCCACAGGGAAAACTTGGCAGGCCCCAAAGCCCACTGTGATAGCCAAAATGGTGAAACACAGAAACAAAAGCCAAATAAAAGAACAAGAAACCTCTACCGAAGAGGAGATAAATGAGGTGCAGTTAAGCAAGTTAACAGAACTGAAATTCAGAGCCATGATCTTGAGGAAGCTCAACAGCATGTGTAAGCATATAGCCACCATGAGTGAAGACATAGAAATGTTGAAAATCAACCAGTTGTAAATTAAAAACCACCAAGAAGAAATGAAGAAGGACATATCAGAAATAAAGAACACATTGGAAGGTCTAAATAGCAGAGTAAAGGAAGCTGAGGACCAAATCAGTGAATTTGAATATAGGGTAAGAAAAATCAACCTATCAGAAAACCAAAAGGAAAAAAACAATTAAAAAACAGGAAGACAGCTTAAGAGAACTGTGGGACAACTGGAAACGTAATAACATTCGCATCATAGGAGTCCCCGAAGAAGAAGAAATGAGAAAGGGTTAGAGAATATATTTAAAGAAAAAGTGACAGAAAACTTCCCTAATTTGGTGAAGGAAGAAGGCATTCAAGTTCAAGAAGCACAGAGAGCCCCCAATAAGAATAACCGAAACAGGCCCACACCAAAACACATAGTAATCAAAATGCCACAAATTAAAGACAAAGAGAGAATCCTAAAAGCAGCAAGAGATAAGTAACAGGTTACTTACAAAGGAAATCCCATAAGGTTCTAAGCTGACTTCTCAACAGCAAAACCACAGGCCAGAAGGGAATGGCATGAGGTAATCAAGGTCATAAAAAACAGGGATCTGAATCCAAGACTACTCTAACCAGCAAGGCTACTATTCAAAAGAGAAGGTCAAATAAAAAGCTTCCCATACAAAAAAAGGCTAAGGAAATATATTAGCACCAAACCAGCACTGCAAGAAATGTTAAAAGGACTGCTGTAATTAGCAGCAGAAATGGGAAGAAAAATATAAGCATGGCAAACAAATATGGCAATAAATAAATACATATCAATAATCACCTTAAATGTAAATGGATTGACTGCTCCGATAAAAAGACAGAGTAGCTGATTGGATAAGAAAGCATGACTCATCTACATGTTGTTTAAAGAGACCCACCTCACAACAAAAAACTCAAATAGGTTGAAAGTGAAAGAATGGAAAAAAATCTTCCAAGCAAACGGAAACGAAAAAAAAAGCTGGGGTAGCAATACTCATATCTGATAAAATAGATTTAAAAATGAAGGCCATAAATGGAGACAAAGAAGGCCACTACATAATATTGAAAGGATCTATCTAACAGGAAGATATAACCATGATAAACATATATGCACCCAATACAGGAGCACCAAAATATATTAAAAATCTTCTGGAAGACTTCAAAGGAGAAATCGATAGCAATACAATCATAGCAGGGGACTTCAATACCCTGCTGATATCACTGGAGAGATCCTCTAGACAAAAAATTAGCAAGGAAACAGAGATTCTAAATGAAGCACTAGACAAAATGGATTTAATAGATATCTACAGAGAATTACACCCCAAAAATACAGAATTCACATTCTTCTCAAGTGCACATGGGACATTCTCAAAGATAGATCACATGTTAGGATGCAAACTAAGTCTCTACAAGTTCAAGAAGATTGAAATCATATCAAGCATCTGCACAGATCACAATGGCATAAAACTAGAAACCAACTGCAAGAAGAACATGCAAAGACATTTGAACACGTGGAAGCTACATAGCATGTTATTAAACAATGAATGGGTCAATGAGGAGATCAAGGAAGCAATTAAAAACTTCCTGGTATCCAATGAAAATGAACACACAACAACACAAAACCTATGGGATACAGCGAAAGCAGTTCTGAGAGGGAAGTTCATAGCACACTACAGTCCTACCTCAGGAAGCAAGAAAAATCTAATAAACTACCTAACCTCACAACTTAAAGAACTAGAGAGCAAACAAAAAGAAAACCCCAGAGCAAGTAGAATGAAGGGAATAGTAAAGATCAGAGCAGAAATAAATGACATAGAGACCAAAAAACCAATTCAAAGGATAAATGAAACAAAAAGATGGTTTTTCGAAAAGATAAACAAGATTGATGGACCATTAGCTAGACTCACCAAGAAACAAAGAGAGAGAACCCAAATACAGAAACTCAGAAATGAAAGAGGAGAAGTAACAACTGATACCACAGAAATACAGAAGATCGTTAACAATTACTATAAAAAATTACATGGCAATAAATTCGACAATCTAAGCGAAATGGAAACATTTCTAGAAACACAGTCTCCCAAAACTGGACCGGGAAGAGATAGAAATCTTGAACAGATCAATAACAACAAAAGATATTTAAGATATAATCAAGACTCTCCGAGCAAACAAAAGCCCAGGACCGGAGGCCTTCACGGGGGAGTTTTACCGAACATTGAAAAAAGAACTAACAGCCATTCTCCTCAAACTATTTCGAAAAATTCAAGAAGAAGGAAGACTTCCAAATTCATTTTATGAGGCCAGCATAATTTTAATTCCAAAACCAGAAAAAGATATTACAAAGAAAGAAAACTACAGGCCAATATCCCTGATGAACATACATGCCAAAATCCTGAACAAAATACTAGCAAATCGGATAGAGCAACACATCAAAACAATTATTCAACATGACCAAGTGGGATTCATCTCAGGGATGCAAGGCTGGTGCAATATTTGCAAATCAATAAATGTGATACACCACATAAACAAAATGAAGGGTAAAAACCACATGATCATATCAATAGATGCTGAAAAAGCCTTTGACAAAATCCAGCATCCATTTCTGATAAAAACGCTCAGGGTCTGTGAGAATAGGGGGATCATATCTTGACATAATAAAGGCCACATATGAAAGACCTACAGCCAACATCATAGTCAATGGGCAAAAACTAAAAGCATTTCCCTTAAGAACAGGAACAAGAGAGGGATGCCCACTTCCGCCACTCTTATTTAACATAGTACTGGAAGTCTTAGCCACAGCAATCAGACAGGAAGAAAAAATAAAAGGGATCCAAATTGGAAAGGAGAATGTGAAACTCTCATTATTCGCAGATGACATGATACTATATGTAGAAAACCCCAAAGACGCCATCAAAAATTTACTAGACTTAAGAAATGAATTTGGCAAAGTAGCAGGATACAAAATTAATGTAAAAAAATTGATGGTATTCTTATACAACAATGATGATATCACAGAAAGAGAAACTGAAAAAACAATCCCATTTACCATTGCGGCAAAAAAATTAAGATACCTAAGAATAAACAACCAAAGAAATAAAGGACCTATTCGCAGAAAACTACAGGTCATTGAAAAAAGAAATAGAAGAAGATATAAGAAAGTGGAAGCACATACCTTGTTCATGGATTGAAAGAATTAACATCATTAAAATGTCCATACTACCCAAAGCAATCTATAGATTCAATGCAATCCCCATCAAAATACCAACAACACACTTCACAAAACTAGAAAAAATACTTCAAAAGTTCATATGGAACCAAAAAAGACCTCAAATAGCCACAGCAATCTTGAAAAGGAAGAACAAAGTTGGAGGGATCACATTACCAGACTTCAGGTTATACTATAAAGCCACATAATCAAAACAGCCTAGTACTGACACAAAAACAGGCACATAGACCAATGGAACATAACAGAGAACCCAGAAATGGACCCAAAGTAGTATGCTCAATTCATATTTGACAAAGGTGGCAAGAGCATACAGTGCAGTAAAAACAGCCTCCTTAATAAATGATGTTGGGAAAATTGGACAGCTACATGCAGAAAAATGAAACTTGACCATCAACTTACACCCTACACAATAATAAACTCAAAATGGATAAAAGACTTAAATGTGACTCATGAATCTATAAAAATCCTAGAAGAAACTGTAGGCAACAAAATTTCCGACATCATGCCCAGCAGAATTTTCACTGACATATCACCTAAGGCAACAGAAACAAAGGAGAAAATGAACACATGAGACTACATCAAACTCAAAAGCTTCTACACAGCAAAAGATACAATCATGAAAATGGAAAGGCTACCACTGTATGGGAGAGTATCATTGCCAATGATATATCAGATAAGGGGTTAATTTCCAATATATATAGAGTGCTCATACAACTCAACAAAAGGAAGACAAGGAACCCAATTAAAAAATGGGCAGAGAAACTAAATAGACACCTCTCCAAACAGGACATACAAATGGCTAAGAGACATATGAAGAAATGCTCAACATCACTAATCATCAGGGAGAGGCAAATTAAAACAACAATGAGGTATCACCTCACACCTGTCAGAATGGCCGCCATCAACAAATCATCAAACAACAAGTGTTGGTGAGGGTGTGGAGAAAAGGGGACTCTAGTGCACTGCTGGTGGGAATGTAGACTGGTGCAGCCACTATGGAAAACAATATGGTGTTACCTCAAAAAATTAAAAATTGAACTTCCATTTGACCCAGTGATCCCTCTTCTAGGAATATACCCTAAGAAGTCTGAAACACCATTCAGAAAGAATATATGTACCCCCATGTTTGTAGCAGCACTATCTACAATAGCTAAATCTGGAAACAGCCCAAATGTCCATCAGTAGACGAATGGATAAAAAAGCTGTGGTACATATACACAATGGAGTACTATGCAGCTGGAAGAAAGAAAGATCTTTTATTTTTTGAGATGACATGGAGGGACCTGGAAAGTGCCATCCTAAGTGAAACAAGCCGAACAGAGAAAGACAAGTATCATATGATCTTACTTATTTGTGGAATATAATGAACATAACAGTCTGAGGAATGGGGTAGTCCCAGAGACGTGGAAGTGGAGTACAGACTGACTATCCCCAGAAGAGGCGGTGGCGGGGTGGGGGATAAAGCACAGAACTTATATGCATGTATGCATGAGCAACAAACATGGAAAACAAAGTTGGGGAGAGGGCGGGGAGGGAGGGGGGAGTAAAAGTAGAAACATTTGTAACAAAAATAAATAAATTTTTTAAAAAATGAAAAAAAAACTAAAAAAAAAAAAAATGGGCCTTATAAATAAAATTGGCAATAAATAAGTACATGTCAATAATAACCTTAAATGTAAATGGGTTAATGCTCCAATCAAAAGACACAGTGGCTCAATAGATAGGAAAACATGACCCATATATATGCTGTCTACAAGACACCCACCTCAGAACAAAATAATCATGAAGGATAAAAGTGAAGTAGTGCGAAAAAAATTTCCAAGCAAATGAAAACAAAAACAATGCTGTAGTAGCAATACTCATATCCAATAAAATAGACTTCAAAATGAGGACCAGAACAAGAGACAAACAAGAGACATAATATTAAACAGATTGATCCAACAAGAAGATATAACTGTGGCAAACATATATGCCCCCAATACAGGAACACCGACACATATTTTAAAACTTCTGGAGGACTTCAGTGAAAGATAGACAGCAATTCCATCATAGTAGGTGACTTCAACACCCCACTGACATCACTAGACAAAAAATGAACAAGGAGACAGAAACCCTAAACAACATACCAGATCAGATGAATTCATTTGATATTTACAGAGAACTACACCCCCAAATGGCAGAATATACATTCTTCTCAAGTGCACAGGGGACATTCTCAAAGAAAGACCACACATTAGAACATAAACTAAGTCTCTACAAGTTCAAGAAGACTGACATAATATTAAACATCTTCTCAGATCACAATGGCATGAAACTAGAAATTAATTACAATAAAAAACTCAAAAACATTCAAACACATGGAGGCTAAATAGCATGTTATTAAACAATGAATGAATTACCAAGGAGATCAAGAAAGAAATAAAAAACTTCCTGGAATTCAATGAAAATGAACACACAACACTAAATCCATAGGGTGCAGTGAAAGCAGTCCTGAGAGGAAAGTTCATAGCATTACAAGCCTACCACAAGAAACAAGAAAAACTTCTAATAGACTATATAACCCTACAATTTGAAGAAATAGAATGTGAACCAAAACAAAAACCCTGAGTAAGAAGAAGGAAAGAAATAATAAAGGGAAGAGTCAGAAAACCTCAACAGACCAATAACAACTAAGCAGTAATCAACAAAATCACAGTAACACAAAAGCCTGAATCTGAATGGTTTCAAAGGGGAGCTTTACCGAACATACAAAGAACTAACATCTATTCTCCTCAAACGATTTAAAAAAATTCAAGAGGAAGACTTCCAAACTCTTTTTATGAGGCCAGCATAATCCTAATTCTAAAACCAGATAAAAACTCTACAAAGAAAGAAAACTACAGGCCAATATCCCTGATAAATATAGACAACAAAATCCTCAACAGAATATTAGCAAATCAGATCCAGCAATATATGAAAAAAATTACTCACCATGACCAAGTGGGATTTATCCTAGGGATGCAAGAATGTACAATATTCACAAATCAATAAATGTAATGCACAACATAAACAAAATGAAGGATAAAAATTATACGATCCTATCTATAGATGCTGAAAAAGCATTTGATAAAATCCAGCACCCATTTCTGATAATGCTCAGCAAAGTGGTAATAGAGGGATCATATGTCAACATGATAAAGGCCATATATGACAAACCTACAGCCAACGTCATACTCAATGCACAAACACTAAAAGCATTTCCCTTAAGAACAGAACAATACAGGGATGTCCAATTTCGCTATTCTTATTCAACATAGTACTGGAAGTCTAGTCACAGTGATCAGACAAGAAGATAAAATAAAAGGCATCCAAACTAGAAAGGAGGAACTGATACTGTCATCATTTGCTGATGACATGATACTCTACAAAGAAAACCGTAAGGACTCGATCTAAAAACTATTAGATGCAATACATGAATTCAACCAAGTAGCAGGATACAAAATTAACATCCAGAAATTGATGGCATTCTTATACATCAATAATGAACACACAGAAAGGGAAACTAAAAAAGAAATCATATTTACCATTGCAACAAAAACTTAAGATACCTAGGAATAAACATAACCTTGGAGGTAAAAGACCTGTTCTTGGAAAACTATGGGACATTGAAAAAAGAAATAAAGGAAGATGTAAAAAATTGGAAGCATATACCATGTTCATGGATTAGAAGAATCAACATTATTAAAATGTCCATACTACCCAAAGCAATATGTAAATTCAGTGCAATCCTTATTAAAGTATCAATGGCATATTTCACACATCGAGAACAAATACTCCAAAAGTTTACATGGAACCAAAAATGACCCTGAATAGCTACAGCAATCCTGAAAAAGAAGAAAGTTGGAGGGATCACAATACTGAATATCAAGTTAAACTACAAAGCTATCATAATAAAACCAGCATGGTACTGGCACAAAAACAGGCATATAGATCAATGGACTAGAACAGAGAAAACAAATTTGACTCAAGACATTATGCTCAATTAATATTTGATAAAGGAGGCAAGAGCATACAATTGAGAAAAGACAGTCTTTTCAATAAATGGTGCTTGGGAAGTTGGACAGGTACATGCAATAAATGAAACTAAACCACCAACTTACACCATACACAAGAATAAACTCAAAATGGATAAAACACTTAAATGTAAGTCGTGAAACCATAAAAATCCTAGAAGAAATTGTAGGCAGCAAAATCTCAAACATCACAGGTAGCAGAAAGTTCACTGATACATTGACTAGCGCAAGAAACAAAGGAAAAAATTAATAAATGGGACAACATGAAACTTAAAACCTTATGCACAGCAAAAAAAAAAAACTAGCATGAAAATGAAAATGGAACATACTGTACATGAGAACATATTTGCCAATGATACATGGAATAAGGGATTAATGTCCAAAATATATGAGTATTCATACAATGCAACAAAAGTAAGACAAACAATGCTATAAAAAAAAAATGGACACAGGATCTGAATAGACACTTCTCCAAAGAGGAAAAATAGCCAAGAGACATGAAAAAATGCTTAAAGTCACTAATCATCAGAAAGGTGCAAATCAAAAGGACTATGACGTATCACCTCACACCTGCCAGACTGGCCGCCATCAACAAATCATCGAACAACAAGTGTTGGCGAGGGTGTGGAGAAAAGGGGACTCTAGTACACTGCTCGTGGGAATGAAGACTGGTGCAGCCACTATGGAAAACACTGTGGTGTTTCCTCAAAAACTTAAAAATGTAACTGTCATTTGACCCAGTGTTTCCACTTTTAGAAATATACCCTAAGAAACCTGAAATACCAATCAGAAAGAATGTATGTACCCCTATGTTCATAGCAGTGCTATTTACAATAGCTAAGATCTGAAAAGAGCCCAAGTGCCCATCAGTAGACGAATGGATAAAAAAGCTGTGGTACATATACACAATGGAGTACTATGCAGCTGGAAGAAAGAAAGATCTCTTACCCTTTGACACAACATGGAGGGACATGGCCAATATTATGCTAAGTGAAATAAACCAGCCAACAAAAGAAAAGTACCACATGATGTCACTTATTTATGGAATACAATGAACAAAATAAGCTGACGATGAAAACAGATTCAGACATGGAAGCAGGGAACAGACTGACAAACCTCAGAGGGAAGGGGTGTGGGGGAGGCGGGAAGAAATGAACCAAATAACTTCTATGCATATATGCATAATCAGTGAACACAGACAATAAATAATGTAGGGATGGCAGCAGGGTGTGAGGGTGGGGAGAAGGGGGGCATTTTTGGAAAAAAGAGGGACCACCTGTAATACTTTCGACAATAAAGATAAAAACCAAAACCAAAACAGAAAAACCCAAAACAAATTGTGTTGTTTCTGTTGCTTGGTATGATGAGTGGTTTTCTTTTCTTTTCTATTTTAAATTTATCTTTATTGTTGAAAGTATTATGTTCCTGCTTCCCTCCCCCATTGACCCCCTCTTCCCCACTCCCCCCATGGCTTCACTGCACTACTGAGTGTGTCCACTGGTTATTTTGTATATCTCAGTAATTATTAGGAGACACTTGATCATAGGATATTCTATTTTAGCAGGCAGTTGCCTTGTTTAGGTTAAGTGTGTAAGTTCTAGACTACTTTTGTGAGCGTTAGTTCCAATAACAGTTTAGTTTTCTGAGACCTTACTATGCTATTTTGGTCTGCTTCATTCTTCTGGTGCTGCTAGGGACTCCCTGTCAATCCCTGCTGATGATACGGACAGGGAGAAAAGGTGTTTCCTAGGGCTACTTGCTATCCCATGGCAACTTGAGGGAGGAGGGATGAGAAGCTACTGGACCTGGGTGTCCTTCTGCCATGGGGTAGAGTGCAGAGACACACATTGCTGATCCCGTAGATGCCATCACCACCACTGCCTACAGATTAGACCGCCACTGGGGTTGATTGTGGAGCAGAGGCTGGGATAGCCTGGCCTTTACTATTGTTGCTGCTTTTGGAAGACAGACAACTGGGGCCTGGAGGCTGAAATGGTCAGGTCTTTTTTTTTATCCTCACCCGAGGATATTTTCCCATTTTTTGTTCAGATAGAGTGGGAAGGAGAGAGAAAGAGACATCGACGTGAAAGGGACACATCGAGTGGCTGCCACCCACACGACCCAACCAGGGCCGGGGACAAACTGCAACCGAGGTACGTGCCCTTAGCGGGAAATGAACCCGGGTCTCTCTGGACCACAGGCCAACGCTCTAACCACTGAGCCAAACCGGCCAGGGCTGAAATGGTCAGGTCGCTTTGCTTCTCTTGCTGGGGCTGTGGGTAGTTTCTTTACTGGTAAAGAAACCCAGTAAACTCACCACAATGTCATTCCTCAAATGCTAAGATTCCTAGCCTTCTTCTTCCCAATTTTTGGAGCCCTTTTATTGCTGTCAGTTGAATAATTTCCAGGGCATGTAGCTGTAGTTATAGGGGAGGGGCAGGGGAAAATGAGTCTACACCACGTTGTTCTAGAAATGGAAGTCTGTGAATTTTCAACCTCTTTCATTTGAACTAGCATTAGGAGTTCATTCTATGCAAAACTAAGGGACAAGCTACAGTTCTTTTAGGTCCAATATATCCAGTTAAAAATAGTAGCTATTAAACTCACTAGGTTCATAAATATCGTTTTCCATAATTACTGGCTCAGAATTTTAGGATCTCAAACAAGTAACTGATGTTTCCTACTCTTTTGGGGTTTGGAGTATACCAAACTAGTCAAAGGATACTAGAATAGAGGTGCTTTTCCATTGTCCCACACACATGCATGCACACATGTACATGCAAACACATCCCACAGTCACCTACCTTGACAGCCTTCCTGAGTTGAAAAGGAGATCTAAGATACCAGAGTCTATTTAGCATATTTCAGTCATGGCGCATTGGTTGGGAAATTGTGTTTTAAATAACAATCTCATTATTTTGTCTCACATGTTACAGAAAGTGAAGGAAGTTGGGGGTTATAGTGATCTACATAAATAAGGTAATGCATAACTGAAGGTCAGCTTTTAACAAAGGATCTATTACTAGTTCTTTGAAGGCAGGGATTTTCTCTTATCCATCCTGTATCTCCAGCATGTAGAACATGACATTATGCTAGTGAAGACTCAGAAATGCTTTCTGGATGGACAAATCAATCCATTTTATGATTCACAGACATGAGTTTTATCTTCAAGACATTCTATTTCAGTTAATCTAAACTTATAGCTCTTTAGTCTCATGGAGATTTTCATGTATCTAACAAATAAAATTTTTAATTTGTCAATGTTACTTACCGAAAGGTAGACAAAGTTGTAAAAATCATAACATGTTAATTGATTTACTAAATGCTTCTCCAAAAACAAATTATTTTGTTTTACAAGAGATACTGATTGCCAATTGAAATATCCTTCGAATGCTACCATAATTAAAACTTAAAAAGCAGACTTTTTTTTTTACTTTTAACATGTACTAACATCTGTTCCGAAACATTTTGTTTTAATGATTTAAAACAGGCCTGGTAAACTTGAGGCATTTTATGAAAATAGTATTTTGTAATGGCAGAGAACCAAACATAGCTGCTAAAATTCAGAAAGCTTTTCAACCTAAAAGTTCATAAAATCAGCTGTGATAATGATTGGCTCAAAATTAACTCAATCTTTCTATTTATTTGAATGTCTAAATAGTTTACTAAAATAAATTTCAGTTTGTATAATCTGGCAAGATTGAATATAAGCTTCAATCACTATAATAGTTTACTACCCAAAAGATGTAACTAAATAGAAATAAACTACTTACTTTATCCATATGATCACTTTTTTGGTGAAGTTACAAGTAAATAAAGTCAGTTAAGACTTAGAAGACAAAGAAACTTCAAGCTTCCTAATTAATGCTGGGTTGAAGACTGACAATTTTAAGCACAAACTTAAAGCAGTAGACAGAGGATGAGATAAAATCAGAAACATCTTAGCCAATAATATTCATCAATTCATAAAAAATAAATACATATGCAATGAGTATTTCCTGCCCTTTAACCAAATCCTTTATTTTACAGCAACCAATAGGAAAAAGAACTAAGAAATGAAGCATGAAGAATATCTAGCATACATACAAAACATATTGGTTGAGATCATATAAAATAACAAGATGTTTTTAACACATGAATTTTTAGGCAGCTCGAGTGAGTGACCACTGAAATTTTCAAAGACAAAATATTATTCTACTAGCCAAGAATACTTGCACATTAATATTTCATATTGAACTTACAACTTCCTTTTGGCATGTCTAAGCAACCTGAAGTACAAACACGCCCAGCTGCAAAGTTCCTTACATATGAAAAAGCCCCAGTAAGAGAAGGCACTTTATTTAACCCTTAATAGATGTTTAACTTTTCTTCTTTGAATCAAAGTCATCATAGCATAAACAGAGGACAGGCTTGAGAGTTCAAAAGACTTGGGGCTGAGTCCCAGATCTGCCCATTGCTAACTATGACAACATTTGGCTAGTTATTCAATCTCTTTAAACTATGAAATGGAGATAACAGCTACTTCAAAGGGTTGGGAAGAGATAACAGAAGGCACAAAGGGCTGTCTGTTCCTGGCACATATTAACAAAAGGAGACTTGTTCAGGGGGTGGTCTGTTCTGGACAAGTACCTCTTCACTACTTCTCTCCTAAAAAATATAAACTGTCTCTCATACTATTAGGGTACTATTTCACTATAAAACTAAGAATCAGGGAGAGTTCTGCTTCCAATGATAGTTCTGCACCAACCTTCCTACTGAAGAACAAAATGAAATTTGGACACACACATACACACCATCTTCTTGAGAATATAAATATCTTATATAGTACTTAAAATTTGCCAATTAAAGATCTAGAAGAACAAGGGAAGCCACAGAAGAAAGCCCAGCTATAAACAGCTACTTTTGCCTATTTGGCAATTTTCCACCCCTGGGTAGCTGCTGCCTCATAGGATGGATAGGGTCTCATAGGAAATAGGTAAATAAAGAGAAGACTTGAAATCTACCTAATAAACCAATTCCCACTTTGTTTTGGTTTCTTCTGAAAGATTATGTGGCTAGAGTGGAGGTGAACCAAAACCAAGCCTTGCATGGACTTGCCACCTGGCTCCTCTCATCTAGTGGTCCATGAAATCTCAACTCTTACAATTGGACTAGGTGCTGTCCTGGCCATAAGCTTTCCCCAACATATCTGGCAGGCAAATCCTCTCTGGAGAAAGATAGTCATCTTAGAATGAGCAAGAATCTGAGTAAGAGACAAAAGAAAAAAGATCAAGGCATGAGGTATTGAAACAAACAATCAAGAAAATACAATAGCCCAAATTTAAAACTCAATGGATGGATTTCAGAGCAACTGAGAGCTGAAGAAAGAATAGGTAAACAGGAATACAGGTCAGAAAAATCCTGAAAATATCTTGGAGAAAAACAAATAGAAAACAAGGTAAGAGACTTAGATGAAATGATGAGAAGATTTAACGTATGTTCATTGGGGTCCCTGAAGGAGAGAAGAGAGAGAATGAAGTAGAAATAATATTTGAGGAAATGGCTAAGAATTTTTCATAGAATGTTTTCAGAGAATTTTCATCAGGCACATCTATCCACAAGTTCAAGATCCTTAGTGAATCACAGCAGGATGAATAAAAAGAACTTATACCTAGACATATCATAGAAAAACAAAGACAAAGACAGAGAGAAAAATCTTAAAATAACCAGAGGTAAAAGAAAAAAGACAGATTATCTTCAAAGAAGTGACAGTTTGATGGCTGACAACAGAAACCAAAAGACAATGGAATGATGATGCATTCCATGAGATGAAATAAAGTATCATTCAAACAATTCTATACCCAGGGACTTCAATAATAAAAGCAAACTCAAAACAAACACAAACTGAAAGAGTGTGTCATAGGAGGCTCACACTAAACAAACTTCTAAAGGACACTTTGGTCCGGCCGGAGTGGCTCAGTGGTTGAGTGTCAACTCATGCACCAAGAGATCGCTGGTTCGATTCCTGGTCAGGGCACACGCCCAAGTTGTGGGCCCAATCCTCAGTGGGGTGCATGCAGGAGACGGCCAGTCAGTGTTCTCTCTCATCGATGTTTCTATCTCTCTCTCCCTCTCTCAAATCAGTAAAGGAAAAAAACCAAAAAACAAATAAAGGACACTTCAGACAGGAGAAAAATTTCCCAAGATAGATCAGAGAGGCAGCAAAGAATGGAGAGCAAAGTAACATATAAATATGTAGGTAAATCTATATAAATACTGACCATGTAAAACAATAATAATAAAATCCTTTGGGTTTACAAATATAGAATTAAAATGTATGAAAATGTCCATTGTTCACGCATACATGCATATAAGTTCTGTGGTTTATCTCCCCCCACCACCACCTTAACAGTCTAAGGAATGGGGTAGTCCCAGAGATGTGGAAGTGGGGTACAGACTGACAATCCCCAGGAGAGGGGGTTGAGGGGAGAGATAAACCACAGAACTTATATGCATGAACAATAGACATGGACAATAAAGCTGGGGACGGGGGGGGGGGGGAATCAATGGGGAAAAAAGGAGAAACATCTGTAACAAAAATAAATAAATAATTTTAAAAAGTACAGAAAAAAAAATAAAAATAAAAAGTGTATGACAAATATTATCATATAAATCAAGAAGGGATAAAGTTAAATGTCCCAAGATTCTTGCATTGGATGAGACAAAGGTAATGAGCATTAGTCCTACACTTTGTAAGTGCATCATATATGTTGTTATTTTAAGGGTAACCACTAAAAGAATTAAAACACAGTGTCTAAATTCTAAATTAAGTTGTGGGGGGGGATGAAATGAGAAAAAAAATAATTACATAAGAGAGTAATTGAAAAATCAAATAGAACAGGCAGGACAAGCAAAGTACAAAATAAGAGATTTAAATTTAAAAATATTACTATTGTGTGCCA
Organism: Molossus molossus; assembly: GCF_014108415.1. Taxonomy (NCBI): domain Eukaryota; kingdom Metazoa; phylum Chordata; class Mammalia; order Chiroptera; family Molossidae; genus Molossus; species Molossus molossus. Next base: position 113,411,715 of record NW_023425355.1, on the reverse strand, counting down.
GGAGCAGTAAAAAATATACAAACAATAAACAATCGGTAAGTAAATTACAAAGTGTATTAAAAGGGGATAAGTCTATAGGAAAAAAGAATAATGTCAAAGAGTTGGAAATACCAAGGTGGGTTTGGGACAAGTTTTAGTGTTAAATAGGGTGGTTAGGGTGGACTTCATTAAGAAGTTGGCCTCAAGAAAGAAGGTAGCCTCTGAGCAACGATTCCTTCCCTTTCTGTAGCTGACCCAATGGCACGTACCTCTAGCCGCAGCTCTGGGGCTACCATTGGAGGGACCATTATTTTCAATGTATTGTATTTTTCACACACTTGTCACCCTTCCATTTCTTTGAGGGCTTCTGAAACAGTTCTTTCATCATGAAATTGCCCTGATGATCATAAGAGCAACAGTGCTACTATTTATTGGATACCTACTTTTTGCCAAGCATTCTACTAGGTGCTTTGCAAAAGGTTTCATGCAATTTTCTCAATAGTTCTAGAACGGGGGTGGGGAACGTCCAGCCCACGGGCCAGACAAGGCTTGAGAAATCATTTGGTCTGGCCCTGCCAAGGCAACCACAGGCAGGAATCAAAATTCAATAAATCTAGGAGGTTTTTTTTTTCATAGCAACATAAATTCATATTAAGTGAATCATAACAATAATGTAAATTTTGAGGGACAAGCAAAGAATGTCCATTACGGGATAGACAGGACACATATGCCTACATGACGGGACAGACACGTATGCTTCTCATTGGTTGCCTGTGGCCAGTCGGCTGGTGACTCAGAGGACAGTCAGTGCCAGGCAGGCTGGAGGTGTATGTGATGCAAAAGTGTTAACATACTGTGGTGAAACTATAGCGATCCGGTGATTATGAGACAAGATGCAATGAGATGATTCCTCATGACACTGATGACTCTGCCTCTGATGACTGACAACATTGTCGACACAGACAACTCCAATCCAACCTTTAACCACACTTCCACAATCAACAATCCTTGCAAAAACTGAATCTCACATGAAGATTAAGGAAATTACAGTAAACAGAATAGACCTGAAGAGTCGATGATAGGAACGTTGTATATGTTCCAAATCCAAGCTACAGGATTAGAACAGCGATCAAAGCAAAATAATCATGTCGCTGGCGACACACACTAGACAGTTATTAAAACTTAAGTGATGTGACATCCTACAAATGGCGACTACAAAGAAAAGAAAAGTTGATGCTGAGTGTCGATCTCTCCAAGAGAAATGGACAAATGATGATTTTTTTGTTGAAGTCAAAGGCAAACCTATGTACCTAGTTTGTGTCAATGTATTAGCAGTAATGAAAAAAGCCAATCTGGAATGTCATTACAGCTCAAAACATGCTAAAATCAATGAATTGGGAGGCCAAATGCATCTGGATAAAATCAATGCTCTTCACCAGAGTTTAGTATCACAACAAGCTGCTTTCACTAGTCTTTGTTGTGACAGAGACAACGTTATTCAGACCAGTTATGTAGTGAGCGAGCTAATCCCAAAGAAGCTGAGGCTTCATGTAGAGGGAGAGTTTATGAAAGAGTTCATGCTGGCTGCTGTGGAGTTGTTAGCACCAAAGTAAAATTGTTTCAGAGTGTTTGTCTTGGAGAATTGTCTAAGATTGGATTACTGACTTAGCACTGAAAAAAACACTGAAGGATTCTGTAGGAGATTTCCAATTTTTTCTCCCTGGCTTGTGAAGAGACAATGGACATAACAAATACTGCCCAACTGGCCATTTTCGTTTGTGGGATAACTGTAGTTCCAGTGAGAGGAACTGCTGTCACTGGAAGCCATGCATGGCACTACAAGAGGTCAGGACTTGTTTTATCAATGAAAAAAATTAACAATTGAAAAGTTAAGTGGCCTTACTATACACAGAGCTCCAGCCATGGTTGGCCTGCAAAAAGGGTTAATTGAATTTGTCAAGAAAGAAACAAATCATCTCAGTCTTGATTTAATTATATGCCACTGCATCATCATACACCAAGAAAGTCTCTGTGTACAGTTGTTGTGGCTCAACAATGTGATGCCAATAGTAGTGTCATGCATAAATTTTGTCAAAAGCAGGGGGTTTAACATCTGACAGTTTAAGGAGTTACTGTTACTGAATGACCTCGACTCTGAGTACAGTGACCTTGTTTATCACTCTGCAGTGTGGTGGATGAGTCACAGGAACATGCTCATGAGGTTTTACGAACTGCGGGATAAAGTAAAGCAGTTCAGAGAGATGATGGGAAAACCTGTCAGGGAACTCAATGATAGCAAGTGGCTGTGTGATTTAGCATTCATGGTGGACATTACCAAGTACCTCTCAGAGCTGAATGTCAAGCTGCAGATCCCAACCAGCTTCTCAGCTCCCTGCTTTCAAATGTGAAATCGTTTGAAGCTAAATTAAGGCTGTGGAAAGTGCAACTTAAAAGGAATAACAGTGCATTTCCCCACCCTGGAAGGACAAAAGCCTTCTACGATACTTGAATATGCTGGTAAATGTGCGAAACTAATGGAGGCATTTAATGAAAAATTCAATGATGTGAAAAGTAAACAAATGGAAGCGAACATCTTTACTACACGGTTCAATGTGGAACCAGCTGATGTGCCTGATAACCCACAACACAAAATCATTGCCCTGTGAAGCGATGATGAGCTGAAAGCTAGGTACAACCACCTCCCACTGCTTGAGTTCTATAAAGGTTTCATAAGCAATGATGAATTTCCCATGATGAGAAGATATACAATGAAATATGCCTCTGAGTTCAGAACAACTTACTGCTGTGAGCAGTTCTTTTCAAAACTTACCATCACAAAGAGTTGACTGTGCTCCAGACTGACCAACACAAACCTGGAAAAGCAGTTGCAAGTAGCAACATCTTCAATACCAGCTAACATCACACACCTCACCAAAGGGAAGCAGTTCCAGCCATCACATTAGGGGTGACTTAATGAAATGTTTGACCAAATATAGTAAGCTAATTTTTAAGTTGATAATTTTGTATGGCCCGTGAATAATGCTATAAATATCCAAACGGCCCCTGGCAGAAAAAAGGTTCCCCACCCCTGCTCTAGAATAAAGACACTATTATTCCCATTTTACAAACAAGAGCAATAACTTCAAAAGCATACCCAGTGGCTCACAGTTATTACATTGTAGAGCTAGGATTTTAATGTAAAATCTGCCTGTATATAAAGTCTTTAAGCTTTCCACTCTCCATATTGTACATTGTGCCAACCATTATCGCCAAGAATAAGGAAAAGTACATTTAGAAGGTAAAGACTTGACAAATGGTCACTTGGTACAATTAGACACATTAAAGACACTTGAACATCTGACTGACCAAGGATTCACAGCGATTTTATGATCAGGGAGCAGCTACAGAATAATGCCCAGAGAACTGGGTTTATAGGCTAGGGTGAGAAACCAGTCTAGACACTTTCAACAGGTACATCTCCTGTCACCTTTTTGGACTTCCTCATGCCTTGCTTTGGTTTGTAACAGTCCTTTTCTTTCTTCCTGTCATTCTGAACATGTCCAAGAAAATTTAGTTTTCATTAATCTGTAAGAAATACTCTATTTTTTTCCTGTCTCATTCCCATTCTCTAAGTTGAAATGCCTTGGATTTTGCTTCTTATATTGCATGCTGGGTGATTCTCCCCAAACAACAAAAATTTAATGTATAGGAAACAGAAAAGCTTAACTAACTTCTCCAGGCATGGTGGTTTTGAGAAAATCTTATGCAATGCCTAATTCAGTCAGGCCAGCCATACTACACCCAGAGAAAAGAGATCTTCCTGTCACCATACCAGGAGTACCCTGAAAACCTATAATCAGAATACAAGTGAACCAAGATTTTTATTTTACGGGGAGAAGTGGTATTGGGGGAAGAGGTATGCTTTCTAATTGTTTGAAGAGAAATAAGAATAAAGCCAATAGGCTATATTAGTTTTTTTTATTGTTGCATAACAAATCATCACACATTTAGCCACTTAAAGTAACACTCACACATGGCCTCAGTTTCTGTAGGTCAGGAGTCCAAATGGCTCAGCCAAATTCTTTGCTTAGGGTTTCACAGGCTGAAATCAAGGTGTCAGGAGGGCTGGGCTCTTATCTAGAGGCTCTGGGGAGGAATCCACTTCCAAGCTCATTCAGGTTGTTGGCAGACTTCAGTTCCTCATGACTATAGAACTACAGGTTCACTTCCTTGCTGGTTGTTAGCTAGGTTCATAGCTCCTACAGCCCGCGTGAATTCATAGCCAGACAGCCCCTTCCAGCTCCAAGCCAACAATGGAGATTCTCTCTTGCATCAAATTCCTCTCACGATCCGAATCTTTCTTTAAAAAAACTCCTTTAAATCAGCCCTCTTTACTTAAATACATTTATTTTAAAAAATTACACCACTTCCATTAACAGAAAACAGTATCTCTTGCCATAAATTGATGGTGACCTTAAACATAAATAAAACTGCCCTGGCCGGTGTAGCTCAGTTGGTTGGAAGTTATCCCATGAACTGAAAGGATACTGGTTCGATTCCTAGTCAGGGCACATGCCCAGGTTTCGGACTCCATCTTTGGTAGGGGGGTGTGCAGGAGGCAGCTGATCAATGTTTCTCTCTCTCCCTCTTCCTTCCTCTCTAAAAAAATCAATAAAAAAATCTTTAAATAAATAATAGAACTAAAACAACAGCACTATAAAACTCTAGGTAGGTATTGTTGCCTTCCTTCCATATGCTGTGAGCTTGAAGACTACTTTCATTTAGGGGAAACAAAGAGGCTATATTGGTTGTTAATGTTATATTAAAACCAAACATATGTAACAAAAATAAACAAATTTAAAAAAACACACAGATTCAGAGCAGTAAAAAAACAACAAAAAACTTTGACTCTCTCAAAATTATCAGAATAATAAAAAAGGCTGAAAGAAGACTGTATAGAGAATTCTTTATGTTTATTACTCTTTACACAATGATTTGTTGGATTACCACATAAAATCATATAACCTACCTGTCACACACTTTAGGAAATATTACTAAGCTATGGTTAGAAATTTTAACTGAAATACAAGGGTTTCTCTGAAGGATTTTGAATACTGTGTCATAATAAAATCAGTTAATAATAAACAAAAAGACCATAATCAGACTATACCTAGAAAGAGAGTGGTTAATGAATTGCCCTTAATTCAGATACATATATACACCACACACACACACACACACACACACACACCTTGGAGCTTATAAAGGAACAATAACCCATATACATCTATCTCTGTGTTGTTGCCTTTTCTACTCTCCTTGAAAACAGTATTACTCTAACTTGCTCAGACTGCATTTCCTTATGAATTCTTAAAGGAGAAATTATGGTGTACCTAATAGAACTGGGCAAAAAGATCACTTAGATCAGGGGTCAGCAAACTATAGGGCATAGGGCAAATCCAGACTGTTACCTGTTTCAGTAAACACAGCTTTATTGGAATATAACCACATACACTCATTAACATATTATCTATGACTGCATTTTTGCTACAACAGCAGAGCTGAGTTGTTGTGACAGAAACTGTATGGCCTGCAAAGACTAAAAGATTTACTCTCTAGTACTTCTCAGGAATAGGGTGCCCATCTCCCACTTAGATGTTCTCAAGTGTCGATCTCAATCACATACGTTCAGAGTGGAGGTTTCAGATTATGCTAAATGACTGTGCTTCTTACCTCTTCAATTCTGTTATGGGTAAATTTAGCATGCCAATTCTACTTAGAATAAGAAATTGTACTTGTCAAAGAATTGATACTGAATCACCAGGACTATTAGAGTCTAGATCTCAAGAAACATCTCTATCTATTCTCCTTTTATTCACCTCATCACCAAGAGATCATTCTAAATAGAAAATCAGATCACCTTTTATGAGACTAATCTTTTAAAAAAAGAACTTTATGCCCTGGCCAGTTTTGCTCAGTGGTTAGAACATCAGCTCACAGACCAGAGAGTCCCGGGTTTTGTCCCCGCTAAGGGCAGGGCCGTGTGGGTGGCAACCAGTCGATGTGTCTTACTCATATCAATGTTTCTCTCTCTCTCTTCCTCCCTCCCTCCCTCCCGCTCTATCTGAAGATAAATGCAAAAATGTCCTCGAGTAAGGATAAAAATAAATAAATAAGAACTTTATTTTTTACAAGTTTTGGATTTTAAGAAAAATTATAAAAATAATACAGAGTTCCCATATACCTTGTACCCAATTCCCCTATCATTAAGATCTTGCACTAGAATGGTACATTTGTTACAATTAATGAACCAATATTGATAGATCAGCATTAACTAAAGTCCATTCTTTATCCAGACTCCCTTAGTTTTTAACCTAAATGTCCTTTTTCTGTTCCAGGATCCCATCCAAGATACCATATGACATCTAGTCAGGTCTCCTTAGGCTCCTCTTGGCTATGACAGTTTCTCAGACTCTTGTTTTTGATGACCTTGAGAGTTTTGAGGAGTACTGTTCAGGTGATTTGTAAAATTTTCTCAAATGGAATTTCCCTGATGTTTTTCCCATTAGACTGAAGTTACGTGTTTTGGGAAGGAAAATCACAGAGGTAAAGTGCTACTTTCATCACATCATATTAAAGGTATCTACCATCAACATGACTTATCACTGTTGATGTTGACCTTGGTCACATGGTTGAGGTAGTGTTTGTCAGATTTCTCCAATGTAAAGTTATTTTTTAACTCCCTTTTCACACTGTAGTCTTTGGAAGTAAGTCATTATGTTCAGTCCATTTCTTAGTTATTAGACATTAATAAGTGACTTATTTTAATAAGTGACTTACATGAATCAATATTCATGTAAAAATAAGTATTTAACAGCTAAAATTTTCTACTTGTCACACAAACTGCATTTACATATATGGAAAAAATTAACCCCATAAGAATCTTTAATTTTTTTCATTCCTAGTACTTCAGCAATTCTTACAAAGATTCGTTGTTTCTGAAGGTATGTCATAAAATGGAAAAATCTTATAATTTCCAAATTAAACAAGCCAAAACCTCCACAAGTATTTCCTAAGCAAAAGGCCTAACAAAATGTGAAGGATGAATCTTAAATAGAGTCAATTCTCATGAAAAAAGATGTGACTGATTCTGGACTGATTTTTCCTATCTACCACTTTAATCCCATTTGGTACAAAGTAGATGAGCCATTACCATCTCACAAACCAGTAGATATTTCCCACTCCCTGAATGGCAAAATGAATTCAGATAAGTTTTTGCGAAGAAAACAACTAAGAATTTCTTGGTTATGTTGGACTTGGTTGGCACCCTTCCTTAGGGCTATGATAATCAAGCCAGAACACAGTGACATCAAGGTCAGTAACTCCCAATCCCCCCAGCATCTAGGACCTGGCTGTTGAAGCATGATCATTACTAAAGTGACCTTAGCCTTCCTTCCTTCCTTCCTTCCTTCCTTCCTTCCTTCCTTCCTTCCTTCCTTCCTTCCTTCCTTCCTTCCTTCCTCCCCCCCTTCCTCCCTCCCTCCTTCCCTCTCCCTCTCTCCCCATCTCTCCCCCTTGCAAAAAAAAAAAAGTGAACTTAATATGTGGAAGAAACTTTTGCTAACCTTTCAAAATATATATGTGTGTGTGTGTGTGTGTGGTGTGTGTATAATATATATATATACGTTGATTTTTTAGATAAAGAAGAAGGGAGAGGAGGTGAGAAATAGAAACATTAATGAGAGAGAAACATTGATCAGCTGCCTCCTACATGCCCCCTACTGGGGATCAAGCCCACAACCTGGGCATGCGCCCTGATTGGGAATCAAACCAACAACCTCTTGGCACATGCGACGACACTCAATCCACTGAGCCACACCGGCCGGGTTTTGCTAATCTGTGTCAGACCAGAGTCTGAGCTGGTCGTAGGCTAAAATAAGGCATTTAAGAAAGTTGGCCTTTGGCATTGACTCTCTTCCCATTCCAGATTCCCTCTCCTCACTTGGTGCTGACCAATGACCCTCTCTTCCTCTGTGCTGGCTACCAGTAATCACAGACAACACAAGCAGCCCTCAAAGGTGGCTGTCCCCTGAAGAGTAACTCCAGAAAGAAAGCTCTTAGTGGCAGCTGCTTTAGGAGGAGCTCATAGAGAACTCTGGTGGCCAGTTACCTCCCCAAGAGAAGATGGGCATTCGCAGGCCAAACCAGAGTGGAGACCAGAATCCACAGGACTCAGGGCAGACTTGCTGATGATGACAAATGTTACCCAACAGCTGAGAAAGTTCAAATCCACTTCATGGGACTCATCTAGAACACAATGGCTGAGGTCATGGGTTCACTCCTTATTTCTTCCCATATCCTCATATGAGCAAATACTTTATAGTTGAAGAGAAAAACCAGTGAAAAGCTTACAGAAAAGTGCTTTTGTCAGAAGCAATGACAAACAAAAGGACTGAAATGATACCATTTGAATACTACCCAAAATAAATAAATAATTTTGACCTTGACCCAACTCTGACCTCACTCATAGAACAGCCTGAGAAGAAACTGTGAAGTTGATGCTGACCTTGCTTTTCCTTTGGGGAAAAAAAATGAGAATCCAATTATGTTAGAAAGGCATTTGTACCACCTAACATTAAGTGCACCAAACAAAAGGCTAATACTGAAGTAAAAGGTGTAAAATGCACACTAAGAACCAAGACTTTAAAACAGTACATCTGGTGTGCAATTCATTGTAGGGCTGTAGGCAATTAGGGTTTCCTCAAACATCGTTCACAAATCCAGCTATAGTAGAGAAGAAATGAGTTCCATTGCACAGTTCTACTTTTATTTTGGCTGTAACGTTATTAGTAAATAACACTGAAAGCACCAAACAACAAAGATTTTATCAGTTGAAAAAATGATGGACCACAATCCTTTCTAGGGAACGCATAAAGAAAGCCATTACCATTCCATCTGTGAAAAAATTCTGGCACTTCCACCACAGTACACAAATGCAGAGTTACTGTTCTTAATGAGATTGTAGTTTGTTACTTCCATATAACAGACTGGATTGTTGAGCTTGGTTTATAACTATGATTTAATACAGATACTTAGTTGATCCATAATACAAACAATCCAATGTACTATACATCTGTTGCTTTCATTTCTTGAACAGATAAATGAACCTCAATACCAGCTAAGGAAATCACATTAGGCTAAAAATGCACTACAGGTAATACACTATTGATCAAGACTAATAATTCTTTTTGAAAGAGATCATTCAGCTTAAACCTTAACGCTAGGAGGTCAAATGTATTACAGAAAATAAAGATGGTTCTGGTGATTAGTGAAATTAGCAAAGTCTACTATTTTAATCACTGCTCAAGACATTCTCAGCCTTGCCATAATGTTGCTTTTCATAGAACAGAGACAAGCAGGAATGGTCACAGATGCTTACTGATTTAGATTAGTACTTGATTCAAATATGCAATGTTTATTGTTTTCCGATCTTAATAAAACATTAAATAAATTATACTATCAACCAAAGTACATAATGCTATAGCTATTAGAGTAAACTTGTGTTTGTTAGTTTGTTTTTTGCTTTATCTAAAATCTTGGAGAGATTCTTCCCCTAAATCAGGAAGTCACTGCTAAGAAAGAGAATCGTTTTAATAATGCATTCTTTAAAAAGTGAAATTCTGTACTAAAACATTATGGCCTTCTTGTCCTGTTGGAGTTTCCTTTCTTCAGGACTCAGTTTCTTTTTTATTATTACCATTTTTTTTCCTTTATTGATTTTTAGAGAGAGAGAGGAAGGGAGAAGAAGAGACAGAAATATCGACAAAGAGAGTAAATCGATTGGCCGTCTCCTGCATGCCCTCCAATGGGGATCAGGGCCACAACCTGGGCATGTGCCTTGACCAAGAATTGGGTTGATGACCCCCTGGTGCATGGGTTGATGCTCAACCACTGAGCTACCCCGGCCGGGCATGGACTCAGTTTCCTTAGAGCATTTGCAAAAACCATTTTAGCCTTCTTCCTTCTCTTCCCTTTATCTCCTCATACAGAACATCTTGGTTTACCCTAAGCCTCAGCCATGCTACTCTCCTTATCAGAACACCACTATGGGAATGCCTTCACTCCTAGTCACTTCATGAGCCACAATCTACCTTTGCTTATGCTCTTTGATTCTAGAGTTACTGAGATGTTTTAAAGAAAGCAGTGTTAACAACAATATGAGGTAGGGGGAGAAGTTGGCAGAGATGACTGCCAGGGAAACAAGAAGGCATGTGAAACGAAGCATAATAATTAGGAAGCCACCATAATGCTTCCTTTAAAAAACTATATTGGTTAGTACATTATTGTACAATGCTAAAGAAAAAGCAATATGTTACAATTCTAGCACAAAAGAAAATTTACAATGGTAGAACCATAATTAATAAAATTTGATATTAAAAAAAGCCTAGTTTTAGCCCTAGCCAGGTGGGTAGCTGAGTTGGTTAGAGTATCCTCTGATATGCCAAGGTTGCGGGTTTGATCCTCACTCAGGGCACATATAAAAATCAACCAATGAATGCATAAATAAGTGGAACAACAAACTGATGTTTTATTTTCCTCACTCGTTCCCTTCCTCTTTCTCTAAAAATCAAAAAATAAAATAAAATTTTAAAAGCCTGGTTTTAGGATTTAATCCCAATAAAAATACTTTCAGGAAAGTATGAAAACAAAAAACACAAATGTTTTAACAATGGTACAAAAAATAGATCAAGGAATTAAACTGGCTTAGTGGAACCATTTGGGCTGAGAAATATTTTGTCAACATAAAATTCATTAATATTGGTTAAAGTCTGATTAAAATACTTATATTTACATCCAAGGAGTCAAAAGTTTCCATAGGTCAAAAGTCCTGCACTTAAAAGGATGCTCCATTCACCTCACATTTAATACAGTCTTCCAATAGGAGCAACATCAAGAATAATAAAATTATTAGTAACAGGTATTGTATTAGTATTATAAGTATATATTTGAATACATTAATAGTTTATTATCAGTATTATAGGTATGAGCATTCATTATGTGCCAGTCATTTTCCTAAGACTTTCTGGTATTATTACCTAATTCTCATAACTACTCTTGAAGATAGGCATATCTTTATTCCCATTTTACAGATGAGGAAACTGAGGATATAGCCCCAGAGCTAGTAAGTGGTTCAATCAGAATTCAAATCCTAAAATTCCAGATCTAGAGCCCATAACTCGACCCCCCAAATTTTTTTAATCCTCACCCAAAGATATTTTTTTAACTGATTGAGAGAGAGAGAGAGAGAGAGAGAGAGAGCGAGAGAGAAACATTGACGTGAGAGAAACAGCAATTGATTGCCTCCAATATGCACCCTGACTGGGGATCAAACCTGCAAACTTTTGTTGTATGGGACAAGGCTCCAACCAACTGAGCCACCCTGCCAGGGCAAGCCCATGACTTTCTTAATCACTATGTTATTCCTGCCTCATATCTGTATCAGACAAATGCCCAAGGTCTCCTATTGAAATTATCCAATCTTTTTCCCCATTATAAAAACAAAATCTCATCTGTTGTATTTACCAGAAAATTTTCCGTACCTCAGTTGTCTTATGTGTTTTATTTAGGTTCTGTAGTACTTGAGTTTTCTTTTTAACTATTATAGAGTAAGTATTCACTTATATGAAAAAAATACTGTATTTTGTACAAAGCATCCCTCAAAGTTCAGTATAAAAACAATTTCCAAATTTACAAAAGTGAAGTTAACACTGTATATTGACTTAAGTTTCCTTTCTGCTGAATAATTACACTATTAATTGATACTAAAATCATCTTGTTCTTAGTTCGTTATAAGGTGATGCAGAACTAGAATATAAAACATATTTCTCTTGAAATAATTCTATAAATACGTGGCAGCGAAAATTTTACCAAGTATTTTGTAGGCAAATAAACTAGTAGAGGCAAACACAGAGTCGCACTTCCATGTATCTGACACTAGAGCCAAAGTCAAGATAATACGGGTGTCTAGTTCTGGCTTTGCAACTGATGGGTTATATCTTTTTGAGTCACAGTCACTCTGTGCAGGGTTCTTCATTTTAATAGAGGGTGTTAGAAGTACATAAATACTTCCATTCTGCCAAGCTCTAAATTCTGACTTCAGAAAAAAACATATGGCACCGGAGGTTTCCTCATGGGTTTTTCTATAATCCCATCTCTCTGTTTTATTAACCACCACAAGACAATCATCTCTGATTGAAGACTGGAATGTGTGTCTTCTAGTTCTAAATTCATCACCATTAGTTCCAACTCTCTAGGGCTTCCCTCAAGTAGGGGAATTAGACTGGTCCCAAATCTCTTTCTACAGGGACAAATCACTTCATTTTCCTAAAGACTGAAGGTTAACAATGAGGAGCAAGAGGGAGAATATTTATGAGATATAGCATTTCCAGAGTGGAGGAAAGGTTTGTTCCTGATGGAAGTTACCAGATTCTAGCCCCATTACCAAATAGATATTATGAGCAAGGGCAAAGCCTATAGTAGTAACTTGAAATCACCAGACAGACCAAAGCTCAGAGGGAAAGGGTCTGCTAATAAATACTAAGCACACCTCCATGCTTTTTTGCATGAAATACTCATTATCTTAAAAGGACACTGTGGGTGTGAAATACCTGTGACTAACATAGGCAGCTATTCAATAAATACCTGATAATTTCAATTCTGACCAATCAGATCCAAACTATAACATCTACCAAAGTATTTGGTTAGTCCAGATATAAAATACAACAGGCTCTAAAAAAATCATTTAACTATTCCCTACCATGAGTTTCTCTCCCTTCCTATAATATCTAGAGTGTGTAATGATAACTGTCGTTATTTAGCATGAAGGCATCCTGGTGTAAAATGCTGTAAAATACAACCAACGTAAGTCACAACAAAGCCTCTCTCACCAAAATGGTTACATCTTAGACATGGTTGGTGGTACAACACTGTAAATATGATTAAAGCCACTAAATTATACACTTAAAATGGCAAAAATGACAAATTTCATGTTATATACATTTACCACAATTTTAAAGAATAGTAAGAAATGAGAAGGAACAAAAATACATCTCAGAATGTACTTTCATTAGGCATGAGCATATGTTTTTTAAAAATAATGAGTATATGTTTTAAGTGAAATAAGTACATTATGATGCTTGAGTTTTTTTTTTCTTTATTGATTTTTAGAGAAAGAGGAAAGGAGAGGGATAGAATCATTGATGAGAGAGAACATTGATTGGCACCTCCTGCATGCCCCCCACTGGGGATTGGGCCCACAACCTGGGCATGTGCCCTGATCAGGAATCGAACCAGCGACCTCTTGGTGCACAGGTTGATGCTCAACTACTGAGCCACACTGGCTGGGATATGATGCTTAAAGGATCAACTTTTTCTTTTTCTGACATTTAATATTATTTTATATTAGTTTCAGGTGTACACCACAGTGGTTAGACAATTATATAATTTACAAAGTGATTTCTGATAATTCTAGTACCCACCTGGCACCATACAGTTATTACACTATTATTGACTATATTCCCTATGCTGTACTTTACATCCTGTGACTATTTTGTATCTACCAGTCTGTACTTCTTAACCCCTTCACCTTTTTCACCCAGTCCCTTAACCCCCTCCCATATGGCACCAATCAGTCTGTTTCTGTTTTTTTTTGTTCATTTATTTTGGTTTTTAGATTCCACATATAAGTGAAATCATATGCTATTTGTCTTTCTCTGACTGACCTACTTCACTTAGCATAATACCCTCTAGGTCCTTCCATGTTGTCGCAAATGGTAAGACTTCATTCTTTTTTACGACCAATGAATATTCCATTGTATGTATGTAGCACAACTTTTTTATCCACTTGTCTAGTGATGGGCACTTGGGTGCTTCCATATCTTGGTTATTGTAAATAACACTTCAATGAACATAGGGGTGCATATATCTTTTCAAATTAGTGTTTTGGGTTTCTTTGGATATATACCCAGAAGTGGAACTTTATGTCCTCTTTGGAGAAGGGTCCATCAGGAGGGACCAACTTTTTCATTAATAGCACTAATCAACATCAATCACATAATGTGCATAAAGCATCCTAAGAATCACAAAGTACATGTTATACTTCTGAAAACAGTTATATGTGAGTTATGTATGAATGAATTTGAGGAAATAACTGGTAAAACTCAGCTTGAAAAGATGATTTCTCTACAGTGAAGAATTTTTTTGTTTTGTTTTGCAAAGTAAGCAAGGGTCCAATAAGTATCTAAAATTCTGGCTTTTGTACATGGTTTTGTTAAAGTGATGCTCATCTAGAATAAAAAATGTCAGATGTATAGATGACTTCAGGTGTCACTCACTTGACCCAGTCCCTCATTTTATAGATGAAGACTCTAGGTCTGCAAAAGAGAAAGTCACCACCTCCCAGGTACCTCAAAACACACACTCAAGGACACATGAACACATGAGGTGCTGGTGACAAAACTAAAATCTGAACTCTGGAACTCAAAGTGCAACAGTCTTCATTCACTTCATACAGTTCACCATTTCTTTTTCTTCCAAACAATCACCATGGCTTAAGAATGCCAAATACATTTTTATTTTTATCTTTTTATTTTTTGGTTTAAGCCAAAACCATTTATTTTCGGGTAGATGGTGAGGTCATTTATTTATTTAAATTTTTAAAATTAATTTGTTTTTGTTACAGAAGTTTCTCCTTTTCCCCCCATTGACTCCCTCTTCCCGATCTCCCCCACCCCCAACCCAAGCATTGTTGTCTATGTCCATGGTTACGCACACATGCATATAAGTTCTGTGGTTTATCTCTTCCCTTCCCCCACCCCCTCTTCTGAGATTTGTCAGTCTGTACCCTACTTCTATGTTTCTGGGTCTATTTTGTTCATTGGTTTGTTTTGTTCCTTATATTCTACAAATAAGTGAGATCATGTGATATTTGACTTTTTCTGATTGGCTTGTTTTGCTTAGGATAATACTCTCCAGGTCCCTCCAAATACATTTTTTTTTAAAATCCTCACCCGAGGACATTTTTCCATTTTTTGTTTAGAGCAGGAGGGAGCGAGAGGAAGAGAGAGAAAGAGAGAAACATCGACGTGAAAGGGACACATCAAGTGGCTGCCACTCGCACGACCCAACCAGGGCCAGGGACAAACTGCA
This sequence comes from Molossus molossus, assembly GCF_014108415.1. Classification (NCBI taxonomy): domain Eukaryota; kingdom Metazoa; phylum Chordata; class Mammalia; order Chiroptera; family Molossidae; genus Molossus; species Molossus molossus. The sequence continues at coordinate 113,396,529 of NW_023425355.1, read as the reverse complement.
ACTGCGGTACGTGCCCTTAGCGGGAACCGAACCAGGGTCTCTCTGGACCGCAGGCCGACGCTCTAACCGCTGAGCCAAACTGGCCAGGACACCAAATACATTTTTAATTCACATGAAATACATGATTACTCATAGTTTTAATATCCCTATCACATTTCCCAAGGTGTGTTCTGAGGCTCACTATTCCTGCAAAATACTCTACTACTAAAAGGTTCCATAAGTAATTTTAGAAAACATTCTATAATATCCCTGTCTCATAAAAATCTCAATGCATATTATCAAATGTAAGGCTCTTAAAGGTCCTATGGAAAAGAGACTTGTTAAATTTCATTAAAACTAAGCCTTTCTTAAACTTCTTAGCACATAATCTTAAAAAAAAATAGAACCGATATTCTTTGAGGTATATTTTGAGAGAAGCTATCCTACAGCCTCATTAAAGACTTGGAGTATGTATGTTATCTGTGGAACTGAATTCAACTCAGGATCCATCAAATAAACTTTCAACAAAAAGCACAGCTATCAACTAACTACACAATTAATTCTTAGGGGAGAAAAATGTATTACAATGTATAGAAATAATAGATGCTACATAGTAAAAGAGTAAATTCTGACAAATTACTTTTATTCAACATTTGACAGTTTAAAAAGGTAATTTAAAGATAAAAAGCAGCCCTGGCCAGTTTGGCTCAGCGGTTAGAGCGTCGGCCTGCGGTCCGGAGAGACCCGGGTTCGGTTCCCGCTAAGGGCATGTACTTTGGTTGCAGTTTGTCCCCGGCCTTGGTTGGTCGTGCGGGTGGCAGCCACTCGATGTGTCCCTTCACGTCGATGTTTCTCTCTCTCTCTCTCCCTTCCTCTCTCTCCCTCCCACTCTATCTGTACAAAAAAATGGAAAAAATATCCTCGGGTGAGGATAAAAAAAAAAAAAAAAAAAAAAGATAAAAAGCAAAACAGTTTCTGATATAGAACATGTTTATTACAGGAACTCAAAGAATTTTCAAAGTACAAGATTGTGACACATTATAGGTAGACTAAACACATGCTACTCCTACTCCAAAGAACAAATTTTCTTAAAAAAAAAAGTCCTCATCCAAGGTTATGTTTTTATTGATTTTAGAGAGAGAGGACGAAAGAGAGGGAGAGATACATAGATGAGAGAGAGAAAGATCACTCAGTTGCCTCCTATACGTACTCTGACTAGGGATAGAACCTGCAACCTTTTGGCATAAGGGACAATAATCCAATCAACTGAGCCACTCGGTCAGAGCAAAGAATATACCTAAGATTGATGTTCTTCCCATGGCATTTGGCCATCTTTCTGTTGAAGTGATAATATAGACTTTTGGTGGCACTCTCAAATAATTATATAGGTTTTCTCCTAACATAAAGGCAGCAGGGTTTGATGAGCCTACACTAAACACAATCAGGATAGCATTTTAACTTTTATATCAAGCATGGAATTTTGGGAATTTTATATAAAATATACAACTGATTCTCAAACAAAGTAGGTTTGAACTGTATGGGTCCACTGATATGTGGATTGTTTTCAATAAATATTGTGAATGTACTTTTCTTCCTTACAATTTTCTCTAGCTTATTTTACAATAAGAATACAGTATATAATACATACAACATACAAAATCTGTTTATGGACTGTTTATGCTACTAGTTAGTCTTCCAGTCAACAGTAGAAGTTAAGTTTTGGGGAGTCAAAAGTTATATGCAGATTTTTGACTGTACAGGAGTTGGTGCCCCAACCCCTGCACTATTCAAAGGTCAACTGTAATTACATACACTTTTTTTTGTTCAAACAAAAAAACCCTTTAATCAGAAAATTTGATTAAGTTCAATATTAACTCAAGCTCTCAAAAATCTATTGGAGTCCGGCTGGTGTGGCTCAGTGGTTGAGCATCGACCCATGCTCCAAGAGGTTGCCGGTTCAATTCTTGGTCAGGACACATGCCCAGGTTGTGGGCCTAATCTCCAGTAGAGGTGTCCAATCGATGTTCTCTCTCATCAATATTCCTATCTCTCTCTCTCCCTTTCACTTCTTCTTTCTGTAAAATCAATAAAGGGAAAAAAATTTCTTTTACATCTATTGAAGAAAGTCAACAGGTGTATCAGAGAAAAAGCAAGCAGCTGCTGACAATTCTCTGGAGGAAAAGAAAGTTGAATACAAGCTGCCTCAGTGATTATCTAGCTCAAGTTTTGTTTCTCAAAAAGTTTCAAGATTTATAAAAAAACAAAAAAACGTACACTCACCCCTGACAGTACTAACATTTAACAATGAAGTTTAAGGATATAGGAAAAACTAAATATGACGATACACATAAAATAAGCCTTTCAATCCTAGAAAACTAAAATGGGGAGACCTCATGAATGGTAACACACATAAAACAAAAGTAGGACATGGAACAACCCTAGACATTTTCCCAGTGACTAAGCTATAAAATGATAGCTCAGGATGCTATTACCATAGCTTTTCTCCTGGTTATCTGTCAATATATATAAAATTAGGGTAAAATTTTTCTACTCTGTTACCATCATTTCTTTCTTTTTACCTTTTCCTTCATTTTCTCTAGCAATATTTTTCCTTTGGTTTGACCAGCTGGACTCAAAAGGTTTAGAAGCTAAAGTGAGTTTACCAGTGCATATTAAAATTATGTTTACACTATACTGTAGTCTATCAAGTGTGCAACAACATTATGCCTAAGCATCACTTGAGCCTTTGAAGAGTCGTAATTTTTCTGCTGGTAGACAGTCTTGCCTTGATGTTGATGGCTGCTGACTGATCAGGGTGGTGGTTGCTGAAGGTTGGGGTGGCTGTGGCAGTTTCTTAAAATGAAATAACAAAGTTTGCTGCATCAACTGACTCTACCTTTCAATTTCTCTGTAGCATGCAATGCTGTTTGATAGCATTTACCCACAGAACTTCTTTCAAAATTGGAGTCAGTCCCCTCAAACCTAACCACTGCTGTAACAACTACATTTATATAATGCTCTAAATTCTTTGTTGTCATTTCAACAGTCTTCACAGCATCTTCACCAGGAGTAGATTCCATCTCGGGAAACTACTTCCTTTGCTCATCCATAAGAAGCAACTCCTCATCTGTTCAAGTTTTATCGTGACATTGCAGCAAGTCAGGCTCCACTTCTAATTCCAGTTCTCTTGCTGTGTCCCACCACATCGGCAGTTACTTCCTCCACTGAAATCTTGAACCCCTCAGAGTCATCCATGAGGACTGACACCAACTTCTTACAAACTCCAACTAATGGTGATGCTTTGACTCTTCCTCTGAATCACAGATGTTCCTAATGGCGTCTGAAATGGCGAATTCTTTCCAGAAGGTCTTCGATTTACTTTGCCCAGATCCATCAGAGGAATCACTGTCTATGGCAGCTACAGCCTTATGAAATGTGTTTCCTAAATAATGTGACTAGAAAGTAGAGATTACTCCTTGATCCATGGGCTGCAACAGGGATGCTATGCTAGCAGGCAGGAAAACATTCATCTCATTGTACGTCTTCATCAGAGCTCTTGGTTGACCAGGTGCATTGTCAATGAACAGTAATATTTTGAAAGGAAATCTTTTTTCTGAGCAGTAGGTCTCAACAGTGGGCCTAAAATATTCAGTGAACCAAGTTGTAAACTGATGTGCTATCATCCGGGCTTTGTTGTTCCATTAACAGAGCATAAAAAGAGTGGATTTCTCATCGTTCTTAAGGGCCCAGGGATTTTTGGAATGGTAAATGAGCATTGCCTTTAACTTAGTCACTACCCGCATTTGCTCCTAACAAGAGAGACAGCTGTCCTTTGAAACTTTGAAGCTAGTCATTGACTTCTCCTCCTAGGTATGAACGTCCTAGATGGCATCTTTTTCCAATTTATAAGTCTATTTCACCTACAATGAAATTGTGTTATTAGTAGCTACCTTCATTAATTACCATCCCAAGTCAAGTCTCCTTCTATCACCACTTACCCCTTTTTCCCTTCTTCTACCTCCCCCAGTCCCCCTCCCCTCTGCCAATCACCATACTGTTGTCTGTGTTCATGAGTCGTTTTTTTTGCTTTGCTTAATCCAGCAGTTCTCAACCTGAGGGTCACGACCCCTTTGGGGGTTGAATGACCCTTTCACAGGGGTCACCTAAGACATAACAGTAGCAAAATTACAGTTATGAAGTAGCAACAAAAATAATTTTATGGTTGGGGGTCACCACAACATGAGGAACTGTATTAAAGGATCGTGGCGTTAGGAAGGTTGAGAACCACTGGCTTAATCCCTTTACCCTTTTCGCCCTTTTCTTCTGCAGCTTCCTCACCTCTCTCATCCTTCATAAAACTGTAGAGTTAGAGGACCTTGCTCTGGATTACACTTTGGCTTAAGGGAATGTTGTGGCAATGAAGCTGTTTCATTTTCTTTTTTCCATTTATCTTCAGATAGAGTGGCGGGGCGGGGGGAGAGGGAGTGGGAGAGGGAGAGTGGGAGGGGGACAGAGAGAGAGAGAGAGAGAAACATTGATGTGAGAGGGACACATCAATTGGTTGCCTCCCGCATGACCCCGACCAGAGGCAGGGACCAAACCACAACCGAGGTATGTGCCCTTGACCGGAATGGAACCTGTGACTCTGGTCTGTGGGCCAACACTCAACTGCTGAGCCAAACTGGCCAGGGTTTGTTTCACTTTCTTATCATTCATGTGTTCATTAGAGTAGCATTTTGAATTTCATTCAAGAACTTTTACTTTGTATTCAAACATGGCTGTTTGATGCAAGAGGCCTAAGCTTTCACTCTGTCTCAGCTTTCGACATTCTTCCTTACTAAGCATTTCTAAATTTTGATTTCAAGTGAAAGACTTGTAACTGTTTCTCTCACCTGAACACTTATAGGCCATTGAAGGATTATTAATTAACTTAATTTCAATATTGTTGTGTCTCAGGGAATAAGGAAGCCTGAAGTGGGGGAGATGGGGAAACAGGCTATCAGGGGAGTAGTCAGAATACACACAATGTTTAAGTTCCCCTATTTAAATGTGCCTGGTTCATGGCACTTCAGAACAATTATAATAGTAATATTAAAGGTCAATGATCACAGATCATAACAAATATAATTATAATGAAAATGTTTGAAATATTGTGAGAATTAACAAAATGTGACAGAGACATGAAGTGAACATATACTGTTGGAAAAATGGCACCAACAGACTTGTTCATAGCAGAGCTATCACAAACCTTCAATTTGTAAAACATACAATATCTGCAAAGTGCAATAAAGCGATGTACAGTAAAATGAGATCTGTCTGTATGGCCTATTGTAAGGATCTTCTAAGCAAATAACCAAATAATTATAAATTTACTAAACTTTTGAGTTCAGCAAAGATCATTTTAAATACGAAAGAAAAAATATACAAATAAAACGACCTTACCTTTCTGAAATTAAAAATCATAGTTCATTGTCTTTCCTTCACAAGCAAATTTCAGAATAGATCTTATGGGGATTCAATTAGGCTCTGTAGAGGGAGATTATGAAGAATTTGGGAGCAACAGAAAAATGCAGAATTATTATTGCAGTGAGTAGAGCTAGTGCCATTTGTTAGAAACAGTACAGATCATTTATCTCTTATCACACTAAATAATTAAAAAAATTTTTCAACAGGCGCTGCAAGAGGAGTTTACCTTTATTTATCTGTATGTAATTTCATTTATGATTACTCAGCAAGAAAAAAATTCTTCATTTAATAATATTAAGAACATGAAGAAGGATTTCCTGTCTTAAAAGCATTCATTTCCTGCCTTAAAAACATTCAGATTAATATAAAGAAATTCAACATCAGACCTCTTGAAATCTTAAACAGAAATATTTGTTGACCTCAAGACCTCTGGGTATGTTCACTATGAAACTTGCTTTTATTTCAGGGAGCTACTACTCTTTAAGCATTCTCACGCAATGAAAGTGGTTTCACATCTGTGGAACATGTAAAAATATGCAAGTTGCTTTACTGAATCCCAAGAATGACACCTTAAGGGAACTAACATAATAAGGGAGCATATATACTCTGCTTATACATCTTTATGATTAGTTTTAGACAATTGTTATGCCTTTGGCTTTGTGGATTTCAGACCTCCTCATTCACCCCCAATTTGATAGTTTTATTAATAATACTATAAGTAAGCTCTATGCAACTCTGAAAATTGGCCCTACTTTCTTAGCTCTAATTCATAACGCTAGAGTGATCTCATTTCAGTTGCACAACACTATCTGAGAGAGATCAAGGCACATTTTTTTTGGTCATTTCTCAACACTCCTAAAAAACGAAGACGACAGTATTACCTCTATTTTAAAGATAAAAATGGAAGTGCAGACAGCACAAAGAGGCCTTCTAGTAATGTCCTAGTTTTTTTTTTTTTTTTTTTACCTGGGTGCTGAATACAGGAGCGCATTCAGTTTGTAAAAGCTCATCAAGCTACATACACTAATGATTTGTATATTCTTCTGTATGTTCTATTGTACTTCAGTAAAAAAGTTAAAGAAAAGTAAAAAAACTAGAGATTCACATTTCTTTTTTTTTTTTTTAATTTTTTTTTTATCCTCACCCAAGGATATTTTTCCATTTTTTGTACAGATAGAGTGGGAGGGAGAGAGAGGAAGAGAGAGAGAGAGAAACATCGACGTGAAGGGACACATCGAGGGGCTGCCACCCGCAAGACCAACCAGGGCCGGGGACAAACTACAACCGAGGTACGCGCCCTTAGCGGGAACCGAACCCGGGTCTCTCCGGCCCGCAGGCTGACGCTCTAACCGCTGAGCCAAACTGGCCAGGGCGAGATTCACATTTCAAAACATACAGTAACTTGCCTAAAGTGTCAGAGGCTGGCCCAAATGCAAGCCATGTGACTCCTAGGTAGTATTCAGTGCTCTACATTCATTTCAACTGCCTTTGTTGCTTTCACTGTTAATCATTTCCTTCCACTCTATCTCTTATTTCTTGTTTGATCATTAACAAATAAAATATTCTGCCTCTTCCGGCCGGTGTGGCTCACTGGTTGAACATCGACCCATGCACCAAGAGGTTGCCAGTTCGATTCCCGGTCAGGGCACATGCCCAGGTTGTGGGCCAGATCCCCAGTGGGGGGCATGCAAGAGGCGGCCAATCAATGTTCTCTCTCATCGATGTTTCTCTGTTTCTCTCTCCCTCTCCCTTCCTCTCTCTGATGTCAATAAAGAAAAATAAAATAAAATAAAAATATTCTGCCTCATCATCAGAATGTACCTGGAATACCACCCTTAAAAAACTTTCTCTTTATGTTGACTTAATCTTACACACATGTGGTAATATGTATCCCTACAACAACCAAGCCTTATCCTAGCTAGGAGATCTAAATGCATTTCACTAATTGATAACCATGATTTGGTAGTTTGACTGTAACCCTTTTAAATAATTACTGCATTGTGCACAATTATGATTTTAACTATATGATATGTCATTATCTAAACTGTTTAAGTCAATCCTCATATTTTCTTTAAAAATGCTAATACTTGGAAGTGTGTGTATGTGTGCACGTGAGCATAGAGGGAATCTCATGCTATTCCCCACATCTCTTAGGTTCTCTGAAATGGGGGGAGGTCAGTGGAACAATTCTACAGAAACCAGATTTGGTCACAAATATTTCACATCTATTTATATTTCCAATAATCTCTCAACACCATCCAGGCACATTTTACATCCATTTATGCTAAGCATGGCCATCTTTAAAAGATTAGATCCTCATTTGCCCCCACTGTCTTTATACAAACTGTTTCCTCTGCCTAGAATACCCTTCCATTTGTCCAATCCCTCTCTACTAATCCTTCAAGACTTAGCTCAAGTATCTAAGAATTATTTTTAATTTCCCTCAGATCAAGTTAGGAGTTCTCTCCTGCCTTAGTGCTCACAAAGCACAGGACTGCTGTATACCAGGAGAAAGAACAATGAGTGAAGAGTGACTAAAGTCACTGATAAAATATTAAACTGTGTTGTGGAGTCTGAAAGACATCTTTACTCAGACGCTAGATCATTCTCCCAATTCTCACTCTTCAAGTAGGCCAGTTTCCCTTTATATTTCTAATATTCTGCCATAGCATCCCTTTGGCTTTCCTTCACAGCACTCACAATTAAATTTTAAACAATTATTTGTAGAATTAGTTAACATCTGTCTCCCTCTCTAGATTGCAAGTTCCACGACAGAAAGAGTACCTTCTATATTATTCACAGCTGTATCCGAGGGCTCAGAAGAACCTGGAACATAGTAACTGTTCAACATATTTTGTTGAATGAATGTTTCCAAGAAGCTCCATACCATTTTGGTTCATTTGATATGCTATTTGGTTCACCTGTTAGGCCATTTTGGTTTACTACTCTAAAAATAATATTCTGAATTAGTAGGCCAAAGCTGCTTCACATATGCAACTTATATTTATAGACATTATGGAACAATTACAACTATGATAAACAAAGAAAGTGAAATGATTCAATTATTTACATGTTTACTTCCTCTATTTTAAATTTTTCCAGTTTTATTAAAAAATAATTGACATACATCATGGTATAAGTTTTAGGTATATAGAATGATGGGGACTGTGTACAGTTATATCAAGGTGGCTGAACAGTTCAAATGATGAGTCAAACTTCTTTAGGCCCCCAGCTTTACCACTCAAGAGCTTGGTAACCCTGAACAGGTGAATTAAACCTTTCCTAGTCTTTCTTCACTTATATCTATAAAATGAGGATAATACTACCTACCTCCAGGGATTGTTGTATTTTCCCCCAGCTTACTGAGGTATAGTTGATAAATAACAATTGTATATATTAAAGGTATACAATGTGTCTTCACATAAACATACACTGTGAAACAATTACCACAGTAAAATCATCAAACCAATTAAGATTTCCATCAACTCACATAGTTACCTTTGTCTGTGGGGAGAACAATTATGATCAGTAGATTTCAAGTATGCAATATAGTATTATTAACTACAGTCACCATGCTCTACACTAAATTTCCAGAGTTTATTCATTCGGCACAACTGAAAATGTGTACATTTTGAGCAACATCGCATTTCCCCCACCCCCTGGGAACTGCTATTCTAATCTCTGCTTCTACGAGACTGAGTATTTTAGATTGTACATATAAGTGAAATCATGCAGTATTTCTCTTTCTGTGCTTGGCTTACTTCACATAGCATAAAGCCTTCCAGGTTAATCCATACTGTTATAAACAGCAGAATTTCCTTCTTTTTTTAAAAGGCTGAACAATATTACATTGCATTTGTATGTGTGTACACAGACTATATTTTCTTTATTCGTTCATCCATCAATGGTCACTTAGGTTGTCTCCACATATTGGTTACAATGAACATGGAAGTACAGCTATCTCATCAAGATACTGATTTCATATCCTTTGGCTATAAACCCAGGAGTGGAATTGCTAGATTTTATGGTAGTTCCATTTTAAATTTTTCGAGAAACCTCCAAAATGGCTGTACCCATTTGCATTCTCGCCAACAGTGTACAAAGGTTCCCTTTTCTCCACATCCTTGACAACACTTGTATTATTCTTGATAATAGCCATTTTCACAGGTATGAGGTGACATCTCATTGTGGATTTGATGTGCACTCCCTGATAACTGGTGATGCTGAGTAATGCTACGAACTTCTTAGAACTGCTTTTGCTACATTTGACAAGTTTCAGTATGTTGTTTCCATTTTCATTTGTCTCACAATATTTTTTGCTTTCCCATTTGATTCTTCTTTGACCCATCAATTGTTTAGGAATATGCTGTTTAACTTCCACGTTTGTGAATTCCCCAAATTTCCTCTGTTACTGATTTGTAGTTTTACACCACTGCGGTTTGTATAATTTCAATCCAACTTCTTAAATCTAACAACCTTAACTTCTTCAATGTGTTAAGACTTGCTCTGTGGCCTAACATATGATCTATCCTGGAGAACATTTTTGTGCACGTAAAAAGAACATGTATTTTACTGCTGTTGGATGAAGTGTTCTGTATATATCTGTTAGGTCCATTTGGTCTACAATATTATTCAAGTCCTGGATAATCTGTCTGGATGTTCTATTCATTATTTAAAATGGGGTACTGAAGTACCCTGATATTATTGTGTTGCTGTCTATTTCTCCCTTCAGTTCTGTCAATGTTTGCTTTATATATTTAGGTGCTCTAATGTAGGGTGCATATATATTTATAATGATTATATCATCCCAATGATTGAAACTTTTATCATTACTTAATGTCTAACTTTGTCTTTTGTTACAGTTTTTGACTTAAAGTTTATTTTGTCTGATATAAGTATAGCCACCCCTACTCTCTCATTTACATTTGCATGGAACATGTTTTCCCATTCCTTCACTTTCAGTTTATGTGTCCTTAAATCTAAAATGAATTTCTTGTAGACAGCATATAGTTGAGTCTTGTTTCTTAATCCAGGCAGCTACTCTGTGTCTTTTATGTGGAGAATTCACTTACATGTAAAATAATTGATAGGTAAGGACTTACTATTGCCATTTTGTTAATTGTTTTCTTGACTATTTTATAGTTTTTTTCTTTTATTCCTCTCTTGCTATCTTCCTTTGTGATTTTATTTTATTTTTTGTAGCGGTATGCTTTGATTCCTTTATCTTTTGTGCATCTACTACATGTTTGTGTTTTGTGATTACCATGAGGCTTCAAATAAAATATTTTATAGTTATAACAGTCTACTTTAAGCTGATAACTTTGATAACATACAAAAACTCTACTTTTACTCCCTCCTCACATTTTATGTTACTGGTGTCATAATTTATATCTTTTACATTATGTATCTATTAACAAATTATTGTGGCTATAGTCGTTTCTAATACTTTGGCTTTTAACTTTTATTAGAGTGAAAAGTGGTTTATGCACTACCAATACAGTATTAGAATATTCTGAGTTTGAGTATACACTTACCTTTACCAGTGAGTTTTATACCCTCATATGTTTTTTTGTTGCTCATTAGTGTCCTTTCATTTTAACTTGAAGAATTCCTTTGTCATTTCTCATAAGGCAGGTTTAGCTTTTGTTTGTGTGGGGAAGTCTGGGAAAGTCTGTATCTCTCTTTCATTTGTGAAGAACACCTTTTCCAGATACACCAATTATTTTTGTTAAATTTATAAGACCTTTTTTTTATTGAGGTAACATTGGTGAATAACATTATAAAAGTTTCAGGTGTATAACAGTACGATTTTGTATCTGTACACACTACAGGATGCTCCCCACCAAAAGTCTAGTTTCCATCCAGCACCACACACTTGACCACCTTTACCCATTTCATTCTCCCCCTACCTACCTTCCCCTCTAGTAATCACTAATCTCTTTCCATATGTGTGAGTCTGTTTTTGTTTTGTTTTAATTTTTCATCTTTTATATATTCCACATATGTATGAAATCATGTCGTATTTGTCCTTTTCCACTTGACTTATTTCACTTAGCATAATATCCTCAAGGTCTATCCATGTTGTCATAAATGGCAATGTTTCATCATTTTTATAAATGAGTAGTATTCCATTAGAGATATATATAGATAGACAGACAGATAGTTAGATATCTACCACGTATTCTTTTTTGTTGTTGTTAATCCTCACCTGAGGATATTTTTCCATTAATATTTTGATAGAGTGGAAAAGGGGGGGGGGAGAGAGAGAAACACTGATGTTGGAGAGACCATCAATTGGTTGTCTCCCACACGACCCCAACCAGGGGTCGAACCTACAACCCAGGTATGTACCCCTGACTGGGAATCGAACCCACAACCCTTTGGTCCATGGACCGATGCTCTAAGAGCTGAGTCAAACTGGCCCAGGCATCTACCACATATTCTTTATCCATTTATCCACTGATGGACACTAAGGTTGTTTTCCAAATCTTGGCCATTATAAATAATGTTGTAATGAACATGGGGTGCATATATCCTTTTGAACTAGTGGTTTCATATTCTTCAGATAAATATTCAGAAGTGGAATAGCTAGATCATTTTCTTGTTTGGCAGTTTTTTCCTTTCATCACTTGGATTATATCATCCCACCTTTTCCTTGCCTACAAAGTTTCTGGTGAGAAATCTACTGATAGCCTTATGGGAGAAGGAAGGGATGAAGGAGGAAAAGGAGAAAAAAAGAGAAAAAGGAGAAAGAATAGGAGGCTTACATCTAAGTCACTTTGGCTGTTTTAAAAATCCTTTGTCTTTAACTTTTAACAATTCAATTATAATATGACTTGGTAAAGACCTCTTGATCGGCCTACTTGGGGTACTTTGGGTATCATGGATCTGGATGTTCATTTCCTTCCCATGATTTGGGAAGTTTTCTATCATTATTCCTTTAAATAAGCTTTCTGCACTTTTCTCATTTTCTGCTCCTTCTGGGACTCCCACCCAAAAAGTACTAACACTGGAGAATTTATAAATGACTAGAAAGTTCACTTTCTACTTAACCATGGTGTCTGTGACTGTGGACAAGAACCCAGACCCTGGGTACACTACATCACCAGGTGGCTGAAGTAGGAAAATGACTGGCATAATATTTATTCTGATTTAACAGGATCATAAAGAGAACATACTGCCCATTTTTTTCTTGACCGTTTATTTATCCAACACTGATTAACTCCTTTCATGGCAATTTTGTTCACTTATTTCTTCTCTCATATATTTTCTTTGTCTTTTCAAAATGTTCCTGTCCTTAGAAAAAAGTCCCCCAGTCTTGATTTCTCCTAATTAAGGAATCTAAAAAGCTAATGCACCCCAAGCTGTCCACTGATGCCTGGAATATAACTATATCAAGGAAAAGGAAAAACTTGGAAAATTAGTCTTAGAACTAATGCCATCAGTCTCTAACCAATTTAAAGTTAGTGACTCTTAGTGCTCTTGTTAAGTAGTGGCAAAACATTTAATAATGCCATATGGCAAATGTGGCTACAGTTCAGGGAAATACAGGAACACTTCAGGATATAGGTATATGATGGCTTTTTCTTACAGCCTTTGAGTCTTGTCCTATGAGAGACCAAATCAAACTAGAGCTAGTCATTCTATGCTTGTAGTCTTCAAATTAGACGGACTGAGAGTCTCATAATTTGAAGCTTTGTAGGGCTGTAAACATCAACAGACTCTGCACCTCAAAGTGAAGTGATTATAAGCAGCAACTCAGAGAAGTAGCTATCTTAGCAAGATAAGACCACAGCTCCAAGCTATTTTAAGAGTTCTCTTCAGGACAAGGAAGAAAACAAGTCAGCAAAAATCAGATTACGGAGGATGCTTACCTCAAGGCAGATGAATATTAATTTTAAAGCAATAGAAAAATGGCTGAACACAGAAGCCAGTAAAGGGAGAAATTTCAAGCTAAGAAACTATACCTAGATGTGACTTCTTCCCCATGGAACCTACTAAAATAAAAAAAATATAAAAACCTCTAACTTTTCGAGGAAATAATATTATCACAGAAACCCCAAGACTGACCTTTAGAAGTGAGCAAGTATTAAATCTCTAAAATAATTCATGGCCCCTAAACTTCCTGTCAGGATGGCGGCACAGGTAAACGTGGTATCGCGTCCTCCCACAACCACATCAAAATTACAACTAAACTACAGAACAACCATCATTCAGAACCACCTGAAATCGAGCTCAATGGAAGTCCTACAACTACAAAACTAAAGAAGAGGCCACATGGAGACTGGTAGAAGAGGCACAGAAGGGCTGGTCACTCACCCACATGTGGTGGATAAAAATCAAGAGGGACACCTCAGCTGGGAAGGGCCTTCCTGAGAAGTAAGGAGTCCCTGTCCCCAGCTCAGGGTTCCAGTGCCAGAAAGAGAAGTCGCCATAATATCTGGCTGTAAAAACCAGAGGGAATTGAGGCTGAGGGAGGCTGAGGCTACTGGAGCTCCAGGCAGTTCCTCTTAAAAGGCCCGTGCTTAAAGGGCATGAACTTAGACTGGCTCCTTCTGGGCTCCAGTGCAGGGGAGGCAGCTTGAAAGGCACCAGAGACATATGGGGAAGAACTGAGTTGTTTGCCATTGGGGCATGAGCTGGAGAGGCAGCTTTGCCCCACACAGATGTTCCTTCCCCCACAGGGCCAGCAGACAGGCACCGTATCTGAGACTCTGGCCACCTGTCTTACACTGCTTGCTTCACCCTGGTGATTCCCTGAGGCCCTGCCCCACCCAAGTTGTTTTCAGTGGCTTTACCATAGGAATGGCCTATCTGGGCTCATGCTTCGAATTTTCCTAAAATCTCTCAAACAAGCAGCATCTGGCCTCAGTGAGTCCCATACCTCTCACTAAGTGGCCCCAGCCTGGCACTAGCAGCAGCTGGCCTTGATTCACAGCTTGGCCTTGCCTGGGCACCTTCAAGCTCAGCACAAGAAGCAGCCACCTGCAGACAGCTTTTTACCTTATGCCTGGTGGCCCCAGGTAGAACACTGGCAGTGGCTGACCTTGGTCTGCACCTCCTGGGAGGACCCAGAGCCAACACACCCAGTGGATAACTTCAGACCACATTGAGGTACCACCACCCAACCATCTCCACAAGCAACATACTCAGTGGGTACCAGAGCCCTGCTGAAGTTAGTCTTGCTCTGTGTGGTGGGCCCCTGCATAGCTGATCCTCCAAGGTGGTCAGTGGTCACAGCCATTCTTTACAGCTGATCAGCCTAAGTAAATCCCTCCCACTGACATGCCAACAGCAATCAAGACTCTGTTACAACTGAAGGGAGTACAGTCCACATGGCACCTTGAATGCACAACTAGGGTGATCAGGGAGGCTGTGCCACTGGACCCTACAGGGCACCTACTACAATAGGCCCCTAGGAAGCCTAGGAGACATAGAAACTCTACCAAATACACAGAAACAAACATAGGGAGGCAGCCCAAATGAAGAGACAAAAAAAAAAAATGTTCCAAATGAAAGAAGAGAACAAAACTCCAGGAAAAGAACTAAACAAAATGGAGATAAACAATCTAACAGGTACAGAGTTCAAAACACTGGTTATAAGGATGCTCAAGGAACTTATTGAAGACCTCAAGAGCATAAAAAAGGACCAGTCAGAAATGAAAGATGCACTAACTGAAATAAAGAATAATTTATAGGGAGTCAATAGTAGAGTAGGTGCCCTGGCTGGTTTGGCTCAGCAGTTAGAGCATCAGCCCTTGGACCAATGAGCCATAGGTTCAATTCTGGTCAAGGACATGTATCTTGGTTGGGGTTTGTCCCCAGCCCTAGTTGGGGTCATGCGAGAGGCAACCAGTCAATGTGTATCTTTCACATTGATGTTTCTCTCTCTCTCCCTCCCTCATACTCTATCTGAAGATAAATGGAAAAATATTCTCAGGTTAGAATTAAAAAAAAGAAGAATAGTAGAGTAGGTGAAGCTGAGAAGCAAACCATGGACTTGGAATATAAGGAAGCATAAAACACCCAATCAGAACAGCAAAAAGAAAAAAGAATTAAAAAAAACCCAATAGTGTAAGGAGCCTCTGGGACAACTTCAAGCATACCAACATTCACATCATTGGGGTGCCAGAAGGATAAGAGAGAGAATAAGAAATTGAAAACCTGTTTGAAAAAAATGACAGAAAACTTCCCTAACTTGATGAAGGAAATAGACATACAAGTACAGGAAGCACTAAGAGTCCAAAACAAGATGAATCCAAAGAAGTCCACACCAAGATACATTGTAATTAAAATGCAAAAGGTTAAAGACAAAGAGGGAATCTTAAAAGCAGCAAGAGGAAAGCATTTAATTAAGTACAAGGGAGCTCCCATAGGACTATCAGCTGCTTTCTCAAAAGAAACTTTGCAGCCCAGCGAGTTTGGCTCACTGATTGAGCGTTGACCCATGCACCAAGAGGTCACTGGTTCGAGTCCCAGTCAGGGCACATGCCCAAGTTGTGGGCCCGACCCTAGTGGGGGGCATGCAGGAGGCGGCCAAGCAATGTTCTCTCTCATCGATGTTTCTATCTCTCTTTCCCTCTCCCTTCCTCCCTCTCTGTAATCAATAAAGAAAATATTTTTTTAAAAAAAGAAACTTTGCAGGCCAGAAGGGAGTGGAAAGAAACATTCAAAGCAATGTAAATCTAGGACCTACAACCAAGATTACTCTATCCTGCAAAGCTATCATTTAGAATCAATAGACATATAAAGAGCTTTCTAGATAAGAAAAAGCTAAAGGAGTTCATCCCCACCAAACTAGTATTATATGAAATGTTGAAGATCTTATTGAAGAAGAAAAAATATATGAAAAATAAAATGGCAAAAAATACGTATCTTTCAGCAACTGAATCCAGAAACAGAATGAACAAGCAAAATAGAAACAGACTCATAGGTACAGAGAACTTTTTGTTGATTGCCAGATGGGAGGAGGGTTGGGGGATGGGCAAAAAAGGTGAAGGGATTAAGAAGTACAAATTGGTTGTTAGACTGATGAACCTTATAGGGAAGGGGGAGGAGGGGTGGGAAGAGATAAACCAAAGAATATATGCATATATGCATAATCAATGGACACAGACATACAGACAATAGTGTGGAGAAGGCAGGAGGGGAACAGGAGTAGGGAAGAGGGGTTCAATGGGGGACATCTGTAATACTTTCTTTCTTTTTTTTTTTTTAATCCTCACCTGAGGACATTTTCCCATCTTTTTGTTCAGGTAGAGTGGGAGGGAGAGAGAGGAACAGAGAGAGAGAGAGAAACATCGATGTGAAAGGAACACATCGAGTGGCTGCCATCCGCACGACTGCCCAGGGCCGGGGACAAACTGCAACCGAGGTACACGCCCTTAGCGGGAACCGAACCCGGGTCTCTCAGGACCGCAGGTCGACGCTCTAACCGCTGAGCCAAACCGGCCAGGGCTGTAATACTTTCAACAATAAAAATACATTTTAAAAAAGATGCATAGCCCTAAACCCTCACTAACAGAACATTAGCTGTGAAACCTGTGCATTCCCCAAGAAAATTATGCTCCCCAATGAGTACTTCAGATGGGGATATGGAAAAGAATGGACAAAAGAAAATCTTTAGAGAACAGTTGGGGGCCTATTCTGGGGCAAAAGAGCCCCCCCCCCTTATTACTCAGATGATTCCAATTGCTGATTTCATACTCCTATCCACTAAGAAAACCATGCCCACCTTGCCTTTGATGATTGAGTGCTATTTAGCCTCTGCCACCCCAGGATCCAATTATTCACACTGTACAGGGTTGGGCAAAAGTGGGTTTACAGTTATAATACAAATAAATGATACAATAATTACTAAATAATGCAAAAATAAACTATGTTTCCATGCTACAACATGAAACTTGAAAGCATTATGCTAAGTGAAATAAGCCAGTCACAAAATAACAAATCTTGTTTGATTGCATTCATATAAGATACCTAGAGTAGCAATTTCAGAGAGACAGAAAGTGCAAGAGTAGTTGCCAGAAACTAGGAGTGGGAGTGAATGGGGAGTTATTGTTTAATGGGCACAAAGTTTCTGTTTAAGAAGATGGAAAAGTAATTCTGGAGCTGGATGACAGTGATAACTGCACAATGTGAATATGCTTGATGCCACTAAAGTAACCATTTAAAAATGGTTAAAATGACAAATTTTATGTTATGTGCATTTTACCACACATATTAAAAAATGTTGGTACACTCTTTGGGAAAAAAAAGGAATAAATGTGTTTCATGTACTTACATCTGTAAGCCTACTTTTTTGCCTGTCCCTGTATTTAGGTTTGCCAATCCAGTGATGGCAGTTTCCACTGTAATTTCTGACCTACAGGGCAGAACAATCACAGAGCTCTTAAAAAAATGCTGGGGCTCCTCTCACAAATTTATTTCCCAGGCAAAGGAAACCCACCTAGAGAGCAGAATCGGGGACTGTGAGATAAAACATCCAAGAAACTTTCTTTTGCCACAATGGGGAGTCTTTGCTCCTCCTGTCCACTGCTATCACTGCTGTCTTGATCACTGCTCTCTTTCCCATTACCCTTTTTTTGATGTGGGGACTTTCAGTATAGTTATCCTATTCATTTCCTATCTATGTAACAATGGAAGAGGAAACAGTTTGTGGAACCCCAGACCAGAAGAAGCCATGCCCAAACCCAATGGGGGAAGACTATGTATCACCAACAAATGGAGAACTTAGAAATTAAATACAGTAAATGGGAGATGTTTCCATGAGGAGGGGGTGAGCATATTTCTTGTATGGAAGAAGATTAAGGATTGGATAGCTAAAGAGATATACTGTAGCAAATATTGTTAACTACTCACCTAATATCCATTTTCCCTTTCTTTCTCGCAATCAGAAACCCAAAGTTGTGGTGCTCCAACATGCTCAAGTAAAAATACATGTGCCAGCTTTGTGGTAGAAAAGGTGACCATGTGAAATAGTTTGGCCAATGATATAAAAGTAGATCTCACTGGATGTGGTTTACAAGAAAGTTCTTTAAAGACATCTTACTCATCCGGCAGGCACCATTTTGTTCCTCCCCTGTCTTCCAGACTGCCTAAAACACACATGGGATGATTCAGGAGCTACCTTGTAACCATGAGCATACACTAAGGATGGCTAGGAAGAAGGCTGGAAGGTACCTGGGTCCCTAATGATATCCTGGAGACACCATACCAGCCCTGGAATGCTTAACTTTGGAATTCACATTTCGTGAGTGAAAAGTAAGCTCAAATTTAAGCCACTAGTCTCTGGGTTTTCTGTTCCATGTTGCAAAATTCAATTCCTTAACTGGTACACACAGAATCCTATAACTCACTAAGGAATTAACCAAATTTATGTTCATAAAAAACAGAATCTGCAAAAAAAACCATATCAGGTACCTTAGGTTTACTTAGGCTGAGTGCCACATATTTGCCATCCATATGTTCCTCCCTGTCCACTTTAGGCATGGTTAACCAATCAGGGCACTCTCTCCCGATGAATTGGAAGTATACCGACAAAACTGTTTCAACTCCAAGTTTCAAATGATCTGTTGGCCTGGCACCCATTATAGAACCTATTTTCTATTTTATCAACTTCAGTTTCTCCCAGCTCTAGAGTTCAAGGATTCTAAAACAAAATTACAGACATTACCATGGAGAAAAAGTGTCAAGATTTCTACACCTGTCAACTCAAATTATATAATCTAATTCTAAAACTCCGGACCAGTCACATTTTTGGTAAAAACTTGTTCCTTCATTTATGAGATGGAAAAAATAGAAAAATCTATTTACCTCATAAGGTTGATGTAAAGATCATATACAAAATTAATGTGAAAGAACACTGAACCTTAAATTACTATGAACATGTAAATTATTAATTAAGTCTATAATATGTAATTTATTTTTCACAACTAGCATAATTTGGTATTAGAAATCCTCAACATCTAAATTTAAATTCATTTCCAGCCCTGGCCAGTTTGGCTCAGCGGTTGAGCGTCGACCTGCGGACCAGAGAGACTCGGGTTCGGTTCTGCTAAGGGCACGTACCTCGGTTGCAGTTTGTCCCCGACCCTGGTTGGGTCATGCGGGTGGCAGCCACTCGATGTGTACCTTGCATGTCGATGTCTCTGTCTCTCTCTCTCTCCCCCTCCTACTCTATCTGAACAACAACAACAACAAAATGTCCTCAGGTGAGGAATAAATAAATAAATAAATAAATAAATAAATAAAATAAATTCATTTCCAGAACATGGTTATATTGTTTTATGTAGCAGCACAGATAATTCTACTAAGAATGAGTTCATTCTTATTTTACATCAAAGAAATAACAGACTAAGGTGGTGTGGAGGAAGGAAAGATCAGAGTATATTCCAAACATTTCCACAGTTTCATTTCCACCAGGCAGAAATAACACTAGCATTCATGGAAGAATTCAGTTTTTATCCTTTTGGGTAAATGTTTTTAAAATAAAAAAGAAAAAGCAGTTTCATTATGGGGGAGGGGAAGTTTATCATACATATGTGTATTTCTTTAAACTCAAAGGGGAGAAATCTCTTCTACTCTATAGAATAAAATTTGCAGTAAGGTAAAAATAACTAGGCAAGCTTAATTAAATCAGCAAACATTTGATTGTCTATCAAATATAATGACTTGTCATTATTAAAATAGTGAATAACCTATGACCCCTACCCTCAATGAGAGCTGTGAAATAACCACTGAGATCTAAGTCTTAGTACACAGGATAAAAATGTAATTGAAGTTAAGCTTTAGTAATATACAAAAATGTACTCATTAACATCTCACTGTTAGTGGTCTTTAAAACAGGATCTACATATATATTCCCAGCTGAAGTTCATTAAAGTTTTCCAGTGCTTACTTCAATTTCCTTTTTGAGACTTTGAAATGATTTAGAACCTCTTGGAAAGCCTAGAAATATAACTTATAGAAGCTCAGAAAATAAGTAGACTTAACAAAGCAAACACTAACAATGTGGAAAAAATTACAAAGACATCTTTAAGGTCAAACTTGCTCAGATCACTTTTGGAATACCTTACACACTGAATATAAAAATATAACGCAGATCCCAGCTTTCAAAAATAGAAGGCATATATGTGAATAGCACAATTGATCATTCTCTAAGTACTACAAATTAATGTGTCTAAATGTTAAAGGACCTTAGTTTTCAGACTTTTAAAAAACATATTCTAATTTTAAAAAATTAAAGTATAGTTGGCATACAATATGATTTAGAGAATTGTGCGAGCAAAACCAGAATATTTAAAATACATTGTATATTCTTCTGCACAAAGTTATCTGTACACTGCCATTTAATAAATTCTACTAGATTTTGCAAAACTGGAAGTAGCACCTTCTGAGAAAAATGGAGGAGAAATAAAAGTTGTAGCAAAGCATAAAAATACAAGGTTGTGTGATCTTCAAGTTCAGCCATATGGAAGAGAAATCACAGCACTATAAACTGAATGTTTATGTCCCCCCTAAAAGTCATATGTTGAAACCTAATCCCCAATGTGATATTTGGAGATGGAACCTTTGAGAGATGATTAGGTCTTGAGGGTAGAACTCTCTTGAACAGATTAGTGCCCTTATAAAAGGGGAAGCTCTCTCTCCCCATCTGTCACATGAAGACACAATGAGAAGGTGGTCACAGGAAGCAGGCCCTCACTAGACAACAAATTTGCCAGCACCTTGATCTTGGACTTCCGGGCCTCCAGAACTGTGAGAAATAAATGTTTGTTTTTTAAGCCACCCTGTTTATGGTATTTTATTATAACAGCCCAAACAGACTATGATAGAGGGTAAATTCTTCACCACAAGTATATCCCAAATCAGGCTCTCATAAGTTCCCCCACTTCTAGCTTCTGATCAGGCAGCATTCATCTTTTTAAGGCTAGTTGAGTCCATATGTTGTTTTTTTTTTCTTGTACAAATATTAAATATCTAACCTAATTACTCAAATATTTTAAATTTCTGAAGTCTTTATCTGCTTGCTAAGCAAATAGAACTTGGTATGATACATCTGTACATTTTGAAGATAAATGCACTTGAATATTCTAGACATGTCCTGGATAGACATACAGTGAAATGTCAAAATAATGTATCAAGTTGAAGAATAACCTTGGATTCAAATGTGGCGGTGGTTGAGATCAGGGCACTTTTACCCTTTTCAGTAAAGCATAAGGCTTTTTATTTTAATGTATCAGGCACAGCAGGCTCAGCAGATACTGAATTAAAAGATAACAACAATCTTTTGAGACTTAAACAAAGCAGTGATATCTTTCTAATTAGTTTAAGCCATGTTTCTGAAGGCACCAAAAACAAAATCAAATCTTCTGAAACCATCAATCCATTACTAATGCCATTTTTCCTCAGCTAATTCCAGGTGAAGAAACATAACTGTAAAGAAAAAAATCCAAAGCAGTAACAACATCAATCTATTGTCATATTTATCCTGAGAAACGTCAATACTTCTCAAATTCACAACCTTCAATGTCTTCTTTCTTTATTTCACTTTTCTCTTCTGGAAAGAAAAAATAAGATAAACTATAGCTCTGACACAAAGATTCCAATTTAGCCATCTGCCAATAGATCATGAAGCCATCTGAAGTTTTAGACTACACAGCAGCCACAGGTAGCTCCAGATGGTCTGAAAAACTAGGGGACACTTGCTGCACGTGCTCTGCTATGCTAGCAAGAACCTCAATAACCTACAACTGAGAGAGGGAAAAAGGGTTTGCAATCTGTACTTTCCAGAACAAGGGAAGAAAACAGTTTTAAGAGAATAAGGCCCTCCGGGTGAAACCAATCACCCATGTTGGTTGGTTGTAGATTTGCTTTAATACAATGCTGATGAGTCATTTTGAAGTGACTAACTTATAATACAAATAAACGTTGCTAAGATTAAATGGGGGGGGGGTGGACATCTGTAATACTGTCAACAATAAATAAATAAATTAAAATAAGATTAAATAGAACCTAGCAACACCAAACAATATTCTGAAACTAAAATTCATACAATGGTCAACACCAAACAATATTTTGAAAATAAAATTCATACAGTGGTCATTTAAAGAGAATATTTTACAATGTAAAACCAGCGTAAATACCATTGTATAATAAAATTTTCCATTAGTAAATGGAAATTCCAGCAATTTCCATTAGAAATTGCTTCACAGCAGTTTCTTATTAATCTCATAATTCCACATAATAGTTGGAAGCTGTTCACAGCCTTAAACAGTATTAGACTCAATATTTCACTAATTGACCTAATGCTATGGCCCAGGAAAAAGCAATAATTACAGTGAGAGGTCGATTTATTTCAGAGAAAAGCTTACATGAAACACACCATAAATAAAAAGACTGAGATAAGAATTTCACAGCATAAACTGGTAAAATAGATGGGGGTAAATCGTGCTTGAGTTTGACAGTATCTGACCTTTGCGTAATTCTTCCCTTATTGGCATACTCTTTATTAATAAACTACTTATTAATTATTTGTGTTTATTAAGCCGAAGAAATTAATTTACCTCACTACTATCCAAATAGAGAGCCTAGCTTCCCCTTCAAAGCACCATTTGTGATAGGGCCTGGGTTCTAAAAAGTTCCTTGAAAAATACCTACTTCTTGTTAACTCTGTTCTTACCCATTTTCTTTCCCAGTTCTCTTTTTCTTCTTAGCATGTGTGCATATAAATTCCCACTCCATTTTCTACCTGCCTTGCCCTAACCCCCCCCAAGGACGATACTGACCTTCACTCCCAAGACTAGACTAATTGTTGAGAACTAGAAATGACACTTGATCAGTAGCTTTTAAGAAAGCACTTGCTATACTGGAAAAACATGGCACATTATTTGAGGATGGAAAACCTATTTAGATCCTTACTTCATACTGAAAAATAAAATAATTTCAGATGAATCAGAGTTAAATGTAAAAAAATTAAAACAGACAAATGTAGGTGAATTTCCACATGACTCCCAGGAAGGAAAGGACTTTCTAAGCAACAAAACAATTACAGAAATAATAAAAAGAAGGACTGACAGATTTTGACTAGAAACTCTCTTAATCAACCTCCATTTAATCAGTTTCACTTTGTCCCATTCCCCAGCTCCTGTGTAGAAACCTAATAAATGCCCAGAGCATACTGACTGCTCAGTGATAACAGTCTACTGTGTAGTACACCTGCCCATGAAGCCCTATAAATTAAGTTGCCTACTTACCAAGAGTTATGTTTATTCCCAAATTTGTTCCACTTTATGCTAGTTGTGCACTTATTACAATAATGCTTAATTATAGGTTAAGTCAGTTGAATGGGAGTGCAAAAAGAGAGGAACTGGCTGGAAAGACCAGCAGATAAAGGTGATGCTGAATTAAATGTGGGTGACAAACCTGCAAAAGACTGGGGAGATCTGTAGAATACCTGAAAGAATCCTTCATCAATCACAGCTCATCAAGGTTATCACTCCACTTTAAAGAAACCAAAACTAGAAATTACTGATGATACATTTTGAATGAGATATAAAAAGGAAATATATTGATTTCTAATCAACTAAGACTCATATTCAAAGGAAAGGGCAACCCAATATAAAAGGATTAGCTACTTAATGTGTATTCTGAACCTTTAATGTTGAAGATACATAGGTAAACTTTTTAAAGATACCACTTCCTGTTAGACCAGCTATGAGATCTAACCACACCAAATAAAGAGGCTTCTGATGATTTTTAGTTTCCACATATCCACTCATCAGGAAAATGAACAAGTGAACTTGAAAAATATTTAAAAGACGATAACAGGCTAATATGCTTGATATATAAAGTTTACATAAATTAGCAAATAAAAGACTAGACAACAATAATAGGAAAAAAAAAACAAATGGCCAACTTATAGAAGGAATACAAAAAATTGAACACGAGGAGAATAAATAGTTCCACTGGTTATTAAAAAGACATAAATTAATTCAAGTAGATAATATTTTTTGGTCTATTAGATCAATGAAACGTAAGCAATTAGCAAGTTCAATGTTACCAAATACATAGTGCAACAGATAGGAATACCATTTACTGCTAAAAGAAGACATTTTGGTAGAATCCTTTGAGAAATCTATTTGGCAACCTATTTCAAGAGGCTTAAATATGTCTATATTCTTTAATAAGGCACTTCCATTTTTGGAATGCCATTCTTAGAAGATAATCTGAAATCTTGATAAAGTTTTGGCAGTAAGATAATCCTCAAAGTGTTATGTACAATATTTTAAAATCTGGGGGAAATATCTTTATTCAACATAAATTATTGTGTCAGGCAATGAAGATGAAGTAGAAAGCAAATAGTCCCAACCCTCTGAATTTTAGAGCCTGTTGGGAATGGGGGGGTATATTAAATAAGTAATTATCTGATGTCCAACAAGAGGGGAATTATCAAATAACTTATCAGACATCGAAATGATGAGATGATACACAGCCATCAAAAAGATGAGGAATAGCCCTGGCCAGTTTGGCTTAGCGATTAGAGTGTCGGCCCTCGGACCTAAGAGTCATAGGTTCGATTCCAGTCAGGGGCATGTACCTCGGTTGTGGTTCAGTCCATGGCCCTGGTCGCAGTTGTGCGGGAGGCAACCAGTTGATGTGTCTCTCTCACATCGATGTTTCTCTTTCTCTCTCCCTCCCTCTCATTTTATTCAAAGATAAATGGGAAAATATATATCCTCGGGTGAGGATTAAAAAAAAAAAAAGATGAGGAATTACTTATTCTAAATGAAACGCTATCAAACTATAAATGGGTATAAAAATACACTGAAAACCTAAGGTGGGGACAGGACTTCTCAGGGCAAAGTGAAGCACTTAGCTACTAATGATCTTAGGTAAGGCAAGTAAGGTCTGTTGCATTTTATCTTGAAGCTGCTTCCATTCCTCCCACTACAAGTCTGGCACTGTAGTTCTGTGCACACTTGCCATTAAAGGGAGCTGATCTGGAGCTCCAAGGGAAAGCTCTGCAACAATGTTGAAAAAAATAGGGATCACTGGAAAATAATTAAACATCATAGCTACCTAAACCTGCAACACTGGTTAGGGGCAAAGAAAACAAGCCAAACATGTAAAAGGGAGATACGGGGAATAAGACAGCCATAGGGGGCTTAAAGCTATGACATATTCTCCGGGTTCTGGAAGTCTGAACACATATGAGGCCCTGCATTAAATGTATTGTGGATAAGAAATAAGGACCAAGGAAAGAGGATAACTTCCTAACTTATCTACCTGGACTTCATTGTTTGATTTGAAATTTCTGTACAAGTAAAAGTAAAAGCCAAAGCAGACTTGTAAATTGCCTGACCTTTGAATGTGGTTTGGGGCACACATTTAAAGTTCATTCATTTAATAATCCTACTACACTCTGGACGTTATGCAAATGCTGAGATTAAAAAAAAAAAAAATCCCTGCCTTTGTGCAGCTCATATTCTAATGCTGGAAGCAAATGCCCAAGAAGTGATGGGAAATCCAAGAAAAGAGAGCCTTTCAAGGAAGGGAGGAGCTTTTGATTAAACAGAGCTGATTGAATACAAGCGTTTATATACCTCCCTCTAGAAACCATGAGAGTAAATAATTAGAAAATATATAAATCAACAAGATCAAAGAAGTGGGAAAATACCTGACGGCAAAGGAGAGATGTTTACATAATTTAAAATGAAAAGCATTTGGAAAAGAGGTAATTAACATGGTTGTATCTTTCTTCTTTCTGCTAAGTACCTGCAGAGAGGCGATCTATACTAAAGCAAGTAAGTTAGTTCATTCTGGGTGCCCTGGAAAACAGAAGGTAAAAGCTCAAGAACTGTAGCTCCCAAAGACATTGGAAGGAAACAGAAATTTAAAAAGGATGTGTGTGCACTGAAAAACCCTCTTAAAAAGCAGCAAAACTCTCAGATTCTTTCTCCTCAATCAGTGGATTGGGCAATGGCCTTTTCTCCACACAGAAGAGTTACCTTACTCTATGGAGAGGTTGAACCAAAGAGTCCCTGAAGTCAAGACCACTGGCCATAACTGAGAACAGAAATGGGATGGGATGCCTTACTGAAAACAAAGAGCAAGTAAAAGTCTATGTAGCAAATCATGAAAGATAAAGCTCTTTCCAGGCTGGGCTTCTGGACACTAGATGCAAGTTTATTTACCCAAGTTCCCTCCCAAGAGAGATTCCAGGGGTCCTATGTGGAAAAACTGACTGGCTTAAGAAAAAAGAACTGACAGGAAGTTCCTCAGAAATACCAAGGTTCCCCCAGCCATCACACTACAGCAAAGCCCAGTCAACTAGCCCCACTTCTGAAACCTGAGTCTCCAATCAACTTTTCCATAACAGAAACAACCTATTAAAGACGCCTGAGGGCCCTGGCCGGTTTGGCTCAGCGGTTGGAGCGTCGGCCTGCGGTCCAGAGAGACCCGGGTTCGGTTCCCGCTAAGGGCATGTACCTCGGTTGCAGTTTGTCCCCGGCCCTGGTTGGTCGTGCGGGTGGCAGCCACTCAATGTGTCCCTTCACATCAATGTTTCTCTCTCTCTCTCTCTTCTTCTCTCTCCCTCCCACTCTATCTGAACAAAAAATGGAAAAACGTCCTCGGGTGAGGATAAAAACAATAAATAAATAAATAAAAAATAAAGACGCTTGAGGAATTCCTCTAACATTAAAGACAGGTACCAAGACTAAGAAACAGGAAAAGAAAATTAAAGAAAACAAAAATATAGGGAAGAAGTGTCAAAATAATCATAATTCCACTTTCCCTTCTTTCTCTTTGAGGACATTAAATAAAGCATCCAAGAAACAGAATCAACCAGAGGGGGAAAACAATCTTAGAAATAAATTACAGAACTGGAAAATAAGTTGAAAGGGCTTTCCAGAAAGTAAAACAAAATGAGAAAACATGAAAAAAGTGAGAGAAAACTTAAAAGTGGAGAGTAAAAATCCAACCAATATAAATTCCACACAACAAAAAATATGCGGGAATAAATTATCAAAGAATATCCTTTTTTTTAGAACTGAAGAAAATGAATCTTCAAATCGAAAGGCCCAGTGGATGCTCAACAGAGTGAATAAAAAAGAAACTATACCAAAGTATGTTGTCATGAAATTTGAGAACCCAAGGGATAAGGAAATAGTCTAAAAAGCTGGCAAAGAGAAAAATGGGGATAGAAGGTCAAAAAGTTATCAACTTTAGAAGAACAATGTAACAGTGCCTTCAAAACTCTGAGAGTGAATTATTTCCAACCTAGAATTCTATATCCTATTATATATATAAACTATATTATATCTACATAAACTAAGTCAAAGGCATAATAAAGACATTTCCTACATTGTATTTTTATAGTTTCCTATTGTTATAAAAAATTACCATAAAATTAGTGGCTTAAGAGAACACATTTTTTCTCTTACAGTTCTGGAAGTTGGAGGTCTAAATTCAAAGCGTTGGCTGTGTTCTTTATGGAGACATCAGGGATGAATCTGTTTCCTTGCCTTTACCAGCTTCTAGAGGCCACCTGCATTCCTTGGCTCATGGGCCCTTCCTCCATCTTCAAAGTGTATCATTCCAACCTTAGGTTGGTTCTGTAGTTTTGTCTCATTTTACTGACTGATCCTTCTGTCTTCCTTTGGTAAGGACCCTTGTCATTACGTTGGGCACACCTGGATGATACAGGATATGCTCCCAACCTTCAAATCCTTAACTTAATGACATCTGCAAAGAGTCTTTTACCATGTAAGGTAATATATTCATAGGTTCTGGGAAACAGGACATAGACATCTTACTCAGCATCCACACATAGTCTCAATATTTACTTCCTATTCAACCTTTCTCCAGAAGCTACGGGAGGATATGCTCCACCAAAACCAGAAGAAAACTGATGTTAGCATAAGGTTGGAACAAGATGACCCCAGAATCAGACAAAGCCATGAAAGAGTGCAAGAATTCAATCAGGTATCTTTTTTAGCATCAAAAGTTTTGTGGATAAAAAACTATAAAAACACGGTAGTATTTTATCAAGTTCATAGAACCTAAGCAGAAAACTACATTAAGAGGCAAAGTTCTGTTAAGTATTGTAGCAGCGAGGATGGATATTGCAGACCTTTGGGAGTGGAAAGGAGATGATGTATAAATTGAATCCAAGGTTCTGGACGAGACCATTTCCTTGTTAGAGTCACCAACACAGCAGCCATAAATAGGGCTCAGTGTGTCATGAAGTCACAAACAAGAATCTGTTCCAAAACTTCAACCAGGTAAGACAGCAGCCCCTAAAACTGCTTGACATAATTGTTTCCTTAGTGGATAAATATCTTTTAACTTGGAGAATAATTAGAAATTAACTACAGAAATGGAAACAGAAAAAAAGGCTGCTTAACCTGGAAGGGTAGGGTACTTTCACAAAGCAAGAACTATTTGAACTCTGCTTTCAGGTAAGTAGGACACATGTACACACTAGTGTTGGGGAGGACGGAGGTTTGGCTAACAGACTAGTATCTGCTAAGGCACAGAAAGCACTGTGCATTTAGGGTACTATAAATAGCTCTATTGGGCTAGCAACAAAATGGGAGTAGAAGATGGAATGCAAGAAACCCAAATGCCATGAAAAGAGGGAAACACTATAACATAGAAGTAAAGTACCTTTGGAGCAATGCAACCTAGGACAGTAACTTGGCTCAGATCTCTTTAACCTCAGTAAAGCATCAATTAACTTATTGGTAAAATTTGAGAAAAATAGTACCTACCTCATGGGTGTGTTTTGAGAATTCAATAAAAATAATTTGTGGTCACCTAGTGGAACAGTCAGAAGGCAACAAAAAGTAAAATGATCTAAAAGTAACATTTCTTCAAAGCATAATCACGTAATCTGTCTTCCATTCTCTCTGCAATTTTTAGACTGTGATGCCCCCCACTTTTATTTGGTCCCAGACTGAGAAACTCAGTTCCTCTAGATTATCACTGTCCAATATAAGTTTCTGTGGTGATAGGAATGTCCCAAGTTTGCAACATCCACTTTGCAGCCACTAGCAACATGTAGCTATTGACTACTTGAAATGTGGATGATGCATCAAAGTAGCTGAATTATAATAAATAATATCTTTATTGAGATAGAATTCACATATCATAAAATTCACTCTATTTATTTATTTTTAATTAATTTAATTATTTTTGTTACAGATGTTTCTCCTTTTCCACCCACTGATTCCCCTCTTCCCCTCCCTCCCCGCCCTGTCCCCAGCTTTGTTGTCCATGTCCATTGTTCATGCATACATGCATATAAGTTCTGTGGTTTATCTCTCCTCCCAAAGCCACTCTTTTAAAGTATACATGTCAGTGTTTTTTTAGTATAGTCACAAATATGTTTCTCGATCAGTAAGCATTATCCCATTTCAAAACATTTTATTTTATTTATTCCTCACTCGAGGATACTTTTCTATTTATCATCAGACAGAGTGGGTGGGTGGGTGGGAGGGAGGGAGAGGGAGAGATGGAGAGAGAGAGAGACTGAGAGAGAAAGAGAGAGAAACATCGACGTGATAAAGCCACATTGACTGGTTGCCTCCCGCACAACCAGACCAGGGCCGGGGATGAACTGCAACCGAGGTACGTGCCCTTAACTGAAATTGAACCCGCGACTCATTGGTCCGCGGGCTGACGCTCTAACCGCTGAGCCAAACTGGCCAGGGCTCAAAACATTTTAATACTCTTAGAAAGAAACCGCCCTGGCCGGTTTGGCTCAGCGGTTAGAGCGTCCGCCTGCGGTCCGGAGAGACCCGGGTTCGGTTCCCGCTAAGGGCATGTACCTTGGTTGCAGTTTGTCCCCGGCCCTGGTTGGTCGTGCGGGTGGCAGCCACTCGATGTGTCCCTTTCACATCGATGTTTCCCTCTCTCTCTCTTCCTCTCTTTCCCTCCCACTCTGTCTGTGCAAAAAATGGAAAAATGTCCTCGAATGAGGAAAAAAAAAAAAAAAGAAACCACATACCCAATAGCAGTAACTCACCATCCTCTCTTTCCCCCAGCCCCTGACAACTACTAAACTGATTTGTCTCAAAAGATCTGCCTATTCAGGAAATTTCATATTAATGGAATCATACAATATGTGCTCTTTTGTGTCTGGCTTCTTTCACTTAGCATAATGCTTTTGAAGTTCATCCTTGTGGTAGCATGTATCAGTACCTCATTTATTTTATGGCTGAATAATATTCCACTGTATACATACAATTACCACAGTTTTTATCCATCCATCAGTCAATGGACATCTGGGTTGTTCTCACCTTCTGGCTATTGTGAATAATGCTGCAATGAACACTGATCTACAAGTTTTTGTTTTGTTTTGTTTTGTTTTTATCCTCACCCGAGGACATTTTTCCATTCTTTGTTCAGGTAGAGTGGGAGGGAGAGAGAGGAACAGAGAGAGAGAGAGAAACATCGATGTGAAAGGAACACATCGAGTGGCTGCCACCCGCACAACCGACCAGGGCCGGGGACAAACTGCAACCGAGGTACGTGCCCTTAGCGGGAACCGAACCCGGGTCTCTCCGGACCGCAGGCCGACGCTCTAACCGCTGAGCCAAACCGGCCAGGGCTGATCTACAAGTTTTTGTGTGAACATGTTTTCAGTTCTCTTGGGTATATATCTAGGAGTAGAATTGTTGGATTGTATGGAAAATATAACTTTTGGGGAACTGCAAGAGTTTTTTCCAACAGTGGCTACACCATGTTACATTCCCACCAGTAATGTATGAGAGATCAAATATTTCCTATTCCTTGCCAGCACTTATTTTTTTTTTACAGTTTTTGACAATTGGTATTTTTATTTTTTTTTATTTTATTTTTATTTTTTTATTTTTTATTTTTTTATTGATTAATTTTTGTTACAGATGATTCTCCTTTCCCCCCCCACTGATTCCCCCTCCCCCTTCCCTCCCTGCCCCTTCCCCAGATTGTTGCCAGCACTTTTTATTGTCCATCTTTTTTACTAGAGCCATCCTGGTGGCATGGCTATAGTAAGGTGGCAGCTCATGATTTTGATTTGTATTTCCCTAATGACTAATGATATTGAGCATCTTTTCATATTTTATTGGACATTTGTAAACCTTTGGGAAAATATTCAATGAACTTTAAATTTTATTTAATTTTAATTAACTTTAAATAGCCACATGTGGGTAATTGCTACAGTATTAGGCAGATGGCAGGATTCAGCTCTAGTTCCCTTACCTTTGCTCAAGGTCAAGTGGGAATGGTTAGGTGACTGAAGATCAAGCCCAGCTTCATGATTCATCCCAGATGCCCCAGGTGGAACCAGGAGTGAGGCAGCAAGGAGAGAGGAAAGGGAAATTGGAGCCACACCTGGAAGGAAGAGGTACTTGGCACAGAACCTGGCACTTAGGAAGGTCTCAAAACTTACTCTTGATGATGAAAGCAACTTGCATTTATTAAGCACTTGAAACATGCCAGGAACTGTGCTTTATACCCACTGTTTCATTGAATCCTTATTACAATTCTATCAGAGAGATTCTGTCTCCATTTTACAAATGTGTAAGCAGTTTTAGACAGATCAGGTAAGCAAATATTAGTAATTTTACTCATTATAAAAATCTCTAATCCATTTTAACCTTAGAAACTTCTTTTGTTCATCTAGTTCGATTATAGCCATGATCTTAAGATCTCAACTAGGGAAGTTAAGTGTTATTCAGGGTTCCACCATCATGTTCAGCATACACTGTACAATTCTGTATCTATTAACCTACCACAAAGGGACATAATGACAATTAGATGGTTTCTGAAGCAGCAAAATATTAGCACTAAATGAAAATTTGAACTCATTTGTGCATTATGGGCTAGATTCTATCTTTTCTAATGTGTTCTGCTACTTCCTCCTCTTCTTTGAACTGGTTCAACAACTATATAATGAGCACTGACTATGTGCCAGATGCTATTCTAGGTGTAGAGATACAGCAATGATTATGACAGCCATGAATCCTGACCTAATGAAGCTTAAAATATATATTAAAGACATACAACACACACACACACACACACACACACACACACACTCCAATAAGTTTGTCACATGGAGGCCTTGTTGTGTCTATTTCATAATAAACCTTATTCTTGTAGCATAAGTACCCTTAAATGACAATCTGTGCCTAATAAGAAATTCTGAGTGTGAACATTATAACCTTTAAAATGGCTCAAAATCCATACATTTGGCAGAATTTGTCTACAGCAGTTTCTTTTAGGGAAATAGCACCAAGTTCCCAAGCATGGCCAGCTGCCAAGGAGCCAGGGGTATTAAAGCTTACCTCCAGCTCTGTGGAGCTATCCCAGACTCCTGTGCACACAGGGGAGAGGTCGGCACAGCAAGAATTACCAGAGCATTTCTCTTCTCTTGCCGAAAGTACGGCATGATTTCCAGCTTTCATCACAACCTACCTCTGACCCCTATTTCAGGTAGATAAAACAGAAATAATGATGTTGTTCAGCTGATTCATGTGGGTGGCTATTGTGTTGACTGGGACAATAATGCTGCAGAACATGGATCTCTTTTACAGAGTTCACATTTTATGCGTCGTTATAAATAACAATTTAATTTTAACAACACAGCATTTCTACACTATATTGTACAAAACAGTAAAGCTCAAATTCTCCTGTAGATGGGCTGCTTTTGGCAACAAACCTAAGTAGCCACACTCTGAGGGTTGGCCTTTGCCTTACCCTCTCTCATCGTACCTCACCTCTGTGATGAGTAAGCAAGGCAAAAGGTATGAATTAAGGTGATTGGGAAAGCCTAAATGAAAGATCTAACTCAACTGTTTCCAGTTTCAATTTCACTATTTCCTGTGTTTTACCCCACATACACTACCAAAATATTCAACTGGAACTTACTGAAAGAAATCATGGACCAAACAAACTCATCAGTAATATAGCTCAGTATCATTGGCCAAGTCATGTTTCTTAACAAAAAACATCAGTCATGTGGAACCATGGAGTCACAGCTGCAAAAACAACACTTTTGCCTGATCTGGCTACTAGAACTAATGGATACTGTGAGGCAGCCTTTCCCCCTCAAAAGCTATTATACTTCCTTCAGTGGTGTGGGTAGAGAGAAAGGTTCCAAGTGCATCAATAAGGACAATGTCAAAATTCAATTCTTGTATTGTATATGATGCTGACCACCAATTACCTTGACTGAAAGTCAAGTACAAAAGGATATTAAGAGTGAATTATGATATCCTAACTAAGGATAGAAATGGTGATTCTTTATTATGGGAAAGCTAATGAAAACTCATCTAAACATTCTAAGATTACCCACAATATTTGGTATCTGTGTGCTCACAAACACTCTTCTGAAGTACAGTGGATACAGCATTCCAGGCCAAGGATAAAAATTTTCCAGATGAAATGGCACTATTTCAATGGTTTAAAGTACACCAAATAGCTCCAATGAATTCATAAGCTTAGTAATCCCAATGTGGGCTTTCTCTTGAAAAAGTAAAAAGGCAGTAAGAATCGGGAGACATGAAGACTATAATAGATAATTAAGTTACGTTACTCTGGAGTACAGAAAACCCAAGGACATACCAGTGCAGAATTAGTGAGGAAATGTCACAGAATAGTTAAATTGGTTATCACTATTGCCAAAGAGAAGGAAAGGGCACAGCAGTATATTATTTTCATTCACAGGTCTCTAATCACTGAGTAAATAGTTCTATATTGGGGAGAGGAATAGATTTATAGAAACGAAAAAGTCAAATGTAAAGACAAAAAGAGATGTTTACCTACTGATTTCAGATGTTTATAGTTCAATATTATGGGCAAGAAAACAGCACCAAGGCTTCAACATGAGCAGAGAACAGAAAACATTTTGTAAAAAAAACTGAAACAAACTTTTTGTGTAAAGGGCCAGAAAGTAAATATTTTAGGCTTTGTGGGCCATATGGCCTCTGTTGAAATTATTCAACTCTGCCCTTGTAGTGTAGAAGCAGCCACAGGCAATATTTAAATGAATGAGAGTGGCTGTATTCCTAAACACTTTAGTTACAAAAACAGACAGTGGATTGATTTGGCTCATGGGCCATAACTTCACTAAGCCCTGATCTAAAATTCTAAGTCAATAGTGGTTCTCTAACTTTAATGTTCCTCAGAAACCCTTGAAGAGCTGCTAAAATGGAGATTGCTGGGCCTCAACCTCAGAGCTTTTCATCTGTAGGGATGGGTCAGAGCCCCAGAAATCTGCATTACTAGGTGACACAGCTGCTGGTCAGGATGCAGTCTACACTTTGAGAGCCATTGCTCTAGACCTTACTACTGAACAGAAAGGTCAATATTTTAAGTAGCTGCCAAATTTTGGCAACAAAAATTTGTTAACTTGTAGTAAGTTCCAAACTTCAAAGCTCAAATAAAATGAAATAAAGAGAAGCAATGGAAAACATACTGGTTGGGATTTTTTT
Source organism: Molossus molossus (assembly GCF_014108415.1). NCBI lineage: Eukaryota > Metazoa > Chordata > Mammalia > Chiroptera > Molossidae > Molossus > Molossus molossus. Next base: position 113,361,598 of record NW_023425355.1, on the reverse strand, counting down.
CTTTGGTTTGTCTTCATTGTATACATTGTCCCATCACTAAAATACACACAACTCATCCATATCTTTCTATTCAACATTTCACCTAACATGTACTAAGTCCTATAAAGAGTTGAGAAGTATTAAGCTCCAGAAGTCAAACAAGACAATAAAATGTTTTAAACATAAAGGTAAATGAGTCTTGCAAGAAGCAAAGAAAATTAAACAGAACCCATTACTAATCAGAGGTACCCAATTTTGACAAAATCAAAATAATAATACATATCAGGTAGTTTAAGACTTTTGACGAATTGCATCATTTACATTTCTAAGAATCGAATGAGGTAGATAATATAGCCTTTACTTTCCTTCTTACAAGATGAAAAAACTAAGGAAAACTAAGTAGCGATCTGTCACAATTATATAAAATTTTCCTTAAAATACTATTTTTTCCTGGTAGGTTTTAAACTACTTATCAAATCCAACTTATACATATCTTTACAGGACTATGACTATGAATATATCCTCATGGGGAAAAATATTCTAAGACCTTCAAGTCCATATTCACACTTATGGACCTAATTCTGAAGCCACCCAGGCAAGTAAACAAAGAAGCTTGAACTTTAATCAAATGGCAATTTAAAGCACACTCAACCTTTACTGAGTGGGTTACAGATTATGGAAGTGTGGTGATCCCTTCCAGCAGTACAGTAGAAACACTGAACAATGGAAGAAATACTATTAATGGAGATAACCCGAAAAGTAGAGCATCAAGATTAGCCAATCCCCCTCCAGATTCCCAGGCTCTTTCTGAAGTGATGATAATGAAAGTGTATTCATCTGAATATATATTTACACAAATAATTTTAACATCCAATATAAGAGGGGAATTTTTTTAAAAGCAAAATGTTCAATACATATAGTCAATAGAGATCTTTTTCCATTCTTGTTAGCATGCATTTAAAAGTACTATAGGGGGATTCAACAAGGCAGCTGGCAGGATCAGAGTGAGGGTGAGAGTGTAAATGGGTGAGCATGGGCAAAAAAGTGTGCATGGGTGTGAATGTGGGTGGGCGTCTGCCCATCAGTGTGTGAACTCTAGGTGGGTGGTTTGGGCACTTCGTACAGGGGAGTTGCCTGCTGCTGCCAAGTGCTGCACAGCGGGGCACTTTTCCCTGCTTGGGGATGGAGAGCATGCCATTTTGGAGAATCTGCAGGGTCCCCCATGGTAGGGGGCAGCGGGGAGCAGCCAAGACCCAGCACCCTGAAGCAACAGGTGCGCCCGGCCCCACCAACACCAGCTGTGCCCCTGCCAGACCTGTGGATGCCAGCTGCTAGCTGTCAGCCCAGCAGGTCCCACAGTAGACCAGAGCCACTGGCACTGCCAGCCCTGCCACAGCCACATGCTGCCAGCCGGCACCAGACCAGAGCTGCCAGCCACGCAGGCCCCACCACAGCTGAGACTCACTGGCCTCACAGCAACTGCTGAGATCTGCCAGCCCTACTGTTGCTGCCACCACAAACCACCAGCCCTACTGCCACCACTGCCAAGAGTCACTGCCACCACCAAGAGCCACCAGTGCCCCTCAATGACCAGACTTGCCAAAATGAGGAGACAAAGAAACAACCCCCAAGTAAAAAGCAAGATTTGCCCAAAAAGGAACTAAATGAAATGAAGGCAAGCAATCTGTCAGATAAAAAATTCAAAATCATGATTTTAAGGGTGCTCAAACAACTTGGTGAGAACTATAAGAAACTTAAGAGTTATAAGGAACTCTGTGGGAACTACATCAGCATGAAAAAAGAGGTAGAAGTTATGACTTAAAAAATGACATGGCTGAAACAAAGACTATCCTGGAAGGAATCAATAGTAGATTAGAAGAAGCTGAGGACCAAAGAAGCAAGTTAGAATATAAGGTAGAAAAAAACACCCAATTTGAGCAAAAATTGGAAAAAAAATTAAAAAGCAGGAGGAGAGTTTAAGGGAGCTTTGGGACAACATGAAGTGCAACAATATCCGCATCATAAGGATACCATAAAAAGAATCAAAGAATAGAGAACCTGTTTGAAGAAATGACAGAAAACTTCACTTAACTGGTAAAGAAAAAAGTCACACAAGTCCAGGAAACACAGCGAGTCCTAATCAAGATGAAACCAAACAGAACCACACCTAGACACATCATAATTAAAATGTCAAATGTTAAAGACAAAGAATCTTAAAGGTAGCAAGAATGAGACAGAAAGTTATCTACAAGGAAGCTCCCATTGGACTGTCAGCTGATTTCTCAATAGAAACACTTCAAGCCAGTAGGGAGTGGCATGAAGTATACAAAGTAATAAAAATCAAGGGACTGAATCCAAGACTACTCTATCCAGCAAGGCTATCATTCAAAACTGAAGGTGAAATAAAGAGCTTCATTGACAAATAAGGACTAAAGGAGTTTACCACCAAATCATCACTGCAAGAAATGCTAACAGGACTGCTGTAAGAAGAAAAAGAAATACACACACACACACACACACACACACACACTTACACACACAGAGAGAAGAATACAGGCATAAAGAATTAAAATGGCAACAAATAAGTACCTATTTATAATAACCTTAAATATAAATGGTTTAAGTGCACCAATAAAGATAAGGTAGTTTATTGGATAAGAATTTTAATTATGATGTGTCTAGGTGTGGGTCTATATGGGTTCATCTTGATTAGGACTCTCTGTGTTTTCTGGATTCTTATTGGATAAGAAACCATGATCCATATATATGCTGTCTACAAGAGAAACACCTCAAAACAAAATGCACAGACAGGATGAAAATCAAGGGATAGAAAAAAGTTTTCCGTGCAAATGGAAATAAAGCTGGGGTAGCAATACTCATATCTCATGAAATGAAGGCCATAACAAGAGACAATAAAGGCTGCTTCATAATACTAAAGGGATTGCTACAAGAGGATATAATCTTGGTCAACATATATGCACCCAATATAGGAGCAACCAAATATATTAAAAATTTTCTGGAGGACTTTAAGGGAGAGATAGACAGAAATCCAATCATAGTAGGGCACTTTAACATCCCACTGAGATCACTGGATAGATCTTCTAGACAAAAAATCAACAAGAAAGTAGTGACCCTAAATGACATAGTAAATCACATAGAATTAATTGACATTTACAGAACATTTCACCCCAAAGCTGCAGACTATACATTCTATTCAAGTGCACATGAGACATTCCCAAAGATAAACCACATGTTAGGACACAAACTAAGTCTCTACAAGTTCAAGAAGACTGACATCATTATCAAGCATCTTCTCAGATCACAATGGCATGAAATTAGAAATCAACAACAACAAAAACACACAAAAACATTCAAACACATGGAGGCTAAATAGCATGCTATTAAACAATGAATTGGTTGCCAAGGAGATCAAGGAAGAAATAAAAATTTTCGTAGAAAAAAATGAAAATGAACACACAACAACCCAAAACCTATGGGACACAGTGAAAGCAGTCCTGTGAGGGAAATTCACAGCACTACAGCCATACTTCAAGAAACAAGAAAAATTTCTAATAGACTAACCCTACAATATAAAGAATTAGAAAGAGAACAACAAGAAAAGCCCAAAGTAGAAGGAAGGAAATAATAAAGATCAGGGTGGAAATAAATGACAAAGAGACTAAGAAAACAAAAGATCAATGAAACCAAGAGCTGGTCCTTTGAAAAGATAAACAAGATTGATGAACCTTTAGCCAGACTCACCAAGAACCAAACAGAGAGAACCCAAATAAACAAAATCAGAAATGAAAGAGGAGAAGTAACAGCTGACACCACAGAAATACAAAGGATTGTAATAAAATACTACATGCTAAAAAATTGGACAACCTAGGGGAAATAGACAAATTCCTAGAAACATACCACCTTCCAAAATTCAACAAGGAAGATTCAGAAAACCTGAACAGACCAATAACAACTAATGAAACTGAAGCAGTAATCAATAAATTCCCAGCAAACAAAAGCCCTGGTCCAGACGGCTTTACAGGAGAGTTCTAACAAACATTCAAAGGATTAACACCTAACCTCCTCAAACTATTCCAAAAAATTCAAGAGGAAGGAAGACTTCCAAGTTCTTTTTACAAGTCCAGTATTACTCTAATTCAAAAACCAGATAAAGACTGTACAAAGAAAGAGAATGACAAGCAAATATCACTGATGAACATAGATGCTAAAATCCTCAACAAAATATTAGCAAACAGGATCCAGCAATATATTAAAAAGATTATGTACCATAACCAAGTGGTATTTATTCCAAGAATCCAAGAAGGGTACAATATTTGCAAATCAATAAATGTGATACATCACATAAACAAAATAAAAGATAAAAATCACATGATCATATAAATGAATGCAGAAAAAGCATTTGACAAAATCCAACACCTATTTTTGATAAAAACTCTTATCATAGTGGGAATAGAGGGATCACACCTCAACATAATAAATGCCATATATGACTAACTTACAGCCAACATCATACTCAATAGACAAAAACTAAAAGCATTTCCCCTAAGAACAGGAACAAGACAGGGATGCCCAGTTTTTCCACTCTCATTCAACATAGTACTGGAGGTCCTAGCCACAGCGATCGGACAAGAAAAAAATAAAATGCATCCAAATTGGAAAGGAGGAAGTAAAACTATCATTATTCACAGACATGATATTGTACACAGACAACCCTAAGACTCCACCAAAACACTATTAGATTTAATAAATAGTTTGGCAACAGAGCAGGATACAAAATTAACACCCAGAAATCAATGGCATTTTTTTTCTTTATTGATTTTAGAGAGAAGGGAGAGAGAGAGCGATAGAAACATTGATGAAAGAGAACATCGATCGACCACCCCCTGCATGCCCCCCCCCCCCACTGGGGATTTGGCTCACAACCTGGGCATGTGCCCTGACCGGGAATCGAACCAAAGATTTCTTGGTGCATGGGTCAGTGCTCAACCAATGAGCCACACCAGCCAGGCTCAATGGCATTTTTATACACCAATAATGAACTATTAAAAAGAGACACTAAAAAAGCAATCCCATTTACCACTGTAACAACAAAAAATTAAGTAATTTAGGAATAAACTTAACCAAGGAGGTAAAAGACCTATACTCGGAAAACTAAAGGATGTTGAAAAAGGAGACAGAAGAAGATATAAACAAATGAATATATTCTGTTCATGGATTGGAAGAATTAACACCATTGAAATGTCCATACTACCCAAAGCAATCTATAGATACAATGCAATCCCTATTAAAATACATAAGACATATTTCACAGATCTAGAACAAATACTCCAAAAGTTTATATGGAACCAAAAAAGACCCCAAATAGCCATAGCAATTTTGAGAAAGAAGAACAAGTAGAAGGGATCTCACTAACAGATATCAGGTTATACTACAAAGCCAATGTAATAAAAACAGCCTGGTACTGGCACAAGAATAGGTATATACCTCAACAGAATAGAAGAGAGAACCCACAAATCAACCCAAGCCATTACACTCAATTAATATTTGACAAAGGAGGCAAGAGCATACAATAAAGTAAAGACAGTCTCTCCAATAAATGGTATTGGGAAATTGGAAAGGTACATGCAAAAAAAATGAAACTAGACCATCAACTTACACCATACACCAGAATAAACTCAAAATGGATAAAATATTTAAATGTTAGTCACGAAACCATAAAAACCCTAAGAGAAAACGTAGGCAGCAAGATTTCAAACATCTCATGTAGCAGAATTTTCACTGATACATTGCCCAGGGCAAGAGAAACAAAGAAAAAAAATAAACAAATGGGATTACACCAAACTAAAAAGCTTCTGCACAGCAAAATAAATCAATATCAAAATGAAGGAGGAACCCACTGTTTAGAACATATCTGCCAATGATACATCTGATAAGTGGTTAATATCCAAAATATATAAAGTACTCATACAACTCAATGAATGAAAGACAAACAATCCAATAAAAAAATGGGCAGAAGGCCCTGGCTGGTGTTGATCAGTGGTAAGAGCATCAGCCCATGCAACGATGGGTCACCAGTTTGATTCCTGGTTAAGGACACATATCTGGGGCACAGGATTCGTCCCTCTCACATTGATGTTTCTCTCTCTCTCCCCCCTCTTCCTTACACTCTCTCTGAAAATCAATAGAAAAAAATATCCTCAAGTGAGGATTAACGACAACAACAAAAATGGGCAGAGAATCTGAATAGACACTTCTCCAAAGAGGACAAATGGCCAAGAGACATATGAAAAAATGCTCAAAGTCACTAATCATCAGAGAGATGAAAATTCAAATAACAATGAGGTACCACCTCACACCTGCCAAAATGGCTAGCATCAATAAATCAACAAATAAGTGCTGGCAAGGATGTGGAGAAAAGGAAATACTAGCACACTGCTAGTGGGATTGCAGACTGGTACAGCCACTAGGGAAAACAGTATGGCATTTCCTCAAAAGATTAAAAATTGATCTACCATTTGACCCAGTGATCCCACTCCTAGAAATATATCCTAAGAATCCAGAAACACCAATCAGAAAGAATGTATGCATCCCCATGTTCACAGAAGCTCTACTCACAATAGTTAAGATCTGGAAACAGCTCAAGTGTCCATCAGTAAATGAGTAGATAAAAAAGCTGTGGTACATATACACAATGGAATGCTATGCAGCTATAAAAAAGGAGCTATTAACCTTTGCGATGGCATGGAAGGACCTGGAAAGTATTATGCTAAACAAAATAAGTCAGAGAAAGACAAGTATCACATGATCTCACTTATATGTGGAATCTAATGAACAAAATAAACTGATAAATACAATAGAAATGGAGGCATGGAAAAATGAAGCAGACTGATGAACTTTAGAGAGAACAGGGAGGGCAGGAGAGATTAACCAAAGAACTTACATGCATATGTGCATTACACGTGGATACAGACAATAGGGTGGCGAAGGCCTAGGGTGGGATGGGAACTGGGAGGAGGAGGGCAATGGGGGAAATAAGGAGGGACATCTGTAATACTCTCAACACTAAAGATTTTTAAAAAATAAATAAATAAAATAAAAGTATTATAGCCTGGCAGGTGTGGCTCAGTTGGCTGAGCGCCAGTTATCCCATGTGCCAGGAGGTTGTTGGTCCAATTCCTGGCCATGGCACATGTGTGGGTTGCAGGCTTGATCCCTGGTAAGTGGATGTGCAGGAGGTAGCCGACTGATGTTTCTAGCTCTCTCTCCCTTTCACTTCCTCTCTCTGAATTCAATAAAAACATATTAAAATGTATTATATATGTTGATTATGTGAGATTATTCTAAACTAGTGGTTCTCAACATGTGGGTCGCGACCCCTTTGGGGGTCGAATGATCCTTTCACAGGGGCCGCCTAAGACCATCGGAAAATGCATATTTCCAATGGTCTTAGGAACTGAGACATGGCTCCTCTATCCATCTCCAGGCAGACACGCCCACATACAACATGAGGAACTGTATTAAAGGGTCGCGGCATTAGGAAGATTGAGAACCACTGCTCTAAACTGTGATCTGAACAATTTTTTATAATTTATATGAAATATAATTAAAGTCCTCTGTAAAAGCACTTTCCTGTTTGTTTTATAAGTATCTAATTATTTTACAAGTGAGTAAATTAAAGAAAAATTACTCATTAAAAAGATAATTGCAAATTCAATGCCATATATTACTGTTGGAACAAAAACTTAGTTAAGATGATATATTAAGTTTAAGAAGATCAATAAAGATTCTATATTAATAAAGTCCAACCATTTTGCTTTGAATTAATGGCTCAGATGGAATTCAGCAAAAATATCTAACCTAAATTGTACAATATAAATAAATAATTTCCAAGGATTATTTTAGGAAGATACTTGTTACCGTCCTTTGAAGCCAAACTAAGAAGTATTTTCATAGAAGTGGTCTAAATAGATGCCAACATTATTACTTTCCCACCACATGACAATGTAATGTGATCTAGTAGATGAAATTCTATTCTGTAAATTTAAGGCAATTTAGATCCTGTGCCCAATCCTATCATGAACTACAACTTTAGGATCTTTCCACCTCATTTAAAAAAATATCTTCATTGTTGAAAGTATTAAAGATCAGGCTTCCCTTTCTGGCCCCCATTACCCCCATCCACCAGGCTACCATCCCGCTGCCCCAGGCCTTCACCATCCTATTGTTTGGGTCCATGGGCAATGCATATATGCACATAAACTCTTCCAGCTCCCTCTGCTCACCCCCACTCCACTTCCCTCTGAGATTCTTCAGTCTGTTCCATTTTCCATGCCTCTGGTTCTATTTTGTTCATGAGTTTATTTTATTCATTAGAGTCCACAACTAAGTGAGATCATGTGATATTTGTCTTTCTTTGAACGGCTTATTTCATTTAGTAACCACCTCATTTTTTTAAAATCCTCACCCAAGTATATGTTTTACTGATTTTAGAGAGAGGAGGGAGAAAGAGAAATATTGATGAGAGAGAGAAACACTGATTGGTTGCCTCCTGTTCCTGCAACCTAGGTATATATTTTCTGACAGGGAATCCAACCCACAACCTTTTGGTGGACAAGATGCCGCTCCAGCCAACTGAGCCAACTGGCCAGAGCTCTTTCCACCTCATTTTGCTTCCTTTTAAGATATGGACATAATGAAATTTGGGGAAGTTACATAAAACAACAGTATAATACTCACAAATCCTGTATATGGGTGTTTCCTAAATATACATTCTATGATTTTCCTTGTCTCAGTTCTGATTTTTCACATTTTGTACAATTAATTAATCTTCTGTATGCCCAAATGCAAATACAAAAGCTGTAATACAAAATCCTCTCTTTCAAAATTACAATCCTGAACAGTCCTATTTATTCTTTTTTATTTTATTTTTTGTGTGTGTACATTTATCTTCAGATAGAGCGTGAGAAAGAGAGGGGAGAAGAGAGAGAAACATCGATGTGAGAGAGAAACATCGACTGGTTGCCACCCACACGACCCTGACTGGGGCCAGGGGACAAACTGCAACCGAGTTACGTGCACTTAATGGGAACCGAACCCAGGACTCTCTCTGGTCTTCGGACTGACGCTCTAACCACTGAGCAAAACTGGCCAGGGCCAGGCCTATTTATTCTTTATTATTAAATTTTTGAGGGTAACACAAATTGTGAAATCTATAATCTCTAAGAATACTCTTTCCTATGTACATAAGAAGCAATGACATTTTTTTAAAAGCCACAAACCACTCTAAATAGTATATGTCTACTACCACAAAATGTATTGAGTAAAATGGATGTTAGGCATAAAATAAAATTTGAAGAGGTTTTATTCACACATCACACACACACACACACACACACACACACACACCACTCCTAATACCAAACAATTAGTCTATCAGGGGCTCTTGGTAAAGTCATAAAAATAGACATAGAAGGCACATCACAACTCTCCAATTAGGGACGGAGCTTTAGTTAGTGATTTGTTCACCTAACTTTATTAAAGCTGATATTTTAAATAACAGTTCATTTCTAGTATGTTCTAGTATGAAGGAAATAATTTTTTCAGGAACTCTACATTTATATTGCCTCTAGTCAACTTAGAGTAATTTTGATGGTTTTCTTCCTTTTAACCTGGGATCAAAAATATAATCCAGGTGTCTGGGGGGGGGGGGAGGAGAAACATATGTAAAACAATAATTTATATAAATATATATAAAATCTAAAAGTAGTTTTTTAAAAAGAAAGAAAAAATACTAAATGTATAACATTTAATAGTAAAAACAGTTCAGCGAACCAGTCTCAATATTTTTACATTTTGCAGAAACAACCTACTCACTATGGGGCTACTCAGACCACTGAAAGAACATCCCAACCTTGAGGGTAAACAAGAATGGGAACTGGACAATAAGCTCAAATTTCCTGTTTATTTGTTATTGGTTAATCCTCACCCAAGGATATTTTTCCTCTGATTTTTTAATAGAGTGGAACGGAGGGAGAGAGAAAAAAAAAGAGAAAGGAAGAGACAGAAACATCAATGTGAGAGTGACACATCATGTGGTTGCTTCTGCAGGTCTGGGATCGAACCTGCAATCCAAGTATGTGCCCTTGACCTGGAATCGAACCTAAGACCCTTCAGTTTTCGGGCTGATGCTCTAACCACTGAACCAAACCAGCCAGGGCATCCAGTTTCATTTTTAAGCTACAACAGGATCAGCAAGCTATAGTCCAAGGGCAAATCTAAACCATTACCTATTTTTGTAAATAAAGTTTTACTGGTACACAGCCACACTCATTTGTTCTCATATGGCCGTCTTCATGCTTCAATGGCATAGCTAAATAGCTGTGACAGACGTTATATGGGCCACAAAACCTAAAATATTTACTGTTAGTTTACAGATAGTTTGCCAACTCTTGGTCTATAATACCCCAAATTGTTGAAAATCACTACAAATATGCCCATGAGATAAAAGGTTGGCAACCAACTCATAAAATTTGCTTTAATTTATGTCCCATTTATGTGTTGAACAGACTCTATAGGCAAACTCTGATAGTACTCATCTGACTAAAAGCATTCAAACCCTCGTTCATACACTGCTGGTGGAAATATAAAATGGTGCAGCCAATTTGGAAAACAGTCTGGCATTCCTCAAAAAGTTACAATTTGACCAAACAATTCTACTCCTATGTATATACCCAAGAGAAAAACATATGTCCACACAATAACTTGTACATGAATGTCCACTCAAATGGCCCATCAACTGATAAACAAATGTGGTATATCCACACAGTGGAATATTATTGGGTCTTAGAAAGGAATAAAGTACTGAAACATCTACAACATGAATGAACCTTGAAAACATTATGCTTAGAGAAAAAAAGTCACCTATATGAAATGTCCAGAATAGGCACATCTATAGAGACAGAAAGTAGATTAGTTGTTACCTATGTCTAGGGAGGGATAGGAGGTAAGAACTAAAGTATACAGGGTTTCTTTCTGGGGTGATAAACATGTCCAAAATTTTATTATGGTGATGGCTGCATGACTCCATAAACACACTAAAAACACTGAATTGTACTCTTCAAATGGCTGAATTTTATGGTACATGAATTACATCTCAAGGCTGTTACCAAAATAGGTATTCTATTAATCAGTTAAAACATACAAAATCAGAATATTAAAGTCTTATAGTTAGGAATACACTTTAAAAAAAATCCAGTCTCTGCTCATACTAAGTGACAAACAGTAAAACAGTATTGCAGAACAGGTGTATAGATGGGTCACATATACCCCCAGGTGTCCCTTTTCCTCAGTTTTCTCATTTGTAAAATGGGTTAGGGGTGATTTCCTCAAAGGGAAGGGTTGGAGCCAAGTTTGAATTAGAAAAACATAAAAAATTTAACACCTTGGCCAGCAGATAATGAGCACTGAAGCCACAGAATTTGAGAACCAAAAAGAAGAGGAAAAAAACAAAAGAACTCCTAAAGTTGTCCCTGAAAATTTTAACTTTATATGTATTATTTGAATCTCTTATATATATTACCTGTGTCACTAAAACTAAAATAGAAGCTGTGAACCTAAAACTGTTCTAAAACGGTTTATTCATTAAAATATAAAATAGGATAAACAATTTTTAAAACTTTCTTAAGATTCCTTTATTTTCTCTACCTATATTTCTCTACTCCTTTTTCTAAATTAGGAAACAGGACTGAAAAGACTAAATTAGTTACCCAAGAAAAAGACCAACAAATAATTTAAGCCTCACATCCTCTGTAAAGATATCTCCAACTTCCTTCTACTTGGTGGTCCTAGTCTATGGATTGCTCACTTAACACATTCTGTCAACAACTCCTGAGTACTTATAATGTATCAGTTACCAAGTTATGCCAAGAATAGTGGGTGAAGAAGTCAGATATGGCCCTGGCCTTAACAGGATTTAAGGTCTAGTTGAATTAGATATGAACTATTTGTTAACTTCTCCCATTGACAGAGGGATTTCTTGAAGCTAGGTAACTGAAGTATTTTGTGAATAGTATTAATGGCAATTAAAATAACAGCAACCTTTAGACATTTTATATAGATCACATTATTGAATTCTCACAACATCCCTTCAAGGTATATACTATTATCCTCATTTTACAGATAAAGAAATTGAGGCTCAGAGAGGTTAGCTAATTTGCCCAGGGCCACACAGCTAGAAATTAATGCATAAATGAACAAATAAGAAGATGGTGGCATAGGTAAATGCGGTATTGCGTCCTCCCACAACCACATCAAAGTTACAACTAAACTACAGAACAACCATAATTCAAAACTGTCTGCAATCAAGCTGAATGGAAGTCCTACAACTACGAAATTAAAGAAATAGCCACATCAAGACTGGTAGGAGGGGTGGAGGCCCAATGGGCTGGTCCTACACCCACATGTGGCGGATAAAAATTAGGAGGATACCTCGGCTGGAAAGGTCTTCCCTGAGGACTCAGGAGTCTCCATCACACACCAGGAGCTCAGCTCTGGGTTCCAGTGCCAGGAAGAGAAGTCCCCATAACTTTTGGCTGGAAAAACCAGTGGGAACTGAGGCTAAGAGACGCTGAGGCTTCTGGAGCCCCAGGCAGCTCCTCTTAAAGGGCCCGTGCACAGACCTACTGGGACCCGCACCCTCCAGGCTCCAGCTTGGGGGAGGCAGCTTGAAAGGCACCAGAGACATACAGGGAAGAACTGAGCTGTTTGGCATTGGAGCGAGGGCTGGAGAGGGGGCTTTCTCCTGGACAGATGTGCTGTCAGAGGCCTTTGTTCCTTTGGTGAGCCCTCCCCTGGGGCTGCAGACAGCTGCCAAATCTGGGACTCCAGCAACCTGGCTCACACTGTTTGCCCCGCCCTGGTGATTCCCTGAGGCCCTGCCCCACCCAACTTTCAGGCCCACCCAAGCTGTTGCCAGTTGCTTTACCATAGGATTGGCCTGTTTTGGATCCTGCTTCAAGTTTTCCTAAATTCTTTCAAACAAGCAGCATCTGGTCTCAGATAACCCCATACCTCTCATTAAGTAATACATAAAAACAAACACAGGGAGGCAGCCAAAATGAGGAGATGAAGAAACAGGTCCCAAATGAAAGAACGGAACAAAACTCCAGGAAAAGAACTAAGCGAAATAGAGATAAGCAACCTAACAGATGCAGAGTTCAAAACACTGTTTATAAGGATGCTCAATGAACTTAGTGAGAACCTCAGTGAACTTAGTGAGGGCCTCAAGAGCATAAAAAAGGACCAGTCAGAAATGAAAGAGGCACTAACTGAAATAAAGAATAATTTACACAGATTCAATAGTAGAGTAGGTAAAGCCAAGAGGCAAACCATCGATTTGGAATATACGGAAGCAAAAAACACCCAATCAGAACAGCAAAAAGAAAAAAGAATTCAAAAAAACGAGGATAGTGTAAGGAGCCTCTGGGACAACTTCAAGCGTGCTAACATTTGCATCTCGGGGGTGCCAGAAGGAGAAGAGAGAGAACAAAAAATCAAAAACCTATTTGAAACAATAATGGCAGAAAATTTCCTTAACTTGGTGAAGGAAATAGACATACTAGTCCAGGAAGCACAGAGAGTTCTTCTAAACAAGATGAATCCCAAGAGACCCACACCAGACACATCATCATCAAAATGCAAAAGGTTCAAGACAAAGAGAGAATCTTAAAAGCAGCAAGAGAAAAGCAGCTTGTTACCTACAAGGGAGTTCCCATAAGACTGTCAGCTGATTTCTCAAAAGAAACTTTGCAGGCCAGAAGGGAGTGGCAAGAAATATTCAGAGCGACGAAAAGCAAGAATCTACAAGCAAGATTACTCCATCCTGCAAAGCTGTCGTCCCAGAGACGTGGAAATAGGGTACAGACTGACAATCCCCAGAAGAGGGGGTGAGGGGAGAGAAATAAACCACAAAACTTATATGTATGTATGCATAACCAATGGACATGGACAACAAAGCTGGGAACAGGGCGGGTAGGAAGGGAGAGGAGGGTGTCAATGGGGAGAAAAGGAGAAACATCTGTAACAAAAATAAATAAATAAATAAATAAATAAATAAATAAATAAATAAAAGTTGTCATTTAGAATCGATGGCCATATCAAGAGCTTCCCAGACAAGGAAAACCTGAAGGAGTTCATCAGCACCAAACCATTATTATATGAAATGTTGAAGGGTCGAGTCTTCTTGAGAAAAAAAGATTTGAAAAAATGAACAAACAAAATGGCAATGAATATATATCTATCAACAATTGATTCTACAAAGAAAATGAACAAGCAGAACAGAAACATTATCATAGATACAGAGAACATTTTGTTGGTTGCCATATGGGAGGGGGCTTGGGTGAATGGGTGAAAAGGTGAAGGGATTAAGAAGTACAAATTGGTTGTTAGACCGACAAACCTCAAAGAGAAGGGGGTTTGGGGGTGCGAAGAAATGAACCAAAGAACTTATATGCATATATGCATAACCAATGGACACAGACAACAGTGTGGGGAAAGGCAGGAGGGGGGCGGGAGTGGGGAGGAGGGGATCAATAGGGGAAAAATGAGGAACATCTGTAAGATATTCAACAATAAAGATAAGTTAAAAAAATCCATAAGGAAAATTAAAAAATTAAAAAAAGAACAAATACATGTTAACACCACTAACAATTTCATGCAGGGGGTAGAAAAGAATGATCATTTCACCATATCATTTATGTAATAGAGCCTGTATTTAAGCACTGAGAAAGTGCACATTTGGAAATTATTGAAACTTGTTTACATAGCTGCCAAAAGTAATTTGAGTATCTCAGAGACATCCTAGAAACAACAACAACAAAAAATACTTATGCTGTGCTTTACAATCACTAATCCATGAAAATGACTTATGAAATAGCTATCATTCCTTTAATAAATAAGGAGAAAATGGCCACGCTGTGCACAAAGGTTACCAGATCACATCGTAGGGCTGACTTACAAGCTACAAAGCAATGTTGATCCATATGTTTGGGGAAAGTACATACCAAGGGCAAGCAGAAAGGCCAAAACTATACGAAGTTTCCTAAAAACACGAATTAGATTCTATAAAACAACAGTGGTATAATGGTAATCTGCATATTATAGCAGGGCTAGAGACGCCTGAAATTGAATAACATCAAGAGTGTTTAAAAAAACATTAAATCTGAACTTGGTTAAATTGTAATATGTTCATCATATATTAAAACACACCAAAATACTCTAAACTCAGAGTTAAAATTAAAAGGCTGATACAGACTCAACACAGTATATATTTAATATTATTAAACCTCACCAAAAGAGGGGGACAATCATCATTCCTACTTGTAAACAATTCAAATATTCAAAAACAATGATAACAAAGCAAAAAATGTATATTAAAAGACATAAAAAGATTGGAAAAAGAATGTGCAACAGTCCAGTAAGAGAACACAAGATGTTGAAATGAAATAATATGTACTTAGATACAAAAATAAAATTGGCTTAGATGCAATAAAGTAGTAAGTTTTATTGTGAATGGATGTGGACAACTATAAAAAAAAAAGCCAATGGCCCTGGCTGGTTTGGCTCAGAGAGTCTTGGGTTCGGTTCCCACTAAGGGCGTGTACCTCGGTTGCAGTTTGTCCTCAGCCCCGGTTGGGGTCGTGTGGGTGGCAGCCACTCGATGTGTCTCTCTCACATTGATGTTTCTGTCTCTCTTCCTCCCTCTCTCCCGCTCTGTCTAAAGATAAAAATGTCCTTGGGTGAGGATAAAATAAATAAAAAATAAATAAAAAATACAATAAAAGGCCAATGAACGAATTTCATTGAGGGGAGGGTAGGAAGGATGTGAAAAGGGAGGAGAGTACTATACTTATCCAACTGGGTCCAAAAACCTGAGGCAAGGAAGAATTCTGCTCCCCATAGGGGAAGGATTAAAGAAAATAAAAAGGTTTGAGAAATATGAAGAACTTAAAGTATCTAAAATGTTCTTTGTCACTTCATTAAAGGTTTCCATTTAATTGAAATTAGATGTTTAAAACAAAAAGAAAGAAAAAGAAGATTATGCACAAAGCTCTGGAATCATAAAGACCTACTCTTAGGAATACCAAATGGTTTTACCTAAAAGCTAGACATCATAATCTGCAAAATACAATTATAGTGAAAAAATAATCTTCTTTTTTTTTAACCCTAAATACGTTGGTGTTGAAAAAGATTTACAGAGATAGTATATTACCAATATCCACAGAAATGAAGTCAGATCCTTGCTTTTCAGTCACACTGTAAACTGAATGTTAAACATTACATTCATCTTGATAGACACTTGAAAAGTCTCTCTGTTATAGACAAGCCTTTCCTTGGTCCTCAGTCAGAGTGTGCTGGCATTTTACATTATTGATCCTCCCCACTTTGAAACATCTGTGATGCTGAGCTATCCTGATTCTTCTAACTCTGAGTTAGGCTCCAAACTCCCAGCTGTCAACCCCCAAGAACTCATTCACTCATAGTTTCACTTCCACATAGATGATTCCCAAATCTTCACTGTCATTCCAGATCTCTCACCCAAACTCCAATCAGACATTTCCAGAAATGTCCACTTAGAAACAGGCTTGAACTCAATTCAAAGGCCAAATA
This sequence comes from Molossus molossus, assembly GCF_014108415.1. Taxonomy (NCBI): domain Eukaryota; kingdom Metazoa; phylum Chordata; class Mammalia; order Chiroptera; family Molossidae; genus Molossus; species Molossus molossus. Next base: position 113,344,933 of record NW_023425355.1, on the reverse strand, counting down.
CCAATCCATACCATGGAATACTGGGCAGCAGTTTAAAAGGAGATAGAGTTAGACAGATAAATAGATGGATATAGAAAGGTCATTAAATACACTATTTTTCATTCAAAAATGAATATGTAGTATAGTGTACAAATATGATTCCATTCTGTTTTTTAAATAAAAACCTTAGAAAGGTATACAAAAACTGGACAATGGTTACCTCTGGAGAATAGGGCTATAGATGGTGGGAGAATGGAATATTTATAATTTATTTCATAAAAACTAGTTAATTGACAAAGAGAAAGTAACAGAAAAAAAGTCAAATAGCTTTAGAACTGAATCCTTGATATAAAAAATCAAAGAGAGACTCTTACTCTACTGACTTGGGGTCTATGACCAATCATGCTACAGCACCATAATGGCCATCAGGTAATTACATTTTATGCAGTTGAAAGAAGGGACACCAAGAGACTGGGTAGCCCGAGGAGGAACAGAGGGCAGGTATAGCACCTTGAACCCTGTAGTATAAATCCAAAACCACAGGTGGTAGTTTTACAGTTTGCAACGCCAGTTGCAATTAAAAAATAAAACCCAAGTGTGACAGCTTCACACCCCATCAGTTTGTGTGCTGGGGTCAGGTACCTGCTCTGCAGCAGTAATTCAGCCACTTGATTATTTAGGTGTGCAGTGCTGGCCGACAGCTGAGATGCTTACAACTCAGCAGCTGTGGTTTAGGACATGGTTTTCAGAGTCATAGAGAACAATTTCACTATTTTTATAACAGAATACAGAAATAACTACCCTGTGGAAACCACCCTACCCCATTCCCAACAAACACCTATCTCTGAAACCTCATTACTTCTGGTTTGGCAAGTTAGGGGTCATTAATTAACTAGTCTGTCCACTGGGGCAGGGAAATTGGAAGGACAAACTTGGATTATCAAAGGGGTTGAGAAAGCTCCAAAACAAGTTATATTTTGGATGAAGGGCCAGTATGCTATATTTCCATTGCTAAACAATGCATAGACTTACTAGTTTGGTGGCAAATGCTGACATTTCTTTAAAGAGAAATACCAAAAGAAAAATGAAATTGACGAAACAATGAATAGTAGTCTGGAACCTCTACTGAAGAGGTAAAAAATTTAACTAGAAAATCAAAGAATTAAAATTTGCAGAAAATAAACTCTGAAGACACATGCCTTACTTTAAGGAAAGTCAATGCAGCATTAAATAGATGGATTAAAAAAAACATTTTTATTGGTTTTTAGACAGAAAGAAGGGAGAGGGAGAGAGAAAGGGAAACAATGTCAGAGTAGAACAGCTGCCTCCTGCACGTGTGCCCCCCCCCCCCCCCCCCGGGGATTGAGTCTGTAACCTTTTGGTGCACAGGATGATGCCCAACCAACAGAACCACACTGGCCAGGGTAAAATAAGTGAATTTTAGAACCAGTTGTAATTCCATGTGATCTTTGGCAAGTTACTCACACATCTCTGAATCTCAGATTTTTTTTCTATAAAATGAGTACAAGTAGAGGAGATAATACATGCAAAACACCTAATATGAGAAGGCATACATGTCAATTCCCCTTGTGAAGTAGGCATTAAGTTACACAGATATTTTTCTTTTAAACAAGCTCATGTCAAAATTCCTTTATTTATGTACTTAAAAAATTTTTTTTCCTTTATTGATTTCAGAGAGAGAGGAAGTGAGAGGGAGAGAGAGATAGAAACACTGATGAAGCCCTGGCCGGTTTGGCTCAGCGGTTAGAGCATCGGCCTGTGGTCCAGAGAGACCGGGGTTCAGTTCCGGTTAAGGGCATGTACCTCGGTTGCAGTTTGTCCTCGGTCCTGGTTGGGTCGTGCGGGTGACAACCACTCGATGTGTCTCTTTCACATGGATGTTTCTCTCTCTCTCTCCCTCCCACTCTATCTGAACAAAATATGGAAAAATGTCCTCGGGTGAGGATTAAAAGAAAAAGAAAAAGAAACACTGATGAGAGAGAACATCGATTGGCTGCCTCCTGCATGACCCCCACTGGGGATCAGGCCCACAACCCCGCATGTGTCCTGGCTGGGTATTGAACCAGCAACCTCTTGGTGCATGGGTCGATGCTCAACCACTGAGCCACACCGGCCGGACTCAAAGTTCCTTTAAACAGTGTTTCTGCCGCATTTAAAATGTGAAAATATTTACGAAAAAGCACTAATTCAAGAACAATTTCAAAAAGTAAGGTATACCTGCTTCTTTTTTTTTAAATCCTCACCTGAGGACATTTTTGCATTTATCTTAAGATAGAGCAGGAGGGAGAGAGGGAGGAAGAGAAAGAGAGAGAAACATCTTTGTGACAGAGACCATCAACTGGTTGCCACCCACACAATCCGGGGGCCGGGGCAGGACACACTACAACCCAGGCATGTGCCCTTAGGGGGAACCAAACCCGGGTCTCTGTGGTCCGTGGGCCGAAGCTCTAACCGCTGAGCCAAACCAGCCAGGGCTATACTTGCTTGTTTAATTTCTTGAGTAGAGCTACAACTAGAAATGGCAAACTAATTTTCAATTTAAAGAAAACATTCAGGAACACAATTTAAGGAACATGAGAGATAATTTGCCAGATGAAACTGTTGCAGATACAAGGAAAAAATGGAGGGGAGTGAACTGCACATGTCAAGGATGAAGACGCATGTCACAGTCATGCAAGGTAAGGGAGTCACAGGAAGTATTTATGAAGACAATGTGCAAACCACACTTCCAGAAACTCCAAGTCCTAAGTTAGTCTGCAAAAATCAGACATGACAAAACTCAGAGAAGGTTGTGCAAATTCAGAAAAACAACTGAGTAGCTCAGTTCCATCCAAAATGCTCCCAGAATCAAACTCCATTACCAGGATCAACACTGCTTACCTACTCCTGATAAGGCCTGGGTGTGTAGGAATTCACACCCTATGTTTAATAGGTTTTACTCTGTAGAACTTCTGTTTAACCCCCACAGCTTGGATCTTTCTGGGCCACCAGCAGGTTAGTTGGTGATTATGTTTCTTTTACCTTGTTACGTGATTGTCACTTGTCTTCTCATTTCTGGACAATTCCTAGTTCCTTCAGGCTCACAATTGACCTTTTCCTAACATTAAAATCTAGTATACTGCCCGGCCGGTGTGGCACAGTGGATTGAGCACTGTCCCATGGACTAAGAGGTCCTGGTTTGATTCTGGGTCAGAGCACATGTTGGGGTTTTGGGCTTGATCAATGTTTGTCCCTCTCTCTTTTCCTCTCTCTCTCTAAAAAAAAAATCAATGAAAACATTAAAAAACCTAGTTTAATTATAATGTTTAAATAAAATTTCCAGAAAAGATGTTCCAACATAATGTAATATCCTCCCCTGGTACTATAAAATTTGGTACTAGAAAACCAAATCAGTGGGCCAACTAATATATACGAAAGCCTTAGTAATTAGTACAAATAGTAAAGCTGAATTTTTCTCTATGTTAAATTACATATTTACATATTATCAATCCAGTATTTACACAGCGGTTGCATTTAACTCAATTCTCTGGTAAATAGCATTATTGGAACCATAAGTATGGGCTTTAAAGTATATAAGCAACTTAACCATACTCTTAAGTGAGTGTATGTGCAAACACAATCCATACTAAACAGATACATTTATTAATATTGAATTGAGTCATTCTAGTGTGTAGCCATCATCAACTGTTATTGAAGCAATTCTTGTTCTGTGCTGTTCCAAACATCAGATAATCACCATGCTATCATTAGATGAGTGTCATGAATCAATGTGAATCTTAAAAGACCCGAGGAATTAAAGTCAAACATAGGCTAAAACAAAATTCTTAACATAACAAGGCTCAAAAACACAGAGTAGAGAAAATAAAACTCATGTTTTGTTCTTTTGGCTTCAACACCTCCTCCAAAAACGTTCATTCCACCTTTTAAAAACTGTAAGCCTCTGAAAAGCCCATCCTGAAATATTTCATACACAAACCAATGACTCTCAGTTGTAGCTGCACATTGGAATCATTTAGAGAACTTTTAAAAAATTATTAATGACCAGGACCCATTCCCAGAGATTCTGATTTCATTGCTCTGACATAGGGACATGGCCATTGATCTTTCTAAAAAGTTCCCCTGGTAATTCCAATATGCAGCCAGGTGGAGAACCACTACTTTAAACTAATACAGCCTTTTCTGACAATAATCACTCTGAGGTTGATAAATAGGCTTTTTGCCTTTTAATGAGATTTTATTAAAACTACTAAATTCATTCCATAGCTAATAAATTAATGACTGTTACATTCCAGGCACTGTTTTAAGTAACGGAGAAAGATGTGCAAGATATGTCCCCTGCCCTCAAGAAGCTCCCTATTAGCTAGGTAGAGAGACCCATAAATAAGTAACTGTAATTAAATATGATAAGCAGTCTTGAGGTGTAAGCAAATACAGCATGCTTCACAAATACAGCATGCCTTACATGTCATCCTTGAGTCAGGGTCACGGTGCAGCATTCCAATTTTAGTATGTGTCCTACCAAAGCAGGAAAGTAAGAAGTAACAAGTTACTGAATACCCAGGCAAATATTCAGTTTACACAAGATGAAACAGTGTGCATTTTGCTATTCTCTTTCACAGAAACTGCTGTACTATGAAGGGAGTCATTTCTATGTTTTAATTCGGATGAATCATTTTACAATTTCCTGATCTGTTTTTCCTGATTTTGTAAAAATATTATGTAATTAATATGTAAAAATATTACTGATTTTACACTTACCAATAAAACTATAAACTGCAAAAGATACAGTAAATGGCCATGAAAAGAATTAGCCTATTACCTATATTTGCATAATACCTTTCCTTTTCAGTGATTGCTACATTTGCTAAGACCAAGTTTTGGGACTATGATAAGGTCCCATCTTGGAGATTTCAGTTGCTTTGAAGGGTGTTAGACAGGAAATGTTATGGAAACAATAGGCATTCAAAGGAGCTTTTGTAAGACTTTCAAAAATAAGAAACATGGGGAAAGAGTTTAAAATTTAAAAAAGAGATAGCATATTTTCAATATTTATAAGGAATCAGGCACATGATTCCTTTGAAGACAGTGGATGAGAGTGGTGAGGTAGGGGAGTGAGTGGGTGGTCAGCTAATCTTGAAAAGTGAAATCTATTTTAAAGTACCCTGGTGAAAATTCATACCTATTAAGACCTAGGGGTCAAAACCAACTTGTGATACTAATTTGGCATAAAAGAAAATCATAATTCCAGAGAGCTTGGATAGAAATCAACAAAAAGCTTTTCAGTACAAATGAACATCTTCAGACCTTTCTGTTTAAATCTAAAGTTGAATAAATTCTAAGATAAAATATATGCTGGCAAGGTCCCTGCAAGAAAATCTCAAGTGAATTTCAATTTCCAGATCAATATATGCTGAGACATTTATGGCAAAAATCTTCACAGTACAAGGAACACTATCATTACATTCTTTACCAAGAAGGCTACTGTGAATTCATTATTTCATGGAATGACATCAATAGTACTGACGAAGTCAGATTTTGTAGGATCTGAATGAGATTTCACATTCAAATAGTTAAGGTAGCCACAGAGTACCTATAACTTCAAAATTAGCTTGCTTTCCTTCCTCCTTTATGCAGCTCTGAAGCAACACAAGAGATGAATTTAGTCCTATCAGAAGTGTTTCCTGAAAATAGTCTATCAATTGTAAGTCAGCAGAATATTGATTGTGCTAATGTGATGCTGATCACTTCTTTTCACTATCCAAAGAGTGATATCACCACTCTTCCAGACCTTAAGGAATCAGAACTAGTAACTAACATTGATTCAATGATGGCTATATTCTGTCATTACAATATAATTAACATTTTAATCTCACAGTTTCCAATTATGACTCGGTTGGCTCATTTAAATAAAGTATAACTAAGACATAACAAACATCATTCACTCACACACATATACAATCATTTTGGGGTTTTGGGGAAACACCTAATTCACCTTTACTAGGTGTTAAGAATGAAGAAACCAAAGGGATTTCTTTTTACATATTTGCCTCTCTAAAATTGTGCTATTCACACAGGGCTATTGGGCACTTTAAATGTGGCTAGTCCAACAGAGAAACTGAATTTTGAATTTTATTTAGTTTCAATTTATTTTAAATTTAAATTTAGAAAGAGATATGTGATTCCATTATTGGAAAACTTTTACCTACGCTGGAACAACTTGGGTACGTGAATCTACTTTTGCAAATGCAAATTTTATGAAACCTAAAAACAGATCAAGTATTTCCTCTGAAAATGTAGCTTAGTGTCAGAATTGAGATGTGTTAGTGTAAAATACATATTGGATTTCAAAGACAGTATGAAAGAAAGGCTGTAAAATATCTCATTAATAATTTCTATACTGATTACATGTTGAAATGATTAAGTGTGGATCTATGGGGTTAAAGAAAATATTTTATTAAAATTAATTGCACTTATTTCTTTTTAATCTTTTAAATGTGGCTACTGGAAAATGTACACATGTAAATTTACATATGTAAAATTACATATATGGCTTGAATTCTTTATCTTTTGGACAGTGCTGCTCTAGAGCAATTCCACAATCACTTCAGCAGGGGCATATTTGGAGCTTCTAGTAGACAGGCTGGTCATGTAACAAACAATAGGGGCAAGGAGTAACATGTCGTCTTATCAATTGAGTCTGAGGAAAGTATGTAGCAAGCTCTACCCACAATCATTATGTGAGGAAACACTGTAATACCTTCACATGGAAGGAAAAAAAAATGAGTTATCAGCACTTAAACAAATGGAAATCCAGCACTGCAGACAACTTAAAAGAAAAAGAGCCAACTGCTCTAAGGTCTTGGTTTCATTTCCCAACTGCAGACCTTAAAATAGACAATAAAGCACCACTTCCAAAAAGAGGTAAAATATTTCAATGGTAGCTATCTAGCAATCAATAAATAAGCTAAAATTGCTCTTAAATCTTATCTCCTCAACTTCCAAAGCCACAGAATACACACTGAACTAGGAAATAACTTCAGATCGCCAGCATTTCCCTCACAAGCAGATTAGCAGGATTGTGCACTTGGAATACTGTTTGACAAGAATGAAAAGGAAACTATTCAAAACAGATTTAAGGAATGGACAATTAGATGAGGAACTGCAGATTTAATTCTCAATCAGCACTGTGATTAATCTGATTCCCTGTTTTTCCCTAGTGTAATTATACAACACAGATGAAAGGATGAGCATTTGGACTGTCAATTCTATATTCTAGACTAGCTCCGTGACTCAAAGCAGACGGCTCCACCACGCTAACCACCATCCCAACAAGAGTGGAGGGAAGCCTCGAACACTGATTTAACAGTCATTGCATAACGAGGCATTAAAAATTCCGATCCCCCCAACTCTTTCCACGTTTGTCTACACCAGGTGAGGAATTTGCTGAAACTGAATGCATCCCGTCTTGAATGACCCCCTCCAATCCGGGCATGGGGTGAACACAAAGGCATCTATCTAATATCCTGTACAATAGACACACACCCCACAATTAAAAACCCTGGACGTTCTTTCTCTTTCCCTCCACCCAAGCAAAAGAAATGCAAGCTGCTCTTTTCGTTAATGGTCTACGGTACACGCAAGGTAACAATAACCCCAACTGTTCCCAGGAAGCAAGTATAAAATCGGTACGGCCACACGTCCCTTTGCAACCGTCAGATAAAATGCAGACAGCAGATTTCAACCGGCTCCACGCCTCGCGGGGTGGCGGTCCTCAGCTCGTTGGCCTCCACCGATCGCTGGGAATCCCCCAGACCCCAGCCAGGCAACAGATCCAGGTACACGTCTATAAATACCCTGGGGTGAGGACTACAAGGGCGGGGGAGGGGATGGAGAGCAGGGGTCAGGCTCCGAGCGGGTACGGGTGCGGCAGAACCCGGGCATCACTGAAATGCATTTTCCCACACCCCGTTCCCTCGCATGGAGACTCACTTGCCGATCACCTCGCACAGCTCGTACACATCTTCGAACAGCACGTCGTCGTCGGCCATGGTCCGGAGGGGACAGCGGCCGCAGCGTGGAGGGCTCCGAAAACTGGGGTGGGGGCGCCAAAGAGCTCAGTGCCCGGCCCCTGGCTCGCCTCCTCCCCTCAGGACCCACGAGCCCTCGATGCTGAGGACGCTCGAGTGGGGCTGCGAGGCCCGAAGACTGCGGCGCCTTCCTCTGCGGGCGACCACCCCGGCGCGGGCGGCGGGGCCGGGGCGCGGGAGTGAGGGCGGCCCGGGCCCGGCGCCGCCCGCCCGCCCGCCCGCTGCCTCTCGCGCTGCTCGGGCCGCGCTGCCCGGCGTGTGGATCCTCAGGGACCGCGCGGCGCCCCGCTCTCGGCTGGTCAGCCCCCCGCGGGCCGCGAGGTCGCGACCGCTCCCTCTGCCGAGGCTGGCTCTGGCGTGGCGCGGGGCAGCTCTGGCTACAGGGGGGGCCGCGGCAGGACCATGGAGGGAGGATTGCCGCTGAGGGAGGTGGCGGCGGCAGATCCGCGCTGGGGACCAGGAGGCGGCGGCAGAGACGTTCCCTCCTCCTCCTCCTCCCGCTGCCGCCGCCCGCCTGGGAGTGGGAGGGGGCTTCGCGGGACTGGCTCTCCGCGCAGGCGGGAGCCGCGGCCGCCGTCTTCAGCTCCTCCTCCTCCTCTGCCTGAGCCCGGGACTAGCTCTTGAGCCTCGCGCATCCGCCTCGCGCACACACGCCCTCCTCCCGCTATAGCCGCGCGGCCTCCAGACCCTCAGGCACCGCCCACTCCAGCCCGTCGGGAGGCGGTGGCCCAGGGAAAGGGAATGGGGCTGAGTGGCGCATGCGCGCGCAGCCGGACACGTCACGGCGAACGGGCGGGCGCCCGGGATCTTGAAGGGGTGGGGAGTTGGCCCGCGGGGTGTTCGGGCGGCAGCTGCTTAGGTGGGGGTTGGTTGGGGTCCTCACCTCCGCGACCAAGCCGCGGAAGGAACCGGGGGACAAAAGGTCCACGACTGGACGCACGATTTTGGCTATCTGCAGCGAGAGGCCCGGAACCCCAAACGCTCCCCCCCATACACACCCTTCTTTTGTAACCGCAGGAAGCTTTTCCCAGTTTTTGCTGGGAAAGAGTCCTGATGAATGGGAAAGCTAGAAGAAAGGTGGGGAGGTTGTCACTCCAGACCGTGCTAGGCGGCGGATGCCTTTAGTGCCACTGTCATTCTTTAATGACAACTAGGGCTGGGGAAAGGTGTTCGTCCACCTACAAGTAAAGACCAAACAAAAACTGTCCAGGAAGGTGTGCAACAACAAATGGCAATTTATACAGACAGCTCCGCCCGCATTCTACTCAAACTCAACAAATATCTATCCAGCACCTGCCCCGCTGCTACAGACAGCCTAGAGAGACGTCAGGAAGGCAGGGACGTAGACTTTAAGCCCCTTTGTATATTGCCCCCATCCCCCAGGTCCTACTCTGCTCGCTACTCCCAATAACTGTTAGACAATTCAGGATAAAAATACTAGAGGGAGTGTGCACAGTATCAGCCTGGGAGTGAGGTTCTGGGTGTTGCCGCTATGCTAGGTTGTATTCAATATGAAAATTTTTGTTCGACTGAGCATGTGCGGAATGAGCCAACGCCATCAGACAGGTATATGCCTCAGTTGAGGACCAATAAAAAAAAGTCTTTGTTCCTTTGCACATCAGAAGTGCCCAATTAGTTCATAAGTCAGCTTCTAGAAATCATTTGGTAAAATTCTCAGTGTGGTAATTTAAAAAGAAAGAAAGAAAGAAAAAAGATAGTATTTACCAAAGTGTATGGGGTGGGTAGAGATCCACCGCCTATTTTCTATTCAGAAACATTTTGTGCAAACCCTTGACCACTCCCTCAAGAAGCCCAGAGATTTGCCAGTGTTAAGGACTTGAGTACCAAACCCTTTAGAAATGCAAATCAGAGGGAAAATATAATTTTATGAGAAGGTTTTCTTCCTTTCCCAAGGAACTTGTGCATTCTTTAGAGAAGGGAGCTTTAGAGCCTGAGAAACATCGCCTCCATTGAGGGTCCCACAGTTCCAAGTCACTCACCCCAAGTGGGTATGTCCACCTGGTACCTAATGAATAGGGCATCATTCCATTCTGCCCTGAAGTGCACAGTGACCCTCACAAATCACCTAGTCAGCTTCACTTCCTCTCCCCAGCCCCATTCTGAGTTATGCCAAGGCTTGTTGACTTCATTTTGGAGTTATTTTCCACAGAGGCCTATGTTCAGAGGTAGATAAGGATAATTATAAAAATAAAAAGTGGAGTTGAATAAAAAGAATCACTGCAAAGATAGGTTTGCACTCTGCTCATGGAATCACCACCTGTTTAGATATGGAAAGAGCCTTAGAGGTCAGCCAGTCCAGCTCATCATTTACAGATGAGCCACTCTGCCCCAAGAGCCACTCTGCCCCTCCACCATGAGGTGGCAGCTCTGGATTTGAGGTGGGATTGTAACCATCTCACCTGGAGAGATGGGTCCTGATTAATTAAACTAATAAATACAGCCTCCTTGCCACAATAAATGGCCTAGCTCGATCAGCTCTTGGCAGTCCCTGGTCAATGGCCTTGATTGATTCCAGGTCTTTCAATCATCACAAAGCTCAGGATTTTCCCTTCCTTGAATGGAAAATACTCTTTCTCCCCACCCCCTCAACCCCCCAGCACCACACTGACCTTGAATAAAGAGGCATGTAACCTCAATTGCTGCCATTAGACATCTTGCAGTCATGAGGGTAGTCAGACCTAAGATGAAGGTGGAACTGAAAGGCAGCAGGGTGGAGATTTCTTCAATGACATTATCAATCTCTTGTTTAGCCAACTTTTGACACTTTCCTGTCATATAAAGAAATTAATTTCCTTATTGTTTAAGCCATTTTGAGTTGAGTTTTCTGTTACTTTCAAAGAATGCATCCTACAAATGGTACAGCAGATGAGAAAATGAAGTCAGAGACAACTATATGTTCATAATCACATATTTAGCCGAACATCTAATCTGAACCTAGACCTCCCAGCTCCCAGTATGGTATTTAGTCATAGAGAAGTTATTTGCAATACACATTCCTCAGAACTTGTACCATGCATTGTGGTTAGAGGTGGCCCCTCTGTGCTTCTGCAATTAAAATGACCAAACCTTTTAAATGAAGATAATTCTTCTCTGGGTTTCTTCCAAAACAAACAAACAAACAAACAAACAATACTTTTCCAACAAATAAGCATAACTATAAATGATCAAGTGTCAATAATTTAGTTCTGTTTTAGTTTCCACAAAGAAAATGTTAAAGTAACTAGGTGCATCAGTTAGATTGTGCTCAGATGTTAATAACTAAATACTCAGTAACAGTGGTTTAAGAAAATGAAGGGTTTATCTATTGTATAGAGCAAGAAGTCTGGAGGTGGATGGTTACTAACATTGGATCAGCTACTCAACAGTGTCATCAATGATCTCTCTCTCTCTCTCTCCTTTCTTCTCTGACATACTTAATACTAGCTTCTCATTTTTAGGCTTGTTGCTTCATCATCACAAGATGGCTGTCACAATTTCCAACATCAAACTGCATTCAAAGGAAACAGGACAGCATCAAGAACAGGCAAGGCTGTGCCCTAGCCGGTGCACCTAGCTGTGGCTCAGCAGCGCACCGAAGGGTCTCAGGTTCAATTCCCAGGCAAGGGCAATCTGCAACCCAGGTTGCAGATTCGATCCCTGGTGCCCATAGCCATGTGTGGAAGGCAACCAACTGATGTGTCTCTCTCACATAGTTGTTTCTCTCTCCCCCTTCCTTACCTTCTACTCTCTCTCAAAATCAATGGAAAAAATTTTCCTTGGGTGAGGATTAAGAGCAAAAAAAATTTTTTTAAAGAATAGGCAAGGCCCTGGCCAGTCTGGCTCAGCAGTTGGAGCATTGACCCATGGACCAATGAGTCTCGGCTTCGAGTCCTCTCAAGGTCATGTACCTCGATTGCAGTTTGTCCCTGGCCCTGGTCAGGGTCATACAGGAGGCCGCCAGTCGATGTGTCTCTCTCACATCGATGTTTCTCTCTCTGTCCCTCTCTCTGTCTCCCTCCTACTCTATCTGAAGATAAATGGAGGAATATCCTCGGGTGAGGATTAAAAAAATTTTTTTTAAAGAATAGGCAAGGCTGTTTTGCTTCCTCTCCCATCTCTTATTAGGGCAAGAAAATATCCTTTCCCATTTCACTGCCAGAACAAGTCACATGGCTACCCTCTCCTGCAAGGGAAGCTGGAAATGTGGGTAACTGACTTTTCCCGACTCCTCTTTGAAGGTGGGCAAGAGAGAAGCAGGTAGAGAATGTGCTTTGGCAGCCAATCAGCACTATTTCCAATACTAGGAGAATTATCAATGAAATAATAATTCTATATCTTTATCATAATGTAAATATAACTTGAGTATATAATTGATAAGTCTTTAAAAAATTCAGAGCAATCTATAAAACCCCACAAGGATTGGGTTGATGCTAAACAAATTTGATTCTCAGATGTCAGTGAAAATCTTCAGGGACTATGAGGTATTGGACTTCCTCACAATTACATTAGACATTCTCAGGTTGTTGGTCTCTCACTTAATTTCAAAATGACACAGGTATAAAAGAGGACAACACACTCTAGAGAAATATTAGCATGAGTACAACACAGAGGTTATTGTGGAGGGTTAATTTAGGCAATTCAGAGTTGAGCCTCACGCTGAAGCTATGATTGTTTAAGCATATACACTATCGCTGAATTACTGAATAAAATTAAAAATGACACTATCTTAAACTAGAACAAAGTTATGGCTTGTTGGTATAAACAGGATTCTCTAAGCTCAAATGAAACACACCATTAATTTCTCCAGAAAAAGTTACATATAATAGATTTATACTCCAATATCATGTTGCAAATCACTCATTTTATATTCATTCAATGAATGTCTATGGTAGCCACAGAGACTGCAGCTACAAATATGGCAGGCATGGTCTCTACTCTTTCCAAAATTAAAAAAAACCACATACACACTTTTATTTAATTTATTGGGATGACATTGATTAATAAAATTATGTAGTTTTCAAGTATACAATTCTTTATACTGCATTGTGTGTTCACCACCCAAAGTCAGATCTCCTGGCACATTATATTTGACCCCCTTTACCCTTTCCTACCTCTCCCCATTCTCATTTTCCTCTGGTAAACCACCATACTGTTGTCTGTGTCTATGAGTTTTATTTATTTATTTATTTATTTTATTCATTTATTTTTCCCTCAACAGAGGACATTTTTGCATTTAGCTTCAGATAGAGCGGGAGGGAGAAGGGGGGAAGAGAGAGAGAGAAACATCGATGTGAGAGAGACACATCGAGTGGTTGCCACCCATACGACCCCAACCGGGGCTGGGGACAAACTGCAACCGAGATAGGTACCTTTAACAGGAACCAAATCTGGTCCTCAGGCCTACGCTCTAACCACTGAGCAAAACTGGCCAGGGCTGTGTCTATGAGTTTTTAAAAGCAAAACACTAAATAAAAAAAAAAATAATAATAAAATAAAAACAAAAATAAATGAATGGGACTGTATCAAACTAAATAGCTTATGCACAGAAAAAAAAAATCAACAACAGAAAAAAAGGTAACCAATCGTTTTAAAGAGTTCGCCCATTGAAAGACCTGATTTCAGTGGCACAAGTCTTATGTGTAGACTAAGATCCCCAAAGCCCTGTCATGAACCGAATCCTATTTTAAGTAACTCTCCCCTTTGCACTTGGTTCACACTGTTCTCTCCCTTAGTTACTTTTAAAATGCAGATACACCTGTACTAAATATGAAATCTCTTAAATGGTTTGAGCTGACACTGTAGGTGCTCTACTCAAATCCCTCTCAATCTCTTTTACCTTTTCTGTGTGCCCCTCCCCCAGCTTCAGCATGCTTTTGCTTCCAAAGTCCATGCTTCAGAGTACTTCCCACAAGTTACAAACTTCCCACATAGAAGTGCTTGGGAATTTAGGTCTCCCTGATGTGGCTTTTAGTGCAGGAATGTGGGACAACATTCCCTTCCCCAGGAGAGAGGGGTCAACTCTGAGGGGTTCCTAAGAGCCTAAGCTCCCTTGTGGGATCAGGCTGCAGCTACCCTCCTCAGGACTTTGCCTGGTTCCCTCCCCTTCCATTTCCTACTTCTCTCATTCACCAACAGGTTTCTCCGGGGAGTACTTCCTTAATAAATCATTTGCTTATTAATCCCCTTATCAGGATCTGAATGTAACCTAAGACAGCTGTGTTTCTCAAAGTGCCAACTGTATCCATATCACTTGAGGGTGTATGAAGAATGTTAAAACTGTTGATTCCTGGGCCCTACTCAAGACTTACTGAATCTGAATTTTCTGGAGCATGTTGCAGGGATCTATATTTTTATAAGCTTCCTAAGTGAGTCTTGTACACCTAAAAATGAAGCCCCACTTCCTTAACACTGGCCACTGAATAACCTCAATGAAAAAAAGGAGCCAGGGCTGACTTCATCACTAGGGTGGAGAAACCATAACAAATGCAAAAAATAAAATAAAATAAACACTTCGGAGAACAGAACAGAAGAGAATCTGAATACAAATATGTTTCCTCTGTAAACTTCTGTCTAAAGATTCATTACCTTTCTTCCTTTAATATCAATGAATAAATCACTGGAAACTTTTGTCTGACAAAAACAAGATTGCCTTTGGACACAGCTCAGTGCCTGTATACAGTGAACATGTAACTCAAAAGTTAATCAAAAGATATCCATTCATTGAGCAACTTAAGATCACAAGTACTCATTGGCCTCCTAGAGACTCAACACTGTACTGTGTGCTAATGGGGACTTCAATAGTCTGGATTCTTTTGGTTGCAAATGACAGAAAACTCAAACCAGCTTAAACAATAGAGAACATTTGACTCACATAACTGAAAAGCCGTACTCAAATGATGCCACTGAAGATTCACTTTCTCCAGCTTTCTGTGGTACTGGCTTCATCCTTAGGTTCCACAAGATGGCCCTTTGAACTACATTCTCTCCCCCTTGAAGTAGCAAAACAACTGCCACTGTTCAGACTTCACCTTCTTGTATATCAACATTCAGGAAACGAGGAGTCTCATCCAGTAGGCCTTGCACATGTTCTAGGATTCACTCACTCTCTCTCATTGGCCTTGTATTAAGGCACATGACCATCCAAGAACCAATTACTGTAGTCAGGGTGAGAGAGTCACTGAATAATTTAACCAATTAGGCCCCACCCTCAAGCAGGGTATGAGAGTCAGTCTCCTGACTGAGAATGGAGGGGTAGGAAAAGGCCTCAAAGAAAATCAGGACACTTTAGGCAGGAGAAGAGCCAAATGAATGCTGGGAAGGGTCCCTGTTCCCCTGGTCACCCAAATATTGGCACTCGTTTTTTCTTTGCACTCTACTTTCTCCATGTCCAGCTAGTCATTAGATCTTGTCGATTTTTCTTTCCAAATTTCTTTTAGATTTTCCCTTTCGTTCCTACTTCTTCAGTCTCCATCACAAGCCACTCCCCCATCAACCCATACTTATATATTGCCTCATTTTATTCATTGGGCTCCTGCCTCTAACTGTTTTTACCATACTGCTCACCATGGAGAGGCTCAATTCAGGTCCATGAAAGGGAATTCTCAGCATCTGGAACAGTGCCTGGTGTGTAGTAGTTTTTCAAAAAGCCATTGATTGAATGGTGAATGAATGAATAAATGAATAAATGGCTTCATAGCCCTTATCACTTCCTGGAATTCTCTTTTATTTGTTTTAGTTATAGCCTTTCTCCTTCAACCCTTGAACCTAGAAAGTGTCTGGAACATAGTAAGTACTCTATATATGTTTGTAAAATTAATAAATAACTATATGTTTCTTGAATTGGATTAGAGAAGCAGTCATAATTAAAAAGAAATCAAAGAGCCAACAGAAACAGTTAAAGTGGTTGGATTCTTGGGAAGAAACTGCATTACAGAAGAAATACAATTTTCACAGAGGACAGGAGAGAATAGTATTAGAGCTGAAGAAGTATCAGAGAAAGCAGGGACAGAAAAAAAAAGGGCATTGGATTTATTTCTACGAATTGAAAGTTGTTCTACTAGCTATCTTTTGTGTAGAAAAAAGCAAATTAAAATCTCACACAGCATTTGGAATTTTCCCTTCTGTCTTAGCTATGAGAGATTTTGAAGGAACAGTGAGATATTAAATTATTACCTCCTCCTTAATTTCCTTTTCTGTATTTCCTGGTGCTTTCTTTCCAGGCTGTCACTAAACTGTCATACTACATGGTAAAAATGCACAATCAGCTGCAATGTGTCCAATGGGTGACTTATATTGAGCCCAACTCAGGCTTAGTTGCAAAGAGTCATGTGAGTCACCCAGACCTCAAGAGAAAGGAGTATAATTTACTATGTTAAATGCACTGTGGAAAAGGTCAAGTGATTAATGAGTCACCAATATGAAATACTAGCCTATCAACACTGGTAGAATTAATCGTTTACCTTCCTTAGGGCATGGATGGAGCAGATGAGGTCTTTTCCGGCAGTTGAGCCTGCAAAACTCTTAGAGCTATTTCATTCTTACCACACATTCTCAGCAATGATACCTTTTATTTTATTTTATTTATTCATTTTTAGTTGAGAAACTCAGCTTTGTATAACACCCACAAGCATTACACTTCAGTGGATATTCACACAAAAAATGAGGGGGAGGCAGGCCACCCGAGCATGGTACCAAAGACAGAAATAAAGAAAATAACTTGCATACTTAAAACTAAAAACCACTGGACACCAGAAAAGGCCACGTAAACAAAATTTTCAAGAAACTTATAAATTTTGAAAATGTTTGCAAATTAATATTTTCATAAAGATTTGATAGTCTTTTATATAAAGTTTTTAAACCTCAGCTGGAAGATATAGACACAATAATAAAAACATTATATAAAGTTCAAGAAAAAAATTTAAGAAAGGAGCCAGTAAACATGTAAACAGATGTCCTTCCTTAATAGTAATCAAGTAAATAAAAATTAAAGCAAATGATTTTATTTTTTAATTTTTAATTTTTTTAAATTAATTAATTTTTGTTACAGATGTTTTTCCTTTTTCCCCCATTGATACCACCCTACCTCTCCCTCCCCGCCCTGTCCCCAGCATTGTTGTCCATGTCCATTGTTCATGCATACATGCATATAAATTCTGTGGTTTATCTCTCCCCCATCACCCCCACTTCAGGGGATTGTCAGTCTGTATCCCACTTCCACGTCTCTGGGACTACCCGGTTCCTCAGACTGTTACATTCATTATATTCCACAAATAAGTCAGATCATGTGATATTTGGCTGCCTCTGCTTGGATTGTTTTGGCTAGGATAATACTTTCGAGGTCCCTCCATGTCGTCTCAAAGAATAAGAGATCTTTCTTTCTTACAGCTGCATAGTACTCCATTGTGTACATGTACCACGGCTTTTGTATCCATTTGTCTACTGATGGACACTTGGGCTGATTCCAGATCTTAGCTATAGTAAATAGTGCTGCCACAAACATGGGGGTACATATATTCTTTCTGATTGGTGTTTCAGACTTCTTAGGGTATATTCCCAGAAGTGGGATCACTGGGTCAAATGGAACTTCCATTTTTAATTTCTTGCGGTAACACCATAGTGTTTTCCATAGTAGCTGCACCAGTCTGCATTCCCACCAGCAGTGTACTAGAGTCCCCTTTTCTCCACAACCTCTTCAACACCTGTTGTTTGATGATTTATACATGGTGGCCATTCTGACAGGTGTGAGGTGATACCTCATTGTTGTTTTAATTTGCCTCTCCCTGATGATTAATGATGTTGAGCATTTCTTCATATGTCTCTTAGCCATTTGTATGTCCTGTTTGGAGAGGTGTCTATTTAGTTCCTCTGCCCATTTTTTAATTGGGTTCTTTGTCTTCATTTCGTTGAGCTGTATGAGCATTCTGTATATATTGGAAATTAACCCCTTATCTGATGTATCATTGGCAATTATGCTCTGCCATACAGTGGGTATACTTTCCGTTTTGATCTTTTGCTGTGCAGAAGCTTTTGAGTTTAATGTAGTCCCATGTGTTCATTTTCTCCTTTGTTTCTGTTGCCTTAGGTGATGTATCAGTGAAAATTCTGCTGTGTATGATGTCTGAAATTTTGTTGCCTACAGTTTCTTCCAGGATATTTATGGATTCATGAGTCATATTTAAGTCTTTTATCCATTTGGAGTTTATTCTTGTGTATGGTGTAAGTTGATGGGCTAGTTTCATATTTTTGCATGTAGCTGTCCAATTTTCCCAACACCATTTATTAAAGAGACTATCTTTATTCCACTGTATACTCTTGCCACCTTTGTCAAATATTAATTGAGCATATTGCCTTAGGTCCATTTCTGGGTTCTCTGTTCTGTTCCACTGGTCCATATGCCTCTTCTTGTGCCAGTACCAGGCTATTTTGATTACAGTGGCTTTGTAGTATAACCTGAAATCTGGTAATGTGATCCCTCCAAC
Source organism: Molossus molossus (assembly GCF_014108415.1). NCBI lineage: Eukaryota > Metazoa > Chordata > Mammalia > Chiroptera > Molossidae > Molossus > Molossus molossus. The sequence goes on along the minus strand of NW_023425355.1, from coordinate 113,326,368 downwards.
TTTGTTCTTCTTTTCAAGATTGCTGTGGCTATTCGAGGTCTTTCTTGGTTCCATATGAACTTTTGAAGTATGTGTTCTAGTTCTGTAAAGTATGCCATTGGTATTTTGATGGGGATTGCATTGAATCTATAGATTGCTTAGGGTAATATGGACATTTTAATGATGTCATTTCTTCCAATCCATGAACAAGGTATGTGCTTCCACTTTTTTATATTTTCCTGTATTTTTTTTTCAGTGAGCTGTAGTTTTCTGCGAATAGGTCCTTTATTTCTTTCGTTAAGTTTATTCCTAGATATCTTAATTTTTTTGCCATGATGATAAATGGGATTGTTTTTTTAGTTTCTCTTTCTGTGAGTTCATCATTGGTGTATAAGAATGCCATCGATTTCTTCATGTTAATTTTGTATCCTGCTACTCTGCCAAATTCATTTATTAAGTCTAGAAAATTTTTGATGGAGTCTTTGGGGTTTTCTACGTATAATATCATGTAATCTGCAAATAATGACAATTTCACTTCCTCCTTTCCCATTTGGATCCCTTTAATCTTTCCTTCCTGTTGATTGCTGTGGCTAAGACTTCCAGTACTATGTTAAATAAGAGTGGTGAAAGTGGGCATCCCTGTCTTGTTCCTGTTTTTAAGGAAAATGCTTTTAGTTTTTGCACATTGAGTATTATGATGGTTGTAGGTCTTTCATATATGGCCTTTATTATGCAGGGAGATGATACTTCTATTCCCAAATTGCTGAGCGTTTTAATCAGAAATGGGTGCTGGATTTAGTTGAATGCTTTTTCAGCGTCTATTGATATGATCATATGATTTTTATTTTTCATTTTGTTTATGTGGTTTATCACATTTATGTATTTGCGAATATTGTACCAGCCTTCCATCCTTGGGATGTATTCCACTTGGTCATGGTGAATAATCTTTTGATGTATTGCTGGATTCGATTTGCTAGTATTTTGTTCAGGATTTTGGCATCTATGTTCATCATGAATATTGCCTTGTAGTATTCTTTCTTTGTAATGTCTTTTTCTGGTTTTGGAATTAGAATTATGCTGGCCTCAAAAAACGAGTTTGGAAGTCTTCCTTCTGTTTGAATTTTTTGAAATAGGTTGAGGAGAATGGGTATTAGTTCTTCTTTCGACGTTTGGTAAAACTCCCCCATGAAGCTATCCGGGCCTGGGCTTTTGTTTCCTGGGAGAGTCTTGATTACATCTTCAATTTCTTTTGTTGTTATTGGTCTGGTCAAGGTTTCTATTTCTTCCCAGATTAGTGTTGGGAGACTATATGTTTCTAAAAATTTTTCCATTTCGCTTAGATTGTCGAATTTGTTGCCATGTAATTGTTCATAGTAGTTGTTAACGATCTTTTGTATTTCTGTGGTGTCAGTTGTTATCTCTCCTCTTTCATTTCTGATTTTGTGTATTTGGGTTCTCTCTCTTTGTTTCTTGGTGAATCTAGCTAAGGGTCCATCAATCTTGTTTATCTTTTCAAAAAACCAGCTCTTTGTTTTATTGATCCTTTGAATTGTTTTTTTTTTGGTCTCTATGTCATTTATTTCTGCTCTGATCTTTACGATTTCCTTCCTTCTACTTGCTCTGGGTTTTTTTGTTTGTTTGTTTGTTTGCTCTTTAGTTCTTTAAGGTGTGAGGTTAGATAGTCTATTAGAGATTTTTCTTCTTTTTTGAGGTAGGCCTGTAGTGCTATGAACTTCCCTCTCAGAACTGCTTTCGCTGCATCCCATAGATTTTTGTATTGTTGTGTCTTCCTTTTCATTGGTTTCCAGGAAGTTTTTGATTTCTTCCTTGATTTCCTCATTGACCCATTCATTGTTTCATAACATGCTATTTAGCTTCCATGTGTTCAAATGTCTTTGTATGTTCTTCTTGCAATTGATTTCTAGTTTCATGCCACTGTGATCTGAGAAGATGCTTGATATGATTTCAATGTTCTTGAACTTGTAGAGACTTAGTTTGTGCCCTTACATGTGGTCTGTCTTTGAGAATGTTCCATGTGCACTTGAAAAGAATGAGAATTCTGTAGTTTTGGGGTGTAGTTCTCTGTAGATATCTATTAAATCCATTTGGTCTAGTGCTCAATTTAGAGTCTCTGTTTCCTTACTAATTTTTTGTCTAGAGGATCTATCCAGTGATGTCAGCGGGGTGTTGAAGTCCCCTGCTATGATTGTATTGCTATCAATTTCTCCTTTGAAGTCCTCCAGAAGTTTTTAAATATATATTGGTGCTCCTATATTGGGTGCATATATGTTTATGAAGGTTATATCTTCCTGTTGGATAGATCCTTTCAATATTATGTAGTGGCCTTCTTTGTCTCTGACTATGGCCTTCATTCTGAAATCTATTTTATCAGATATGAGTATTGCTACCCCAGCTTTTTTTTCTTTTCCGTTTGCTTGGAAGATTTTTTTCCCATCCTTTCACTTTCAGTTTATGTGAGTCTTTTGTTGTGAGGTGGGTCTCTTGTAAACAACATATAGATGAGTCATGCTTTCTTATCCAATCAACTACTCTGTGTCTTTTGATGGGAGCACTCAGTCCATTTACATTTAAGGTGATTATTGATATGTACTTATTTATTGCCATTTTTGTTTAGTGTGGTTCTATTTTTCTTCCCATTTCTCCTGCTAATTACAGCTGTCTTTTTAACATTTCTTGCAGTGCTGGTTTGGTGCTAATGTATTGCCTTAGCCTTTTATTTTGTCTGGGAAGCTCTTTATTTGACCTTCTATTTTGAATGATAGCCTTGCTGGGTACAGTAGTCTTGGATTCAGATCCTTGTTTTTCATGACCTTGATTACTTTGTGCCACTCCTTCTGGCCTGTAGTGTTTCTGTTGAGAAGTCAGCTGAGAGACTTATGGGATTTCCTTTGTAGGTAACCTGTTGCTTATCTCTTGCTGCTTTTAGGATTCTCTCATTGTCTTTAATTTTTGGCAGTTTGATTACTATGTGTCTTGGTGTGGGCCTGTTTGGTTTCTTCTTACATGGGGCTCTCTGTGCTTCTTGAACTTGAATGCCTTCTTCCTTCACCAAATTAGGGAAGTTTTTTGTTACTATTTCTTTGAATATATTCTCTAACCCTTGCTTATTTTCTTCTTCTTCAGGGACTCCTGTGATGCGAATATTATTCCGTTTTCAGTTGTCCCACAGTTCTCTTAAGCTGTCTTCCTGTTTTTTAATCGTTTTTTCCTTTTGGTTTTCTGATTGTTTGATTTTTTCTAGCCTGTCTTCTAATTCACTGATTCGGTCCTCAGCTTCCTCTACTCTGCTTTTTAGACCTTCCAATGTGTTTTTCATTTCTGATATATCATTCTTCATTTCTTCCTGTTGGTTTTTAATTTCCAACTGGTTAATTTTCAACATTTCTATGTCTTTACTCATGGTGCTCATATCCTTACACATGCTGTTGAGCTTCCTCAACCTCATGGCTCTAAATTCTTCTTCTGTTAACTTGCTTAACTGCAACTCATTGATCTCATCTTCCATAGAGGTCTCTTGTTCTTTCATTTGGCTTTTGTTTCTGTTTTTCACCATTTTGGCTATCACAGTGGGCTTTCGAGTCTGCCAAATTTTCCCTGTGGGTGTTGGTGTTCTGCTGTTTGTGGCTCCCTCTCCTGGGTTTGGATGAGCCAGGGAGGACCCACTTTAAACAGCACCGTCAAGTCTTAGGTTTTCTGGTCAGTGTTGCTAGCCCAGGGAATGGTAATTATCCTCTAGCTTTTTTTGCCTGGAGGCGATTAGTAGAGGTCATCTGAAGACCCTTGGTTTCTGAGTTGCCTGAAAATCTCCCTCGGGTGCTTAGTGTAAGAGGATTTCCCGAGGGTGGGGAGGCTGCTGGTTGTTAATGGGCCTCAATTAGCATTTCAATGTCCATGAGGTGGGGTTGAATCTCTGAGGGTGGGGCCTCTGCCTCTCCCCAGGGCCCTTGGAAGGAGTAAAATGATGACAGTGCTGCGTGGCTGAACTGAGGGAAAGCTCTTAGCACCCTCCAAAACCCGACTGTCCCCACACAGTTCCAGTCCAGTCTGCCTTCCCTCTGTCCGAGCCCAAGGTGAGGGGCTGCTGCCAATTTAGCCTCTGTCTAGACTCTGCGTCGTGGAGCCATCTGGGACTTTTAACTCCAGGGCGCTACTTCTATCCAAGGGCGGCCCCCGGATGTGGCACCAGCCGAGGGTGTTGCACTCAGCAGAAACCTCAGGACTAAGCCGCGGTATCAGGACACTGCCGAGGTGGCAGCAGCTTCCAGCAGGGTCCCCTGGTCCCCGCGAGTCCGTGCGGCACCAGCCGAGGGCTTAGCACACAGAGTTCGCAGGACTCGGCCTCGGTAGCAGTGTCCTGCTGAGTCCCCTGGTCGCAGCCAGTCCGTGCCAGTCCGTGCGGCACCAGCCGAGGGCTTAGCAGGCAGCATAGTTCGCAGGACCCTTGTGGGGTCACAGCCGAGGCAGCAGCAGCAACTTCCCGCCGAGCCCCCTGGTCCCCGCCAGGCTGCTGCAGACTGTGGGCTCCCGGCCCCCTCTTGCGTCCTTGCAAGCCTACCAGAATTGAGTCGGTGTCCCTGGTTATGTGGTCCTCCAAGGTGTCTTTCGGTTGCCCCTTCCTGAAGATTTTCCTGTATTTTCGTTGTAAATCCAGTTTGGTCCTGGGAGATGGTCTGTGTAGCTCCATTCACTCCGCCGCCATTTTTTAGAATCCATGGTCTTCATTTTGAAATCTACTTTATCAGATATCAGTATTGCTACCCCAGCTTTCTTTTTGCTTTCCATTTGCTTGAAAGATTTTCTTTTATCCCTTCACTTTTAAGCTATGTGAGTCTTTTGTTGTGAGGTGGGTCTCTTGTAAACAACATATGTGTGAGTCATGCCTTCCTATCCAGTCAGCTACTCTGTGTCATTTTATCGGATTATTCAAACCATTCACATTTAAAGTGATAATTGATATGTACTTATTTATTGCCATTTTTGTTTAGTGAGATTATATTTTTCTTCCTATTTTTTCTACTGATTACAGCAGTCCTTTTAGCATATCTTACAGTGCTGGTTTGGTGTTAATATATTCCCTTAGCCTTTTTTTTTTTTTTTGGTCTGGGAAGCTCTTTATTTGACCTTCTATTTTGAATGATAGCCTGGCTGGGTAGAGTAGTCTTGGATTCAGATCCTTGTTTTTCATGACCTTGATTACTTTGTGCCACTCCTTCTGGCCTGTAGTGTTTCTGTTGAGAAGTCAGCTGAGAGACTTATGGGATTTCCTTTGTAGGTTACCTGTTGCTTATCTCTTGCTGCCTTCAGGATTCTCTCATTGTCTTTAATTTTTGGCATTTTAATTACCATGTGTTTGGGTTCTTCTTACTTGGGGCTCTCTGTGCTTCTTGAACTTGAATGCCTTCTTCCTTCACCAAGTTAGGAAAGTTTTCTGTCACTATTTCTTCAAATATATTCTCTAACCCTTGCCCATTTTCTTCCTGTTTGGGGACTCCTATGATTCGAATGTTATTACGTTTCCAGTTGTCCCACAGTTCTCTTAAACTATGTTCCTATTTTTTTAATTGTTTTTTTCCTTTTGGGTTTCTGATTGGTTCATTTTTTCCTACCCTGTCTTCTAATTAACTGATCCAGTCCTCAGTTTGTTCTTCTCTGCTGGTTAGTTCTTCCAATGTGTTCTTCATTTCTGCTATGTCATTCTTTTCCACTTGGTTGGTTTTCAATGTTTCTATGTCTTTACTTATTGTGTTGATGTCCTTTCTCATGTGTTGAGCTTCCTCAAGATCATGACTCTGAACTCTATCTCTGATAACTTGCTTAACTGCATTTCATTTATCTATTCTTCAATAGAGTTCTTTTGTTCTTTTATTTGCAATTTGTTTCCTGTTTCATCATTTTGGCCATCTCTTTGGGTTTTGGAGCCTGCCAAATTTGCAGTGTGGATGTTGGTGTTCTGCTGTTTGTGGCTTCCTCTACTGGGTTTGGATGAGCCTGGATGGGCCCACGTTAAAGACCACTGTCAAGTCTTACTTTCCTGGGTAGAGATGCAAGCCCAGGTAAGGTTCAGTTACCCTCTAGCTTTTTCCTGGAGGCTAGTAGTCTCAGTTACTCATTGCAATGGAATATAGCCCCGGTGTTCTGTGTAAGAGGATTTCCAGAGGGTGGGATAGATGCTGGTTGTTAATGAGCCTCAATTTCATTTCTTTGTTCTACCTGGGAAAGGTTGAATCTCTGAAGGCAGGGGGCTGCTGCTTTTCCCCACAGCTCTAAGAAGGAGTACACTGGCCACCGTCTTTTGTGGCCCCAACTCAGCAAAAACTCTGAGTGCCCTCCAAATCCCGGGTGTCCCCACAGAGTTCCAGCCCAGTCTGCCCTCCCTCTGCTGTAGCCCCCAGGTGAGTGGCTGTGGCTATTTTAGCTGTCTGTCCCGGCTCTCTGCGCTGTGGAGCGGGCTTCGTCTTTCTTCCCCAAGGGCGCTGCTCACAGCTAGGACTGCTGTTGTCTGTGGGCTCCCAGCCTGCCACCCTCTCAGGCCTCCATAGCTCCTACCAGTGTTTCCTGGTTATATGGTCCTGTCCTGCTACTTTTATGTTGCTTTTTTCTTAAGGATTTTCTTTATTTTAGTTGTAATTTCCATGTGGTCCTGGGAGATCATCTGTGCAGCTTCCATTCACTCCATCTCCATTTTCACACCACCCCCCTGTTTTTAAATAGAGACTCTTTCCCTGGAAAATCTTTATTCTCATAGAGATAATCTTTAATGTCAGGATCTACACTAATAAGATGTTTTCCTTTTGGTCAAGAGAAAAAGCAACTATCAGCTTTTTACAAGTTGTTTGTGGTAATTCCCACATCTGATAGGAACTCTAATGATATTTTGCCTTAAGTATTCTAATCAAATATTTCCCGTTCAAGCTCATTTACCCTTGTTATCTATTTTAAATTGTTATGTAAATGGAGACAATAGCTAAGAAAGTAACCTTTTAAAAGACAATAGCAAACCAAATTAAGGGGAAACGATAGAGATTCTAATGGCCTGTAAAGAAATAAGAAAATAACCACTTGTTGAGGGCTTATTATAAATGTCAGACACTATGCAAAGATGTTGCAGATTCTTAACTTAATTCACATAACAACTTTATAAGATAGATATTATTGCCTTCATTTTACAGATGAGGAAACTGAGACTTGGGAAGAAGTTCAGTAATGTGCCAAGAATTACACAGCTAGAAAGAGATGAATCTATGTTTGAACCAAGTCTGCTAGATCCCAAAGCCTGAATTATTGCACATTCTGATATTGGCTCTCTTGTGTTTCTCTGAGGTAATAAATTTTCTTTTCTTTTTTTCAGATTAAGCAAAGTGTGTTTCAGGTAAAAGGTAAAATAGGTTGAATAGCAACAGCAATGATGATAATACCTCCTGCTTATTAAAATTGTATTTAGTGCCAGACACTGTGCTATGTGTTTTTCAAGCATTTATTTGCACATTTAATTAAATTTTATTGAGCCTTTACTATATACTAAGAACTAAGGAGATAATATTGAGCAAAGTCAACATGATTTTTGCCCTTTTAGAGCTTATAAATTAGTGAGAGAGGCAGACATGAATCAATAATCAGAAAAACAAATGTATAATTATTTTCACAAAGACAATTCAATAGGGAAAGGATGATGTTTTTAACAAATGGTGTTTGGAAAACTGGATATCTGCATGCAAAAGAATAAAGTTGCACCTTACCTTATACCATATAAAAAATTACTCAAAATGAATCAAAGACCTACAACTTTAAAATGCTGAGAAGTAAACATGGGGGAGAAGCTTTATGTCATTAGATTTGGCAATTCTTGAATATGACACCAAATGCTCAGGCAACAGAAGTTAAAGTAGATAAATTGGACAATATCAAAACCAAAAACTTATGTGTATCAAAGGACACAGTAAACAAAGGAAAAAGGCAACATACAGAATGAGAGAAAATATTTGCAAGTCACCTATTCGATAAGTGGTTAATATCCCAAATATATGAAGAACTCCTACAATTTAACAACAAAAAACAAATCTGGGGGTGGGAGGATGGGTGAAAAAGCTGAAGGGGTATAAAAGGCATTAACTTTCAGTTATCAAATAAATAAGTTATGGTGATGTAGTGTACAGCACAGGGAGTATAATCAATAATATCACAACTTGGCGTGGTGACAGATGGTTACTAGACTTATTGTGGTGATCACATCATAAGGAATATAAATGCTGAATTCACTATATTGTACATCTGAAACTAATTCACTATTGTATGCCAACTATACCTTAAAAAATGGGCAAAAGACTTGAATAGACATATCTCCAGAGAAGATATACAAATGGCCAAAAAGCATATAAAAAGGTACTCAACTTCACTGATCATTAGGCAAATGCAAATCAAAACCACAATAAAATATAATGTCACACTCATTGGGATGGCTACTATCAGAAATAAAAACAAAATAACAAGTGTTGGTGAAGATGTGGAGAAACTGGAACACTTATGTACCATTGGTGGGGATGTAAACTGGTGCAACCACTATAGAAAACAGTATGGCAGTTCCTAAAAAAATTAAAAATAGAACTACCATAATATTCAGCAATAGTGCTTCTGCGTATACATGTAAAAGAATTGAAACCAGGGTATCAAAGATATTTGTATACCCATGTTTATAACAGCACTATTCACAATAGCCAAAAGGTGGATGAAGCAACTCAATGTCCATTCACAGATTAATAGACAGGTGAAATGTGGTATATACACACAGTGGAATGTTATTCAGCCTTAAAAAAAGATTCTGCCACATGTTACCACATGGATTAACCTTGAGGAAATCATACTAAGTGAAATAAGCTAATTACAAAAAACAAATACTGTATGATTTTATAAATATGAGGTATAAAGAATAGTTAAATTCATAGAAATAATAAGTAGAATGGTGGTTGTCAAGGCTGGGGGAAGGGGAAATGGGGAGTTAGTGTTTAATGGGTGTAGAGTTTCAGTTTTGTCAGATGAATAAGTTCTGGAAATTGATTGTACAACAATGTGAATATACTTAACACTGTACACTTAAAATGATTAAAATTCTAGATTTTGTTATATGTATTTTGTTATCATTGCAAATTAAAACATTTTAAATGTATAATTAAAATATTTTTTCCTTTAATATTTTTTTATTTTAGATTTATCTTTGTTGTTGAAAGTATTAAAGATGTCCTTCCCTTTTTCCCCCATTGACCCCTTCCACCCCACTCTTGCCCCCTCATGCCTTCACCTCACGATTGTCTGTGTTGATTGGTTATGCGTATATGCATATAAGTTCTTTAGTTTATCTCTTCCTGTCTCTCACCACCCTTCTCACTGAGGTTCCTCAGTCTGTTTCCTACTTCCATATCTCTGGATCTATTTTGTTCATCAGCTTATTTTGTTCAATAGATTCCACATATAAGTGAGATTATATCATACTTGTCTTTCTCTGACTGATCAAGAGACATATGAAAACATGCTCAATATCACTAATCATCAGAGAGATGCAAATCAAAATGACTATGAGGTATCACCTCACACTGGCCAGACTTAGCTAGGCCAGGTCTTCAAACAAATGAATCAAACTACCATCTACTGGGTTTGGTTACTGTGGCTGGAGAAATCACAGAGCACCCAGTTGAGAGTGGAGTGTGTATAGCTGTGGTTGTCAAAGGTACTGACAAAAGGCCTCTCATAATTATGGCAGCCCCCCCGCCCCCAAATGAGAACTGCATCTAAGTGTGGAATAAAGATAATAGTTTGGTTTCCTTATTTCCGTTCTATAAACATTCTCTATCTTTCTCCGCCAGGGATCATCCCTTAAACCCAGAAAATAGAACCTAGAATTTTTTTTTTTTTTGTAGAGTAGCTGCCTTAAAAGCCTGTTGGCAGGGCAGAATGGCAACTAAGTGTGTGAGTTCCCAAGATAAAGCCCTTGGTTGCATGCTGGAGTTCCAGTCAATCACAGATTACTTTTAGCCTAAATGCAGTAAGTGGTGGATGTGAGCCAGAGAGTACTTTTTCCAGGAAAAGGAAGAAAAAGGGTGACAGATGCCCTGGCTGGAGGATTCTGGGGGTGGGGGAAGGCTATGACCAGTTGAAGCTTCCAAGGAACCTCTGAGTGAAGCTTGTTTAAGTTTAAAAAAGCTGTCCACACTGATACCATTGAGCAGACCAAAGCTGAAACCACTGTGAGGACTGTACATTAGGCCAAAGGAGAAATACAAACAGTGATGGTGAGAATAGGCTTGAGGGTAGGCTGAAGTTCTACCTGCTTAAGTATAAACAAACAGGGACAGGACTTTGGTCAAGTGAAGGAATGTAACCCTGCCATAAGCTCAGGTACAATGGAAGGAGTAGACATAGTTCACAGTTGCACAAGTAAATTAATGCTTCATTCCCAGAAGGCCTAAAAGTCTCCAGACATTCTTTATGACCATGAATTTGAGAATGTAAAAAGACTGGAAGAGGATTCTGGGTATTTTGATAATGCAGCCTCTCTACCCAATGTGATGATTTTTGATTAGAAGAAAAACCTGGGCAAACGGTCTCTCCTGTGAACTATTTTCCTTACCATTAATTTTGCTGAAAGCAATGTAACAAGTGTTAAAAAGAACACGAGAATCCTTGATTCTAGAATAAACCTTAAAAAAAAACAAAACAAAGAATGTTACTTGAGTGGGTTTATCTCATAAAAAATCACATAGATTACTTGGGATAGTAAGTTGAGGCTCTCAGATCTAACCAAGAGATGCCCATTTCATTATGAATAGTTCAGTCAAGGCAGCTAAATTAGTAGTAGGCTTGTGGAAAAACCCACCAAACTTGAATGTTTAGAATTCAGAGAATTTTAAGACATACATGGTCATTTTTTTAAACCTGGTGCTATTTAAATGTATAAAACCCACCATTAAAAGTCATTACATATCAATATACAGACAAATAATTATACCACTATGATCTCTTCTACATCAGACTTTTGATTGAGAGGAACAAACACTGTAGCTGGTCTTTAAACTGAAATTTCCTGAATCATGAATACTTATCCTTTGTGACCTGGGAGGTAGGACAAATGCTGAGGAGGGAGGCAGGAAAAGACTTCCAGTTAAGTCATCATTTATGTCTGGAACACAGAGGCAGTTTTATTGTACCTTACCAGGCACTTGTTGGGAAGTATTACCTCCTCTGGGAGATAGGCACTGAGGCTGTGCTGGAGGAAGCAGTTACAGGAGAATGATGAAAAGCATCATAGTTCTCAGAAATGAAGGGACGGAACACATTTTGACAAGGAAAAATTGCTTTCTTTAGCAAATTCCTATATAACTGTGTTTTAACATTAATTTTCTTTTTCATATCCATTTTAGCTTCTGCTTGAACTCAAACTCAAGTATCAAGTAATTTTAATTTTTCTTTCTTTCTCTCTCTCTTTCTCTTTCTTTCTTTCTTTCTTTCTTTCTTTCTTTCTTTCTTTCTTTCTTTCTTTCTTTCTTTCTTTCTTTCTTTCTTTCTTTCTTTGTGTCTACTAAATGCTCAGTATAGGAGGCACTAGGGGGGACACAACCAAGGAGGACAGCATCATGGAAGGATCACAGGACATGGGTATAGAATTGTAAATGAAGGTAAATGCCTTCAGAGAAGTCACCAATGTGTATAAAGTGGGAACGTAACCTACACTGGGAGTCTGGTGGGGGAGGTCAGATAAGGCTTACCCAGCAGAGTTCTTGACTAGGCCAAGAGTTGGGTTGCCGGTGGAGAATTCGAAACCGAAGAAATAGCTCTTGCAAAGGCCTTGTGGCTTTTAGAAAATGAAAGAAGGCCTGTGTGACAGGAACAAAGAAAATGAAGAGGAAAGCAACACCAGGTGTGGTTGGGGGCATGGTAAAGATTTGGATCCCTTTGGGAAGCATTGATGGGTTTTACACAGGAATTTGCAACAATTGGATTTGTATGTTGAAAAGATCACTTCAACTGCAGTTTGGATAATATATTGGATGGAAGCAAAAATGGATGGCGAGAAACCACTTATTCTATAGTTTAGTAGAGAAATGATGACAGATTGTATGAGGGTGATGTGCTGGATTTTCTCTATTTGTTCCTCCAAGTTTACTGTTCATGTTCTCTGTCCTGTTTTATGCCCTGGGAAGCTGAACTGTATGAATTACATAAACAGGATCTTGTGCCCTCTGGCTTCTGGTTGAGTTTGGCCAATAGGAACCCCTGGAGGAGACTGGAAGAGAATGAGTTCAGGGTATTTATTTCTCCAATTGCCTCCTTCCTGGGTTGCTCTGGCAGGCTGTATCCCTCATCAAAAAGTTCATATTCCTCTCAAATCTACCTTCTGTATCTGACTCTCTTTCCAGGTGACTGCTCTGTCTCCTGGTTCCCTCAGGCCTAGAGGTTGTGATAGCTTTGCTCTTACTGCCAAGGGTTTCTCTATTCTTTATTTCACGTGGTTTCTCTGAAGTCACCCCTTTGTAAATAACTACTCTTTCAACTATCCTGAGTGTGTCACATGTTTCCTGTTGGTATCCTCACCAACATAGGTTGTGGCAGGCTATGTAGGGAAATAAAAAGATTAGAGATGTATTTAGGAGGCTAAATTATCAGGATTGGTGATTGTAAAAATCATTATTTACAGAAATAAAATATTATAGTAATAGTACTTTTATTTTTCCCACTAACAAAATAGGTACCAGGGACTATTAGCTAAAAATTATATTTGTGTTCATCATCATTTATGGGAATTAGGATTTTCAAAAGCAGCAAGATTCCAAAAGTGAAAGGGAGACAACAATGGTGGAAAAGTAATGTTTGGTAATTCCACTTTTACGCACACTTTTTTTTTTCTTTTGAATTTGCCTGTTTCCTGCATCCATAGATCTGTTGTTGAATACCTTAACAGGAAAGCTAGTCATATAACTCTAGATCCAAACTCTAGGCAAGGAATTTCTCCACTTACCCTACCCATTTTTCTAACACATATTTCCTGTAGCAACCACTGGGATTTGCTCCTAAACCCTTTCCAATCATAGGGAAATACCAAAAAAAAAAAAAATCAAAAAAAAAAAATCTAGTGAAAGGTCATTTGTGATCTGTGCAACTCATAAATGTCTAGTGTTGGCCTGCTTTTAGTGGGATTCCACCTAAACTGTACCAGAGTGATAAATAAACTTCTCCAATTTTTAAATTTTTCCTAAAGAAGATGCCACAATTTTCTTTGATGAACAAAAATGCCTAATGGTGTTACAGTCTATACCCCTTCTTGATTTCTGTGGGGATTAAGACTAGCTCACTATTATACTATGAACAAAAGATGTTCATTTATTTGAAAACTTGATCTTTCTAGAATTATCTGCCCCATTTCCCTGAGTTAACCTTTTGCTTCTGTAATAGTTTCCTATTGCTGCTGTAACACATTACCACAAACTTAGTGACTTAAAACAACACCCTTTTTTCTTCCTACAGTTCTAGAGGTCAGAAGTCCTAAAATGGGTTGACAAGACTATTTCTTCTGGGGCATTAAGGGAGAATCTGTTCCTTTGCCTTTCAAAGTTCTGGAGGCTACTTGTCTTCTTTGGCTCATAGTTCATCATTCATCCTCAAAGCTAGCATCGTAGCATCTTCCTTTCTTTTCTCTCTTCTTTCTTTCTCCTTCTGCTCCCCCTCTCTCTGTGTGTTCTTCCATCATCACATTGCCTTCTGTATCTGTGACCCTCTGGCTCCCCTCTTATAAGGAAGCTTATGTTTACATTGGGCCCACCAAGATAATCTCATCTCAAAATCCTTAATCAGGTCTGCAAAGTCCCCTTTGCCATGTAAAGCAACATATTCCCAAATTCCTGGGATTAGGACATGGTCATCCTTAGGGGGCCATTATTCAACCCATCACAACTTCCTCCTTACGGGCCCATTCCAAACACAGCTCCTCTTTCCCAGCTTCATCCTATTTGTTCCTGTTGTCTGTGTTCTGCTACTACCTCTCTGCATATCAAAATATTCCTCCAATTCAATGATAATTGAATAAATATTTTCCAATATTGTGCTGAACTTGGAGATATAATGGTGAACAAACACTGCTAACATGTTTGTTCCCTCTGAAACCTGCCCACTATGCTTACATTTGGGGGAGGGAGTCCAAAGAAGCAGAGTTGAAGTCTGGTTTTTACTAACTGCATGGAGCTGTGTTGAAAACACACATTTCACCTTTAAGTTCTCATTGCTCTGATTATTTCTCACTTTTTTTTTCAAAAACCATTTTTGGCATTCTTGTGGGTCTGCTCTGTATCCTCTCCACATATCCTACTTTGGGAGTCTGGTACAAAATACACTTCTCTAGAAATGTTTTAAATGTTACAAGAAATAATCAAAGAAAGATTAATAAAAAAACACTATTAATAATTTCTTTGCATTCACAGAGGGGGGCATGAGAAGGAATATACTTATTAAATGTTCTGCAATGAACATGTAGTTTAATAACAAAATAAAAATACAAGATAAAAAGGCAAAATGTTTCCAATTTCCAGGTCTTAAAAATTCAAATTCATCCCCGGAAGGTGTGGCTCAGTTGGTTGGAGCATTGTCCTATGCACCAAAAAGTTGTGGGTTCGATTCCCAGTCAGGTCACATACCCAGGTTGTAGGTTCGATTCCCATCAGAGTGTGTGCAGGAGGCAACCAATAGATGTTTCTCTCTCACATCAGTGTTTCTCTCTCTCTTCCTTCCTCTGTCTAGTATTAATTTAAACAAATTCAAATTCATATTAACAATTAGATTTTTGCATAGACCCAGAAAACAAATTTGCTTCTTAATTTAAACAATTGTTTATATTCAAGCCTGACTACTTAATCTGTGGGGCCCAGGGTAAAATGAAAAAAACAGGTTCTGTGTTCTAAAATTAATACAAATTCAAAGACAGTGAAAACAGCAGAACATTAAATGAGGTGTGGGCCCTCTTCTAAGCACAGGGACCTGTGCAGTTGCATAGGTTGTATGCCCATGAAGCCAGCCCTGGTTGTCATCATTGTCATACATAGATACAATGGCCTTTTCATCATATTAGGCAAAATATGAGAACTAGAACTAGCTTCTGCAAATTTTGGTGATGAGAAACCTTTGCTACTTCTTGGTTTTTTTTTTCTTTGTACAGTTTTGATAATAATAATTTGACTGTGTCTACCTGATACCATAATTCATAAAAAATGTGCAACATTCAGTCAGTTACCTGGATCTTTCCCCAGAGTTAGAGATTTCACATTATACAACAAACATATTGGAGCACAACCTTTGATGACTAGACTAAATCTCTGTATGCTCCCAGAAATCCTTATCCTACTAAGCCTGTCCTTCGCAGACTGGAATAGTTTACTCAACTGACAAACCACTTGAGTCTTGCCATGGAATTAGTGGTTAACACACGGACCCTCAAAACTACTGAAGTTTCTTCCTGTCTCTGTGTTTATATTACCTCAAATAGCTAATTTCAATTCTGCTGTGAAAGGGAAATAATTAAAATTTTCTAATTCCCAATCCACTGAGGTACCAAATGAAGTCAATGCTTTGGAGCTTCAGATAAAATAAGCTCTGAAAATGCAAATCTTTCTCCATTTCTTCAGCCCCTACTCTGGAAGCCTTTTTTTTTTTTTTGGTACCCTTTCTGGTCCAGTCCCTGCTCTGTACTTCCGTAGCAGCCTGTGTACACATCTATCATAGCTTATCCTACATTGTGATAAATTATATTTGACTATGGGTTGACATGGAGATGTGCTGCTCAATTCCCCTTCAAGGAAGGACCTGTTGCCCAGCTGTAGGAAGTGTGGTCAGCCTCTTCAGGGTTTGCTTCCACCAAAGACAGTCCCTTGGCCCTGGGTTGTGTCTCTCCCTTGGTAGCTCACAATCAATGACTGATCAAACTGAATATTGAGTCCCAGCCAGTTCAGCTGGATTCAGGACCACTCTGATGAACAATTCTTGCTCCAGATCTCCCTGCTAGGTTGGGGGAGACTTGTGTTGCAGTTCAACTTCTCTCTCTCCGCCCAATCCTGCCTAACCCGCACCCTGCACATTCTCTTCAAGGTGTTGATCCCTAAGACCATCATGTACCCCAAACTCCACCTCACTATGTGCTTTTAGAGAATCCAAACTATGACACAGACTATGCCTTTGTATTTGTGAATTGTCACACCTTTCCACAGAATATACCCGATCCATGCTAGTTGAATGCAACAATTTACTATGGACTTTAAAAATACAGAATTATTCTTGGTTTTCTCTCTCCTTTTCAGAGAAAACCATATGATGAAAATCACTGTGAAGCTTTTTAACATTGTTAAACATACCACCAATAAAAAAAAATATAGCAAAGTGCTGCTAAAATACCTTTAAACAGATTATTCAGCCAATATAACAATTATATATTATCTGTATAAATTTTTAACAGGATAGCATCAGTGTTTTAATATAATATCAGACTTTTCCAGTCTCTTTATAGATTGTAAAAGTGGTACCTTTGCTTAAGCCTTGGGAAAATGTTTATTTGTTGGTGGAAATAAAGGCGATCCCTAAAGTGCTTTTTAATATGAAAAATGAAGTGTGAATTTTTAGTTATAGGTTTTTCTTGTAATAAATGTTGTTTGTTTTTGAACAAGATGCTTTAGAAGAGAAATTAGGTTGGGGGAACTGTAGGAAGCAATGCAGAGAAGAAATAAACAAATTGCTTGCAATGTCAAGAGGCTGCGAGTGACACTACAGCTGCTAAATCAGTTTCCACTGCAATCAGGATTGGAAATAAAATTGGAAGAACAATAAAAAGAAAACCAAACAAGTGCCAAACAACATGCACCTATCCCCCTGAAGACCCTCCTTCTTCCACCATTCCACAAAAAATTACCTATCTATTCAATAATCTAACATTATGCCAAGTACTGTGGCTTTGATTGCCGATGAACAGGCACTAAAGTAATCTAAATTCATAAATTTTGCAGCTCAAAAGATGCCAGAACTGAGGAAGAGGGGTATTCAAGTACAGAGGATGAGAAGAGGCCAATTGGGGTAAGACAATTTATGAGAACACAAGAGGACTTGCTATAGAAGTTGTCTATTTAAAAAAGTAAGTTTACTAGTTTGTAAAATAGTATCCATGCTGTCCTGGAAAGTTTGTTTAAATTAAATTCTATATTTTTCAAATCCTCTGCAGGTGTTTATTCAAAACAATGCTTCAGTCAAAACTATAGAGACAGTAAAATGATAGGTGGCTGGGGGGAGTGTGGAAGGAAAGAATGAATAGATGGAGCACAGGTGATGTTCAGGGTAGTGAAACTGTTTTGTGTGGTACTGTAATGCTGGATACATGACATTATGCATTTGGTAAAACCCATAACTGTACAACAGCAAGTGTGAATCTTAATGTAAACCATGGACTTTAGTAAGTAAAAAGGTATCGATATTGGCTCGACAATTATAACAAAGTACCATATCAATGCCAGATGTTAATAATAGGGAACACTGGGGGACCGGGGGAGAGGGAGTATATAGGAACTCTTTGTACTTCATGCTCAGTTTTCCTCTAAACCTACAATTGCTCTAAACATTAACATTTATTACGGTAGTCCTCCTCTCATTTTTGGGGGATATGTTTTAAGACCCCCAGTGGATGCCTGACACTGCAGATAGTACAGAACCCTATATATGCTATGTTTTTTCCTATACATACATACTTATGATAAAGTTTAATTTATAAATAGACACAGTAAGAAGTTAACAACAATAACTAATAATAAAATAGACAATTATAACAATATATTGTAATAAAAATTATATGAATGTGGTTTCTTTGATCACCGAGACTGCTAGTAAGCGACTAAGAAGCAGGGAGACTATACAGCATGGAAATGTAAGACAAAAGGAAGATTCACGTCCCAGGCAGGACGGAGCAGGACAGTGAGATACTTCATCACTCTACTCAGAACAGTGCATAATTTAAAACTCAAAAATTGTTTATTTCTGGAATTTTCCATTTAATATTTTCAGACCATGGTCAAACATAGGTAACGGAAATTGCAGAAATCGAAACCACGGATAAGGGGAGGGGAAACTACTGTAATTTTAAAAAGAGATTCCTGTTTATAATAATAACTGCTAAAAGTGAGATACGCAGGTTCGACTTTTGTTTGCCAAGAAATCCTTTTACATATTTCTGCTAGTAGCAGGTCCCTCTTCCCATCCCAGTAAGTGGGTAAATGGCTCAGGCCTGACCATTTTCCTTTGGCCATAGGAATTAATCCAGAACACATGAGTCAAAGTCAGATGCCCAGAGATGTTCCCTGGAAAAGAGCTCCCTTTCATCAGTAGTCAGCTACAGTCACGAGCTCTGACACCTGAAGAATGTCTCAAAGAATGAAACAGAGGGAGGCAGGAATGATGGGTGGAAAAAGGTGTCCAAAGCCCTTGAATTTAGTTACCCAAGGCCAGCTTACCCAGGGTCTTTGTTTAGTCTCATGACTCAGCACAAGCCCTTTTCTGCTTAAGCTTATTTGAGTTAAGTTTCTGTCCACTGTAGCCAAAAGAAGAACAACATTTTTGATTTTCCCATCTTGAGCAAGTACCCATGTATTAGGGGCTTACTGTGTGCCAGGCTCTCACTATATAGTATCTCATGATTTTCACAGGAAATTTATGAGATGGCTACATTGTGTATGTGATGAAATGGGGGCTCCCAGAAGTTAGGTAACTTGCTCAACATTGCATACTACTAAGAGACAGGATTTGAACCCAAGTCTGACTCGATCCAAAGTCCAAGCTCATAACCAGTGTGCAAAATGTGTACAACATAGCTCATTCTACCCTGGGCCACACCTACAAGGCTCACTTTTGAAACCACTAGCTTTGTTCTCAATCTGGATTCAAACTTCTGCTCTAATATTATTAAGTTAAATCACGTGAAATTGCTGATATTTGACCATTTATGACCTTCAGGAATGGCATTTTTATGTAGTTCAACGTAGTAGCCATGTGGTCTCATGTTCATTACCTAAACTTTTAAGACTCTCAGTTTCTTAGCCTATTAAGTGGTGATGTAGCCTAAGCAGACTGAGCATTTGGTCAGCAGCCTCTCAGATGAGGATTTAGGTGCAATTATTTCATTTGGAAGGATTTTACAGGAAGCCCAATGAAGGAGTGGGGGAAGAAAGGGTGTGTGAAGAGCAGGTCACTGCTGTGGGCAAGGACTCAATCCTGCTGGGGAGCTTCTGAGAGACATGAAAATGTTCCGCCTGAGAATCGCAGAAGTTGGGGCATTTATCAACCAATTCCTGCCACTCATTTCCTGGCACTTCCAGCCCACACTTCGTGCAGGTCGAGTAGGCTCCTGCACCCAGAGAAAGATATGCAGGAAGGAGGGCATGTAGGAGAACTCCAGGGTGGGTCATGGGATATGAATAGGGTATGGACAATGACTATTATATAGGGTGTTACCATCCACTTTGTGGAATTTTTGGTAAGGATGAAATATATGTAACATATAGTTGCCAAAATAGCCAATCAATTTAGCTGGAGGGTAAGGACCAGATTAAATCAAAAGACTCTAGGATGTCTCACAGATTTGGAAACTCAGGTGTTTAATGTCTAAGTATTTTATCTGCCCAAATAAACATGCTTGTATGTAAATATCCAACCTCCTCATTGGTTGACACATGTGGGATCATAGTGAACATGCTGTTTTAGAATTGGTTGCTTTCTTTTAATATATCTTGGACTTTTTCTCTGTCATCTACATGGACATACCTCATTATTTTTTAATGTTTTCATGGTATGCACAGCACTTCATTGTGTGGATTTACTATAATTGATTTAACCTTTATTATATTGATGGATAGTTAACTTATACAGGGTTTCATTATTACAAAGAGAGCTGCAGTGGACACCTCATATGCATATTGTTGTACCCTTACAAAAGTGTGTCTGTAAGATAAAATTTATGCTAGTGTAGTTGTTGAGTCACAAAATATGTACCTGTAAAATGTTGATAAATATTGACAAATTGGTCTTTGGGAAGCTTGCTCCTATTTACACACTTACTAACAGTGTGCAAATTGCTACTTTCTCCCACCCTTAGCCATACTGCTTAGTTTTTTTAGATGCTGTTTTGGGAGGTGAGCACATTTGGAAATAGTTTTAAAATTGTGTGATGAGCTTTTGTTTCCTTTAAATTCCAGGAATAATAATGGATTTAATAAATCATTGTTGATTCATTCAATGAATACATTTTAGGAGCTGCCATATGATAGCACTGTGCAAAGGGCTGGGGATTAGAGGTCAGCAATGACATAAATAAGGATTTACAAATGCAAGTACAGTCACTACTTCAGTGGAAAACTGCAGTGACAAAGAAAGAGGGTAGCACTTGCTAATGGTGTCCTGCCCAGATCCCTTTGCTCTTACCACTTCTGAGCATACAGGCCTGAAGGTTTTCTCTGGCCTCCAGAGCCCGCTTTGCCTTCCATGCAGCAGGCCAGAAGTGCTGAGAAATTAATGCACCCTTGGGAGTATTGCTCAGCCAATAAATGGCAGGAATTGGTGTCTAAATACTGTAGCTCCCTGGTCTCTTGGGTAGAATAACTCTGAAGTGTATGTGCTCCACTGGCTCCCAGTGGACCTGAGTGCAAATCTCCCACAGTGAAAATAGGCAGCTTTATTGGCTCTTTTCCCTTTCTTGTTCCACCTCTCCACCCTGCTACTGGGTGTTTCATTCACCTTCCAAATACACTACTTGTATTCTAGTCTCAGGATCTGCTTTTGGGGGAGACCAAATTAAGGCCTATACCTGATCTAAATTTTGCATTGATGAATTGCCCTGTAATAATAATTATTCCTATATGTAGCTTTCAAATCTATGCAATTTAAAATCTAAGAAAAAGGGGGCAGCAGAGTTGAATAGAGTCCTAAGACTTTACTTTCAAAATATCTCTCAAATTCAGAGAGTTCATAATAAGCAGTGGAAATTTTAGTCTCAAATGATTGAAGGAAACTTTTTAAAAATAGTCACAATGCTATTTATTCTTCCATAGTTCAAAATCTTCTTCCTCTGAGGCATAGAGGTGGTTGTTCTTATTTGAATGTTGGGTTTTCTCCATCTAACATCCTAGATGTGACAGATGCATGCACCCTTTGTTCTCTGGGATTTAAAAATATGCAACAATTGGCGCACATGGCCCCCACTTTAAATCTTTACAGCTCTCTATGGCCCTTTTGCCTAGTTTTGCCCAAGCAATGTGAGTGCAAATATTTAGGGTTCATTTGGACTTTCCAAACTTAAACCCATCAAATAAGCAGTCAGTGACCAAACTGAAAAGATTTCTTTGTCTCCAGTAGATTGATTAAACATGGAATTTCATAAAGCTACTACTGTCCTGTGAACTGTGCGGCTACCATACATTGAGTTAATTTGTTTCAACAAAACTTTGCAGGTCCCATGATATATCATGGCTTTTAGATATAGTGCAGTGGCACTTTCTGCAGCAAAATAATTTCATCTTTAAGCTGGAATGCAAGTTAGAGTTTTTCTTTTAGATTTTAATTACTTAAATTTCCACCCCCTGAGGGTTGTGAGGGAGAAGAAGGGACAAAAAATAAAGGACACTTCAGAAACCAAGTTTTTAAGAAACAGTGTGGGTGAAAGGGATGTATACAATTTCAGGGGCAAACTGAGGCCTGAACCCCTGTTGTTATAGCACCTACAGGGGAATTTTTTATTTTCAAATAAAAATAAGAAGAAAGACTTTTTCAGGAAAATGCTGGAGGAGTATACTCTGGAGTAGATTGCCCACCCAGTAAAGCCAAAAACTACCAATCATCCACGAGGATCCACTGAGTGGGCAGATTTGGTGCAAAACAGAAAGGCCGGGTTATGAGGGGAGCATAGGCATAACAGAACAATGAACTTACTTGCTAGACACTCTCTGGTGTCAGCCTAGGTACATAGAGTATAATCTACCTACAGTATATTTAAATCTCACAGTTTCTTGACTCTGAAATGAGGCAATGATACCTTTAAGGACAGAGAAAATAGGAGAAAGGAAAGCATCCTATCTGACCTATGGGCTTGCTACTTTTTCTACTTTTACTGTTTATCCCCAATTTGGCCCTCCCTGAGACACTAAATACCATCATACAGCCTCAGAAGAGGGGTTCAAAGAGACTGGAGAAGTCCTGTGTTTAAATCCTGAAAGCCTTTAATGCAGACGCTGTCCAGAAGCCCCAAGCTTTATGTTGAAGGTTTGAGGATAAACTTGGTTTTGTTGGCACTAGACAGGCCCCAGGTGGGGCACAATGACTGATATCTAAATTCCTTCTCTGTTCCATGTTCTGCTATTACGTCAGTGATAGCCTCCACACCTGATTCAGCTCCTAAGAATTATAAAACAAATGAGTATTTACTCTGTTCTAGTTAAAAGCATAAAGATATCAAGAAAATTATGTTTCAGGATAGTAAACTGAATCTACTCTACCTGCCTGGCATGAACCAAAAGCAGTAACTTCTTTCATTTAAGTGATTTTCTTATATTTCCAGTCTTGGTTCTATCAGACTTCTTATACCGCTTCATTATTCATTTATATTGTAAATGTTCTTTCTGTGTCTTATACTTCTCTTAATGGCTTCTACTCACTATTATTTTTTGTGCTATTATTTTTGGACTTAATAGACAGTGATGTAAATTTAAATATTCTTTAAACAAAAATTTTAGAAATAACTCCATGTCCCTTGCCTAATAAGCATTGCTATATGCAAATATTTTCCATATCTCTTGAGCCTTTTCTTCCTCTTCCCTTTGTATCATTTTATCACACCAGTAGACCACCTACTTGTATAATACATATTCATATTCATATGGTCCAAAAGTCCAATAGGTACATGAATTTATACAGTGAAAAGTTTGTATTCAATTCTTATTCTCAGTTCCCCTGCTTGGAGGTGGATTATGTTACTAGTTTTCATGTGTGTGTATATTTCCAGAGATATTCTATTCATGTGCAAGTTACACACACATACACATGTGCGCATGCACACACACAAGCATATATATGTGTATATATATATATACACACACACATATATCTGTATTTTCTTCCCCCATTTTTACAAAAATGGTGACATCCATGCATACCATTCTGCATCTAGGTTTTTTTTTTTCTTAACAAAATAGTGAAATAATCTTCGTCTTCATGCATAAAGAGCTTCCTCATTCTTTTTTATGGCTGCATAGTATTCCATTGCATGAATGTGTTATGGTTTATTGAACCAGCCCCATATAAACAAACAGTTGGGATGTTTTTATTATTTTTATTGCAAGCAGTACTGAAAAACCTAACTTGGTATGTGTTTAATTCTTTCCATGAACAAATATATCTGTAGGATACATTGGTAGAAGTGGAAATGCGAAGTTCAAGGTATGTGCTTTTGTAATTTTGATAGATGTGTTTACATTGTCCTCCACAAAGTTAGTCCAACGTGCTGGTCTTATATTCTCTTCTGAGTACCACCACTATATTTGAATCGTACTTGCACATTTGTCTGCTTTCTACTCTCCTACCTCACCTAGGGATTCATATCAGTTACTCTAGTCTTCTTTTTGTCAAGCACACATCACGCAAAAAATTTGGTTGTTATTCTGAATAAAAATTTAGAAAGAAAAGAGAAAAAGGACATTGGAATAAAAATACTTGGGTGCAAGTCTTGGCTATACTTCTTACATGCCTTGTGACATTGGGCAAATTATTCATCTAGTCTGAACCTAGCTTTTCTCATCTAAAAATGGGATAAGGCGACTATCTTATATGTTTTGTGAACATGGAAAGAAATACTGCATAAGAAGCACCAGTGTTGTGCCAAAATACAGTAGGCATCCTGTAGTAGATGGTTCCTTACCTTCTTTGTTCTATTCCTATTTTGGTTTTCTTTTCTTTTTTTTTAAAGGGCATACATTTTCTGAGAGTGAAATTATAAGCTATGTGGAAGTGTTTTGTAAACTATATTTGGTAGATAGAATTGTAAGATAACCCCCAATGGTTCATACCCTTATATAATCTCTTCCTCTTGAATGTGGGAGGGACCTATACATATGATTGGATATCATTCCCATGATTATTTTATGTTATATAGCACAACTGACTTTAAGAAAGGAAGATTATACTCAGTGGAGCTGATCTAATCCAGTGAACCCTTTAGAAGCAAAGAGTTTTCTCTAGCTAGAGTCACAGAAGAGGAATGCAGAGGGACACTCACTTGCTGGCCCAGAAGTAAATATCCATGTGAACTGTCTATGAGAGCCACATGGCAAGGAACTAAGAGCAGCTTCCAGAAGCTGGGAGCAGTACCAAGCTAAAAACAAGCAGGAAAATGGGATCTAAATTCTACAACCCAAGGAACTGAATTCTGCCAACAACCAATGAGCCTGGAAGAGCACCCTGGGCCCTATACTGTCACCCTGGTGAGACCCTGAGCAGAAAATTTGGGCACATTGTGTCCAGACTCTAACCTACAGAATTGTGAGATAATAAATGTGTGTTGTTCTACACCACCAAGTTTGTAGTACCTTGTTACACAGCACTAGAAAATGGATACACTATATGAATACTATGTACTATGAGATAAATCAGTGATGAGATTGTTTAAAGGCCATGGAAAACAAAAATGAGTATTTACTCTCTTTTAACACTGCACTGCTATAATTTAATTTGTGTTCAAGTTGATCCAATGCTTATCTTCTTTCTAGGAGCCAATTTCCCCAAGCAGAAGAATGTACATGGCACCTTAATATCCCTTTTACATTTGTATAGCCTTGCATTCATTAAATGCCTATTGTTTGCTTCTAAGAAAACATTTAACATTTTTTTCTTAAAACAATTTTACATTAATTTGTGAATAACTTAACTGTATTATGTTTTGAATGACAAAATATGACTTTATAAGCACTGATGTGAGTTTTGGTAAGTTTCACTCTATTACTAAGAAACAGTAGAGCTAACCCTCTCTAAAGACTAAACTAAGGATTCTATGTTCTTATTTGGTTATTGTTCTTTATTATTCACTCCCTTTGCATGCATTTAGTGTATTTTCAATTCCTTATAAAATAATTGTTCCTTCTAAGTAAGATGAGCAGCTAATAGTGAGTTTCCTGAAGAGAAACTTGACTTCAACTGAAATCAGTGGTGTCCATGAGAACAAAATTATGAATCAGGAGAGCATGTAGAAGCTTAATTTGAAAGTTTATGAGGGGTATAAGACCAGCTATTATATGGTAACAATGACCTGAGAGATAAAACTGATAGATACTATAAATGTTTTAAGTGTGCTGGCTAAGACTTCTTAACGTTTTATATTATTGCCTTAGTCCGGTTGTTTAAAACTCTGAAAATTAAAACAATTATTATTCATTAAAATATATTTAATAAGAACAATATAATAATCAGATATAGATTTTTTATTTTTAAAAATGGACTTTTTAGGACAGAATATTTGCTTTAAATTTTATATTTATAATTTTTCATTCTGATTCTAAATGGTAACATAGGAGTTTATGCACTGAACTATTTGTATGACAAA
The DNA here is from genome assembly GCF_014108415.1 of Molossus molossus. Taxonomy (NCBI): domain Eukaryota; kingdom Metazoa; phylum Chordata; class Mammalia; order Chiroptera; family Molossidae; genus Molossus; species Molossus molossus. Next base: position 113,300,729 of record NW_023425355.1, on the reverse strand, counting down.
AAGAATTTGGTGTACATGTGCCCATGGATAATATCCATCTCTCATATAAGGTTCAATAGGGAGAAACAAATTGCTAGATGGTGCTTTTACTCTTGGTTGTTAACTTGATGGATTAATTGACGAGGATCCTCTAATGCAATGATAAATAATGCTTATATTCATTATTTTTATTCTAAAGCTATTGCTATTTAAAAAATTCATTTTTGATGGCTTAACTTTCCTAAATAAGGGAATGAAAGTATCAATGCATAGACAACTTGCTAGTGCTGTGGTATATTAGCATCCAGTTCAGACACTTCAACTATTGCCTGTACACCTCACCTTTCTCTTGGAGCTCAAGGGATTGTACAATTAATTCTCCTAATGTGCACTTATACTTGATTAAGAACAGGTGGAGGGATCTTCCTTTCACAAATAAGACTCTTACATGTAAAGAGGCTAATGATTTGCTGACAAGCCAGCAACAAAACTGGGCAGGTAGCCCTTATGGCTGTCCTCCTGGCCCAGATTTCTTTGCTCTGCACCATCATAATTCTGTCTTTAAAGTCATATTCTCAGTGAAACTGGTTCTCATTTTAAGCCATATGCTTGTTTTTGGCATGAAAGTGGAGAATTAGACAAAGCAGGCCATTTATCACAGTGTTTTTGTCAAATTGTTCAAGTAGTCACTGATCAATGTTTGTATTTACAAAATCATTTCCACTTAGTATTTTGCTCCCCCCCTTGGACCCTATCTGGCTATGTTAGAAAGAAATGAAGTGGCCTGTCACAGTTTTATTTTTGACAAACGCCTTTGGAATGCTGTTATAACAATATACAATGTTAAGGTGAGGAACTAACATGAGATCATCCTCCTGATTGCATCAGAGTAGCTGAATACTAAAGAGAATATTTTTTATTTCATGAGTATTTCATGGAAGCAATTTTCTTTTGTAACCATGTTAGTAAGTCTGCTAAGCCACTGATAATTTTTGTGCAGTCATGATTATAAAATAAGTCTTAGGTCCGGCGGTGTGGCTTAGTGGATGAACGTCGACCCATGCACCAAGAGGTCCCCAGTTCGATTCCTGGTCAGGACACATGCCGAGGTTGTGGGCCCGATTCCCAGTGGGGGGCATGTTTGAAGCAGCCAATTGATGTCCTGTCTCATTGATGTTTCTATGTCTCTCTCCCTCTCACTTCCTCTCTTTCTAAAATCAATAAAGGAAAAATAAAATAAAACAAGTCTCAGAATTTGGGAGAACATAAAAAAAAAACCACCTCAGGACCACATTGTACAATCTGAGTAGCCCCACTATGCCATAAAATTTAAAATAGAGGGAAGTAATTGCAGGCACCACTTTGAAGATATCAAATATGAGATTTTCACTCAAGCTGCCTCCCTTCCCTTCAGTTTGCTGTAGCACCACCAAAATCACAAACAACAGCAGGTAATTTTAGCAGAACATGTCTCATCAAAAAGAAAAAAAAAAGTTTAGTTGTACCAACAGACAAGAAAATTCAACAATTAACAAATAATGTAGTATCAGTTCTATAAAAAATATTTGAAAATTCAAACTGAGTTTGGAAAAATGCAAGTTAACTTAGCAGGGAAAAATTGATCCAAAATACAGAAAATTCATAGTTGTTTAATGCTGTCAGTAAATGGAATTGTCTTATAAATCAACACGTTGATTAATAGAGATAGCATGGTATTACATAAAGAATCTTATACAATTACAAGTCAGAAGGTCAATTCTGCCTCCAGCATAGTTGTGTGACTTTTATTCATTCATCTGACCTCTCTGAATTAGGTTTTTAACCTGAAAAATGGAATGGCAGTGGAAGCAATACATATTCTCTATCTCACAGGGTTGTTACAAGGAGCAAATGTGATTGTAAAGTATAGAAGGTTTTGTCAACACCATACAGGGGGTCCAGTTTTAAATTATTAGGCTAGAATAAATTGTATATGACATGAAAGCTAAGCTGTATATAAATACATCATTGGTAAAACAAGGGTGTAGTTTTAACAAATTGCATTCCAGAAAACCATGGGTGCAAGAAATCATCTTTACATTTTTCTAAAATGTCACTTAAATAATTTTTGGGTTTTCCTTCTCTAAAGGCTGTTATCTATCGTTGGGATCTTACCCAGGGTCAAGGTTTTTTTTGGGTGTGTGTGTACGTGTTTGTGTGTAAATGTACATTTGGTCCTCTGTGATTGGTATACACAGAGAAATATGAGAACCCTGACCATGTGGCACTAATTTTTCTCTCTTGTCTTGCTCCCTCCCCAAGGGCATTGCTGATAAGTGGGGCAAAGGTCTTCTTGCTCTAGAGACCCAGCGACAAATTACCTCTGCCAATCTGGGGAACTTTTTATCTAGTCTGAGGGAAATCCTTTTCCCTACATGTTTCTTCAAGAAACTCTATATAGACCTATGACTCTTCTCCAAAAGACATAGGCTTTTGGAAAACAAAAACCAGATAGATGTGCAACCTTTTTCAAGTTTCTGCCCCAGTACATAACTCTGTGAGGCACAGAGCTATCTGATTGAAGGTGGCTGAGAAAAACGAAGGAAAAATTCCAGATTACTATTGCAAAATATCCATAGTCACCGATTCAGTCAACACATAGTTATTGAGCATGGACTACATACTAGACCCCATGCTATGACCATGGGATATAGGGTATATATTGTTCATATGCCATGAACAAGACAGGTATAGTCCTTGCTCAGGTGCTTACATTCTAGAGGACATAAACATTAAAATGTGACTTAAATGATTAATTGTTCAATCACACTTGGGATAAGTGCTGTAAAGGACATGCAGAAAAATTAAGAGCAGGTGAAGATAGCAGTGACCAGGACCAGAGGGAGGGTGAGTGTGTGAGAGAGTGAGCTAGTGTGTGAGAGAGTGTGAGTGGACGTGAAGGTGGACAACCAAACTCGAGCACTGCAGAGACACGGAGTAGAAGGTTCCTGTGCTGTGGATAGGAGCAGCTGGCTATCATGGTAAGCGGCTCTTCAGGTCACTTCTCCCTGTGCCATGGGGAGATCCCACCATTTTGGAAGATCCCAGGTCTTCCTTGGGAGGAGAGAGTGGGAGCAGTTAGGGCCCAGCAATCTCATCCCACCAGTGCACCTGGCACCATCGGATCAATGGACACTCTGTGTCAACACAGACCAGTGTACAGTAGTGATGCTCCCAAGGTGCCAGTTGCAGAAGCTTCAGACAGCCTGGAGCCCAGAACCATCCCCCATAGTAGCAGCCGATCAGAATCTAGATATATCCCCAGCAATAGAGACTGGGGAGCAGATATCCATCCCCAAGCAACAGAAGCACAGACCAGCAGCTGAGACCCATCCCCAAAAACTACAGCAAAAGCTGAGCAGGACTTGAGCCCCATGGGGGCAGTAGCACTCCCCAGCCACCAGCTGCAGGACCTGGGGCTCCACAGAGGCCTGTGCAGTTCAGCAGCTCACAAAAGCAGTGGGAACCTGGAGCCCGAGAGGGGCTAGTGTGATCCAGCTGCCCGCCCATGGGACCTGCAGGGTGCGAGGGCACCAGAGAGGCCTGTGCGACCCAGCAGGGACTGTGCCATCCAGTTACCCATGGGACCTGCGGGGTGCTGAAGCACCAGAGAGGCCTGTGCGACCCAGCAGCCCATAAGATAGGCATAGAGCCAGGTCCCCAAAGGGACTGTACAATCTAGTTACCAGCGGGACCTGCAGGGTGTGGGGGCACCAGAGAGGCCTGTGCGACCCAGCTGTGCACAAGATAGGCATAGAGGATGTGAAAATGGAGGCTCAGTGAATGGAAGCTACACAGACGATCTTCCAAACCAAATAGGATTTACAACTAAAAAAAAGACAAATGCTCAGAAAAAAGCAACAGAAAAGAAGCAGGACAGGACCATATAACCAGGGACACTGGTAGGATCTGCGGAGGCACGAGAGGGTGGCAGGCTGGGAGCCCACACACAGCAGCACTCTTAGGTGTGAGCAGCCCCCTTGGGCAATAAAGACCAAGCCCACTCCACAGCACAGAGAGCTAGGACAGAGAGCTAAAATAGCCACAGCCACTCACCTGGGGGCTACGGCAGAGGGAGGGAAGACTGGACTGGAACTCTGTGGGGACACCCGGGATTTGGAGGGCACTCAGAGTTTTTGCTGAGTTGGGGCCACAAAAAATGGTGGCCAGTGTACTCCTTCTTAGAGCTGTGGGGAAAAGCAGCAGCCCAAACCCCCTTGGAAATTCAGCCTTTCCCAGGTGAGGCAAAGAAATAAAAATTGAAGCTCATTAACAACCAGCATCTATCCCACCCTCTGTAAATCCTCTTAAGTAGAACACCAGGGCTACATTCCACTGCACTAAGTAACTGAGACTACTAGCCACCAGGAAAAAGCTAGAGGATAACTGAACCTTTCCTGGGCTTGCAAATCTACCCAGGAAAGTAAGACTTCACAATGGTGTTTAACGTGGGCCCACCCAGGCCCATCCAAACTCAGTAGAGAAAACCACAAACAGCAAACTCAGTAGAGAACACCAACACCCACAGGAAAAATTAGGCAGGCTCCAAAACCCACTGTGATAGCCAAAATGGTGAAACAAGGAAAGAAATTCCAAATGAAAGAACAAGAGAACTCTATTGAAGATGAGATAAATGAAATGAAGGTAAGTAAATTATCAGAGGTAGAGTTCAGAGCCATGATCTTGAGGAAGCTCAACAGCATGAGCAAGGACATCAGCATCGTGAGTAAAGATATAGAAACATTGAAAACCAACCAAATGGAAATCAAGAATGACACAGCAGAAATGATGAACACATTGGAAGGACTAACTAGCAGAGTATGGGAAGCTGAGGACCGGATCAGTGAATTAGAAATCAGGGTATAAAAAAATCAACCAATCAGAAACCAAAATGGAAAAAAACAATTAAAAACAGGAATATAGCTTAAGAGAACTGTGGGACAACTGGAAACATAATAACATTTGCATCATAGGAGTCCCCGAGGAAGAAGAAAATGGGCAAGGGTTAGAGAATATATTGGAAGAAATAGTGACAGAAAACTTTCCTAACTTGGTGAAGGAAGAAGGCATTCAAGTTCAAGAAGCACAGAGAGCCCCAAGTAAGAAGAACCCAAACACATGGTAATTAAAATGCCAAAAATTAAAGACAATGAGAGAATCCTAAAGGCAGCAAGAGATAAGCAACAGGTTACTTACAAAGCAAACCCCATAAGGCTCTATGCTGACATCTCAACAGAAACAATACAGGCCAGAAGGGAGTGGCATGAAGTACTCAAGGTCATGAAAAACAAGGATCTGAATCCCAGACTACTCTACCCAGCAAGGCTATCATTCAAAATAGAAGGTCAAATAAAGAGCTTCCCAGACAAAAAAAGACTAAGGGAATATGTTAACACCAAACCAGCACTGCAAGATATGCTAAAAGGACTGCTGTAATTAGTAGAAAAAATAGGAAGAAAAAGAAAACCACACTAAACAAAAATGGCAATAAATAAGTACATATCAATTATCACCTTAAATGTGAATGGTTTGAATGCTCCTCTAAAAAGACACAGAGTATCTGACTGAATAAGAAAGCATGACTCACACATATGTCCTTTACAAGAGACCCACCTCACGACGAAAGAATCACATAGGTTGAAAGTGAAGGTACGAAAAAAAAAAAAATTCAAGCAAATGGAAAGAGAAAAAAAAAAAGCTGAGATAGCAATACTCATATCTGATAAAGTAGATTTCAAAATGAAGGCCATAACTAGAGACAAAGAAGGCCACTACATAATATTGAAAGAATCCATCCAACAGGAAGATATAACCTTGGCAAACATATATGCACCCAATATAGGAGCACCAACATATATTAAAAATCTTTTGGAGGACTTCAAAGGAGAAATCAACAGCAATACAATCATATCAGGAGACTTCAACACCCCACTGACATCACAGGATAGATCTTCTAGACAAAAAATTTACAAGAAAACACAGACTCTAAATGAAGCATTGGACCAAATGGATTTAATAGATATCTACAGAGAATTACATCCCAAAACTGCAGAAATCACATTCTTCTCTAGTGTACATGGGACATTCTCAAAGATAGACCACATGTTAGGGCACAAACTAAGTCTCTACAAGTTCAAGAAGATTGAAATCATATGAAGCATCTTTACAGATCACAATGGTATGAGAGTAGAAATCAATTGCAACAAGAACATCCAAAGATATTTGAAAACATGGAGGCTAAATAGCATGTTATTGAACAATGAATGGGTTGCCATGGAGATCAAGGAAGAAATCAAAAACTTTCTGGAAACCAATGAAAAAAACACACAACAACACAAAATCTATGGGATGCAGCAAAAGCAGTTCTGAGAGGGAAGTTCCTAGCACTACAGGCCTACCTCAAGAAGGAAGAAAAATTTCTAATAGACTATCTAACCTAATGAGTTAAAGAACTAGAAAGCAAACAAAAAGAAAAGCCCAGAGCAAGTAGAAGGAAGGAAATAGTAAAGATCAGAGGAGAAATAAATGACATGGAGACCAAAAAAGTAATTTGAAGGATCAATGAAACAAACAGCAGGTTCTTTGAAAAGATAAACAAGATTGATGGACCCTTAGCTAGACTCACCAGAAACAGAGAAAGAGAACCCAAATACATAAAATCAGAAATGAAAGAGGACAAATAATAACAGACATCACAGAAATACAAAGGATTGTTAAAAAATATTATGAACAATTATACGGCAACAAATTCGACAATCTAAGCGAAATGGACAAATTTCTAAAAACACATATTCTCCCAAAACTGAACCAGGAAGAGATAGAAAACTTGAACAGACCAAAAACAACAAACAAAATTGAAGATGTAGTCAAGACTCTCCCAGCAAACAAAAGCCAAGGCCTGGATGGCTTCATGGGGGAATGTTACTGAACATTCAAAGAAGAACTAACACCCATTCTCCTCAAACTCTTTCAAAAAATTCAAGAAGAAGAAAGGCTTCCAAACTCGTTTTATGAAGCCAGCATAATTCTAATTCCAAAACCAGAAAAAGATACTACAACGAAAGAAAACTACAGGCCAATATCCCTGATGAACATAGATGCCAAAATCCTGAATAAATACTAGCAAATCGAATCCAGCAATACATCAAAAAAATTATTCAGCATGACCAAGTTGGATTCATCCCAGGAATGCAAGACTGGTACAATATTCACAAATCAATAAATGTGATGCACCACATAAACAAAGTGAAAGATAAAAATCATATGATCATATCAATAGACGCTGAAAAAGCATTAGACAAAATTCAGCACCCATTTTCAATAAAAGCGTTCAGCAATCTGGGAATAGAGGAATCAGATCTCAACATAATAAAGGCCTTATATGAAAGACCTACAGCCTGCATCATACTCAATGGGAAAAAACTAAAAGCATTTCCCTTAAGACGGGGAACAAGACAGAAATGCCCACTTTCACCACTCTTATTTAACATAGTACTGGAAGTCTTAGCCACAGCAATCAGACAGGATGAAAAAGATAAAAGGGATCCAAGTTGGAAAAGAGAGAGCAAAACTGTCATTATGTGCAGATGACATAATATTATACATAGAAAACCCTAAAGACTCGATTAAAAATCTGATAGACTTAATAAATGAATTTGGCAGAGTGGCAGGATACAAAATTAACTTCAAGAAATCGATGGCATTCTTATACACCAATGATGAACTCACAGAAAGAGAAACTGAAAAAACAATCCCATTTACCATCGCGGTAAAAAGATACCTAGAAATAAACTTAACCAAAGAAGTAAAGGATCTATTTGCAGAAAACTAAAGGCATTGAATAAAGAAATAGAGGAAGATATAAAAAAGTGAAAGCACATACCTTGTTCATGGATTGGAAGATTCAACATCATTCAAATGTCCATATTACCCAAAGCAATCTATAGATTCAATGCAATCCTCATCAAAATACCAACGACATATTTCACAGAACTAGAACAAGTACTTCAAAAGTTCATATGGAACCAAAAAAGACCTTGAATAGCCACAGCAATCTTGAAAAAGAACAAAGTTGGAGGGATCACATTCTCAGATTTCAGATTGTACTACAATGCCACTGTAATAAAAACAGCCTGGTACTGGCACAAGAACAGGCATATAGACCAGTGGAAAAGAACAGAGAACCCAGAAATGGACCGAAAGCAATATTCTCAAATCATATTTGACAAAGGTGGCAAGAGCACACAGTGGAGGAAAGACAGTCTCTTTAATAAATGGTGTTGGGCAGCAATCAGACAGGAAGAAAAAATAAAAGGGATCCAAATTGGAAAGGAGGAAGTGAAACTGTCATTATTTGCAGATGACATGATACTGTACATAGAAAACCCCAAAGAGTCCACCAAAAGTTTACTAGACTTAATAAATGAATTTGGCAAAGTAGCAGGATACAAAATTAACATCAATAAATCGATGGCATTCTTATACACCAATGATGAACTCACAGAAAGAGAAACTAAGCAAATAATCTCATTTACCATTGCGGCAAAAAAATTAAGATACCTAGGAATAAATTTAACCACAGAAATAAAGGACCTATTCGCAGTTAACTACAGGTCTTTGAAAAAAGAAATAGAGCAAGATATAAAAAAGTGGAAGCACATACCCTGTTCATGGATTGGGAGAATTAACATCATTAAAATGTCCATATTACCCAAAGCAATATATAGATTCAACGCAATCCCCATCAAAATACCAACGGCATACTTCACAGAATTAGAACAATTACTTCAAAAGTTCATATGGAACCAAAAAAGGCCTCGAATAGCCACAGCAATCTTGAAAAGGAAGAACAAAGTTGGAGGGATCACAATACCAGATTTCAGGTTATACTACAAAGCCACTATAATCAAAACAGCCTGGTACTGGCACAAGAACAGGTATATAGACCAGTGGAACAGAACAGAGAACCCAGAAATGGACCCAAGGCAATATGCTCAATTAATATTTGACAAAGGTGGCAAAAGCATACAGTAGAGTAAGGACAGCCTCTTAATAAATGGTGCTGGGAAAATTGGACAGCTACTTGCAGAAAAATGAAACTAGACCATCAACTTACACTACACATAAGAATAAACTCAAAATGGATAAAAGACTTAAATGTAACTCAAGAATCCATAAAAATCCTAGACGAAACTGTAGGCAACAAAATTTCAGACATCATACGCAGCAGAATTTTTACTGGTACATCACCTAAGGCAATAGAAACAAAGGAGAAAATGAACACATGGGACTACATCAAACTCAAAAGCTTCTGCACAGCAAAAGATACAATCATCAAAACGGACAGGCTACCCACTGTATGGGAGAGCATAATTGCCAATGATACATCAGATAAGGGGTTAATTTCCAAAATATATACAGTACTCATACTACTCAACATATGGAAGACAAAAAACCCTATCAAAAAATGGGCAGAGGAGCTAAATAGACACCTCTCCAAACAGGACATACAAATGGCTAAGAGACATATGAAGAAATGCTCAAAGTCACTAATCATCAGAGAGATGCAAATTAAAACTACAATGAGGTGTCTCCTCTCACCTGTCATAATGGCCACCATCAACAATTCATCAAACATCAAGTGTTGGCGAGGGTGTGGAGAAAAGGGGACTCTAGTACACTCCTGGTGGGAATGCAGACTTTTGCAGCCACTATGGAAAACAATATGGTATTACCTCAAAAAATTAAAAATTGAACTTCCATTTGACCTAGTGATCCCACTTCTAGGCATATATCCTAGGAAGCCTGAGACACCAATGAAAGAATATATGTACCCCAATGTTCGTAGCAGCACTATTTACTATAGCTAAGATCTGGAAACAGTCCAAATGTCCATCAGTAGACAAATGGATTAAAAAGCAATGGTACATATACACAATGGAGTACTATGCAGCTGTAAGAAAGAAAGATCTCTTATCCTTTGAGACAACATGGAGGGACCTGGAAAGTATTATCCTAAGCGAAACAAGCCAATCAGAGAAAGATAAGTATCATATGATCTCACTTATTTGTGGAATATAATGAATATAACAGTCTGAGGAATGGGGTAGTCCCAGAGATGTGGAAGGGGGGTACTGGCTGACAATCCGACGAAGAGTTGGTGTTGGGGTGAGATAAACCACAGAACTTATATGCATGTCTGCATGAACAATGGACATGGGCAACAAAGCTGGGGACAGGGCAGGGAGGGAGAGGAAGGGTAGTATCAGTATAAGAAAAAGGAGAAACATCTGTAACAAAAATAAATTAATTAATTTTAAATAAATAAATAAAAATTTTGAATGTAGTAAAGTATAAACTCCATTTCATCAGATCTATCAATAAAACAATATATTATGAAGTAAAAAGAAAAAGAATAATTAAGAGCGGGTATAAGGGGAATTGATCTAATCCTGGGTCAAGGAAGATTTCTTTGAGGAAACCATTGAAGCTGAGATCTGAAGGACAAATAGCAGTCTGTTTGGGTTGGTGGAGCACTCAGGCAGAAGGCAGAGGACGTACAGATGGAAGGATAATGGCCCATTGTGCCAGGTTGATATCACCGACTGTGATGCAGATGTGAAACGAAATGTAATATTATTTTCTGTGACCAACCCCAGTTTTATATCATAGAATGTTCTATGTAAAACATAACTTATTCTATCCCTATTCTAGTATTCTTGCTCCAATTTATTATTTTCCCTCCAATTCAATGATCATTATTTGTCATTATTCAATTCAAAAGTGGGTCAATTATCATTATTTGCCACTATGCAACATCACTCCTGATATTATTGAATTCCTACACAACTATATGTGAATTTCTAACCCTCCCAGCCCCTAGATTTTGAGCCCAATGGTTGGTGGGGAGGAGAGTAGAAATTCTAGGCACTCCTGTGCAAAATCGTGTGTTAACTTTCTCTTTTTTTGTGGAACTGAGAATGGATGGAAGGGAGGTAAGAGAACATAGTAGACCAGATAGGAGGCTAATGCAGCAGTGCAAGTGAACAATGATGATAGTTGGACCAGAGAAATAGCTATGATGATGAAAAAAGTAGATGAAATTAAGACGTATAGAGGAGGGAGAATAAATAGAACTCAGTGGTTGATTGCATATGTATGTGGTGGGGTGAGATATTTAGAGAGAGGATAGTGACTTACAGGGCTTCAGAATAGATGGTGTTACTACTTACTGAGATATGGAACATTTGAGGAAGAAAACTGGGGAAGATTTTCTTGTGGAGGGAGGTATTATCAAAATGGTTTCTTTCTGGCAAGGGTTGGCATCCTTTGAATTGAAGCTGAGCAATTACTTGAATAGACTGTCTGCTGGGTTGGTTTGAGTCAAGAGCAGATCCTGAGAAATTTCTGATGGTACAACTGCCTCCTTAACATGCCCACTTGGGTGTAATTGGCATCTTACACTTAACATGTCCCAAATGGAGTTTTTGTCTTCCTTCTAAACAAGCTCCTCCTTCAGCACAGGGAATGATAATTTTGTCTTTCTGGTTACTCTGGCCAAACCTCTGGAGTCATCCTTAATTCTCTTTTATACCTCACACATGCACTCAATCAGAAAATTCTATTGTTTCTATTTTAAAATCTATCCAGAATCTAACCATTTCTTTTCATCTTCATTGCTACCCTATTTGTTCCAGGTCATTATCACTTTGTCATTTCCCTCCTGGATTTTTGCAGTAGCCTGTCACTAGGTTCCCTGCTTTCACTCAAGCTCCTCTATGGTCTACCATCCACACAGTAGTCAGAATGAACCTATTAAAATAAGGCAAATCATACCACTCTTCCCATCAAAATCCTCCAGTGGCTCCTCAGTCTTCTCAAAGGTTAAAAAGTCCTAATAGTTGCCACCAAAGCCCTAATGATATGACATTTGCTACCTCTCTGATATCATGTCCTATCACTCTGAATGTCCCTCATATATGATAAGCACATTTCCATCTCAGGGTCTTTGCAGTTTTATCTGGAATGTTGTTTTTTTATTTTTCTTTACATATGCGTGGCTCACTTCCTTACCTCCTATTCAAATAACACCTTAGCAATGAGGCCTTCTCTGGTACCCTATTTAAAATTGCAGTCCTATTGCCACAGTTTATCCCACTTCTCTGCTTAATTTTTTTCCACAGCATTTATAACCATTTAATACATAACTTACTTTACCTTTTATTATTTGTTTTCTTTTCCCCACCTTACCTACTAGGATGCATGTTCAATGAGGGCAGGTGTTTTTTTCGCCCTTTCTATGTCTTCTGTGCCTAGCTAGGTATTTGACATATACGAGGCACTTTAGTGGTCTTTGCTTCTAACTGGCCCAGCTGCATCTTAGGTTTGGCCTTATACTTGGAGAGATAATCATATTTGTCCATCTGGGAGGACTCAGGACTTTGGAGGAATTCCAGGGTTTAATTCCTTTGGCTCCTCCATAACATTCTCATTCCAATGACCAAGATTTGAATCTTTTCCAATTAGGGCATTAATTTTAACTCAAGGAACCCAGCACAGCATAGAAGCCAGATAGTGGTATTCAGTCAGGCTCACGACTACATCCAAATAGTCTTCTCATTTGGGTTCTTTTGGAAGCGGCAGGAGACTCAGATCTCCAGCATGTTGGGTCAATTATGATTTAATATCAGTAGTGGAAGATTTTATGAACCCCTTTCGTCCAAGTTCTTTTCCTATCTAACAACTGCTCATGAAAATAGTGTTAGTCTTTGTTCAGAGATGGCAGCAGCCAAAAGTAAAATTGTATTGTCTCAGTGGATCCCCTGCAAAGCCAACATGGAGATAGAGTTGGGAGGGCGATAGGTTTATTGAGAGTAAAGCTTATGAAAGATAAAAGTGGGTAAAACAGCATTGGGCAGGGAATGCTTGAAGATTGAGATGCAGATCTAGCAAAGTCTTACCAATCCAACCATAAACTCTGGAGAAAGGTTGCTGTTGGAAGAGTCTCCATTTGGGCAGAAATGGCCAGTCCCTGCCTGGTTGGGCTGCCTGATAAAAACTTGGCCTCAGTTCCAACGCTGAGGCAGATCCTGAAGGTGTTACTGCTGGAGTCTGTCAGCTGACCGAACTCCTTGGCACTGAATGTCAAGTTCTTCCATTAAAGGTGATCTGATTGCATACCTCCATGACTGACGACACATTTACTGAAATGTTACTTCAACTAACCCCTGGATCTCCAGGTTGGTCCATGCTAGGTTAGGGAGGAAAAAACCAGGAAGATGGGCATCTGGGGGATGTCAGCCTGACTTCAATTGGCTGAGGAGTGGTTGGTAGCAGGATTTCTTTTTTTTTTCTTCTTTTTCCCCCCTTTGGTTGGGGGAGATGAGAACCAATAACTAACTGATATTTGTGAATTGGCTTGTGATAACTGCCTCAAAATAGGAGCCTTTGAGCATTAACCAAAACTTTATCTTTTAGTGACAGATAGGATAATCCAGGGCTACAGGGAAGCACCAATCCTGTTTACATATTTTAAAATATCTCTCACAATTAATGCAAATCAAATGCTTTAAAATTTAAAATCTTTCCCATTAGCGTATAGTTCAAACAACAAACTAACACTAGCAGTTACTACATCATCTTTAAAAAACCACTCTTGTCATCAGTTAAACTCATTACACCTAAATAATCATTATCAATGATGTATAATTTAAATAATATCTGCAAAATAATTTATTTATGAATGTCAGGCCTACTAACAACTTTTCAAAGCATCACTCACTAGAGTCTGATAAAGTTTACTGTTGATTTCAAACCTTAGGAAATTTCCAGTATTGCCCTGGGACACACTACTACAGATAGGAAGAAATGCCCATGAAAGTTATTTAAGTGCCTTGCTTTTCCTTCTTTATCTCCTTCTAGCTGGGTACTGTAGAATATATTTGTCTCTTTCTTGATATTCTTTATTCAAGCCACCAGATGAAACCAACTCACTCAGATATCCTTACATTTGGCCACCAAGTCCTGCAAGTCCTCCTTCTTGATAAGTAACTGTTCAGAGATCCTTGAGACAGCTGACTATAACTTAAGCAGTTGCTTTTCTGCCACTATATGGACTACTATTTTCCCATCCTAGGACTGGAGGCACCTTATTACCACCGATACTACCATCATACTCCATTTTTCTTTTAAGATCTATTTTGTAAGAAACTTCAATGGGTACTGTGATGTCAGGTATTGTAAAGGGTCCTGCCAACTCTTGTGGAGCCACAGAACAATTTCTTCTTTTGGCAGGGTTGCTGGGTCCTATCTATTGTGGCTTTTTCACACCTTCAGAACTTCAGCTCATGTATGGTGTTGACTTGCTAGGGCACTGACTCCTGCCTTGTCTCTACTTGATTTTATTTCCATGATTCAGTATCTCAGGTCTCAATTTATGAATTACCTTTCATAGTGTTCAAATTATGAATTCCCAGGAGAAAGTCAGATGTAAACCCCTGAGAAAAGCTTGGCCTCAACTCCAAAGCTGAGGTGCATCTTGTACTAAGATGAGGATGACATAACACTTCTACAGTGGAAAATGAAGCAGGTTTTCTAAGAAGAGATTATGGGTGGCAAGGTAATGAGTGGCATGCCAACTGAAAGTTGGGATTCAGTTTCTGGAGTCCCAGTATGCAGTTAGAAAAAATAATAAAAATTTGCATAAATAGAGTAATTATATTATCAGGAGGTAGTATAGAATAATGATTAAGATCACAGACTCTGGAGTCAGAATTATAATCTATGTGACCTTGGATATATTATTTAACTTTTTTGTATCTCTATTTATTCATTGGTAGAATGGAGCTAATGATACCCATCTTACAGTGTTGTTCTCTCTCTCTCTCTCTAAAATATTATAAAATATTATATATTATATATATAATATAATACTTGGAGTAGTATCTGTTTTGTATTAAGTGACAAGTGATCATTGTTTATTATGTTCTTGACTACATTCTTTTTAGAGTTCATAAGTAAGTAGCAGTATAATTTATTCATATTTTATTATTTAAATTTATACAAAAATAAATATTATTTGTGTTTTCTTATTGGTATCAACTGGCTGACAAATTGTTGGTGCAATAGACAGGTAAGTTCAGTTTCGTGGCTATTTGGGCTATTTGCTTTATCATTTAGCACATTGAAGTATTTAATATTTTAATCATATAAATACTGACTTTGTTATATTTGTATACCTCCTATCCTGCTAGTTAATATTTTTATTTAAAATAACACACTTAAATGAAAAAAAGTCTTAACTACATCTCCTTAAAAGAGTAAATACTTATCATTACAATAAGTAAATACTATGTATCATTTGCTTTAAATAGAAGATAACCATAGATATAAATACAATGAAAACAGCACAATGTTGCTAAAGTCTAACTAGATAACATTTGCCTGCTTAGGCTCAGAGTTTGAGATTGGATTTCTGTAAAAAAAAAAAAAGATTGACAATTGTTAGAGAGTGTTAAAGACCAGCCTTAAATTGAAGCTTTGGTAGTGATGTAATCAGAGGATTAAAAAGTATTGTACAGGGAATAATGTTCTCACTATGTGGCTTAATGTTATTTATGGTGGGTGTGAGGCCTACCAAAGCTATCCCTGAAATGATCTCTACTTCCTGCAGTAGTGCAAGTTCCACACAGTAAGAAACTGTTCTAGAAGGACTAAAAACCTATAAGCAAGGAGAAAACTAGAATAATACTTTACTCTTTTTTTTTTTTTACTCCATTTTCTCTACAGGAAAATTATTTCTCAAGGAAAACAGGAGGTCTGAAGTTCAAATCCTTTTCCCAACACTTACTAGTCTTGGAAATTACTTATCATCTCTTGTTTCCTCACCTATAATGTGTATGTGTGGAAAGGATAATAGTACCTAACTTGCAGAGTTATTATGAAGATTAAATATGACCACACATGAGGAGTGCTTAGCACAGGTCTTGACTATAGTAAGCCCTAATAATATATATGTTTTGTGTTATAAGTGGGGTCATGTGTACAATGATGTGCCTTATAAAAATGCTTTTATTGATTTTTTTAGACAGAGAAAAAGGGAGAGAGAGAGAGAGAAATATCTATGTGAGAAACATTGATCAGCTGCCTCCTGCATGCCCCCTACTGGGGATCGAGCCCACAACAAGGATGTGACCTGACCGACGGGAATCAAACTGGGACCTTACAGTCCTTGGGACTGTGCTCAATCCACTGAGCCACACTGGCTGGGCATGTGCTTTTTACTCTTAATGGCAGTTATATCTTCACATGAATTCATGTAAATCTACCTCATTTTAGCATAGAATTCCTAAGTATGTATATTTCATATTTTCTTTTACCAGTCTTTAGTTGGGAGACATTTACGTTGTTTTGTGTGTGTGTGTGTGTGTGTGTGTGTGTGTGTGTGTGTATTTTATAAGTGAGGGGGTTGAGAGTCAAAGAAGTTAAGGCAGCCTGAGCATATCAAAGTCACACCATGTTCTGTGCCTCTATGCTCTGAAGCTTTCTTTGCCAACAGCAGCTTCATCCTACCAGTGGTGATGCCTTATCTACATATACCAGAAATATCAGCTGTCCATAAGTGCCAGATTCCTAAACTGGAGTTAAGGAAGTTTGATTCACATGTAAAGGGGGGAATTATATTACTTAAGATGATATGTAAAATATCCCGTGTATGGAAAGGGCATAGTGTGTGGGGTGGAAGTAAAAGGGGGGGGGTAGGTAGCCTGAAGTTGCACAGGGCTGGGAAAGATTGGAAGGATACCTGGGGTGGTGGTGGTGGTGGTGGGAGACAATACAAAGACTCACTAGAATATAAGTGAAGGGAAGAGGCAGGAAAGCTTTGTAGTCTCACTCTGCCCACATCTCAATTTTGCATCCTCTTTTGTCACCTGTTTATGGTGTAGAAGAAATAGCAAAGTACATCTCATTGCCTGTCTAGTACAATGTTGCATCCTGCAAATGCTCAATAAATATTTACTGAGTGAATGAATAAATTCCTGATTACCTAAGACTTAGAGTATCTTGAGCTAGGCATCAAGGTGTGGCAGGGATGCCATCTGGGAGTGAAGTCACCATCCAACTTGGCCCCACACAAACAAACTGAGTCAGACTAGAGGGCAGAGGCAAGTATTGAACATTATGGTTGCCACATAGAGTCAAATACAATTCATAGCATTGTTTCAGGTGCTTGCAAAGGGGAAAAAGTCCTGAAAGAACCATTACAAGACTTCACATGTCCTTTGTGCAGCATCATAAAACAGGATATCTTGCCCAAGTTTATGATTCTATTACAAAAGAAAAATAAAGCCGTTAGTAAATCTAAGAAAAGATACTGACTATACATCTCTGTCCAGGATAGTTTACAGAATATATTGAATTGGGCTATATGGTCCCCAAGAGCAAAATCCATCAATTACTTTTAGTGGAGTTAAAGCAAGCCTTGGTAAGTATAAGGTGTTCTGCCTTGAGTTGTTCTTTATGGTAGCAATATCATCCCCTTTATATCCTTGACATACTTTCAAGGTGCAGTACCTTGTGTATAGGTAGCCTTCATTCCAGGCCAAATAGTTATGAACTCAGTTAACTTATTTACTTATAGTTGATATACAATATTATATTAGTTTCAGGTGTACAACATAGTGACTTAACATTTATATAACTTATGAAATGATCACCACAATATCTAGTAACCATCTGTCACTGTACATAGTTATTATGATATTATTGACTATATCCACTATGTTTTACATTAAAAATATGGGACAATTTGCCCTGGCTGGTGTGCCTCAGTTGGTTGGACATTGTCCTGTGCGCTGAAAGGTTGTGGGTTTAATTCCTGGTCAGGGAACATGCCTGGGTTGCAGGCTCAATCCCTGGTAGGGGGCATGTGGGAGGTGGCCAATCGATGTTTCACTCTGACATCGATGTACCTCTCTCTCTCCCTCTCCTTTCTTCTCTCTCTAAAAATCAATAAAAAATATATTTTAAAATATGGAACAACCCACAGATTTGCATGTCATTCTTCCTCAGGGGCCACACTGATCTCTGTGTTATGGACTGAAGACTTTTAGAATAGTAGCTCTGATGATTTGAAGTGGTTCAAATCAAATGTAGGCTATGCAGTTTGAATTCTGGTTGTGCCTCATTTTAGCTGTACTTATTAGTCATGATTTTGCTGAAATAATGCTGTATAACAAATAACTTTCAAATCTCCCTTATTTTTCTCACTTGCAAGCCAGTTGATTGAATGTGGCTCTGTAGGGTTCAGTTGGGAGCAGTTGAGCTTGGTTGTAGGTTGAGTTTCAGTCTGTTCCACATATTTCCTCTTTCTGGAGAAGCTACTCAATGTACATTCACTCATGGTGGATGGCATAAGTGTGAGAAAGAAAGTCAAACCCCATAGGCACATTTAAAATTTCTACTTGTGTCATGCCAACTAATGTTCCATTGGCCAAAGGCTATGCCAATGGAATAGAGAATAATACTTCTTCCATGGAAAAAAAGAGAAGGCAAGAAGGAATATATGTGAGCAAATAATGCAATCTAACACACCATGAAACCTTGCTTAAGATGCAGAGCTTATTTGTGCCTTAGTTTTCATCATCTGAAAAAGGGACATCATAATGTTATCCACTTCATAGGGTTGTTTGAAGACTGAAATGAGTTAATATATATAAAGTAGCTTGAATAGTGCCTGGCTCATAGTAAGCACTCTATAAATATCAATTATTCATACTTGAGCTATTTTCTAAGTAAGTAAAGTAAAAAGTATTTTTATTTTTAGGAACCCAAATTCTAATAAATTTTGACATGTTTATGCTGTTTATACTTACGGATATATTAGCACATATTCAGAAAGATAATAAAATAAAACTAGAGTAAATAAAACATTGATTAACCAGAACTCGACTAGCCTGGCTGTAAGAATTTTAGATTGTTAGAATTTCAGGGGACATTGGAGATCCTCTCACCTCTGAAAGTACATGGAATTAGAGTCTGAAAATAAAGGTTAAAATTAAGTATCTACCATTTGGGTATGTCCCTGAAGTGTTGGGATCAGAGAATTAGGTTCAAATTCCAACTACGTCACTTAATAGCTGTGTGGTTTTGGGCAGATTACTTAACTTCTCTGTACCTTGCTGAATCATGTCAAAGACTGTGAGGAAACATAAGCTCCTTTTGGGCAGGAACTTTTCTTTGTTCCCTATTATATCCTCAGTGTTTGGAACAATGATTGGCAGAATAGCCATTAGAGATAACCTGTCAAGTGTCCAGTCCAGCACCTAGCACATAGTAGGTGTCAATACAAGGTATCCACTTTTATTATCACAAAGATAAAAGTAAGGTTTTTAGGAAAATTATAAGATCTCTATTTCTAGCCAAGCAGTGGGCACAGGAATCAAACCCAGGAACTTGAGAAAAGATAGACATAGAGTCAAAGGCACTTAAAATACTACAACCAGGGGCACAGCTGGAATAGATGACCAAAGAGCTAGCCTAAATGAAATATTACTCCAAGGAAATTGGGCAAAGAATGGAAAATTCCAGCATGAAACTCAATGCCTGGCATTTACAAGTACTTAACAAGTATTTAATGAATGAATGAATGAATGAATGAATGAATGAATGTCTTTAACTTGAGGTTATAGTGGAACCCATTCTTTGGGAGAAGAATAAGAAGCAGGACCTGAAAAGGTTCTTTGAGCTACAACCTGTAAAAAGAAGGGGAAGTGGTCTTTTAAAAGGCCAGTGAAAGAGGAGTAGGAGGACAATTTATAGACTGTGTGTCAATAGGACATTCTCTACCAGGAAGAATATATAGTAGAGTGAAGAATTATATGACAGTATGATAGGACTTGAAGAGACACCAGATGGATTGATCACTGGTCATTGAGAGAAATAGCCTTGACTTTAGTTTAGAGGAACTACTGTGGTATTCTGAGGATAGAATTAACATGGCTAATGAGAACAAAAGTGGAAAAATTAAACAACAACAACTAGTGATTATTCTATGAAAGTTGCTCAAGAATAGAGAAGTGTTCAATTCATTTTCAACAATAGTACCAATACCATTCAATGAGAAAAAAAAAGAGTCTCTTCAATAAATGGTGCTGGGGCAACTGGATAACCACATACAAAAGAATTAAGTTGGCCTCTGCTTTAGATCATATATAAAAAATGAACTCAAAATGAATCAAAGACCTAATGCAATGTGCTAAAACTATAAAACTCTTAGAATAAAACATTGGGGAGAAGCTTTATGACATTGGATTTGGCAATGGTTTCTGAACTATAACATCAAAAGCACAGGTGACAAAAGAAAAATAAATTTAAAAAAAGATAAGTTTGATTTCATCAAAATTTAAACATTTGTGCATCAAAGGACACTATCAAGAGAATAAAAATCCAACCCATGGAATGGGAGAAAATATTTTCAAATAATATATCTGATAAGCATTTAATATCTAGAATATATAAAGAACCCCTACAACTCAACAACAAAAAGACAACCTAAGTTAAAAATGGGCAAAGGACTTGGATAAACATCTCTCCAAATAAGGTATACAAATGGCCAATAAACACTTAAGAAGGTGCTCAATATCATTAGTCACTAGGAAAATGCAAATCAAAACCACAGTAAGATATCACTTCACACCTATTAGGATGGTTATTTTTAAAAATGAAAAATAACAAGTGTTAGTGAGGATGTGAAGAAATTAGAACCCTAGTACATTGCTGGTGAAAGGCAGTTTGGCTTTTTCTCAAAAAGTTAAACATAGAATTACCGTATGACCCTGCAATTCCACTCCTAGGTATTTACCCAAAATAATTGAAATCAAGAATGCAAACAGATACTTGTATGTCAATATTCATATTGGTATTATTCACAATAGCCAAAGAGTGGAAACAATTCAAGTGTTAATCAACATATGAATGGAAAAATAAAATGTGGTATATACATATATACATACATGCATTAGGATATTATTCAGCCATAAAAATGAATGAAGTTTTGACATATGCTACAACATGGATGAACCTTGGAAACGTTATGCCAAGTGAAATAAGCCAGATGCAAAAGGACAAATGTTGTGTGTTTCCATTTTATGAAGTATCTAGAATAGGCAAATTCATAGAGACAAAAAGTAAATTAGTAGTTACCTGAAAGGAGGGAGAATTGGGGAGTTATTTCTTAATGGTTAAAGAGTTTTTGTTTGAAATAATGAAAGGGTTTTTGGAAATGGATAGTGATGACGGGTGCATAGCATTATGAATATAATTAATGCCACTTATTTGAACACTTAAAACTGCAAATTATATATATATATTTACCAAAACAACAAATGAAATAGAGAAGTGATGCTCTCACCTGGGGTCACTGTGGTAGACTAAATAATGACCCCCTCCCAAGATATCCACACCCTGGTCCTTGGTATTATACCTTTGTATGTTATGTTATCTGGCAAAAGGGACTTTGCAGATGGATTAAGGCTACAGATTTTAACATGAAGAGATTGATTATTCTGGATGATCTGGTGGGCCCAAAGTAATCACATGGGACCTTAAAAGTGGAAGAAGAAGGCAGAAGAGGAGGTCAGAGAGATGCTATGGAAAAAGAGGCAGGAGAAGTTCAAAGTGTGACTGGGACTGGAACCATCCACTATTGCTGGATTTGAAGATAGAGGAAAGGGGCTGTGAACCAAGGAATTAAGGAGACCTCTGGAAACTGGGAACAACCCTCAGCTGACATCCACAAGAAATTAAATTTTGCCAGCAACTTGAATAAACAAAGAGACAGATTCTTCTTTAGAGTTTTCAGAAAATATAGACATGTAGACATTGATTTTAGCCTGGTGAGACTTGTGTTGGACTTACAAAACAGTAAAATAATAAAGTTGTGTTTAAAAAAATAGAGAAGTTACTGTGGAGGTGGCTCTTACTCTGTGATGGGAAGATAGCCAGGGTCCAGATGAGGGGTTTTGCTGAGTAGTCAGAAAACAGAGAGCAAACACAACCACTGAAAATGTTTTAGCCAATTGTTTTGTTCCCAGAGATGACTACAACAGTATCTCCCACCCCATGTGCTCTTCTTCAATGAGAACTTGCCACTCCCTGGTCAAGAAGCCCCTCCCTTTTATTCTGGGCTGACCTGCTTGTAACCAATGGAATGTAATGAAAGTAATCCTGCATGATATCTGAGGCTAAGTCAAAAGAGACCATGTAGCTTCTGCCTGGTTCCCTTGAAATACTCATTATCCACATGCTACTTCTTAGGTCATTGCCTCTTGGAACCCAAGCTCCATGCTGTCAAGAAGTCAAAGCCACACAAGGAAGTTGCATGCAGGTATTCCAGTTGATAGTCATACCTGAGCCCAGTCTTGTAGTTATCCCCACCCAGGTGCCTGATGGGTGGATAAAGAAATCTCCAGATAATTCCAATCTACAATCAATTGACTCACCTCCAGCTGAATCAGAATCTGTGTGCCCCCCTCCCCCCACAGTTGCAGCACATACACAAGCCATTCCCAGAGTCTGTCCAAATTCTTGACCCACAGAATCTGTGAGTGTTAGATGATTGTTGTTTATGCCACTGAGTTTGGAGTGTTTTGTTACAGAGCAATTGATAACCAGAATAAGTATAAAAAAGAAGAAGAAGAATTTAATAACACCCAGAGGGAGGCAAGGGAGTGAAGAAACATAGGTCATTCCACAGTCTCTTTCTTGAGGGCTAGGGTAATGGTGGTCATTACTCAGGAATGTGGATTGCCAGGGATGGAGAAGAATCAAGGAGAGAGTGAAATGTGATCATCCCTCTATGGGGCAGCATCAAAATGAGGGATCCCTTTCATTTTGATGAAAGGCTTGGGATGAAGCTCCCAATAGCCACTCTCAACACTAAGAGGAACACTACTGTAATTCTCAAAGTATTGAAGTTTCAATTTATTGCAGCCAGGTTGACCTTGACTAAAGGTTGACCAGCCGACAAGAATTATTGTGAGTTGGCTAAATTAGAGTACAGATCTATATATTGAAGGGCCAATGAAGAATGTATTCCAACATATTGAATTTTTATGAAAGACTGTTAAATAATGAAAACTACCACTGATGCTTTCTGTAGGCCTTTTCAAATGACCTAAATTATGACTGTTCAATAAATACAAAACTGAAAACATTATGAGATTAAAGAATTATGTCCAGAACCAAGCCATTTTCCGGGGATCCAACAAAAATGCTCTCACAGAAAGCAATCTTAGCATTCCATAAACATTACTATACCAAGAAAGCAAGAACTGATGCAGATTAAAATAGCAGAGCCTTTAGATGAACCAGTGATTCATCACATTTGGTGCCTATAATCTTGGCTACAAGGAAAATGAAGGAAAAATGGACTATAAGTAACAGTGAACTTTAACAAAAGACTCCTCAAAAGGAATCTTGCAAAAAGCAGTTCTTTTAAGTTAAAAAAAATTAGTAAAGAACCCAACAGGTGGCCACACCTATGTTCTTTAGAACTCTCGAGAATCCACATCACAATTTATTAGAACTGCATAATTAAAAAGCACCATAAGACCATTTGGCTAGTCAGTGTACTAATTCAATATGCATTCTGAACTATGCAGCTGTACTACACTAAGTAAATGCATTAATTGGCCTCTAAGCCCCATCCTGTGGTTTCTGGTTTTTTCATTCCAGACTTCATACCTTCAGGGAGTGTATCCATCTATACAATGTTAAGTTACTCCTCTTTCAAGAACTACTTAACTGATTGTTATATCTGCATCTCCCAGTTCTTTCTCATCATCCACTCTTCAGTTCTACCCTCCCACTTAGATATTTCCCCCAGATTTTACAAAAAATGAGAACCCATTGTTTAAAGTGATTGGAATGAATTTTAAGTGGGGATGGTCATCATACCCTTTTATTTTAACCTAATTAATTTGCTTTGTGAATCCTTTTTTCAGTAGTAGCATTCAAGTAAATGCCAGTCAGCCATTCTGAATTATTCGGATTAACTTTTAAAAGAAAGTTAAAGTCATTGTTAGACAACATGGATATTATCTTGCAGACTTTGTGGAAGAAAAATTAAAATTCACTCTCCATTAAGATAAGAAGGACACTATCAAGAGAATAACCGTAGGAGCAGTAGGGATTCTGTGACCTCCCTTCAGGCGTGCCAGTGGATGAGAGGGCACCCAACAGTTAAAGCTTCTTCAACCCTTGTCCCTCACAGTGTTAACCAGAGTGACTCCACTTTCATCTGATTTTTGATATTGTAAGATTTTGTTTGTACAAAGGTTTCTGAATCTATTTTTTGACAACTTGCAACTATCTGATCTCTAAGACCTCTAGTTCTTATACTCTCTGGTTCTGTCAAGTCATTGAAAAGAAGCTTCAGGCTGAGGATTATAAACAAATAGTATAAATATATTTTCATAATATACCTATATCCATGGGATGAGTTCAAACAGCAAGTGCAAAGGGAGCTTAATTATATTGCATTGTGCAGCTCTGCTGATTCTCTTGATTTGCAAGGGCAATAGTGCTCCTGTTTCACTATAATACTTTAACAAAATAAAAGATGCCCACATTTCATAATCTCTTGTGTCTCTTAGGACACCTTTGGGCTTTGCATGGCTAGACCTTGAAGATTTAACAATCAGTGCAGATGTGGTTGGTTGACTATATTTATTCTTGCTTTCACCATTCCTATACATGCATAAGCACCTGTGACCCACTGCCGGAGGGCTTACTCTTATCACAGAGGAGCATGAAAAATGTACAAGGAAGTCTGGAAGTGCTGTGGAGGTGATGTTTTTAGGACTAGCCCTCACAAGAGTTGGTAGAGAAATACTTCAGCTTTATCATCCCTTGATTGGGACAAGTCTGAGGCATGTTCTATAGCATCATCCAGAGATCCCCAGTAGGGTTAAGCCCTAATTGCCCGCAGCAATAAACCCACCCTGCATTGTCTTAATTCCCTTCTTTGTCTCTCCTAGCAGTTCTTGATATCACCTCCAAAATAAACTATTATCAAACAAATTACTTGCATTTATATCCTTTTTACAGGGTCTGCTTTTTGGGGAAACCCAAATGTATCTATTAGGGTCCAGTCAAGAGATAGGGTCCAGTCAAGAAAGAGAATCCCCACCAGTTATTTATTTATTTATTTATTTATTTATTTTTATTTATTTTTATCCTCACCTGAGGACATTTTTCCATTTTTTTTTTGTTCAGATAGAGTGGGAGGGAGAGAGAGAGAGGGAAACATCAATGTGAAAGGGACACATCGAGTGGTTGCCACTCGCATGACCAACCAGGGCCAGGGACAAACTGCAACCGAGGTACATGCCCTTAGTGGGAACTGAACCTGGGCCTCTCTGGACCACAGGCCAACACTCTAACCGCTGAGCCAAACCCACCAGTTATTTTAATAGGAGAATTTAATGTAAAAATTGTTAACTAGGTACAAAATTAACTTCATATTTGTATTAGTTTCTTGAGACTGTCATAACACATACCACAAACTGGGTGGCTTAAATCACAGAAATGTATTGTCTTACAATTCTGGAGGCCAGAAGTCTAAAATCAAGGTGTCAGCAGGGTGGATTTTTTTCCTGAGGTCTGTGAGGAAGAATCTATTCTATGCCTCTACCTAAGTTTCTGGTAACCGCAGGCTTTTCTTGGCATGTAGGTGGTGTCCTCCCTGTGTATTCACATTGTCTTCTCTCTGTATATGCTTGTCTCTGTGTCCTGATTTCCCCTTTTGATAAGGACACCAATTATATTGAATTAAGGTCATTCTAATGACCTCATCTTAATTTGATCATTTTCAAAGACCCTATTTCCAAGTAAAGTCACATTCACAGATACTTCAACATCATTTTGGGGGGAGGGCTCAATTTAATCTATCATAGTACCTGAAAAGGGAAAAAGAGATGTTTAAGCTATCATGGAGGTAACAACTTCAGGAAGCAGCTACTACTCCTAGCACTGAGGGAACAAAGGGAAGATGTTGGATTTATTAAAACTTAGAGGCCTGGAATACAGACCACAGGAAGCTGAAACACAGATGCTAGAACTTCAACACTCTAGAACTTCAGCATACAAATGAGAAAGAACAGTTCTCTTCAAAATAGTTTCATGAAAAATTTTCAACTCATTCTTTTCAATACAGCCATGGCTCAAAGAATCTTTGGAACTCCTCTTTGGGAGCCTGTGGACTGCATTTTTATTTAATCCATGTTGCCAATACTTTGTCTTTTGAGGGTGAATTAACTTTAATGAAACAACTTAATGTCATCCCGAGCTAAACCTGGGGAATAAAAGTTGCATGATCAGGTTCAATTCTACTTTTCTTTTGACAGATTTTTAGGGGTGATGTGTCAAAATCAAAGTATAATTTTTGTCTTAAGGTGGTATCTGGCAGGTGGCTCTGAGGCCATAATTCTCAAATTGTCAGTATAATGAACATAGAAAAGATGAAGGTTCCCAATAATAAAGAAAATAAAAACTAACAGTTTGTCCTTTGCCAACTGTTTAGAATTTCACCTAATTGTAAGGGTGATACACTGGTTTAAAAAAATACAATTTATGATCTATAGGTGCTTTACTGTAATTTATAAAAAAAAAAATCTGCCAATGTGATAAAGGGAGTCATTTCATACTTCCTTCATGAAATAGAGGGCTTGAGTGGCTCAAAAATACTCAGGTTTGAGTCTAGCAGAAAACTCAGCAGCCATCGACTTACTGGTTGGAAGTTTTTATGAGACAGCCAGAACACTCTTTCTTGCTCATCTCCTTTTCTGTTATATATATCTTATGTTTAGCACAGACCAGAAATCTCTCAGAAAACTATTTGGAAGAAAGTAGAGAGGGAATTGATAATACCTCATCGCAGCTGAAGAGGCCAGAAGAACACTTGCCATAGTGCATGATGGTGATTATAGTTTTCCATGTTCTTTATTGATTTAGGGCATTATAAAACAAAGCTGTAGAAGTGGGAGAAGATTCCAACTTAGTACATCAGAGCTGCTCAAAATAAATATCTTCTGGGCACTGAAAATTGGATTGAGAGCAATGCACATCAATACACTTAAACTCTCCGAAGATGAAGTGAGCAATGCCTAGGGGAAAGTGAAGACAACCAAAATTTGTCTTTTGGTAAGAATTAGGTCAGGCTAGATCTCTCTGAATTTTGGGGATGAGTAAATAGAAACAACTTACATTGAGGTCTGTGAAAAAATACGGCAAAAGAAGAAAAAAGCCACTCTGAAGATTTAGGAAAATGCCAACTGTGAAAAGATTTACCATTGAAACCAATAAAAACTTATATCCTTAAGGTTATAAGAAGATGTAACTTCTATGAAACAGGAGTCGAAGGCTTAGGGAAAATAGTATAAGAAATTAACATACTTATAGGAGAGTAACAGGAAAATGTTTGGGATAAAGAAAAATAAACAAAAGAAATTGTAAGAGAACTAAAATGCAATATGAGAATCAAAATTATTCCTGGGGACAGAAAAGAGCAGAATTTACACTTAAAAATAAGTTGGTAATACAGAAAATAAATACAAATTTTTTTTCAGAATGTAGAAACAAGTGGAAAAATAAGAAAAGACATGGGTAAAGAGAAAAATGATCAAACCTAAAAATTATCAGTACACCAGAGAAAGAGATTGTATGACTAGAATACAAGCAGTAATCAGACATAATTGAAGATGCTGTTTATGAGTTGATGAAAGATCTGATTTGTGCAGACTGAAAGTCTAGAATCCTCTGGGCACAAAAATAAAAAGAAATTCTAATGTAGGCATATTTTGAATCATAAGGATTGAAACATATCCTATAAATATCTAGTTATTTAATTAGTTTATTGGTAAAGGAAGGAAAAATCAGGCTAACTCCAGTGTTGTAAACTAAAGGCTGAAAGACCACAGAACAATACCAAAAATATTTGGAGAGAAAAAGATTTGGTTTAAATAGTTAATATCTATTTATGAATGAAGGCAACAGAAAGACATGAGTATTATAGACTCAGAAAATATACCAGCCATGTTCCTTTTTGAAAAGTAATTTGAAGATC
Organism: Molossus molossus; assembly: GCF_014108415.1. Classification (NCBI taxonomy): domain Eukaryota; kingdom Metazoa; phylum Chordata; class Mammalia; order Chiroptera; family Molossidae; genus Molossus; species Molossus molossus. The sequence goes on along the minus strand of NW_023425355.1, from coordinate 113,272,588 downwards.
TAGTCCATCTGTGTAAACATTTACTATATGGATTGCAAAAATGTATAATGTTGTTCTGGCCAGTATGGTTCAGTTGGTTGGAGTATCATCCCATACATCAAAAGATGGTGGGTTTGATTCCAGGCCAGGGCATTTACTCTGGTTGCATGTTCAGGGCATGTATGGGAGGCAATGGCTCAATGTTTCTCTCTCTCTCTCTCTCTCTCTCAAATAAATTTTAAAAAGTTTTTAAGAAGTTTATAATGTTTATATTTTCTTTTTTTATTTCAGATTTTTAAAAATTTATTTATTTTTATTAATTAATTTTTGTTACAGATGTTTCTCCTTTTCCCCCCACTGATTCCCCCCTCCCCCTCCCTCCCTGCCCTGTCCCCAGCTTTGTTGTCCATGTCCACTGTTCATGCATACATGCATATAAGTTCTGTGATTTATCTCTCCCTGACCCCTCCTCTTCTGGGGATTGTCAGTCTGTACCCCACTTCCGCGTCTCTGGGACTACCCCATTCCTCAGACTGTTATGTTCATTATATTCCACAAATAAGTGAGATCATATGATACTTGTCTTTCTCTGTTTGGCTTGTTTCACTTAGGATGATACTTTCCAGGTCCCTCCATGTAGTCTCAAAGGATAAGAGATCTTTCTTTCTTACAGCTGCGTAGTACTTCATTGTGTATATGTACCACTGCTTTTTTATCCATTCGTCTACTGATGGACACTTGGGCTGTCTCCAGATCTTAACTATTGTAAATAGTGCTGCTATGAATATGGGGGTACATATATTCTTTCTGATTGGTGTTTCAGGCTTCTAAGGTTATATTCCTAGAAGTGGGATCACTGGGTCAAATGGAAGTTCAATTTTTAACTTTTTGAGGTAACACCATATTGTTTTCCATAGTGGCTGCACCAGTCTGCATTCCCACCAGCAGTGTACTAGAGTCCCCTTTTCTCCACACCCTCGCCAACACTTGTTGTTTGAGGATTTGTTGATGGCAGCCATTCTGACAGGTGTGAGGTGATACCTCATAGTTGTTTTAATTTGCATCTCCCTGATGATTAGTGATGTGGAGCATTTCTTCATATGTCTCTTAGCCATAATGTTTATATTTTCTAAACGACTGAGATGAACACAAAAAATACACAGAATGTGTGTCTTTAAAGTGACACCGGAACACCAAAAAATGGCAACAAAACAATGAAATATCAATTATAGCAATAAACAAATTGTTAAAACTTATTAAACTAGAAATACTCTCTGATTAGATTATAATATAAAATATGCCACTATACTCCTTATAAGAGACAAAAAAACTAAATCTTAAAAATTATAACTGGACAAAAATATATCTTTGTAAGGAAAAACAAAAGGAATGCAGAAGTGGCCATACTAATTTCACACAAAGCAGAATTCAAGGCAAAAAGCATAATACAGAACAAAAGTATACCAGCTATGAACTTTATATGCCAAATAACTTATTATTGATATTTAACAAAGCAGAGATTGTCAGAAATTCATCAACAAACTCAAATAAATCTAATATCTTTTTAGGAACTTTAATACAACTCTATCAGATAAAACATAAAAACAAGAGGATGTGTCAATTTAAATAATATAATTAATAAAATTAATTTAATGAAAATATACAAACTTTTTACCTTACAGAGAATGTATTTTCTTTCTAAGTAGCCACATCATAATCACACAAATCTATTTTACTAGCTCTCAAGGGACACTCTTATGCATTTCTAAAAGCAGAAATCATGCAGGCTATGCACTTGAGCTTCAAAGAGTAAATGAAGTTATAATTTATGGATTAAAAACAACCCATATTAGTGAATGTAGCTACAGCTATACTCAGAGGCAAATGTATAACTTTAAATGTTTTTTTTATTATTAATAGGGCACAATGAAAATAAGTGAACAATCAACTTAAGAAATGAGAAGTTTCTGCTGGAATATATTTCCTGGCCTCCCTATCTCTCACTCAAGCCTTCTCAGAGGGCTTACTGGACTGGTGAGTTTGGGAGAAAAAAATTGAACACACCTCCTTAGCCCTTCACAGATTCTCTCTTGTGGAGATACCCTAACCAGAGGATGCATATCTTTTCTACTAGTTTTTTCCCCTGTGATGGAGACATGCTGGTGTCCAGTTAGAGCCTAAATCTGTCTAAATCAATCTATTGGGCTGTAGTTCTGAAGAGAGTTTCTTAAGTCAGCTTTATCAGTAATAAAGTCGACATATTCATTTTTATCTATTTCTTATGCCTCATTCTTCAGTTTAAGTCTTGGGAGGGGAAAATGAGCCCTCTAACACCCTAACAAAACTAAGAGAAAAAGTAGATTTGGAATTCCCAAATCAGTTTCTTTGGTAGACTAAATAAATAGTGAAATAGTCATACCTCTGGAAAACTACATCATTCATTCACTGAACATTTGTTGAACACCTTCTATGTGCCAGGCACTGCATATGAGCTGAGGATAAAACATTGAACAAGATAGACACAGTTCTTGTTTGCATGGAACTTACAGTCTGGTGAGGGAATATACGAGTAAACAGTTAATACACACAAATACTCTAAGTCCTATGGTGAGAGCAACTCATTTTTGAGGAATTGAAAGAAGCTCAGTATTCCTAGAGCACAGGATTTGAAGAATTGACTGGTCAAAGATAAATTGGGAAGAGTGTAGCAGGGCCTAATCATGCAGGACCTTCTAAGTCCAAGGAATATGAAATTCATTCTAAGTGCAATGGGGATCCATTAAAAGACTTCAAGCAGGTGGGCTTAGAATTAGATTTTCATTTTGGAAAAATTATTCTGGTCATAATATAGAGAACGGTTTGAAAAAGGCAAAACTGGAGGTAATCCAATGTTAATTTGCGAAACAGGTCTTTGCTAGGAAATTGACAGCAGGGATGGGAAAAGGTGGGCGGATTTGGGAGATGCAGAAGAGACAGAAATTACAAGGTTTTTCCTTGATTAGAGGTGAGGAGTGAGGGATTAAAGAGTCACAGATGATGCCAAGCTTTCTGGGTTAGAAAATTGAGTGAATGGTTGTGACTTTCACTGAGGAAGAGGACACAGGAGGAGCAGGATTAAAGGAGAGCATCATTAATTCAGTTTTGGTTGTGTGGAGTTTGAGAGAACTGTGTGGCCTCCAAGTAGAAATGTCATGTAGGCAAATGGATATATGGATTTGAAGCTTAGGAGAGAGGTCTGGGATGCAGCCATAGATTTGAGAATTGTCAGTACAAAGAGGGAGCAGTCAAAGCTATGGACATACATGAGAGTGCACTAGGACTATGTAAAGCATGAAAAATAGAGCTTGCTGCTCTATTATATAATGCCACATGCTTTCAAGGACTATGCATTGCACTTAGTTGTCATGTCTTCATTTTTCTTTCATCTAGAACAATTCTTGTAGCCATTTTTTGGGGGAGATTTATAACAATGATACTTTTGAGGAGTCCAGAAAAATTGTCTTGTGAAATGTCCCACAATCTAGATTTGTTCAATAGTTTTCTTATGATTAGGTTCAGGTTATACATTTTTTGGCGTGACTTGTTAGTGTGTCTTGCTCAGTACATCTCAGGATGCATATTGTGTCACATTTTTCCAATATTCATTATGCTACATTTGAGCCCGTGGTTGAGTTGTATTCATCAGACATCTCCATTTGTACCTTTTCTTTTTTCATCTGTGCCTGGAATATAATCTGTGGTGTAAAAAGTGAGATGGTGTTAATTTCCTGTTCTCCAAGAACTTTTCACTAATGTCTGAATAAATTATTACAATGGTTTTGTTACACATGATTGGGTTACAATTTTTATCATTTTTCTACATTTATTAGTCACCATACTTCTGAAAAAAAATATCACGATGGACTTGTGGATAGTTTTTTAGAAGTTCAATGTATTGTAATTAATTATCATTATTATTCATTTTGGTGTTCAAATTGGCCTAAATTTCACCACCCTGGCCATTTTTACTTGAGAAAGGATACAGGTAGAAGTCGAGGAAATATAATGACCCCTACAGTAAGGAAGCGGGATCCTCAGGATGCATTCCAATTCCACTGTGCCATGGGGCTTAGGAGCACCCCTTTCTTTCCTTCCCTCAAAGCAATGAAGGCTGTGGCTCTCACACCTTTCTGCTCACAAAGATGGCTGGAAACTCCCTTTCTCCAAAGTAATTTGGTCCTGCCTCTAGTCCTAGCTTTGGTCCATTCACCTAAGATAATACCTTGTCTTTTTTTCACATGATGCCATTACTGACCATGCTTCAGTTTAAACTTAAATCCCATTGCTTCTGCCTGCTACCAGACTGATTCTACTTAGAAAACAAAAAGAAAGTACCTATACCATTAGTATATTGGCACATATGCTGTAACAGAAAAATTCAAACTAATAATGGCTTAAAGATGGAAGTTTATTTCTTTTTAATATAAAAATCTGGGTAGATGTTTCAAGACTAGTATGGTAGCTCCATGATCATTACGGTCCAAGCACCTTCTATCTTGTTTGCTTCTCTTCTACCTTTAATTCATTGCTTCCAAGTTATGTTTAAGATGTTTGCTTCAGCTCCCACATTATGCTAACATTCATTCTAGTCAATAGGAATGAAGTCAAGTGCAAGGCCTCTGCTCTATAAGGGCATAACCTGGAAGTTGAACATATTACTTCTTTTCATATTTCATTAGCCAGAACTGGATCATTTCTCATACCTAGCTGCAAATAAGGCTGGGTAATGTATTCTGGGTCGTCATGTGCCATTGCTATCACTATGTAAGTCAAAGAGAATGGATTTAGGGTGGCATTAATAGTCTTTTTTTTTTAAAATCCTTACCTGAGGATATTATTGCATTCATCTTCAGATAGAGTGGGAGGGAGTGAGGGAGGAAGAGAGAGAGAGAAACATCGAAGTGAGAGAGACGCATTGAGTAGTTGCCACCCACACGACCCCAACCGGGGCTGGGGACAAACTGCAACCGAGGTATGTGCCCTCAGCAGCAACTGAACCTGAGACTCTCAGGTCCGCAGGCCGACGCTCTAACTGCTGAGCCAAACCAGCCAGGGCGGCATTAACAGTCTTAGCCACAACATCTTATTAGAAAATTAACACAGCGATAATTTTAATCATGTAAAAATCAGTGTCAGTTTCTAGCTGAGTTCCACACCTTCCTGTTCAAACCCATATGAAGGAGATGCAAGAAGGAAATTTTCAGATGGCACTGGCTGCTTCAGACTGTTCTGTTTCCTACCTCTAGGTACAATGTGTGCTCCTGATGTCCAATAGAGAAATCTATTTGGAAGAATTAGATTTAACACACCTGGGGATAGAAGATCCACTAATACATAATATACAAACTTCAGCAATGTTGGATCCCACTATCTTTAGGATTTTTAAGCAGTTGGGATTTAACAAACAGAAACTGCTGAGTCACAGGGCAGATGACCAAGGCTATCTTGCTGTAAATCTTTTTCTTTTCTGAAAAAATAAGTAGGTGGGAGCTTAATTAGTATACACTGAGTAGGAGTGAGTCACAATCAGTTAAAAAAATCTTTTCTTCTTTTTGGGCCACACCCACATAATATTCAGGTTGATGTAAGCATGAGCACATAGCTCCAAGCAGAATGTCTGGTCAGCCCACTCCTTCCCTTCCTGATTGCCCATCTTCCTTACAACTATCAGAAAGCCACTTCCTTTCTCTCCCTTCCACCTTCCATTTTTTCTAGCTCTGCTTTACTGGAGAGCATTAGAGTTGGAGTTAGTCATTGAAACAGTGGAGATAAGTTGTTAGATGAAAAAAATCAAGTGTTAAGGAAGTTCTCTGGATTGATGGTGTTACTAGGAATAAATATCATGTGCCCCACCCCTATTGCCAAGGATCTTGTTCAGCACTACATCAGCTCTATCAGGAAAGGAACAGTTGTGTATTATTGAAAGGCAGGTGGTTGGAGAGAACCTACCGTTGTCTTTCAGTAAATACCTGTGAAGGTCAAGGACTCGACAGATTAAAGTTCTTTGCACAAATTAAATTCAATAGAAAACTAACATTGGTAAATATGTAATTCAAAGCATTATTTCCTAGAGTAGTGAGCTCTAATCATAAGCAGTAACCCTGGAATGACTCAACTCAAAAAAAAAAAAAAAGAACCCAGGACAAATATATTAAACTATCCACATCTAAGAAATGGTGTCCTCTAAATAAAGATGATGAACTAGTTAGTGAAATAATTGCTCTAGATTTAAAAATATCTACAATGACTTCTTAGAGCCTTGCACTAAGGTTGTGCACTTATATGACTGTAACCCTCAAACTCAGAATTTAGGGGCTGTGTTGTAGCTTAATACTGTAGAAATAAACACCCCGAGTAAGTTTGTAATGCCCTAGTGAGCTAGCAGACAAAAGAAAAGTGACTTTTGGTCTGGTTCCAACCACACACGGCAAACACATGCCAGACCCAACTACACTTCTGTATCATTCTGGTATCTGACTGGGTGTGTGGTCAATTTACAGGGAGAGAACTCTGTTTTGTTAATAGAAAGAAAGGAAGAATCGGACATACATCCTTTCAGTTGTTTTTCATCTAAAACTTATAGAACCCATATTTAGAATTAGACATTGTGTTAGGCCGTGGGGGTAGTTAATGACCTTCAGGACTTTTCAGTCTAGTGAGGGGAGATGGACATATGATCAAATATAATACACATTATAAATGTTGGACCAGTACTTCTTTAGTATACATAAGAAACACCTGAAGAGTGATTAAAACACATGCCCAGTGAAATAAGTCAGATGGAAAAAGACAAAAACAACAACAACAACAACAAAAAACCCAAAACCCAAAACAAACCCACATGATTTCACTTGTATGTGGAATATAAAACAAAAACTAACAAAATAAACTCATAGATACAGACAACAGAATGGTGGTTACCACAGGGGAAAAGAGGGTCGGGGGAGGACAAAGTGGGTACAGGAGGTCAAATACATGGTAACAGAAGTAAACTAGACTTCAGGGGGGAGCATTCAATAGAGTATACAGATGTCAAATTATAATCTTGTACACCTGAAAATTATGTCATTAACCAATGTTACCTCAATAAATTTAATAAAAAACACCTGCAAACATGGAAGTACATGCAGGGAATGGTCAATACACGAAGAAAGTGTTTTTTTTTTTTTCTGTTTTATCTGAAAGTGATGATTAAGTTGAGTTTCAAAAAATTAGATATTAATTCACCAGGCAAAAAAGGGAAAGTGCATAGAATCCAGAAACGGAGTTCACTGAGTTTGGAGCCCAATGTGTGACAGATTAAGATGTAGATATGAATGTGGGCCACATCATGAAGGATCTTTTTTTTTTTATTAATTTATTCTTGTTACAGATGTTTATCCTTTTTCCCCCCATTGACACCCTACTCCTCATCCCCCCCACCCCATCACGAGCTTTGTTGTCTATGTCTGTACGTTATGCATACATGCATATAAGTTCTGTGGTTTACCCCTTCCGCCCCCACCCCTTCTGAGTGTTGTCAGTCTCTACCCTACTTCTTGACTCTGGGTCTGTTTTGTTTAGTTAAATCAGTTTGTTTAGTTCTTTATATTCCACAAATAAGTGAGATCATGTAATATTTATCTTTCTCTGCTTGGCTTGTTTCGCTTAGGATAATATTTTCCAGGTCCCTCCATGTCATCTCAAAGGATAAAATATCTTTCTTTCTTATAGCTGCATGGTACTCCATTGTGTATATGTACCACTGCTTTTTTATCCACTGTCTACTGATGGACACTTGGGCTGATTCCAGATCTTAGTTATTGCAGATAGTGCTGCTATGAACATAGAGGTACATATATTCTTTCTGATTGGTGTTTCAGGCTTCTTAAGGTATATTCCTAGAAGTGGGATCACTGGGTCAAATGGAAGTTCAATTTTTAACTTTTTGAGGTAACACCATATTGTTTTCCATAGTGGCTGCACCAGTCTGCATTCCCACCAGCAGTGTACTAGAGTCTCCTTTTCTCCACACTCTCGCCAACACTTGTTGTTTGAGGATTTGTTGATGGCAGCCATTCTGACAGGTGTGAGGTGATACCTCATAGTTGTTTTAATTTGCATCTCCCTGATGATTAGTGATGTGGAGCATTTCTTCATATGTCTCTAGACCATTTGTATGTCTTTTTTGGAGAGGTGTCTATTTAGGTCATTTGCCCATTTTTAATTGGGTTCTTTGTCTTCCCTTTGTTGAGTTGTATGAGCACTCTATACATTTTGGAAATTAACCCTTTATCTGATTCATCATTGGCGATTATGGTCTCCCATATAGTGGGATCCCTTTCCGTCTTGATGGTTGTTTCATTTGCTCTACAGAAGCTTTTTAATTTGCTGTAGTCCCATGTGTTCATTTTTTCCTTTGTTTCTGTTGCCTTAGGTGTTGTATCAGTGAAAATTATGCTGTGTATGATGTCTGAGATTTTGTTGCCTACATTTTCTTCTAGAATTTTTATGGATTTACGAGTTACATTTAAGTCTTTTATCCAATTTGAGTTTATTCTCATGTATGGTGTAAGTTGGTGTTCTAGCTTAATTTTTTTTTTTTTTGCAGGTAGCTGTCCAATTTTCCCAACACCATTTATTGAAGAGACTGTCTTTACTCCACTGTATGCTGTTGCCACCTTTGTCAAATATTAATTGGGCATATTGTCTTGCGTCCATTTCTGGGTTCTCTATTCTGTTCCCTTGATCTATCTGCCTGTTCTTGTGGAGGTACCAGGCTGTTTGGATTACAGTAGCTTTGTAGTGTAACCTGAAATCTGGTAATGTGATCCCTCCTACTTTGTTCTTCTTTTTCAAGATTGCTGTGATTATTTGGGGACTTTTTTGGTTTCATATAAACTTTTGGAGTGTTTTTTCTAGTTCTGCGAAGTATGTCGTTGGTATTTTGATGGGGATTGCTTTGAATCTATAGATTGCTTTGGGTAATATGGACATTTTAATGATGTTAATTCTTCCAATCCATGAACAAGGTATGTGCTTCCACTTTTATATATCTTCCTCTATTTCTTTTTTGAATGACCTGTAGTTTTCTGCAAATAGGTTCTTTACTTCTTTGGTTAAGTTTATTCCTAGGTATCAATTTTTTTTTCTCTGATGGCAAATGGGATTGTCTTTTTAGTTTCTCTTTCTGTGAGTTTATCATTGGTGTATAAGTATGCCATCGATTTCTTGACGTTAACTTTGTATCTTGCTACTTTGCCAAATTTATTTATTAAGTCTACTAGATTTTTGATGGAGTCTTTAGGGTTTTCTATGTACAATATCATGTCATCTGCCAATAATGACAGTTTCACTTCTTCCTTTCCAATTTGGACCCCCTTTATATTTTTTTCCTGTCTAATTTTTGTGGCTAGGACTTCCAGTACTATTGTAAATGCGAGTGGTGAAAGTGGGCATCCCTGTGTTGTTCTCGTTCTTAAGGGGAATGCTTTTAGTTTTTGCCCATTGAGTATGATGATGGCTGCAGGTTTTTCATATATGGCCTTTATTACGTTGATATATGATCCCTCTCCTCCCACATTGCTGAGCATTTTTATCAAAAATGGGTGCTGATCAGCCTGCGGTCCCGAGAGTCCCGGGTTCGGTTCCCGCTAAGGGCATGTACCTTGGTTGCAGTTTGTCCCCGGCCCTGGTCGGTCGTGCGGGTGGCAGCCACTTGATGTGTCCCTTTCACATCGATGTCTCTCTCTTCCTCTCTCTCCCTCCCACTCTACCTGAACAACAACAAAAAAAATGTCCTCAAGTGAGGATAAAAAAAAATGGGTGCTGAATTTTGTGGAATGCTTTTTTAGCATCTATTGATATGATCATATGGTTTTTACCTTTCCTTTTGTTTATGTGGTGTATCACATTTATTGATTTGCGAATATTGTACCATCCTTGTATGCCTGGGATGAAACCCAATTGGTCACGATGAATAATTTTTTCAATATATTGCTAGATCTGATTTGCTAATTTTTTTTTTTAAAAGGATTTGGCATCTGTGTGCATCAGGGATATTGGCCTGTAGTTTTTTTTTTTCTTTGTAGTGTCTTTATCTGGTTTTGAAATTAGGATTATGCTGGCCTCATAAAATGAGTGTGGAAGTGTTCCATCCTCTTGGATTTTTTGGAATAGTTTGAGGAGAATGGGTATTTGATCTTCTTTGAATGTTCAGTAAAACTCTCCCGTGAAGCTGTCTGGGCCTGGACTTTTGTTTGCTGAAAGGTTCTTAATTACATCTTCAATTTTTTGTTGTTGTTATTGGTCTGTTCAAGTTTTCTACTTCTTCCTGGTTCAGTTTTGGGAGACTGTTTGTTTCTAGAAATGTGTCCATTTCATGTAGATTATCCAATATTTTGCCATATAATTGTTCATAGTATGTTTTGATGATCCTTTGTATTTCTGTGGTGTCAGTTCTTAGTTCTCCTCTTTTGTTTCTGATTTTGTTTATTTGGATCCTCTTTTTTTGTTTCTTGGTGAGTCTGGCTAAAGGTCCATCGATCTTGTTTATCTTTTCAAGGAACCAGCTTTTTGTTTCATTGCTCTTTTGAATTGTTTTTTTTTTTTGTCTCTATGTCGTTTATTTCTGCTCTGATCTTTACTATTTCTTTCCTTCTACTTGCTCTGGGTTTTCCTTTCTAGTTCTTCAAGTTGTAGGGTTAGAGAGTCAATTAGAATTTTTCTTGTTTCTTGAGGTAGGCCTGTGGTGCTATGAACTTCCCTCTCAGGACGGCTTTCGCTGTGTCCCATAGATTTTGTGTTGTTGTGTGTTCTTTTTCATTGGTTTCCAGGAAGTTTTTGTTTTCTTCCTTTATCTCGTTGGTAACCCATGTGTTGTTAATAACATGCTGTTTCGTCTCCAAGTGCTTGAATGTTTTTGTGTGTTTTTGTTGTAATTGAGTTCTAGTTTCATGCCACTGTGATTTGAGAAGATGCCTGATATGATTTCAATCATTTTGAATTTGTGGAGACTTACCTTGTGTCCTAACATGTGGTCTATTTTTCAGAATGTTCCATGTGCACTTGAGAAGAATGTATATTCTGCAGTTTTGGGGTGAAATGTTCTGTAAATATCGATGAAGTCCAACTTATCTAGATTGTCATTTAAGGACTCTCTGTCCTTGTTAAGTTTGTGTCTGGAAGATCTATCCAGTGGTGTAAGTGGGGTGTTAAAATCACCCACTAAGGTCGTGTTGCTATTGATCTTTCCTTGAAATCCTCCAGAAGTTTTTCAATATATTTTGCTCCTCCTATATTTGGTGTGTATATGTTTACCAGGGTTATATCCTCTTGTTGAATGGATCCTTTTAATATTATGTAGTGACCTTCTTTGTCTCTTATTATTGGTCTTGTTTTGAAATCTATCTTGTCAGATATGAGTATTGCTACACCAGCTTTTTTATTCATTTCCATTTGCTTGAAAAAATTTTTACATCTCTTCACTTTCATCCTGCGTGAGTCTTTTGCTGTGAGGTGAGACCCTTGTAGACAGCATATATATGCTGTCATATATATATGGGTCGTGTTTTCTTTTTTATTAATTAATTTTTGTTACTGATGTTTCTCCTCCCCCCCCCACTGATTCCCCCCTCCCTCTCCCTCCCTGCCCTTTCCCCAGTTTGTTGTCCATGTCCACTGTTCATGCATACACGCATATAAGTTCTGTGGTTTATCTCTCCCCCCACCCCCTCTTCTGGGGATTGGTCATGTTTTCTTATTCAATCAGCTACCCACTGTCTATTGATTGGAGCATTTAAGCCATTTACATTTAAGACTATTATTTATAGACACTTATTAGTTGCCATTTTTAGTTTATGCCTGTGTTCCTCTCTCTCTCTCTCTGTTTCTTTTTCTTCTTACAAAAGTCCCTTCCACACTTCTTGCAGTGCTGGTTTGGTAGTGGTAAATTTCTTTAGCTTTTTCTTTTTTAAAATTTGTGTAGCTTTTTATTGCTCCTTCAATTTTGAATGATAGCCTTGCTAGATAGAGTAGTCTTGGATTTGGATTCAGACCCTTGCCTTGTATTACTTTGTACACTCCATGCCACTCCCTTCTGGCCTGCAGTTTTTCTATTGAGAAATCAGCTGTCAGTCTAATGGGAGCCTTCTTGTAGGTAACTTTCTGTCTCTCTCTTGCTTCCTTTAAGATTCTTTCTTTGTCTTTAATGTTTGCCATTTTTATTATAATGTGTCTAGCTGTGGGTCTTTTGGGGTTTATCTTGCTTGGGACCCTCTGTGTTTCCTGGACTTGTGTGACTTTTTCCTTTTCCAGTTTGGGGAAGTTTTCTGTCATTATTTCTTCAAACAGGTTCTCTATTCTTTCTGATTCTTCTCCTTTTGGTACACCTATAATGCGAATGTTGTTATGTTTCATATTATCCCACAGCTCCTTTAAACTCTCTTCCTGCTTTTTAATTTTTCTCCGCTTTTGCTGCTCTATTTGGATGTTTTTTCTACCTTGTCTTCCAAGTTGCTAATTCGGTCTTCAGCTTCTTCTAATCTACTATGGAACCCTTCTAAAATATTTTTCATAACAGCTATGTCATTCTTTATTTTCTCTTGTTTTTTATGCATAGCTTCTATCTCTTTTTTTAAGCTGAAGTAGTTCCCAGTGAGCTCTTCATAATTCTTATTAAGTTGCTTGTAGTTCTCACCAAATTGTTTGAGCACCTTTATAATCATTGCTTTGAATTCTTTATCTGACAAGTTGCTTTCTTTTAGTTCCTGTAGTTCCTTTCCAGGTGATTCCTCTTTTTTTTCATTTGGGTGTTGTTTCTTTGTCTCACCATTTTCGCAATCTGATAGTTCTAAGCCTGGTGAGGTATATTGCGGTGTGTAGGTAGGTCGGTGTGTATTAACTAAGGCTGCTGTGCCTCTCAGCCTGTTTTGGTGTATGGCTCCCTTGCCTGCTGTAGGTCCTGGAGGGTTGACACCTGGTGGCTGGAATTGGTCTGTTGTGCAGGTCTCAGGTCCCTGAGACTCGCTGTTGCTTGGGCTGGAGCACCGCTCTTGATCCGCTTCTGCTGATGCTGCCTGGGGTGTGCAGGTCTGTCTGGTGCTTTTCTGGGGTGCGTGGGTTCCACTGGTATGTTACTGGGGTGCATGGGGTTTTGGTAGTAACTGTTGGGGTTTGTGGGTTCCACTAACACACTGCTGGAGTTCATGGGTCCCTCATGGGTTGTGAGGGTCCAGCTGGTGTCCTACTGGGGTTTGTGGGTCCTGTTGGTATGCTAATGTGGTTCGTGGGTCCCACTGGTGTGCTGTTGGGGAACCCTGCTGCCTGGTGGGGCTCAGTTCCTGATCAGTCGCTGCTGGGGATGAGTGTCAGCTCTTGGTTCGCACTGCTACTGCTGCTGCTGTTTCTATTGCCAGGGGGTGCTCTCAGGTCCCAATCCTTTACTGCTGTTGGGAGCTAAGAATGCTCCACACCTGGGACTTTGCTGCTGCTAGGGGGAGGGGCTCCACTTCAACTCCACTGCTGCAGTTGTCAGGGGCAGGTCTCAGCTGCACTAGCCCTGCTGCTTGGGCTTGGGCACTGCTCCTAATCAGCCTTTGCTGATGCCACTGTGGATGGGTTTCAGCTGCCAATCTGAGCTGCTAATGCCTGTTGGGGGTGGGGCTCTACTCCCACCCAGTCACTGTTGCTGTTGCGGGAGGAGCCAGGCTCCCAAGCTGGTGCTAGTGCCCCCACGAGCCTGGGTGGGCTTCCTTGAGCCTGGGCAGGCTGCTGCACTGCCATGGGCCTGGAGCTTGGGGGAGACTCCGTGCCGTGGGCCTTGAGTCTGGGCAGGCCTGGAGCCTGAGTGGGCTGCTGTGTCACTGAAGGCCTGGGTGAGCCACCACTGCTGTTGGTGGTGGTGGCCCAGCTCCTGGCCTGGTTTGGCTACTGCTGCAGGCACCTCGATAGCGTTGCTACTGTGTGCTGACTGTGCCAACACAGCTGAGTCCAACATAGCTGAATGGATGGTGCAAGGCGCTCTAGTGGACTCAGGTCGCTTGACCCCAGCCGCTCCCTGTTTCCTCCTCCCAGGGAAGACCTGGGATCCTCCAAAATGGTGGGGCCTCCTGGCTGCGCAGGGGAAAGTTTGCTGATGTGCCACTTACCACGGTAGCAGGCTGCTTTCCGCCCATAGCACGGGAACCTTTTGCCCCATGTCCCTGCACTGCTCAGGGTTGGTTGTCCACACTCATATTCACTCACACTCTCTCACACTTTCACACACTCACCCACACTCTTGTCGTGCCTGCCACCATCTTTTTCTCATCATGAAGGATTTTAAGTGACACATTGAGGAGTTGAAATTTCATTCTATAGGCAATGGAGAACTTTTGAGAGTTTTAAGCAGGGAATAAGCCATACAGGTATTTGACAAAGAAAATTTCAGTGATAGGAAACAGCAAAGGTAAAGACCGTGAAGTTGGAGGATCTTTGGCCTGTTCATGCACAGGCAAGGAGGTCAATGTGGCTGGAATATGAGGGGGTAGTACTAGATGATGATGTCAGAGAAGTAGGCAGGAATCAGATCGCATAGGACATCAGGGACCATAGTAAGAACATTGGATTTTATTTCAAACGCATTGAGCATGGATATGGCATGATACAACTTAGGTTTGAAAGCGTCACTTTGGCTATCATGTGTATTGTAAGTGGGAAAGAGTGGCAGCAAAAGTAGAAGACTATAGTAGGGGTCCTGGGGTGAGTTGATGGTGACTTGGATCTGGCGAGTTTTGACAATTTTATATATTCATGTATTTACCACCACAGTCATGATATTGAACAGTTCTATTATTCTAAATATTGTTTCATGCTGCCAAGCTCAAGCTCTGGCAAGCACTAATCTTTTTTCCTGTCCCTATAATTCTGTGTTTCCCAGAAATTCACATAAATGAAATCATACAATATGTTGCCTTTTGGATCCAGCTTCTTTTCTTAAGCAAAACGCATTTGACATTCATCCCTGGTGTTGTGCAAATCAATAGTTCCTTCTTTTTAATTGCTGAGTAGAATTCCATTTTATAGATGTAATGATGTTTCTTTCTTTATTCACAAACGAAAGGACATTTGGGTTGTTACCATTTTGGGGTGAGAATGAATAAAGCTGCTATAAACATTTGTTTATAAGGTTTGGTATGAACATTAGTTTTTATTTCTTTTGGGTAAATATCTGGGAGTGCTATTGGTGCAATTGGTAAGTATATGCTTAACTTTATAAGAAACTACTAAACTGTTTGCTATTAAGGGTAGACCATTTTGTATTCTTGCCAGCAACACATGAGAGTTCCAGTTGCTCTACAACCTCGTCAGCATTTGGCATTGTCAGTGTATTTTGTTTTAGCCATTTTAATGGGAATGGAGTGTTAGTGCATTTTGGTTTTAATTTGCACTTTACCAATTACTAAGGTTGTTGAGCAAAGAAGAGCCAGAAAGATTTACTAATAGAATGGATGTAGGATGTGAAAGAGTAAGGAGTTAAGCATGATTTCAAGGTCTTTGGCCTGAGCAAAATGACAGTGGAAAGAAGTGGAGAGAATTCAGAAACAGTTAGTATGACATGATTTCAGTGGCTCAGGAAAAGCTCAAAAATGGGTATTATGAAGGAGAAAATGGTTATTGTTATTGGGCAAAGGAAAAATGATAGCATACTCCTACTCCATATTCCCACCAGGAACTGCAAAATAAAACTTATTCAGAGCAAATAGAACAGAAGATGATTAAAGAACTTTTATGGGTGGTGTGTAGGTGGAAAATGAAAGGTGTCACCCTCAAGGAAAGACATGTTAGTCTGGGAAAAGCAGGCTCCTGTTAACATCTCAGGGATATGATTCACTGTGAAAGCCTAAAACCTGTTTTATAGCCTGGGTGGGTGGTGGCTGGGGCAGAGTTGTTTTCACTGACACAAAGAATAGAGAGAAGTTGATGGATTGGATAATGAAACCTGGTATGTGGGCATAATGGACCGTGATGTCATCTTGAATAAGCAAATGTAAGGAAAGAATTACGTTGGCCCATACCAAGTACAACCATAGGAAAGCTGACAAAGCAAGGGGGCCTGCCAGAAACACTATGTCCTGGGTTCTCCACCTGGTTTCTCAGCAGGATCCAGGTTAATTATCCATGTGAAGATTGTCAATCATGTCTAGTTCAGAAATAGGTGAGGGTGATTTAAGGAACAATAGAGGAGATATCTGGGATCCTCCTGACTCTGGTGCTATGGTGACAGGATCCAATCAAAGAAGACAGATTATCTTTCTATATTTCTGGGATGTTCCATGGCTCAAGTTCTACTTCTGCTTTGGCTTCTTTATCTGTTACCTCTCTTCAACCTTTTACCTTTATTTTTATTTATTGTGTTTAACAATGAAAATAGCATTATTGCTTTTATGTTTTTATTAATTAATTTATTTTTGTTACAGATATTTTTCCTTCACCCGCCAGGCACCGTCCTTCCTATCCTGCACCCCCCCCAAGCATTGTTGTCTATGACCATGGGTTATGCATACATGCATATAAGTTCTTTGGTTTATCTCATCCCTCCCCCTCACCCCCCTCCGCTGAAGTTTGTCAGTCGAAACTGTACTCCTTTCTATGTTTTTAAAAAATTTTTAAATTTATTAATTTGTTTTTGTTGCAGATGTTTCTCATTAGTCCCCCATAGATACCCTTCTTCCATTCACCCCACCCCATCCCCAGCTTTGTTGTCCATGTCCATTGTTCATGCATGTAAGTTCTGTGGTTTATGTCTTCTCCCTTCAACTTCCTCTCCTCTGAGGCTTGTCTGTCTGGACCCCACCTCTATGTCTCCGAGTTAATTTTGTTCATCAGTTTGTTTAGTTCATTATAATCTACAAATAAGTGAGATATTTGTCTTTCTCTGCTTGGCTTGCTTCACTTAACATAATACTCTCCAGGTCCTTCCACACCATCTCAAAGAATAAGAAATCTTTCTTTCTTATAGCTGCATAGTACTGCACTGTGTACATGTACCACAGTTTTTTTATTCACTCATTTAATGATGGATCTTAGCTATTTTATTTATTTATTTTATTTAAATTAATTAACTTATTTTTGTTTGTTTCTCCTTTTCCTCCCACTGATTCCAACCTCCCTCACTCTCCCCGCCATCTCCCCAGCTTTGTTGTCCATGTCCATTGTTCATGCATACATGCATATAAGTTCTATGGTTTATCTCCTCCACACCCCCTCTTCTGGAGACAGTCATTCTGTACCCCACTTCCACATCTCTGGGGCTACCCCATTCCTCAGACTGTTATGTTCATTATATTCCACAAATAAGTGAGATCATATGATACTTGTTTTTCTCTGTTTGGCTTGTTTTGTTTAGGATGACACTTTCCGGGTCCCTCCATGTCATCTCAAAGGATAAGAGATCTTTCTTTCTTACAGCTGCATAGTATTCCATTTGTGTATATGTACCACTGCTTTTTTATCTGTTCGTCTACTGATGGACCTTTGGGCTATTTCCAGATCTTAGCTATTGAACATAGTGCTGCTATGAACATGGGGGTACATATATTTTTTCTGATTGGTGTTTCAGGCTTCTTAGGGTATATTCCTAGAAGTGGGACCACTGGTTCAAATGGCAGTTCTAATTTTAACTTATTGAGGTAACACCATAGTGTTTTCCACAGTGATTGCACCAGTCTGCATTCCCACCAGCAGTGTACCACAACATCGCCAACACTTGTTTGATGATTTATTGATGGCGGCCATTCTGACAGGTGTGAGGTGATACCTCATAGTTGTTTTAATTTGCATCTCTCTGATGATTAGTGATGTTGAACATTTCCCCCATACAGTGTGTAGCCTTTCCGTTTTGATGATTGTATCTTTTGCTGTGCAGAAGCTTTCGAGTTTGATGTAGTCCCATGTGTTCATTTTCTCCTTTGTTTCTATTGCCTTAGGTGATGTATCAGTGAAAATTCTGCTGCGTATGATGTCTGAAATTTTGTTGCCTACAGTTTCTTCTAGGATTTTTATGGATTCATGAGTCACATTTAAGTCTTTTATCCATTTTGAGTTTATTCTTGTGTGTAGTGTAAGTTGATGGTCTAGTTTCATTTTTCTGCATGTAGCTGTCCAATTTTCCCAGCACCATTTATTAAAGAGGCTGTCCTTACTCCACTGTATGCTCTTGCCACCTTTGTCAAATATTAATTGACAATATTGCCTTGGGTCCATTCCCAGGTTCTCTGTTCTGTTCCACTGGTCTATATGCCTGTTCTTGTGCCAGTACCAGGCTGTTTTGATTACAGTGGCTTTGTAGTATAACCTGAAATCTGGTAATGTGATCCTTCCAACTTTGTTCTCCTTTTTCAAGATTGCTTTGGGTATTCGAGGTCTTTTTTGGTTCCATATGAACTTTTGAAGTACTTGTTCTAATTCTGTGAAGTATGCCGTTGGTATTTTGATGGGGATTGCATTGAATCTATAGATTGCTTTGGGTAATATGGACATTTTAATGATGTTAATTCTCCCAATCCACGAACAGGGTATGTGCTTCCACTTTTTTATATCTTCCTGTATTTCTTTTTTCAATGACCTGTAGTTTTCTGCAAATAGGCCACAGGACCCAGCCAAGGCGGCAGCAGCTTCCAGCCGAGGCAGCTGGACCCAGCTGAGGGTGTAGCACCCAGCTGAGGTCACAGGACCCAGCCGAGGCGGCCGATGGTCCCAGCCGAGGCCACTGGTCCCAGCCCAGTCTGTTGGTCTCAGCCCAGGCCGCTGCGGAACGTGGGCTCCTGGTCCCCTCTCGCGTCCTCAGAAGCCTACCAGGATTGAGTCAGTGTCCCTGGTTATGTGGTCCTCCAAGCTGCCTTTCGGTTGCCCCTTCCTGACGATTTGTCTTTATTTTTGTTGTAAGTCCAATTTGGTCCTGGGAGATATTCTGTGTAGCTTCCATTCACTCCGCTGCCATTTTTTTCTGACCCCAATTTGTTGATGTAAAACTGTTCATGATAGTTCTTCGTCATCATTTTATTTCTGAGGCATCCATTGAAATACCTCTTTTTAAAAAGTTCTGGCTTTATTTATTTGGGTTTTCTCTCTCTTTTCTTAGTCTAACTATGGGTTTATTGACTGTTTATTTAAAAAACAAAACAAAAACAACTTACCTGGGCATGAATCTGGAGCAAGGCACAGGGACCAGGCTAGCTAGGGCATGTTTGTCAAACTGAAGACTTTCCTTCTAATTTGTTAACTCAGGCAATGGGAAAATAAAAAACAAAAACAACTTAGTTGATGTTTACTTACTCCTGGTAGGCAGATATAGCACTGGAAGATCACCTTAATCCATTTGATGGCTGGTGTTATCTTTTGTCATGACTATCTATTTCTAATTTGCTCTTACTGGTAGAGTATCACACTTAATCTTAGGGAATTTTCCCTTTTAGAGTCTCAATTTAAAGCCCTGTATGTTTAAAAGGGCTATACCAGTTAGTTGAGCATGAACTCCATTCCATGATTCCCTAGCACCATCAGAATTTTAGTGTCTTTTATTAGTGCTTCAGCTTCTCAGATGTTGCATTCTTCTTTGGTTTCTGGGATTCATCTTGAGTATGCATACCACTTATGAATTGGTAAACATCTCAAGGTGAAATTGATTTTAGAATTTTTTGTTTACTTTCTTTCTCTTATTTGAGTTCTGTTCTCCTTGGCAACACCACTTTGTGTTTTATAATATTTTTTTTCTTGACTTTTAGACTGTTGAAGATGGCTTTCAAAAGTGACCATCTTCTTTTTTATTTCATCCACTGATTTTTAAAAAGTGAAAAGAATTATATTTGTTGGCCCCAGAAAGCCTTACTTTAAACTGGGTTGACCATCACAAGGTGTTCTTTCTTTTCTTCCATATTGTTACCTATGTCCTTTAGGAATTTTGTTTCAGTACTGTAGTTCCTTTCTGGCATGTGGTCTGGTCTCTGTGGGGGCACCAAGATAAAGCACTGCTCATTGTCTTTCCAACTGAAAAGCCAGAGTCTCACAGCTTCTCTGGCAAAAAGGACTCATCTCCATACTCAGCTGCCTCATGGATCCTCCCTAAACCATTCCCCATGGCTTATACTACCTTCCTTTGAGGTGGGATAAGTCCCGAGATATTTTAGGGAGAAAACTTATCTCTAGAAACTGAGAAACTCTGATTCTCACTTCTAGAGTTTTTGCCACAGGAATTTCTTAGACTTTGGTTAGCTCTGGAGGGAATAAAAGTTCTGTTCCGGATCCTTTTCAGGACTCTAAGGTATCTGACCAGGTCCTTCCCACCCTCTGCAGCCCCAACCTGCCTACTGGACCCTGTGGATGCTCCTATTCAGGAGAAGTAAGAGATGTTTGGATTGGTGTTGTGAGGCACTGGGCAGCAGGGATGCATGTTTCTGCTGACATCTTCGGGAATCTTTTTTAACCTTCTTTCCACCTCTGAAGATAGGTATGTGTTGCCCACAGGAAACTAAGTCAAGGCCATTGGTGTATAGAAATCCATGTGAGGTGAGGGTCTGAACAGTGCTAAACAGTGCTTAGGTTAAAGCATTTAAAAGTCAGTCTGTCAACACTATCAAACAAGCTAAAATATACTTTAGAGAAATAAAAATTTGGCTTCAAACTCTGAATTTTATAATATCTGAAAACATACTTTATTTAGCTGTGGGTCTCCATGAGAAAAGAATAAATAAAATTTCATAAAATTTAGGAATGTGTTCATATCAACCCCAGCAGTCTCCAAACTGACTTTAACCAGAAAGTTTAATAAGGGTGTCATATAGGTTTGTTTAACTCTTAAACAATGTTAAGTAAGTTTCTGTTTTGCTGCTGGACTTTTTAATGCTATTCTTATTCTAATGTGTATTGTTAATATCCAAGTGGGGGAAATCAGTGCTCACAGATATCCTAATGATTGCCACTTGGGGAAATATTGCTGTGTTTTAGTGACTTGTGAAAAAACAGATCATTCTATCAGTCATCAATAACATCCTCCACTTGGCTGAGCTATTGTGTTCTAGTTTGGATTCATACAAAAGCATATCTTATGAGTAAGTGTGAGTGGACATTTTTATTTGAGAGGTAATATCAGGAAGCTCTACTAGGGACTTAGGGAAGTGAGACAGGGAAGAGAAAATAAACAATACACAGTGTGTTAATGTGGGTAATTGGGGATCAGATTTGCTGAGGGCTTCTAGGAGAGAGATCCTATTTGAAAGGTGAGGAAGTTGAAAATTTTATCCATCAACTCTTATGCCTCTATGTCTGAAGGTAGTGTATAGAGAAGAGTTAGTTCCAAGGGCATAGGAATTGAGTGCCAACAGTGTCAGCTACATGTTGTAAATAGTACTGCAAAAGGTAATGCATCTCACATTTACACTATATTTCCTGCCTTTGTTCCTTTGTCTCTCTCATACTGCTGCTTCTTTAAATTCTAACCAACCTTCATATTCTATGTGAAACACTAATTTTACCAGAAATTTTTTCTTCAGTTTCCTAGCTACAAATGACACCACTCATTTTCTGTTAACCATCATAGCATTAGTTTTAAATCCTTACTTCAATAATTTTTCTCTTCTCTTGTGCAATTTCCTGCTATTGCATTATAGTTTTTCATAATTAAATTCTCTTTCTCTTACCAAGACACTTTACCCTTGAAAGGAAGGGCATATCTCATTCACCTCTCTATACTTGCAGCATTTAGCACAGTGGCTTGTGAAAGATAGTAGCCCTATC
The DNA here is from genome assembly GCF_014108415.1 of Molossus molossus. Lineage (NCBI taxonomy): Eukaryota > Metazoa > Chordata > Mammalia > Chiroptera > Molossidae > Molossus > Molossus molossus. The sequence continues at coordinate 113,250,820 of NW_023425355.1, read as the reverse complement.
AATGTTTGTAAAATGACCAAAGGCCTTCAAATTCTAGAAGAGAAACAACATTAGCACAGTATGATTTAATGCATGAAGAATTTAGTTGTTACTTCTACAAGTAAAAAGATGTCTTCAATCACTTATTTTTGGAATAGTCATTCTCATTTGTTGGATAAAGTTTGTATCTGGATGGCCAGACATTTAAATAAATGCCAGGAGGGGCTGGAAAATTTCATCATTCCATCTGGACTGCAAGACATATGTATGGGTGGGTCTGTTTTGAAGGCATGCTTAGAAGTAAAGTATGTGCTTGGCAATTTGTGATGTTAGACAGATGTTTTTCTCTAACTAGTATTAGTCCTTGTTTAGATAAATATAAAAGTCTGGATAGTTCCACTTTGTTTTTAATAGGAAAAAAACTGTGTTTCTTCTGCATTAATAATGCATGTTTATAGTCACTTTTATATATTAAAAGCTATTAATCAAAAGAAGTAATCTGAGTTAAACTATTGCCCTGAATAATTTTAAAAATAGGGGTATAATTGGAAATGGCTTCTGCTTTCCTATTTTTGTTCTGTTCTACTTAATATTTGGCAGATATAGTATGAATAGAAATGCTTACATTGGAATGCTTTATGGGATTTTAAACTGTTGTTAATTAGTTGTGAAATCATTTTAATTACTTAAAAATTCCATTATGACCGTGCTTCAACTATGTGTCACATATTGGCAAACTATTATAGACCATCATTTTAAAATCATTTTACTTTAATTTATATTCATGGGGAAGAAGATAAGCGAATATATTTAATATATTAATATAGAAAAACTGTTTACCTTGCATTGGCCTATACAAATCTCGAAGCCTTTGGGTTTTTTATCGGCCGTTCAAAGCAATTACTTTAAAAAATTTAAAAAAAAGTGTGAAAGAAAGGGGAAGATCAGCCCCTCTAAGCCCCCTTTTTACTATTTTCATTCTTCCTCTTGCTCTCTCTCTCTTTTTTTCTGGCTGTTTGTAATTTTGTTCTTAGCCCAGAAAAAAGAGGTAATAGTTATGACTATCGAAAGTAGACTTTTCTTTTTTGGTTAATCCTTACCTGAGGATATTTTTCCATTGATTTCTTTTTAGACAGAGTGGAAGAAGTAGGGAGAGAGAGGAGAGAGGAGAGAGGAGAGAGAGAGAGAGAGAGAGAGAGAGAGAGAGAGAGAGAGAGAGAGAGAAAGACATCGATGTGAGTGAGGCACATCGATTGGTTGTCTCCCACATGACTCTGACCAGGGACAGGGATTGAATCTGCAACCCAGGTGGGTGCTCTAAACTGGGAATCGAAACCACGACCTCTCAGTCTGCAGGCCAACTTTCTAATCACTGAGCCAAACCAGCCAGGGCAAAAGTAAACTTATAATAGCTCTGGAAAGATTTGATGAGGGAAGATAATATTATATATAATGCCCTGAATTAAGAGAGATTCATCCTTTTGTTCATTCAATCATCCAAATATTTGTTGAATGCATAAATAAAAGATTAGGAAGACATAGTTCTCAACTTCAAGGGCTTTATAATCTAGTAGGAGACAGAAAACATGCAGTCCAATGACTATGATGAAATATAGACTATGTAAGTATCCAACTATAAGTTGGATAATATTTTTAAGAACATAAAAGAGAGAGAATCACTTCAAGTTTGGCGAGTGATGTGGTGGTGGAGTCTGAGAAGACTTCTTTAAAGGGGTAGCATTTGAGTCTTAACCTGAAGAATAGGTAGAATTTTAGTAGGCTGATAGGAGAATACTCACAAGGGATACATTACCCTTTTTCTTTTCCTCTAACTCTACCTTATTCTGTTATAGGCCAAGTTTGTTTTGGGAGAGATGACCCCATTCCAAGTTCCAGGGGTGGCCTTGGTGGACTTAAACAAATCAGCATCTTCAGTTCCCCAGGCTGAGGTAGAGAGAGGACCAGGACAATCAAGGGGTCAGAAATAGAGTCAAGGTTATTTTGTTTTTAAATTTAAAAAAAAATTTAAATTAATTAATTTATTTTTGTTACAGTTGTTTCTCCGTTTTCCCCTGCTGATACTCCACCACCCCTCACTCTGCACCCTGTCTCCAGCTTTGTTGTCCATGTTCATTGGTCATGCACACATGCATATAAGTTCTGTGGTATATCTCACCCCTCCACCCCCTCTTCTGGGGATTGTCAGTCTGTACCCCACTTCCACGTCTCTGGTACACCCCATTCCTCAGATTGTTATGTTCATTATATTCCACAGATAAGTGAGATCATGTGATATTTGGCTTTTTCTGCTTGGCTTGTTTCACTTAGGATAATACTTTCCAGGTCCTTCCATGTAGTCTCAAAGGATAAGAAATTTTTCTTTCTTACAGCTGCGTAGTACTCCATTGTGTATATGTACCACTGCTTTTTTATCCGTCCGTCTAATGATGGACACTTGGGCTGTTTCCAGATCTTAGCGATTGTAAATAGTGCTGCTACGAACATGGGGGTACATATATTCTTTCTGATTGGTGTTTTAGGCTTCTTAGGGTATATTCCTAGAAGTGGGATCACTGGGTCAAATGGCAGTTTCATTTTTAAATTTTTGAGGTAATACCATATTGTTTTCTATAGAGGCTGCACCAGTCTGCATTCCCACCAGCAGTGTACCAGAGTCCCCTTTTCTCCACACCCTTTCTAACACTTGTTGTTTGGTGATTTATTGATGGCGGCCATTCTGACAGGTGTGAGGTGATACCTCATTGTTGTTTTAATTTGCATCTCTCTGATGATTGGTTATGTTGAACATTTCTTCATATGTCTCTTAGCCATTTGTATGTCCTGTTTGGAGAAGTGTCTATTCAGCTCCTCTGCCCATTTTTTTTTTTAAATTTTTTTAATTATTTATTTATTTTTTTGTTACAGATATTTTACCTTTTTTACCCCATTGGCACCCCCCTCCTCACCCCACCCCCGCACCGTCCCCGGCTTAGTTGTTCATGTCCATTGGTCACACATACATGCATATAAGTTCTGTGGTTTATCTCTTCCCACCCCCCCACCCCCTCTTCTGAGGGATGTCAGTCTGTGCCCTACTTCCATGTTTCTGGGTCTATTGTATTCCTCAGACTGTTATGTTCATTATATTCCGTATATAAGTGAGATCATGTGGTATTTGTCTTTTCCGCTTGGCTTATTTCACTTAGGATAATACTTTCCAGGTCCCTCCATGTCGTCTCAAAGGATAAGAGATCTTTCTTTTTTCCCGCTGCATAGTACTCCATTGTGTATATGTACCACTGCTTTTTTATCCATTCGTCTACTGATGGACACTTGGGCTGTTTCTAGATCTTAGCTATTGTAAATAGTGCTGCTATGAACATGGGGGTACATATATTCTTCCTGATTGGTGTTTCAGGCTTCTTAGGGTATATTCCTAGAAGTGGGGTCACTGGGTCAAATGGAAGTTTAATTTTTAATTTTTTGTTCTGCCCATTTTTTAATTGGGTTTTTGTCTTCCTTTTGTGGAGTTGTATGAGCACTCTATATGTACTGGAAATTAACCCCTTGTCTGATGTATCATTGGCAATTATGCTCTCCCATAGAGTGGGTTGCCTTTGCATTTTGGTGGTTGTTTCTTTTGCTGTGAAGAAGCTTTTGAGTTTAATATAGTCCCATGTGTTCATTTTCTCCTTTGTTTCTGCTGCCTTAGGTGATGTATCAGTGAAAATTCTGCTGCATATGATATCTGAAATCTTGTTACCCACAGTTTCTTCTGGGACTTTTATGGATTCATGAGTCACATTTAAGTCTTTTATTGATTTTTAGCTCATTCTTCTGTATGGTGTAAGTTGATAGTCTAGTTTCATTTTTTTGCATGTAGCTGTCCAATTTTCTCAATACCATTTATTAAAGAGGCTGTCTTTACTCCACTGTATGCTCTTGCCACCTTTGTCAAATATTAATTGAGCATATTGTCTTGGGTCCATTTCTGGGTTCTCTATTCTGTTTCATTGATGTATCTGCCTGTTCTTGTGCCAGTACCAGGCTGTTTTGATTACAGTGGCTTTGTAGTATACCTGAAATCTAGTAATGTGATCCCTCCAACTGTGTTCTTCTTTTTCAAGATTGCTGTGGTTATTCGAGGTCTTTTTTGGTTCCATATGAACTTTTTAAGTATTTTTTCTAGTTTTGTGAAGTGTGTTGTTGGTATTTTGATGGGGATTGCATTGAATCTATAGATTGCTTTGGGAAGTATGGACATTTTAAGGATGTTGATTTTTTCAATCCATGAACAAGGAATGTGCTTCCCTTTTTTTATATCTTCCTCTATTTCTTTTTCAATGTCCTGTAGTTTTCTGAAAATAGGTCCTGTATTTCTTTTGTTAAGTTTATTCCTAGATATCTTAAATTTTTTGCCACAATGGTAAATGGGATTGTTTTTTCAGTTTCTCTTTCTGTGAGTTCATCATTGGTGTATAAGAATGCCACTGATTTCTTGACATCAATTTTGTATCCTGCTCCTTTGCCAAATTTTTTTTATTAAGTCTAGTTGATTTTTGATGGAGTCTTTGGGGTTTTCTACGTATAGTACCATGTCATCTGCGAATAATGACAGGTTCACTTCCTACTTTCAATTTGGATCCCTTTTATTTTTTCTTTCTGTCTGATTGCTGTGGCTAAGACTTCCAGTACTATGTTAAATAAGAGTGGTGAAAGTGGGCATCCTTGTCTTGTTCTTGTACTTAAGGGAAATGCTTTTAGTTTCTGCCCATTGAGAATGATGTTGGATGTAGGTCTTTCATATATGGCCTTTATTATGTCAAGATATGATCTGTCCACTTCCACATTACTGAGCATTTTTATTAGAAATAGATGCTGGATTTTGTTGAATGCTTTTCCAGTATCTATTGATACGATCATATGATTTTTATCTTTCATTTTGTTCATGTGGTGTATCACATTTATTGATTTGTGAATATTGTTCCAGCTTTACATCCCTGGGATGAATTTCACTTGGTCAGGGTGAATAATTTTTTTGATGTATTGCTAGATTTGATTTGCTATTAATTTGTTCAGGATTTTGGCATCTATGTTCATCAGGGATATTGGTCTGCAGTTTTCTTTCTTTGTAGTGTCTTCTTCTGGTTTTGGAATTAGAATTATGCTGGCCTCATAAACAAGTTTGGAAGGATTCCTTCTTTTTGAATTTTTTGAAAGAGTTTGAGGAGAATGGATATTAGTCCTTCTTTGAATGTTTGGTAAAATTCCTCCATGAAGCCGTTCGGGCCTGGGCTTTTGTTTGCTGGGAGAGTCTTGATTACATCTACAATTTCCTTAGTTGTTATTGGACTGTTCAAGTTTTCTATTTCTTCCCAGTTCAGTTTTTGGAGACAGTGTGTTTCTAGAAATTGGTGCATTTTGTTTAGATTGTCGAATTTGTTGCCCTATAATTGTTCATAATATTTTTTAACAATCCTTTGTATTTCTGTGGTGTCAGTTATTATTTCTCCTCTTTCATTTCTAATTTTGTGTATTTGGGTTCTCTCTTTGTTTCTTGGTGAGTATAAGTAAGGGTCCATCAATGTTGTTTATCTTTTCAAAGAACCAACCCTGTTTCATTGACGCATTGAATTGTTTTTTTGGTCTCCATGTCATTTATTTCTGCTCTGATCTTTACTATTTCCTTCCTTCTACTTCCTCTGGGGTTTTCTTTTCTTTCTTTCTTTCTAGTTCTTTAAGTTGTGAGGTTAGACAGTTCGTTAGAAATTTTTTTTTGCTTCTTGAGGTAGGCTTGTAGTGCTATGAACTTCCCTCTGAGAACTGCTTTTGCTGCATCTTACAGATTTTGTGTTGTTGTGTGTTAATTTTCCTTGGTCTCCAGGAAGTTTTAAATTTCTTTCTTGATCTCCTCAGTAACCCATTCATTGTTCAATAACATGCTATTTAGCCTTTATATTTTCAAATGTCTTTGCATGTTCTTGTTGCAATTGATTTCTAGTGTCATGGCATTGTGATCTGAGAAGATGCTTGATATGATTTCAATGGTCTTGAACTTGTAGAGACTTAGTTTGTGCCCTAAATTGTGGTTTATCTTTGAGAATGTCCCATGTGCATTTGAGAAGAATGTGAATTCTGTAGTTTTGGGTTGTAATTCTCTGTATCTATTAAATCTATTTGATCTAGCGCTTCATTTAGAGTCTGTGTTTCCTTGTTAATTTTTTGTGTAGAAGATCTATCCAGTGATGTCAGTGGTGTATCGAAGTGTAGTACTATGATTGTATTGCTGTTGATTTTTTCTTTGAAGTCCTCCAAAAGATTTTAAATGTATTTTGGTGCTCCTATATTGGGTGCATATATGTTTACCAAGGTTGTACTTTCCTGTTGGATAGATCCTTTCAATATTATGTAGTGGCCTTCTTTGTCTCTAATTATGGCCTTCATTTTGAAATCTATTTTATCAGATATGAGTATTGCTACTCCAGCTTTTTTTTCTTTTCCGTTTGCTTGGAAGATTTTTTCCCTTCCCATCACTTTCAACTTATGTGAGTCTTTTGTTGTGAGGTGGGTTTCTTATAAACAACATATACGTGAGTCATGATTTATTATCCAGTCAGCTACTCTGTGTCTTTTTATTAGAGCATTCATCCATTCACATTTAAGGCGATAATTGATATGTACTTATTGATTGCTATTTTTGTTTCGTGTGGTTCTATTTTTCTTCCTGTTTCTTCTACTAATTACAGCAGTCTTTTTAGCATATCTTGCAGTGCTGATTTGGTGTTAGTATATTCACTTAGCCTTTTTCTATTTTTGTCTGGGAAGTTCTTTCTTTGACCTTCTATTTTGAATGATAGCCTTGCTGGATAAAGTAGTCTTGGATTCAGATCCTTGTTTTTCATGACCTTGAGTAGTTCATGCCACTCCCTTCTGGCCTGAAGTGTTTCTGTTGAGAAGTCAGCTGAGAGCCTTATGCGATTTCCTTTGTAGGTCACCTGTTGCTTACTTTTTGCTGCCTTTAGGAGTCTCTCTTTGTCTTTAATTTTTGGCATTTTAATTACTATGTGTCTTGGTGTGGGCCTGTTTGTGTTCTTCTTACTTGGGGCTCTCTGTGCTTCTTGACTTTGGATGCCTTCTTTCTTCACCAGGTTAAGAAAGTTTTCTGTCACTGTTTCTTCAAATATATTCTCTAACCCTTGCCCATTTTCTTCCTCTTCAGGGACTCCTATGATGCGAATTTTATTACGTTTCCATTGTCCCACAGTTCTCTTAAGCTATCTTCTTGTTTTTTAATTGTTTATTCTATTTGGATTTCTGATTGGTTGATTTTTTTCTACTCTGTCTTATAATTCAGTGATCCAGACCTCAGGTTCCTCTACTTTGCTGGTTAGTCCTTCAATGTGTTCTTAATTTCTGCTGTAATTCTTCATGTCCACTTGGTTGTTTTTCAATGTTTCTATATCTTTACTCATGGTGCTGATGTCCTTACTCATGCTGTTGAACTTCCTAAAGATCATGGCTCTGAACTCTACCTCTGATAATTTGCTTAACTGCATTTCATTTATCTCACCTTCAATAGAGTTCCCTTGGTCTTTCGTTTGGGATTTGTTTCTTTGTTTCACCACTTTGGCTATCTCAGTGGATTTTGGAGCCTGCCAAATTTTCCCTTTGGGTGTTGGAGTTCTGCTGTTTGTGGCTCCCTTTACTGGGTTTGAATGGGCCTGGGAAGGCCCACGTTAAAGACCACTGTCAAGTCTTACTTTCCTGGGTAGTTTTGAAAGCCCAGGAAAGGTTCAGTTATCCTCTTGCTTTATCCTGGAGGCTAGTAGTCTCACTTACTCAGTTCCTTGGAAAGTCACCCTGGCGTTCTGCATCAGAGGATTTCCAGAGGGTGGGATAAATGCTGGTTGTAAATGAGCCTCAATTTACATTTCTTTGCCTCACCTGGGAAAGGCTGAATATCTGAAGGGGGGGGGGCTGCTGCTTTTTCTCACAGCTCTGAAAAGGAGCACACTGGCCACTGTCCTTTGTGTCCGCAACTCAGGAAAAACTCTGAGTGCCTTTCGAATCCCCCAAAAGTTCTAGCCCAGTCTGCCCTCCCTCTGCTGTAGCCCCCAGGTGAATGGCTGTGGCTATTTTCGCACTCTGTCCTGGCTCTCTGTGCTGTGGAGCGGGCTTGGTCTTTATTCTCCAAGTGCGGTGCTCACACCTAAGACTGCTGCTGTCTGTGGGCTCCCAGCCCGCTACCCTCTCGTGTTTCTGCAGATCCCACCAATGTCCCTGGTTATGTGGTCCTGTCCTGCTGCTTTTCTGTTGATTTTTTTTTTCGAGGATTTGCCTTTATTTTAATTGTAATTTCTGTTTGGTCCTGGGAGATCGTCTGTGTAACTTTCCTTCACTGAACCTCCGTTTTCACATCCTCTATGCCTATCTTGTGCACAGCTGGGTCGCACAGCCCTCTCTGGTACCCCCACACCCTGCAGGTTCTGTGGGTAACTAGATTGTACAGTCCTTTTGGGGTCCAAGCTTTATGCCTACCTTATGGGCTGGTGGGTCATACAGGCCTCTCTGGTGCTTCAGCACCCCACAGGTCTCACAGTAACTAGATCACACAGTCTCTGCTGGGTCACACAGGACTGTCTGGTGCTTCAGCACCCTGCAGGTCCCGCGGGTAACTGGATGGCATAGTCCCTGGTGGGTTGCACTGATCTCTCTGGTGTCCCTGCACTCTGCAGGTCCCATGGGCTGGCAGCTGGATCACACCAGCCCCTCTCGGGTTCTGGCTTCCCACTGCTTTTGTGAGCTGCTGGACCGCACAGGCCTCTGTGGAGTCCCAGGTCCCACCGCTGGTGGCTGGGGAGTGCTGCTGCTCTGTGGGGCTCAACTCCTGCTCAGCTTTTGCAGTAGTTTTGGGGATAGGTCTCAGCTGCTGGTGTGCTTCTGTTGCCTGGGGATAGGTGCCTGCTTTCCAGCCTCTGTTGCTGGGATATATCTCGACTCTGATCAGGCTGCTACTATGGTGGATGGTGCTGGTCTCCGGGTTGTCTGAAGCTTCTGTAACCAGCACCTTGGGAGCTCCACTACTGTGCACTGTTCTGTGTAGAGACAGAGTGTCCACTGGTTCGATGGTGCCAGGTGTGCTGGTGGTCTCAGGTTGTTGGGCCCTAGCCACTCCCACTGCCTCCTCCCAGGGAAGACCTGTGATTTTCCAAAATGGTGGGCCCTTCCTGTGGCACAGGAAAAAGCACCATGAAGGGCTGCTTACTGTGGTAGCCAGCTGCTCTCTCCACAGCACAGGGACCTTCTGCTCCGCGTCTCTCCACTGCTCATATTTGGTCATCCACCTTCACGTCCATGCACACTCTCTCACATATTAGCTCAGTTTCTTATACACTCACCCTCCCTCTGGTCCTGCCTGCTGCCATCTTCTGAATTCCTATAGGCAAGTTCTTTGTATCAGATACCTAGATTGGAGGAGGATCAAGAGCCATAGTTGAAGTGATTTAGCAGTGAGGCTGTTAGAGTGTTTGGGGCTTATATTGAGTAGCAAATGTCCTGGATCCATTACTTAGGGCTGGGAAGTAAATTCAATTTAAAATGATATCAAGCATACAATGGTGTAAAGACAGCCTTTTCAGTAAATGTGTAGGGAAAATTGGACAGGTACATGTGAAAAGATGAAACTAGACCAGCAACTTATACCATACACAAGAATAAACTCAACATAGATATGACACTTAAATGTCATTCATAAAACCATAAAAATCCTAGAAGAAAATGTAGCTACCAAAATCTCAGACATCTCACATAGCAGAATTTTCACCAATACATTGCCTAGGGCAAGAGAAACAGAGGAAAACATTAATAAATGGGATTACATAAAATTAAAAAGGTTCTCCACAGTGAAATAAACCAGCATCAATGGAAAGGGAGAGTGTTTGAGCTTCTGGTCAAGATGGCGGGTAGGTAAATGTGGTATCGCATCCTCCCTCAACCACATTAAAGTTACAACTAAACTACAGAATAACTATCATTCAAAACTGCCTGAAATCAAGCGGAATGGAAGTCCTACAACTATAAAACTAAAGAAGCCACATCAAGACTGGTAGGAGGGGTGGAGGCGGACAGGCTGGTCCCACAGCCATGTGTGACTGATAAAAATCAGTAGGATACCTCAGCTGGGAATGTCCTCCCTGAGGACTGAGGAGACCCCGTCCCACACCAGCTGCCCTGCTTAGGGTTCCAGTGCCAGGAAGTGAAGTCCCCATAACTTCTAGGTGGAAAAACCGGCAGGAACTGTGGCTCAGGGAGGGTGAGGTGGCTGGAGCCCCAGGCAGCTCCTCTTAAAGGGCCCATGCACAAACTTATCGGACTCACTCCCTCTAAGCTTGGAGGGGAGGCAGCTCAAGGGGAGCCAGAGACATACAGGGAAGAACTGAGCTGGTTGGCGTTGGAGTGAGGGCTAGAGAGGGGGCTTCCTCCTGGACAAATGTGCTGTCAGAGGTCTTTGCTCCTTTGGTGAGCCCTTCCCTGGGCGGCAGACAACTGCCATATCTGGGACTCCAGCAACCTAGCTCACACTGGTTGCCCCACCCTGGTGATTCCCTGAGGCCCCGCCCCACCCAACTTTCAGGCCCACCCAAGCTGTTGCCAGTTGCTTTACCATAGGATTGGCCTGTCTGGGATCCTGCTTCAGATTTTCCTAAAATCTCTCAAACAGCAGCATCTGGTCTCAGCGAGCCCCAAACCTCTCATTAAGTGGCCCCAGGCCTGGCACTAGAAGCAACCAGCCTTGGTTCACAGCTTGGCTTTTCTTGGACACCTCCAAGCCCAGCACAAGTAGCAGCCATCTGCAGATCACTTTGTAGCTTATGCCAGGTGTTCCCAGGTAGAACAAAGGCAGAGGATGACCTTGCCCCAGAGCCAGCACACACAGTGGACAGCTTTAGACCACATCAAAGCACCATATCCAACCACATCCACAAGTGACACACTCAATGAGTGGACTCAGTGGGTACCAGAGCCCTGCTGAAGTAGGCCTTGCTCTGTGTGGTGGGCCCCTACACAGCTGATCCTCCAAGGGAGTCAGAAGCTAGTGGTCAGTGGGCACAGCCAGTCCTTTCAGCTGATCAGCCTGAGTAAATCCCTCCCATTGATGTGCCAACAACAATCAAGACTCAATTACAACAGAAAGGTGTAAATTTCACATTAGTGGTGTACCTCAATGGCCCAGCTGGGGTGATCAGGGAGGCTGTGCCACCGGACCCTCCAGGACACCTACAATAATAGGCCACCCTAAGAAGCCTAGGAGATATAGCAACTCTACCTAATCCATAAAAACAAACAGAGGGAAGCAGCCAAAATAATTAGATAAAGAAACATGTCTCAGACATCTGTAATATTTTCAACAATAAAGATATATTAAAAATACAATGATAACAGATTTGAATAACAGAGGAAAATTATTCCCATGCAATGTCTAGAACACACTGGCTGTGGTCCACCTGACCATTCAATGTGGTTTAAACATGGCACCCCACCCCCCAACACAATGATTAATTCTTCAATTGTATCTTCATAAATTTCTCAAATCTGTTCACTTCTCTTTGTCCGCATTCATGCTGTCCTAGTTTTCCCCTCATCACTTCTCATTTATCCCCTCCTAATTGATCTCCCTGGCACCCATCTGGCCTCTTTCTATTACAGAATGACCTTTCCAAACTCAAAAATTTGATCATAATATTCCCAAGCCTTGTTTTTCATTACTCCTCAACCTCTATCTATTGTTTGAACATGCATAGCTTCCTAAATATAACAATACTTTCAAATATGAGACTTGAAACCATACAACTTTTACAAGGAAATGGTTAGATCTCTGACATTTCTCTTAGCAATATATTTTTCTGAAGTATCTCCTCAGGCAAGGAAAACAAAACAAAAAATATACAAATGGGACTACATTAAACTAAAAACATTTTGCACAACAAAGGAAATAATCAACAAAATGAAAAGACAACCTCCTGAATGGAAGAAGGTATTTGCCAATGATACATTCTATAAGGAATCGGTATCCAAAGTTTATAAAGAACTCATATAACTTAACATGAAAAAAAACCAAACAATCCAATTAAAAAGTGGGCAGAAGACCTAAATAACATTTCTCCAAAGAGGACATATAGATGACCAACAGACATGAAAATATGCTCAACATCACTCATCATCAGATAAATCCAAACTAAAACCACAATGAGAAATCACCTCACACCTGTCAGAATGGCTATCATCAATAAACTAACAAACAAGTGTTGGTGAGGATGTGGAGAAAAGGGAACCTGTGTGCACTGTTGGTGGGAATGCAGATTGGTGCAGCCACTGTGGAAAGTAGGATGGAGGTTTCTCAAAAAATTAAAAATAGAACTGCCTTATGACCCAGCAATACCACTTTTATGTACATATCTGAAGAAACTCAAAACACTAATTCAAAAAAATATTTGTACCCTTATGTTCATTGCAGCATTATTTCCAACAGCCAAGATATGTACTCAACCTAAGTGCTTAAGTGGATAAAGAAGATGTGGTACATATATACAATAGAATATTACTTGGCCATAAAAAATAATAGAATTTTACCATTGCAACAGCATAGATGGACCTAGAAGGTATTATGCTAAGTGAAATAAGTCAGTCAGAGAAAGACAAATGCCATATGATTTCACATATATGTGAAATCTCAAGAACAAAATAAGGAAACAAACAAAACAGAAATAGACTTATAGATACAAAGAACAGACTGATGGTTGCCAGAGGGAAGAGAGTTTGTGTGTGTGTGTGTGTGGGGGGGGGGGCAGGTCAGGGGAAAAAGGTGAAAGGATTAGGAAGTACTAATTGGTAGTTACAAAATAGCCATGGGAATGTGGAGTACAGAATGGGGAGCATGGTCAATAATATTGTAATAACTATATTACAGGTGGGTATTTGAAATATTGAGAGGATCACTATGTAAAGTATGTGATTATCTGGCCACTCTGCTGTACATCTGAAACTAATACAAAATAGTGTTGAGTGTAAACTGTGATTGAACCTTAAAATTAAAATATATGACAATGCTCTCTACAATTGTGTATGTTCATTCTTTGCCTATAACTACTGTGTCTCCGCCTGTCTGCACCCAGTTTATACCCAAGACCTTCTCCAGAATATACATATTTGGAATTCCCTCTCCCAAATTCTCAATCTATAAAGACTCCAAGGGGATTGACACATTAGTCTCCTGCTGTAACTATGGGGGTGTGGTGAACACTGGGCAGCAAAGTGTCAGCTAGCTTCAGTGGGGTGTTTTAGGAAATGTAGTGTAAGGTTTAGCTCTCTATTTTGGCTTCTGCTCCAACTCCCGTGAAGCTAACAGTGAATGGGGACAGGGCATTGGAAAATAGGCTGGCCATTAACCAAGGTCAAGACAGCCAGAAGTCAGGGTCCAGAGGGACACTGATTGTAGAGAAGTTAAGGGCTTTGGAGCAAGATTGAGAGGGCAAAGATGTGAAGGCTCTGGACCCTAATGCCTCTTCTATCTTCTGGTTCTGTCTTCCCCAGCTTGTCTGCACCACTCCCATCTTCCAAAGGTGGCTGATGTAATATTGTCTTGATGCACGAGGCGACTGTTTTGTATTATATTTTAATCTCCTTTTGACATTTAATAACAAATATTTATAGTTTTAAAAATGTTTACATTTTGAAAAACTTTCCCAGCAATATTTATTTCTAAATTAATTTTGTTTTAGAGGTAGAGAGGGCCAACTGATTAATTCATAAGAATGAGCTTTTATAATAATTCCTTTGTTACCTCATGTTGTATGGAATTTTAACTAAGTACCAAATAAATTAGTTCCGCCTTTGTGGTGTTTTCCATAGCTAATGTTTTACAACTGTTCAAAAACACAATCAGTTATTGTAGGACAGCAGTTTTGCAGCTGCATTACAAAGAAAGTTGCATGATCTGGATTTGTCATCTTCACCAATCTTAATGTTGTTGCTGTTAAACTTCTATTAATAAAGATTAAATAAACTCAATTGTTTATTGAGCATTTAGTATAAACAACACATTGTATTAGGCACTGGCAAGGATAAAAGTGTGCAAAAGACTCATTGCAACTCTCAGAAAGAGAATCTGGGAGGGAATATAAGATACACAGAAAAACATTAAAGTTAGAAGGAAAGATGTAACATGTGCCATTAAAGAGGTATAAAGTGAAGTAGTTATTCCACTGGAGTGACTGAAGAAGAATTTTTAAGGATATATAGGGAGCAAAGATCAGAAGGGAGGAAAGGAATGTCTATGCAAAAGTAATTCTGTGAGCAAAAGTTCAATGGTAATGAAGAGGGAGTATTTGGTTTGTGAAATGTCAACTGTGGCAGATTATCCAAGGCTTTTAAAACATACTAGTGTGTATGCCCTGGCTAGTTTGGCTCAGCGGTTAGAGCATCGGCCCGTGGACCAGAGAGTCCCGGGTTTGGGTCCCGCTAAGAGCACGTACCTCGGTTGCAGTTTGTCCTTGGCCCCAGTTGGGGTCATGTGGGTGGCAACCAGTTGATGTGTCTCTCTCACATCGATGTTTCTTTCTCTCGTCCTCTCTATCTCCCTCCTGCTCTATCTGAACATGAATTCCAAAAGAAAAAGTGTCCTTAGGTGAGGATTAAAAAAAAAAAAATACTAGTGTGAATGCTTCCCCCACCTCAGTATTTCTTTTTTTCAAATTTTATTAATTTATTTTTGTTACAAATGTTTTTCCTTTTCCACCCATAGAAACCCTCCTCCCCATCCTGCCTCCAACATTGTTGTCTATATCCACTGGTTATGCTTACATGCATATAAGTTCTTTGGTTTATTTTACCATTCTCTCTGCCCCACTTCTCTGAGTTTTATCAGTCTGAACCATACTTCTTTCTATGTCTCTGGGTCTATTTTATTCATCAGCTTATTTTGTTTATTATATTCCACAAATAAGTGAGATCATGTGGTATTTGTCTTTGATTGGCTTATTTCGCTTAGCATAATGCGCTCCAGGTCCCTCCATGTCCTCTCAAAGGATAAGAGATCTTTCTTTCTTACAGCTGCATAGTATTCCATTGTGTATATGTATCACCACTTTTTTATCCATTCATCTACTGATGGACACTTGGGTTGTTTCCAGATCTTAACGATTGTAAATAGTGCTGCTATGAACATAGGGGTACATATATTCTTTCTGATTGGTGTTTCAGGCTTCTTAGGATATATTATTAGTAGTGAGATCACTGGGTCAAATGGCATATCAATTTTTAAATTTTGAGGAAACACCATATTATTTTCCATAGTGGCTGCACCAGTCTGCATTCCCACCAGCAGTGTACCCCAGTATTTCTTAAAATGAGATCTATAGAAAGTTTACAAGATTCATATCTTTTATTTTAGACTATTTTTACAACAACAAAGAATTATTTTTCATTCACATGACATCTGCATTATAGGTCAGCTGTAGCTCTGCTTCACTCTAGAACCCAAGGTATTATTATAGTATCTATCTGGAATATTTCTGATTGACAGGGCAGAAGGAAAGAAGAATATGGAAAGCCATGCCATGTCATTTAAAGCTTTTGTTCAGAAGTGATGCAGTTCATTGGCCAAAAGAGGTCTATGAGAACTGAAAAAAGTTTCATGTTTTTATTTAGACAATAATCTGAAAATATTCAGTATATTTTGGATGACCTGAACATTTATGTTTAAACTGAGAATAGCCATAAGATTTCAATTCATGTTGGTTTCAGTGATTAGATAGCATCAAATAGTACCACTGGGTTGCATTATTAGCATTCCCTAGGCAATCTGGTACAGTTGGAGAAAGTAAATGATCCTGATTCCTTTGCCCTAGTTGAAGCCAAATAACATCATCAGAGTATAATGAAGATGTCCCAGGGCTTTGAATAGAGAAGTGGAAGGATTTAGTCCTCACAGGTGCATTGAAATATAGGTGTGCCAGAAAACAATGGCAACAACAGCAAACAAACAAATCTGTGCAATAGCATTCAGTGCTATATTTATGTTTAAGATGACAGTTTAGTTTAAGCCTACTATCTGTCACATTAAATTAATGTTGTTAATTTGACTTTAATTGGTTTGGTAGTTTTGTTTTTATTTACTTTGTAAAATTATTTTAGTTTACAGTTATATAAAGCATCTAAACAGAGTTATGATAGTTTTATATTTTCTTTAGGTAAAATAATTTAAGATTTTTTTCCTTTGCAGAGATATCATACATTACTATAATTTGAGAATAATGATGTAGGTAATGGGAACCCATTGAATAATTTTGTGAATATGAGTGACATGATTGGGGCTGTGCCTAATGAAACTGGTATGTCAACAATATCGAATGTTTACTAGAACAATACAGGGAGAGAAGGGAGAATGTGATTTGAAGAATCCAGGTTGTGGCAGTAAGAGTTTATGGGAATGGAAAAGAAGGGACAGATTAAAGAGATATTGGTAGAGGAATGTTAGTGGAAAGTTTTCAGGGATTACTTTGATGTATGAAGGAAAGGAGAGGAAGGAGTCAAAGCTGTCTTGATATTTTTATTCTCTATAAAGGAAAGAATAAAATACCATGAACAGGAACTGGAGAGAGGGAAGATTCAGTTTAGCAAAGACAGAGTTTGATATTGGACATAATTTTTTTTTTAATTTCTTTTCTTTTTTTTTATTAATTAATTTTTGTTACAGATGTTTCTCCTTTTCCCCCACTGATTCCCCCCTCCCACTCACTCCCTGCCCTTTCCCCAGTTTGTTGTCCATGTCCAATGTTTATGCATACATGCATATAAGTTCTGTGGTTTATTTCTCCCCCACCACCCCCCTCTTTAGGGAATTGTCAGTCTGTACCCCACTTCCATGTCTCTGGGACTACCCCATTCCTCAGAATGTTATGTTCATTATATTCCACAAATAAGTGAGATCATATGAAACTTGTCTTTCTCTGTTTGGCTTGTTTCACTTAGGATGATACTTTCAAGGTCCCTCCACGTAGTCTCAAAAGATAAGAGAGCTTTCCTTCTTACAGCTGCATAGTACTCCATTGTGTATATGTACAACAGCTTTTTTATCCGTCCGTCTACTGATGGACACGTGGGCTGTTTACAGATCTTAGCTATTGTAAATAGTGCTGCTACAAACATGGGGGTAGATATATTATTTCTGATTGGTGTTTTAGGCTTCTTAGGGTATATTCCTAGAAGTGGGATCACTGGATCAAATGGAAGTTCAATTTTTAATTTTTTGAGGTAACACCATATTGTTTTCCATAGTGGCTGCACCAGTCTGCATTCCCACCAGCAGTGTACTAGAGTCCCCTTTTCTCCACACCCTCGCCAACACTTGTTGTTTGATGATTTGTTGATGGCAGCCATTCTGACAGGTGTGAGGTGATACCTCATTGCTGTTTTAATTTGCATCTCTCTGATGATTAGTGATGATGAGCATTTCTTCATATGTTTCTTAGCCATTTGTATGTTCTGTTTGGAGAGGTGTCTATTGAGTTCCTCTGCCCATTCTTTAATTGGGTTCTTTGTCTTCCTTTTGTGGAGTTGTATGAGCACTCTATATGTATTGGAAATTAACCCCTTATTTGATATAACATTGGCAATTATGCTCTCCCATACAGTGTGTAGCCTTTTCGTTTTGATGATTGTATCTTTTGCTGTGCAGAAGCTTTCGAGTTTGATGTAGTCCCATGTGTTCATTTTCTCCTTTGTTTCTATTGCCTTAGGTGATGTGTCAGTAAAAATTCTGCTGCGAATGATGTCTGAAATTTTGTTGCCTACAGTCTCTTCTAGGATTTTTATGGATTCATGAGTTACATTTAAGTCTTTTATCCATTTTGAGTTTATTCTTTTGTAGGGTGTAAGTTGATGGTCTAGTTTCATTTTTCTGCAAGTAGCTGTCCAATTTTCCCAGCACCATTTATTAAAGAGGCTGTCCTTACTCCACTGTATGCTCTTGCCACCTTTGTCAAATATTAATTGAGCATATTGCCTTGGGTCCATTTCTGGGTTCTCTGTTCTGTTCCACTGGTCTATATGCCTGTTCTTGTGCCAGTACCAGGCTGTTTTGATTACAGTGGCTTTGTAGTATAACCTGAAATCTGGTATTGTGATCCCTCCAACTTTGTTCTTCTTTTTCACGATTGCTGTGGCTATTTGAGGCCTTTTATGGTTCCATACGAACTTTTGAAGTAATTGTTCTAATTCTGTGAAGTATGCCGTTGGAATTTTGATGGGGATTGCGTTGAATGTATAGATTGCTTTGGGTAATATGGACATTTTAATGATGTTAATTCTCCCAATCCCCGAACAGGGTATGTGCTTCCACTTTTTTATATCTTCCTGTATTTCTTTTTTCAATGACCTGTAGTTTTCTGCGAATAGGTCCTTTATTTCTTTGGTTAAGTTTATTCCTAGGTATCTTAATTTTTTTTTGCCACAATAGTAAATGGGATTTTTTTCGTAGTTTTTCTTTCTGTGAGTTCATCATTGGTGTATAAGAATGCCATCAATTTCTTGAGGTTAATTTTGTATCCTGCTACTTTGCCAAATTCATTTATTAAGTCTAGTAAACTTTTGATGGAGTCTTTGGGGTTTTCTATGTATAGTATCATGTCATCTGCAAATAACGACAATTTCACTTCCTCCTTTCCAATTTGGATCCCTTTTATTTTTTGTTGTTGTGTGATTGCTGTCGCTAAGACTTCCAGTATTATGTTAAATAGGAGTGGTGAAAGTGGGCATCCTTGCCTTGTTCCTGTTCCTAAGGGAAATGCTTTTAGTTTTTGCCCATTGAGTATGATGTTGGCTGTAGGTCTTTCAGATATGGCTTTTATTATGTCTAGATATGATCTCCCTATTCCCACACTGCTGAGCATTTTTATCAGAAATGGATGCTGGATTTTGTCGAAGGCTTTCTCAGCATCTATTGATATTATCATGTGGTTTTTATTCTTCATTTTATTTATGTGGTGTATCACATTTATGGATTGGTGAATATTGTACCAGGCTTGCATTCCTGGGATGAATCCCACTTGGTCATGGTGGAAAATTTTTTTGGTGTATTGCTGGATCCGATTTGCTAGTATTTTATTCAGGATTTTGGCATCTATGTTCATCAGGGATATTGGCCTGTAGTTTTTTTTCTTTGTAGTGTCTTTTTTCTGGTTTTGGAATTAGAATTATGCTGGCTTCATAAAACGAGTTTGGAAGTCTTCCTTCTTCTTGAATTTTTTAAAATAGTTTGAGGAGAATGTGTGTTAGTTCTTCTTTGAATGTTCGGTAAAACTCCCCCATGAAGCCATCCGGGCCTGGGCTTTTGTTTGCTGGGAGAGTCTTGATTACATCTTCAATTTCTTCTCTTGTTATTGGTCTGTTCAAGTTTTCTATCTCTTCCTGATCCAGTTTTGGGAGACTATGTGTTTCTAGAAATTTGTCCATTTAGCTTAGATTGTCAAATTTGTTGCCATATAATTGTTCATAGTAGTTGTTAATGATCTTTTGTATTTCTGTGGTGTCAGTTGTTATCTCTCCTCTTTCATTTCTGATTTTGTGTATTTGGGTTCTCTCTCTTTGTTTCCTGGTGAGTCTAGCTAAGGGTCCATCAATCTTGTTTATCTTTCGAAAAACCAGCTCTTTGTTTTATTGATCCTTTGAATTGTTTTTTTGGTCTGTATGTCATTTATTTCTGCTCTGATGTTTACTATTTCCTTCCTTCTACTAGCTCTGGGGTTTTCTTTTTGTTTTCTCTCTAGTTTTTTAAGTTGTGAGGTTAGATAGTCTATTAGAGATTTTTCTTGTTTTTTGAGGTAGGCCTGTAGTGCTATGAACTTCCCTCTCAGAACTGCTTTCGCTGCATCCAATAGATTTTTTGTTGTTGTGTCTTCATTTTCATTGGTTTCCATGGAGTTTTTGATTTCTTCCTTGATCTCCTCAGTGACTCATTCATTGTTTAATAACATGCTATTTAGCTTCCATGTGTTCAAATGTCTATGTATGTTCTTCTTGCAATTGATTTCCAGTTTCATCCCATTGTGATCTGATTTCAATCTTCTTGAACTTGTAGAGACTTAGTTTGTGGCCTAACATGTGGTCTATCTTTGAAAATGTCCCATGTGCACTTGAGAAGAATGTGAATTCTGTAGTTTTGTGGTGTAGTTCTCTGTAGATATCTATTAAATCCATGTGGTTTAGTGCTTCATTTAGAGTCTCTGTTTCCTTGCTAATTTTTGTCTAGGGGGATCTATCCAGTGATGTCAGCGGGGTGTTGAAGGCCCCTGCTATGATTGTATTCCCATCGATTTCTCCTTTGAAGTCCTCCAGAAGTTTTTTAATATATTTTGGTGCTCCTATATTGAATGCATATATGTTTATCAAGATTATATCTTCCTGTTGGATAGATCCTTTCAATATTACGTAGTGGCCTTCTTTGTCTCTAATTATGGCCTTCATTCTGAAATCTATTTTATCAGATATGAGTATTGCTACCCCATCATTTTTTTCTTTTCCGTTTGCTTGGACGATTTTTTTTCCATCCCTTTACCTTCAATCTATATGAGTCTTTTCTTGTGAGGTGGGTCTCTTGTAAACAACATATAGATGAGTCATGCTTTCTTATCCAATCAGCTACTTTGTGTCTTTTTATCGTAGCATTCAATCCTTTTACATTTAAGGTGATTATTGATATGTACTTATTTATTGCCATTTTTGTTTAGTGTGGTTCTATTTTTCTTCCCATTTCTCCTGGTATTTGCAGCAGTCCTTTTAACATTTCTTGCAGTGCTGGTTTGGTGCTAATGTATTCCCTTAGCCTTTTTTTCTGTCTGGGAAGCTTTTTATTTGACCTTCTATTTTGAATGATAGCCTTACTGGGTAGAGTAGTCTTGGATTCAGATCCTTGTTTTTCATGACCTTGATTACTTCATGCCATTCCCTTCTGGCCTGTAGTGTTTCTTGTGAGAAGTCAGCTGAGAGCCTTATGGGCTTTCCTTTGTAGGTAACCTGTTGCTCATCTCTTGCTGCTTTTAGGATTCTCTCTTTGTCTTTAATTTTTGGCAGTTTGATTACTATGTGTCTTGGTGTGGGCCTGTTTGGTTTCTTTTTACTTGGGGTTCTCTGTGCTTCTTGAACTTGAATGCCTTCTTCCTTCACCAAATTAGGGAAGTTTTCTGTCACTATTTCTTTGAATATATTCTCTAACCCTTGCTTATTTTGTTCTTTTTCAGGGACTTCTATAATGCGAATATTATTCCATTTCCAGTTGTCCCACAGTTCTCTTAGGCTGTCTTCCTGTTTTTCAATCGTGTTTTCCTTTTGGTTTTCTGATTGGTTGATTTTTTCTAGCCTGTCTTCTAATTCACTGATCCAGTCCTCAGCTTCCCCTACTCTGCTTTTTAGACCTTCCAATGTGTTCTTCATTTCTGATATGTCATTCTTCATTCCTTCCTGTTGGTTTTTAATTTCCAACTGGTTGATTTTCAACATTTCTATGTCTTTACTCATGGTGCTCACATCCTTACACATGCTGTTGAGCTTACTGAACATCATGGCTCTAAATTCTTGTTCTCTTAACTGGCTTAACTGCACCTCATTTATCTCATCATCCGTAGAGGTCTCTTGTTCTTTCATTTGGGTTTTGTTTCTGTTTTTCACCATTTTGGCTATCACAGTGGGCTTTGGAGTCTGCCAAATTTTCCCTGTGGGTGTTGGTGTTCTGGTGTTTGTGGCTCCCTCTTCTGGGTTTGGATGAGCCAGGGAGCACCCACTTTAAACACCACTGTCAAGTCTTAGCTTTTCTGGTTAGTGTTGCTATCCCAAGGAATGGTAGTTATTCTCTAGCTTTTTTTTGCCTGGAGGCTATTAGTAGAGGTCACCTGAAGACCCTTGGTTTCTGAGTTGCCTGAAAAACTCCCTCAGGTGCTCAGTGTAAGAGGATTTCCCGAGGGTGGGGCAACTGCTGGTTGTTAATGGGCCTCAATTAGCATTTCCGTGGCCACCAGGTGGCATTGGATCTCTGAGGGAGGGGCCGCCACCTCTCCCCAGGGCCCTGGGAGGAAGTGTAATGACCACAGTCCTGCGTGGCTGCAATCAGCAAAAGCTCTTAGCACCCTCCAAAACCCGAGTGTCCCTACACAGTTCCAGTCCAGTCTGCCTTCCCTCTGCCAGAGCCCAAGGTGAGTGGCTGCTGCCAATTTAGCCTCTATCTAGACTCTGCGTCGTGGAGCCACCTGGGACTTTTAACCCGAGGGCGCTGCTTCCAGCCAAGGGCGGTCGCGGATGTGGCACCAGCTGAGGGTGTTGCACTCAGCAGAAACCCCAGGACTGAGCCATGGTAGCGGGACACTGCCGAGGTGGCAGCAGCTTCCAGCAGAGTCCCCTGGTCCCTGCCCAGGCTGTTGCAGCCCGTGGGCTCCTGGCCCCCTCTCGCGTCCTTGCAAGCCTACCAGGATTGAGTCGGTGTCCCTGGTTATGTGGTCCTCCAAGGTGTCTTTCGGTTGCCCCTTCCTGACGATTTGCTTTTTTTTTTTTTTTGTAAATCCAGTTTGGTCCTGGGAGATGGTCTGTGTAGCTCCATTCAGTTCGCCGCCATTTCCTAGTCCTAGACATAATTTTACTCTGTTAATTATAGTTTTCAAATAGGTTAGTAAATTAAAATATATGAAAGTAAATTAGAAAAAAAATGCTTTTTGAGTGAGGGGTGCTAATAAGGTAGTTTACCTATAAATAGTTGTATTTTTATATCTCCAACACCTAGAAAATTACTTGGCACATAGTATACATTCAATAACTGTTCGATGAACTGAATTTGTTGATTCAAATGAAATAGGATTACTTAAAAATTTTAATCACTTGGATTCCTACTTCTGGCATTATGGGTAAATAAGAGCTTCAAAGAAACCTTCTACTTCAGACCAACTATAGTCTGCATAGAACATACTTTTTGAGACATTGTTTGTCTTAACAGAGGAAGGGGATATTTTCAGGGAGCACTCCGAATGCACCATGAACTGGAGCTGAAGTGTTGCGGAACTGAGACCAGAGAAATGGGCTGTAGGGAGAGGCAGATTATCCCTGAGGGTATATGGCAATAGAGACATTGTTACTGGGGCACTGAACCTTAGGACTATGAGGAGGAAAATGATCCAGGGACTCCTGCACTGAGCTAAAACCTTCAGGCTGAAGTAAACCCTTCGTTTCTGAGAAAAGTAGAAGCAAATCTCCTAATTGTCTTGCTCTTCAAATTTTCAGCATAGTCTGCAGATTTATTACATCTTCTTTATTGTCCAGCAGAAATCCAGTGAAGCATCAACTGTTGTGCTGCTTCAGAACTGGTGGCACAGGGTCTGTTGATATTCTCTGGTCTCTCCCTTCTCTTATGGAAGCTGAGCAATGGCTCCATGGTGAAGATCATGGTCCCTGAAATTGCCACGTCTAAATTAGATTCCAAAATGGTGGCACAGTGAATGGAATCCAAGACAAATCGTTGGGAAAAAGCAACAGAAAAGCAGCTTGTGAAGATTATATAACCAGGGACACTGACTTGATCTTGGTAGGATTGCGGAGGCGCGAGAGAAGGGCTGGGAGCCCACAGACAGCAGTGGCCTTAGCTGAGAGCAGTGCCCTCGGGGTTAAAGTCCCAAGCAGCTCCACAGGCCAGAGCCAGAAGAGATGCTAAAATAGCCACAGCCACTCACCTTGGGCTCTGGCAGAGGGAGGGAGGACTGGATTGGAACTGTGTAAGGACACTCGGGATTTTGAGGGTGCTCAGAGCTTTTGCTGAATTGCAGCCACATAGGACAATGGCCATCTTACTCCTTCCCAAGGCTCTGAGGGGAGGTGGCGGCCCCTCCCTCGGAGATTCAACCCCAACCAGGTGGGACATTGAAATGTAAATTGATGCTCATTAACAACCAGCATCTGTCCCACCCTCAAGAAATCTCCTTACCCTGAGCACCTGAGGGAGTTTGTCATTCAACTGAGAACCCAAGGTTCTTCAAGTAACCATTACAGATAGCCTCCAGGCAAAAAACTAGAGGATAACGGAACCATTCCTGGGCTAGGAACTCTAACCAGGAAAGTAAGACTCGACAGTGGTGTTTAATGTGGGTCCTCCCTTGCTTATCCATACCCAGGAGAGGGAGCCACAAACAGCAGAACACCAACACCCATAGGGAAAACTTGGCAGGCTCCAAAGCCCACTGTGATAGCAGAAATGGTGAAACGAAAAACAAATGACAAATGAAAGAACATCCTTTACTGAAGATGATGAGATAAATGAGGAGCAGTTAATCAAGTTAACAGAGCTAGAATTCAGAGACATGATCTTGAGTAAGGTCAACAGCATGAGTAAGGAAATCAACACCATGAGTAAAGACATAATTGAAAATTAACCAATTGGAAATTAAAAACCACGAAGAAGTAATAAAAAATTACATATCAGAAATAAAGATCACATTGGAAGGACTAAAGAGCAGAGTAGAGGAAGCTGAGGACCAGATCAGTGAATTAGAAGACAGGGTAGAAAAAATCAACCAATCAGAAAACCAAAAGGAAAAAACAAATAAAAAACAGGAAGACTGTTTAAGAGAACTGTGAGATAACTGGAAATGTACTAATATTCACATCGTAGGAGTACCTGAAGAAGAAAATGAGCAAGGGTTACAGAATATATTTGAAGAAACAGTGACAAAAAACTTCCCTAATTTGGTGAAGAAAGAAGGCATTCAAGTTCAAGAAGCACAGAGAGCCCCAAGTAAGAAGAACCCAAACAGGCCCACACCAAGACACATAGTAATTAAAATGCCAAAAATTAAAGACAAAGAGAGAATCCTAAAAGCAGCAAGAGATGAGCAACAGGTTACCTACAAAGGAACCCTCATAAGGCTCTCAGCTGACTTCTCACAAGAAACACTACAGGCTAGAAGGGAATGGTATGAGGTAATAAAGGTCATGAAAAACAAGGATCTGAACCCAAGACTACTTTATCCAGCAAGGTTATCGTTCAAAATTGAAGGTCAAATAAAGAGCTTCCCAGACAAAAAAAGGCTAAGGGAATACATTAGCACAAAACCAGCACTACAAGACATGTTAAAAGGCCTACTCTAATTAGTAGAAAAAATAGAAAGAAAAATATAGCCAAACTAAACAAAAATGGCAATAAATAAGTACATATCAATAACCACCTTAAATGTAAATGTATTGAATGCTCCGATAACAAGTCACAGAGTAGCTGATTGGATAAGAAAGCATGACTCATCTATATGTTGTTTACAAGAGACTCACCTCACACCAAAGTCTCAAATAGGTTGAAAGTGAACCACAGAAAAAAAATCTTCCAAGCAAACGGAAAGCAAAAGAAAGCTGGGGTAGCAATACTCATATCTGATAGAATAGATTTCAAAATGAAGGCCATAACTAGAGACAAAGAAGGACACTACATAATATTGAAAGGATCTATCCAACAGGAAGATACAACCTTGATAAACATATATGCACCCAATATAGAAGCAGAAAATATATTAAAAATCTTCTGGAGGACTTCAAAGGAGAAATCGATAGGAATACAATCATAGCAGGGGACTTCAACACCCCACTGACATCACTGGATAGATGCTCTAGACAAAAAATTAGCAAGGAAACAGAGAATCGAAATGAAAAACTAGACCACATGGATTTAATAGATATCTACAGAGAATTACACCCCCGTGCTATAGAATTCACATTCTTTTCAAGTGCACATGGGACATTCTCAAAGATAGACCACATGATAGGACAAAAACTAAGTCTGAACAAGTTCAAGAGCATTGAAATCATATGAAGCATTTTCTCAGATCACAATGGCATGGAACTAGAAATTAATTGCAACAAGAACATGCAAAGACATTTGAACACATGAAGGCTAAAAAGCATGTTATTAAACAATGAATGGGTTACCGAGGAGATCAAGAAAGAAATTAAAAACTTCTTGGAGACCAATGAAAATGAACACACAACAACACAAAATCTGTAAGATGCAGCAAATGCAGTTCTGAGAGGGAAGTTTCTAGCACTACAGGCCTACCTAAAAAAAAAAAAGAAAAATTTCTAATAAACTCTCCAATATCACAACTTAAAGAATTGGAAAGCAAACCAAAAGAAAACCCCAGAACAGGTAGAAGGAAGGAAATGGTAAAGGTCAGAGCAGAAACAAATGACATAGAGAAAAAGAAGAAGAAGAAAAAAAGCAATTCAAAGTATCAATGAAGCCAACAGCTCCTTTTTCAAAAAGATAATCAAGATTGATGGACCCTTAGCTAGACTGACCAAGAAACAAAGTAAGAGAACCCAAATACACAAAATCAGAAATGAAAGAGGAGAAGTAACAACTGACACCACAGAAATACAAAAGATTATTACCAACTACTATGAGCAATTACATGGCAACAAATTCGACAATCTAAGCAAAATGGACAAATTTCTAGAAACATGTTGTCTCCCAAAATGGGACCGGGAAGAGATAGAAATCTTGAACAGACCAATAACAACTAAGGAAATTGAAGATGTAATCAAGACTCTCCCAGCAAACAAAAGCCCAGGTCTGGATGGCTTCATGGGAAAATTTTACTGAATATTCAAAGAAGAACTAATACCCATTCTCCTCAAACTATTTTAAAAAATTCAAGAAGAAGGAAGCCTTGCAAACTCGTTTTATGAGGCCAGCATTATTCTAATTCCCAAACTAGAAAAAGATACTACAAAGAAAGAAAACCACAGGCCAATATCCCTGATGAACATAGATGCCAAAATCCTAAACAAAATACTAGCAAATTGGATCCAGCAATACATCAAAATAATTATTCACCATGACCAAGTTGGATTCATCCTAGGGATGCAAGGCTAGTACAATATTCGCAAATCAAGAAATGTGATACACCACATAAATAAAATGAAGAATAAAAACCACATGATTTTATCAATAGATGTTGGAAAAGCCTTTGACAAACTCCAGCATCTATTTCTGATAAAAACGCTCAACAATGTGGGAATAGAGGGATCATATCTTGACATAATGAAGGCCATATATGAAAGACCTACAGCCAACATCATACTCAGCAGCAGAAACTGAAAACATTTCTCTTAAATCAGGAACAAGACAGGGATGCCCACTTTCACCACCCTTATTTAACATAGTACTGGAAATTTTAGCCACAGCAATAAGACATGAAGAAATAATAAAAGGGATCCAACTTGGAAAGGAGAAAGTGAAACTGTCATTATTTGCAGATGAAATGGTATTATACATAGAAAACCCTAAAGACTCCATACAAAAATCTACTAGACTTAATAAATGAATTTGGCAAAGTAGCAGTATACAGAATTAATGTCAAGAAATTGACGGCAGTTTTATACACCAATGATGAACTCACCGAAAGAGAAACTGAAAAAACTATCCCATTTACCATCATGGCAAAAAAACTAAGATACCTAGGAAAAACTTAACCAAAAAAGTAAAGAACCTATTTGCAGAAAGTTACAGGACATTGAATAAAGAAATAAAGGAAGATATAAAAAAGTGGAAGCACATGCCTTGTTCATGAATTGGAAGAGTTAACATCATTAAAATGTCCATATTACCCAAAGCAATTTATAGATTCAATGCAATCCCCATCAAAATACCAACGACATATTTTACCGAACAAGAACAAATACTTCAAAAGTTCATATGGAACTAAAAAAGATGCCGAATAGCCTCAGCAATCTTGAAAAAGAAGAACATAGTAGGTGGGATCACAATACTGGATATCAGGTTATACTACAAAGCTAATGTAATCAAAACAGCCTGGCACTGGCACAAGAACAGGCATATAGACCAGTGGAACAGAACAGAGAGCCCAGAAATGGACCCAAGACATTATGCTCAATTAATATTTGACAAAGGAGGCAAGAACATACAATGGAGTAAAGACAGCCTCTTTAATAAATGGTGTTGGAAAAATTGGACAGCTACATGAAAAAAAAGAAACTAGACCATCAACTTACACCCTACACAAGAATAAACTCAAAATGGATAAAAGACTTAAATGTGACCCGTAAATTCATAAAAATCCTAAAAGAAAATGTAGGCAACAAAATTTCAGACATCATACGCAGCAGAATTTTCACTGATACATCACGTAAGGCAACAGAAATAAAGGAGAAAATGAACACATGGGACTACATAACAATCAAAAGCTTCTGCACAGCAAAAGAAACAACCATCAAAATGGAAAGGCAACCCACTGTATGGGGGAGCATAATTGCCAATGATACATCAGATAAGGCGTTAATTTCCAATACATATAGAGTACTCATACAACTCAACAAAAGGAAGACAAAGAATCCAATTAAAAAATGGGCAGAGGAGCTGAATAGACACCTCTCCAAACAGGACATACAAATGGCCAAGAGACACATGAAGAAATGCTCAACATCACTTATCATCATAGAGATGCAAACTAAAACAACAATGAGTTATCACCTCTCACCTGTCAGACTGGCTGCCATCAACAAATCATCGAACAACAAGTGTTGGCAAGAGTTTGGAGAAATGGGGACTTTGGTGCACTGCTGGTGGGAATCAGATTGGTGTAGGCACTATGGAAAACAATATGTTGTTACTTCAAAAAATTAAAATTGTACTGCCATTTGACCCAGTGATCCCACTTCTAGGAATATAACCTATGAAACCTGAAATACCAATCAGAAAGGATATATGTATCCCTATATTCGTAGCAGCACTATTTACAATGGCTAAGATCTGGAAACAGCCCAAGTGTCCATCAGGAGACAAATGGATAAAATAGCTATGGTACATGTACACAATGAAGTACTATGCAGCTGTAAGAAAGAAAGACCTCTTATTTTTTGAGACTACATGGAGGGACCGGGAAAGTATTATCATAATTGAAGTAAGCCTAGCAGAAAAAGACAAATACCACATGATCTGACTTATTTTTGGAATATAATAAATGTAACAGTTTGAGGAATAGGAATAGGGTAGCCCCAGAGACGTGGAAGTAGGGTACAGACTGACCACCCTCAGAAGAGGGAGTGGTGGGGGGAGGGAAGAGATAAATCACAGAACTTATATGCATGTATGCATAATCAATGGACATGGACAACATAGCCAGGGACAGGGTGTGGGGGATGGGGAAGAGGGTGTCAATGGGTTAAAAAAGGAGAAACATTTGTAACAAAAATAAAATAAAAAGTAATAATAATAACAAAAGTAAAAAAAAAAAAAAAAAAGAAAGGAAAATATAAGCAAACACTCTCTATAGAAAAGCTTCCCCAAACTTTGCCAGTGAAATTCCCATTAGTTAAATTGAAACAATGAGCTCACAATCAAAGATTACAAAACCCATGTTAAGGAAATTCATAATAAGTGAAACTCAACAGAAACAACAAACAATAGATTTGTACCCTTTAAGGATATGGGTATTAAAATAATCAAATATTGAACATGGAACAGGTGAGTAAGAAATGTTAAGGAAATACAAGGCAAAACAATACATCTACAACAAGATATCAAGAATGACCACACAGAATTAGAAAAAAATTTAAGTCCTAGAAATAAAAAATGTAATTGTCAAAATAAAAAACTCAATAATAGATTAAACAGCATATCAGAAAAAAAAAAAAACCTAAGAGAAAATTAGTGAATATGGTTTAGGAAGCCAAGACAATAGAAAAACAGTAAAAAGAAGTAAAGAATAGAATGCAACGGTGATCTAATATGCATCTAATTTGAGTCCCAGAAGGAAAGAATAGAAAAAATGGAGAAAAGGCAAAACTGAAGGGATAATGGATGTGAATTTTCCAGACCTGATGAAAAATATAAATTTATAAATCCAGGAAGCATAACATTTTCCAAACAGGATAAAATAAAATACAATTAGAATGACACGACTTCCAACAGCAACAATGCAAATCAAAAGCAGATGAACAATATTTTTAAAGCATTCAAAGAAAATAATTGTCAACTTAGAAACTGTTAGAAGAAAACCTTTCATAATTGAGAGTAAAATAAAGACATTTTCCAGTAAACAAACCTTAAGAAAGTATAAGTTCCAGAGAACAACACTAAAATAAATTCTAAATGATGTTCTCCATGAATTAGAAAAAATTTCCCATGAAGACAGTATAAGATACAAGAAGAAATGGCAAACTAATAAAATCATATATATGTATGGAAATCAAAACAAATATTGTGTCATAAAACAATAATTATAAAATTATTAAATGTGTGGATAACAGCATGTAAGTAAGTAAAGGAGTAATCAACATTAAACTTCAGGAGAAAGATTAAGATACTATTTATCAATACATTTTGCAAGTTGAACAGTAATGCTTAAAAATTCCAGGGCAGCTACTAAAAGAATAAAACATAAAGTACATAAATTCTGCATCAGATAAAATGGAATAAAAAAATCAACTGAATAGACTCAATTAAACATGAAAAATATTAAAAGAGATAAGAGAAGTAAAAACAAGTCACATAGAAATAAAAATATAAGCTATGGAAACATGTTCATTTATATTAATAACCACAATAAATTAATGCATCAGCACAAAATGATAAAAGGCTCAATTGACCAGAGAGATATAAAAATCCTAAACTTGTATGCATCCATTAAAAACTATTCAGATTTTGTTTGCTACAGTCCTGTGACACTCATGAATGCGAGCCCCATTGGCTGATAGAGCCAGGTGATTCAGTGGCTGACAGAAAAGGAGGGGCACCAGCCCTGGCTGGTTTGGCTCAGCCATTGGAGCGTCGGCCCATGGACTGAGTCCCAGGTTTGGTTCCTGCTAAGGGCACGTACCTCAGTTGCAGCTTGTCTCCGCCCCAGTTGGGGTTGTGTGGGTGGCAACCAGTCAATGTGTCTCTGTCACATTGATGTTTCTCTCTCTCTTTCTCTCTTCCTCCCTCTTTCTTTCCCGCTCTATCTGAAGATAAATGCAAAAATGTCCTTGGATGAGCATTAAAAAAAAAAAAAAGGAGGGGCACCAGATGTGATGTGTGTACAAGATCCTTCCAGGGAGACACTGATGAATTGGTCTTGTTATTGGAGCCAGTTGGAGGGGGAAGACATGAGAGGTGCCTGCTGACTTCTCCAGTGTCTAGGGAAGATTGCACCAGCACCTAGATGCCTGCAAAATTAGACCTGACCCTCAGGCAGCAGCTTTTAATGTATGCAGATATACTTCTTTCAGGGAAAGACTGGTAGATGGGCAATTTTACCTGTTCCCTCTGTGCTGACCTCTGAGTAGATAGCCAGTTAAGAATTGCTTCTTTGTTTGCTACAGTCCTGTGGGACTTATGAATAAAAGCTCATTTGGTTATCAGAGCCAGATGATTTGGGGACCTTTCCCTCAGGAAGTAGCTATAAAAGATGGGGTACAGACATGTGTACTAACTCTTTTCATGGAGATATTAGTGACTTGGAGTAGGATGGAAGGAGTAGGCAAGAGGAGTCTCCTCTGGCTTCCTCAATCTCTGGGGAGGATTGCAGTCAGCCCCTAGTGTCTGTTAAATGAGAAGCTTGATCCTCAGGTGGCAGCTTTTAAAGTATGCAGATAAAGTATATAGTCTTTAAAAAAATTTTTTTCTTTATTGATTTTAGAGAGAAAGGAAGGGAGAGGGAGAGAGAGAGAGAAACATTGATTAGAGAGAACATCAAATGGCTTCCTCCTGCATGCCCCCCACTGGGGATTGGGCCTACAACCTGGGCATGTGCCCTGACCGGGAATTGAAATGGTGACCTCTTGGTGCATGGATCAACACTCAATCACTGAGCCACCTGGGCCAGGTAAAGTATACAGTGTTTTAGTGAAAGTCTAAGAGATGGATGATTTTGCCTGCTCCCTCTGTGATAAGCCATGAGAGTGCTGTGCACCTATTAAAATTGCTTTTCTTTGTGGGTCTCATGGACATAAGCCTTGTTGGTTTTTAGAGGTAAGTGTTTTGGGAGCCCATCCCTCTGGTGGCGTACTTAAAAGTTTGGGTGCTAGATGTGGGGTCCAAACACTTTACTGCTCAGGGAGAAGCCAAGAGTTGGAGATTCCCTGTCAATTGTATGGTACTGTGCTGGGGGTGGGGTTTATGGCAACAGTGTGTGTCAATCTTTCCTACCTATTTTGATATGGGTATTTTCTCATTCATGTATGGGAGTCACTCAGGTAGTCTCTGGATTTCTTCACATGTAGCTGTATCCATGTTGCATCTATCGCAGGTGGGAAACTCAGGACCCACCCATGTTATCATGTTGGTTGACTAGTAGTAATCTATTTCACAAAGATTCTTTTTTTTTTTTTTTTTGGTTAATCTTCACTGGAGGATATTTTCCCATGGATTCGCATTTTCTTAGATAGAGTGGAAGGGAGGGAGGGAAGGAGAGAGGAGGGAAGGAGGGAAGGAGAGAGGAGAGAGGAGAGAGGAGAGGAGAGGAGAGAGAGAGAGAGAGAGAGAGAGAGAAACCTTTAATGTGAGAGACACACATTGACTGGTTGTCTCCCTCAGGACCCCAACTGGGCTGGAGATTGAACTGGCAACCCAGGCATGAGCCCTTGATCAGGAATCAAACCCAAGAACCTTTGATCTACTGGCGGTCCCTCTAACCAATGAGCCAAACCAGTCAGGGTTATTTAATAGAGATTCTTTATTTTTTGTATATTTTAAAGTTTTTTTCATATTTATTCTCTCATTTGAATCTGTTAAAAGATCAACTAATTAATTTTTGTTACAGACGTTTCTCCTTTTCCCCACATTGACACCCTCCTCCCTGATCCTGTCCCCCCCCACCTTCACAGTATTGTTGTCTATGTCCATTGGTTATGCATATATGCATAAATTTTTTTGGTTTATCTTCTCCTGCCCTACCCCACCCTACCTCTGGGGATTGTCAGTCTGATCCTTACTTCCATGTCTCTGAGTCTATTTTGTTCATCAGCTTATTTTGTTCATTATATCCCACAAGTAAGTGAGATTACGTGATATTTGTCTTTCTCTGATTGGCTTATTTCACTTACCATAACACTCTTCACGTTCTTCCCTGTTGTCTTGAAGGGTAAGAGATCTTTCTTCCTTGCAGCTGCATAGTATTACATTGTGTATATGTACCACTGATTTTTTTTTATCCATTCATCTATTGATGGAGACTTGGGCTGTTTCCAGATCTTAGCTATTGTAAATAGTGCTGCTATGAACATAAGGGTGCATATATTCTTTCTGATTGGTGTTTTAAGCTTCTTAGGATAGAATCCTAACAGTGGGATCACTGGGTCAAATGACAGTTCTATTTTTAATTTTTTGAGGAAACTCCATACTGTGTTCCATAGTGGCTGCACCAGTTTGCATTCCCACCAGCAGTGTACTAGAGTCCCCTTTTCTCCACAGCCTCACTAACACTTGTTGTTTGGTGATTTGTTGATGGCAGCTATTCTGGCTGGGGTAAGGTGATACCTTATAGTCATTTTAATTTGCATCTCTCTGATAATTAGTGACATTGAATTTTTTTCATCTATCTCTTGGTCATTTGTATGTCCTATTTAGAGAGGTATTTTAATTGGATTCTTTGTCTTACTTTTGTTGAGCTGTATGAGCACTCTATATATATTGGAAATTAACCCCTTATCTGATGTATCATTGGCAATTATGCTCTCCCATAGAGTGGGTTGCCTTTCCATTTTGGTGGTTGTTTCTTTTGCTGTGCAGAAGCTTTTGAGTTTGATGTAGTCCCATGTGTTCATTTTCTCCTTTGTTTCTGTTGCATTAGGTGATGTATCAGTGAAAATTCTGCTGCGTATGATGTCTGAAATTTTGTTGCCTACATTTTCTTCTAGGATTTTTATGGAGTCAAGGGTCACATTTAAGAGATGTGGAAGTGGGGTACAGACTGAAAATCCCCAGAAGAGGGGGTGGTGGGGGAGAGATAAACCACAGAACTTATATGCATGTATGCATGAACAATGGGCATGGACAACAAAGCTGGGGACAGGGCAGGGAAGGGGAATCAGTGGGGGTAAAAGGAGAAACATCTGTAACAAAAATAAATAAATTAATTAAAAAATTGATCCCTACCTCACACCATACACAGAATTCAAATCCAGATAGATAAAATTGGTGAATGGAAAATGGAAAAATTAAAAACTTTTCACAAAAAATATGAGAGAATATGTTTTAGACCTAAGGGCATGGAAGGATTTCTCAAATAAGATAAAAAGTTACTATTTTAAAAACAATATTGTGCCTGGCGGTGTTGCTCAGTGGATTGAGCATCGTCCCATGGACTGAGAGGTCCTGGTTTGATTTCCTGTTGGAGCACATGCCCAGGTTGCAGGCTCCATTCTCAATAGGGTGCATGCAGGAGGCAGCCAATCGATGAATCTCTCTCACATCGATGTTTCTATCTCTCTCTCCCTTCTCTCTCTAAAAGAAATTAATAAAAATATTTAAAAAATATGGATAAATTTCAGTAAAGTTAAAAATTTATGTTTATCAAATGTCAGCTTAAATGCAAATTAAAAAATAAACAGATTAGTATAAGATATTTGCAATGCATAAAACTGGCAAAGATTTAGTATCCAAAATATATAAAGAACTCCTATGTCAATAAGAAATGACAACAACCCATTAGGAAAATGTGCAAAAGACATTAGTTATCATTTTATAATGAAAAAGATACACAGTAGACAAATATCACTATCTTAGGTTGGATTCTCTAGAAGCCTGAGGCAGTGATTCTTCAGCAAAAGAGTGCTATAAGAAAAAACCTGTAAGAAAGTTAGAGAAGCAGGACAGAGCAGGGGAAGGAGATAAAAAGAGATGTGGTTTCAGCCTAATCACATGGGGAAACTCTGGCCCGTGAATGGCAACACACATGTGTCCCACTTGAAGAGAAGAAACTGGGTCTTTGCATTGCTTTATCAGCTAGTCATTGGCTATGGGCTGCCCCAGGTTTTTTTCAGGTAAGGTTGCTCCCATTGGCCACTCTTCTTCTTTGGAGAAGAGTGAAGCTGTGAATCATCAGTACCATTTCAGCTATATCTAGGGGGAATAAACACTGACTCAATAAAGGGGATCTGGGCATTACTCTCATTAGTAATCAGGAAAATAGGAATTGTGACTAAAATAAAATATAATTTTAAAATTTTATTTATTTATTTATTTATTTATTTATTTATTTATTTATTTATAGCTTATTGAGGTAGATTATAGACTGAATGTGTTCCTCATGTTGAAGCTCTAACTTCCAAAGTGACTGTATTTGGAGATATGGTCTTTAAGGAAATAATTAAAATAAAGTGAGGCCATAAAAGTGAGCCCCAATCTGATAAGACTGCATTTTTTATAAGAAGAGGAAGAAATACCAGGACCCAATCTCTCTGTCTCTCTCACTGCCTTGTCACACATACAGAGAAAAAGACATATGAGGACACAGTGGGAAGGCATCCCTCTACCATTCAGGAAGAGAGGCTTCACCAGAGAATAATCCTGATGGTAGTATGATCTTAGACCTCTAGTCTCCAGAACTGTGAGAAAATAAATTTGTCGTTTGAATCCCCTAGTCTGTGTTATTTTGTTATGGCAGCCTGAACAGACTAATATAAGTTTTTTTTTTAATATAAGCTAAAGTAAGACTTTACATACAATAGAATTCATTCATTTTTGTAAGACATAGTCTGATGAATTCTGGTAATTGTGTTCACTCATGTAACATTTATCACAACTGAGATATAAAACAGTTCCATCATCCCAAACAATTTCCTAATGTCCTTTTGCAGTTGATCCCCTCCCCTGTTCCCAGGCAATCACGGATCTGTTTTTTGTCATTGTAGATTTGACTCTTCTTGAGTTTCACGTAAATGAAGTCATGCAGCACTTAATCTTTTCTTTTTGACTTCTTTCACTTAGCATATTTTTGAGATTTACCCATATTATTTTGTCAATTAATATGAAACATGATTGATACCCACTATACTTGTAGAAATAATGCAGTCTGACAATAGTAATACTGGAGAAGAATAGATAGGAAATCATGTATTGTTGGTAGATTGTAAATTGTTACAACCATTATTGAAAAAATTTTGCACTTATATTGTAAAATTAAGCATTTGCTTAACCTATGGCTAACAATTCCTTTTACATAAATACCTTAAATAAAATCATTTCTATGTACTCCAACGTATACATACACATGAAAAGACTCTCTAAATATTCAAATGTTTGTTCATAGAAGAATGGATTAAAATATGTTATATGTACATAAGAGGGAATATCATACAGCAATGAAAATGAATGAACTATATATCCAAACAACAGAATATTCTTGGAAGCATAATCTTAAGTGAAAAAATGGACTTCTTAAAGTTCATATGCAGGTATACACACATTTTTAGTACTGAAAATGAGGAAAATCAATAATAGTGCTTAAGTATACACATATAATTGATGAAATTATAAAAAAATATTAGAATGATGAACACAAAATTTAGGACAGTAAATACTTCTGGTAGGAAGATAGAAGGATTGATTAGTGAAGAATACATAAGTAAAGATGAAAGTTACTTACAATGTTGTAGTGCTTAAGTACTGACTTCATTGACTTTTATTATATTCTCTTTAAAAAATATTTTTTCATTATTGATTTTAGAGAGAAAGGTTGGGAGAGGGAGAGAGAGATAGAAACATCGATGAGAGAGAACATCGGTTGGCCACCTCCTGCCTGCCTCGCACTGGGGACAGGGGCCACAACCTGAGCATGTGCCCTGACTGGGAATCGAACCAGCGAACTCTTGGTGCATGGGTCGACGCTCAACCACTGAGCCGCACCAGTCGGGCAATTTTTATTATTATATTCTTATGCCTTATGATTTATTTTATTGTTTTATTTATTCTTTTCCATGTATAAAATATATAAAAATATAAACAAAAACAAAATATATAAAATTGATCATTTACAAATTGGAATTAATTTTTTTTCAAGTGAGCCATTTGATTTTATCATAATTTTTATCTCGATTCCTTGAGTAATCCACCCTTTCATCAAGGTTCTGTTCATAATAATTCTGTGTCATATTAATTTTTTCTGGAAAAATTCCAAAGGAAACCTTTGATCATTTTTGCTCAGCAGTTTTTCCTCAAAAAATGTTAGTCACATGAAAGTGCCAAAAGATTTAAACAGTCTCCAATGAATCATTTTTCACTCAAACTCTTTTAGACTATGTCTTTCTGATATAATAGTTCATTAAACAAAGTTAAAAAATGAAGTTGCTTCATTTTATTTTCATAGGTCTGTCATATTCTGTGAAGTATTGGTTCAAGTTGCCTGGGAAGATTGAAAATCTGATAAAGGAAATTGAATTAAAAGATGACCCATACAGATCAAGTGATGGTGATTTGTGAAGAAAAACTTTGTATATACTTTTTTCCCTTTCAGATATAGTTGTCTCTTTCTGTACAATTTGGAAATTTTAGGAAATGATTTTCTAAGAAATACCTTATATTGAAAATCTACTGAGATATTTTTGGGTTTTCCACTTTGACACCCAAGCCATTAATCCCTGAGGAAAAAAGAAATACAACCTTGGGGGCAGTGTCATAGATAATGGCCTCTAACTTAAGCTGGCCTATACTGCCCATGACAATCCATCTACCCTTTCTTCTCTACTTTCTTTTTTTTTTTTTTTGTAAACCATTTTTTTTTATTGATTAATTTTTGTTACAAATGATTCTCCTTTTTTCCCCCACTGATTCCCCCTCCCCCTTCCCTCCCTGCCCCTTCCCCAGATTGTTGTCCATGTCCACTGTTCATGCATACTTGCATATAAGTTCTGTGGTTCATCCCTCTCTCACCTCCCCACTCCTTAGGGGATTGTCCTCAAACTGTTATGTTCATTATATTCCACAAATCAGTGAGATCATATGAAATTTGTCTTTCTCTGTTTGGCTTGTTTCACTTAGGATGATACTTTCCAGGTCCCTCCATGTAGTCTCAAAGGATAAGAGCTCTTTCTTTCTTACCGCTGCGTAGTACTCCATTGTGTATATGTACCACAGCTTTTTAATCCATTCGTCTACTGATGGGCACTTAGGCTGTTTCCAGATCTTAGCGATTGTAAATAGTGCTGCTACAAAGATGGGGGTACATATATTCTTTCTGATTGGTGTTTTATGCTTCGTAGGGTATATTCCTAGAAGTGGGATCACTGGGTCAAATGGGAGATCAATTTTTAATTTTTTGAGGTGACACCATATTGTTTTCCATAGTGGCTGCACCAGTCTGCATTCCCACCAACAGTGTACTAGAGTCCCCTTTTCTCCACACCCTCGCCAACACTTGTTGTTTGATGATTTGTTGATGGTGGCTCTTCTCTACTTTCAACAGATGAAATGAACCTTTAACTCTACAGAGAAAACAGGTGAATGCTAGTCATTAAGTCCTTCAATTTTACACCCCATTTCTGTGAATTTAGGACTTTCCAGTTCTTATCTTACTTGAGCTCTCTGTAGCACTTAATTTTACTGACCATGCTGGACAGAAAACTTAAATAAGTTCAGTGAGTAAATGTAAGATTATAGGGAGTGTGGGGACTGGGTGAAGCGAAGAGCTGATTTTTACTGTGTAAGAATGTGAACTGGGTTTTCAAAGGAAACTGGAGCTATGGATATTAACTAGCTATAGAATCCAAGAAACATCTATTTCTTGCAACTTCCTCTATGC
Organism: Molossus molossus; assembly: GCF_014108415.1. Classification (NCBI taxonomy): domain Eukaryota; kingdom Metazoa; phylum Chordata; class Mammalia; order Chiroptera; family Molossidae; genus Molossus; species Molossus molossus. The sequence continues at coordinate 113,212,031 of NW_023425355.1, read as the reverse complement.
TGGACACTTCACCTTTTTCTTCCATGCTAACTTCTGGTATCTTAAGAAATATGTTGCTTCTTCAGCCATAACTGGACTACAAGGTCTTCCTCTCTTTACCTGCTCTTCTCTTGGCTGGAATGGTGGGAGCAGTTTTCTGAGTTGAAGACCAGATGTATTTTCTCATGGAAATAATGATGGTGTTCAGTTACAACTGAAATAGGACTCAGTGCTGTGCAATTCTTCAGATACACTATGAGATAAACAGACAGCTCTACTTTTGCTCAGGAATCTAAACAACCTTTTATGACACTGCTTCTAAGGAAAAATGTAGTCTGAGTTTCAAATAATTGACTTATAAACAAGCACATTCAGTACTTTTGTTAGGAACTGCCTGTTCTGGAAGCTAAGAATTTAGTTATTTTTTAAAAGTGGCTTTCCCCCTTTTTTCCTTAGGTAAGCCATATTCTTCTGAATCTTGTGTCATGTGCTTTATGACATCAATTAAAATAATTTTCTCTCTGAAATTATACCAGAACATCCATCCATTCATCCATCAATGTGTCCATCTACTTCTTTGAATAATATGCTTATTTTTTAATATACTATTGACATAGTATTTTAAAAAGAATTTCCAGTTTTGAAATATCCTTCTTTTGCTTGCTAAAGAGTTTTTGTCTGCATTGATTGTATATAGTTTTAATGTATGAAAGCAACAGGGAAAGTTCCATTGGTCTGTAAGTGTCTCTACTGGAGGCTAAGGTCATTCCGGGGAAGATTAAGCCTAGTCAATTTTGTATCTCCTTTGCTTATAGGTTTTGGATGACAAGTGCTGAAGAACTCTTTCTTGCACTGAACTGAAATACTGTCATCCTGATCCATTTTGAAATATGTTAGCATGGCACTTGGGAATGAAGAACTTACTTCATTACAGTTGTTTTTCTTGGCTGCTGAGGTTAATCAGGTTAAAAACTAGATCATGTAATTAATGTTTCCAGGAATAAAGAAATTATTGTAAATCTTTGTGGTAGAGAGACTGGCTTGCTTGTCAAACCCATTTCCTCTTCTTGGGCTCATAGCTAGAGTGCATTTCCCAAGTTCCTTTGTAGTGAGAAGTGGCTCAAGTGAATGGGAGAGAGTGAGCCACTTCCAGGCCTGGTCCACAAACACTTCCCATGTGCAATTCCCATGTTCATTTCTTATTTTTTTTTGATGAATATGGAGATCTCTGAGTCCCAGGAGGAGTTGGAGACCCAATACAGAAGTAGCCTGGATCCTTGAGTGACCATGTGGAAGGTTTATCTCTTCAGCTGCTAGCATCACTGTAACTAAAACAATTTCTTTAAACATATTTAAGAATTGCTTTTTCTTTGTATATGTAGATGATAGTTATATTCTGACAACAGTTATTTGATACAAACTGGGTGTCTTACAATTCAATTCAACTCTAACACAGGTAGGTGGAATTGGCCCAGGACCTACAATTTATAGGGCTCAGCCTCACAAGACTTCTCCCACTTCAGATACCATCCACAAGTCCTTATGTTCCCAAGTCATCCACACTTCTGCTTGTCCAGCTACAAATTTGGTGGTTCCCATGACCACTCCTTTCTTCAGGTTCAATAATTCACTAGAATGACTCATAGAACTCACTGAAAGTGCTATACTTAGGGTAACAGTTTTATTAGAAAGGATACAACTCAGGAAAAGCCAAATGGAAAAGATGAATAAGACAAGGTCTGAGGGGCAAGTGGCATAGAGCTTCTGTGACCTCTCCTTGTGGAATCAGGGCACTCACCTTCCAAGAACATTGATTTGTTCACTAACCTGGAAGCTCTGCTGAGCCTCAGGGTTTTTATCAAGATTTAATTATGTAGCATGATAGATTAAATCATTGGTCACATGATTGAACCCAATCTCTGTTCTCCCTCCCCTCCCTAGAGGTGAGGTGTGGTAGGGTTAACAGTTCAAACCCTTCAATCATATGCTTGGTCTTTCTGGTGACCAGTCCCATCTTGAAGCTATGTAGGAGACCTACCATGAATTACTTCTTTAGAATAAACTAGGTATGACTAAGAGGGACTCCTTAAATATAACAAAAGACACTCCTATCAGGGAATTCTAAGGGTTTTTGAAGCTCTGTGCCAGGAATGGGGACAAAGACTAAACATATTCTTTTAAAAAATTTCTTTTCTTTATTGATTTTAGAGAGAGAGGAAGGGAGAGGTAAAGAGAGACAGAAGCATCAATGAGAGAGAACATTGATTGGCCGCCTCCTGCATTCCCCCCACTGGGGATTGGGCCCACAGCCTGGGCATGTGCCCAGACCAGGAACCGATCTGGTGACCTCTCAGTGCATGTGTTGACAGTCAACCACTGAGCCACACCAGCCGGGCCAGATATATTCTTCATTATATCACAATAGTTAATGACAAAGGTCAAACTTGTGAGTGTAAAAGTTTATGGTTTGAGCTTATTGACCAAAGAAAATCTCTGGACAGGGGCTTGTCCACTATAACTTTCCTCCTCGTGCTCTAAAAAATTCTCCTGCATCCTGGATGTTCTTTGTTTCTCATTTCCATTACAGCTCTAACATGCACATTACTTTCAAATTAAGTTAGAAGGAAAGTTCACACTCATGTTTGGCCAATAGCCTCTTTAACTATTTTAACTTTACTATCACTTTGTATCATTTTGTGTCTATAATTTCACTATGGTGATCATTTATTTTTTGAAAGAACATTTATTGCAATTTCTGGGATTATAAAATGACATGTTAATAAAAACATTTTACTGAGAGATAAATACTGTTAACATTTACAGTATATTTGTTTACCGTCTTTTTTATGCATATATTTGAAGATAATTTTTTTCTCTTTGCACAATTCAAATGATATTGCATATTGAATTTGATAATACATTTTCATTTGCCTTTATATAATAAACATTTTGTTATTCAGTATTCTTTAAAAACATTATTTTTATGGCAATAAAAAGTCCAGATATATACTATATCTAAATATATATTATAATTTATTTAAACATTCCCCAGTGGTCTGAATATTTTGGATTTTGTGTTTTCAGTGTTATAATTTTATTATGATGACCATCTTGTTACATAAATCATTGTGTGTATCTTTGATTATTTCTTCAAGATAGATTTATAGATACCCTTATTCCTTTTAAATGCAGAAAATTGTATATTTTGGGTTATTTGAATTTTCAGTAAGATGTGCATATTTATCAAGAACAATTTGGCATCAAATAATACCAATAAAAATGTTGTTTGTATCTTTTAACCTGGATCCCCACCCCCACTGAGAAGAAACCCCAGAGAAATTTTTAAAAAATAAATTTGTCCAAAGATTTTTATAGCACTGTTCATTCATAATAATGAATCATAGGAAATACCCAAACGTTACAAACTAGATATACAGACATATGAACATGATACATAGATGGAAAAAAATGATGCTATATGTTGTTACATAGAAATATGTATATAAAATAATTTTAAGTGAAAAAAAGACAAAGAATCAGATATATATTACATATGTATATATAAGTGTGTGTGTGTGTATATATATATATATATATATATATATATATATATACTGGTTAAAATTAATTTTATATATATATATTTTTTTTGTTGTTTTGTTCAGATAGAGTGGGAGGGAGAGGGAGAGAGAGAGAAACAGCAACGTGAAAGGGACACATTGAGTGGTTGCCACCCACACGACCCAACCAGGCCCAGGGACAAACTGCAACTGAGGTACGTGCCCCCAGCGGGAGTCGAACCCGGGTCTCTCTGGACCGCAGGCCGACACTCCAACCACTGAGCAAAACCGGCCAGGGCTAAAATATATTTTATATACTGTAAAAAATTGGGAGAGAATTGAGAGCATCATCAGTATTGATGAATTAAGCTTATGGGAGCTTTTTCTGTAAGCTTGTTTAAATATGCTGTGCCAGTTTGACTTTTAAACTCACTCCAAGTTACTTCAGAAAAGGGGGGATTTATTGTTTGGATATCCATGTACTAGAAATAGTGGAAAGACATCAGCAATTGATGAGGTTCTAGGAACAAGTCTCTCTCTCTCACTTCTTTTCTCTCTGTGCATAATCTTTGCTTCACAAAGTGACCTGTCCTGACATGGCTCTGGCCTGTTCTTGCCCTCTTTATGACTTTTGCTTCCCATGATGCTGTCATGCACTCAGGGCTCTCCAATCACTTTATAGAGAGAGACACTCTGATTCTCTTGGGGAATTTTGGCTTGAAGGCTGGAGGTCTTGAGTATACTGACCAGTCTGGTGCCCTCTGCCTGGTCTTTCCCAACTCACTATACCAATAAATGGTATTTGTACATGGTCACTTTGGCTCAGCTCTTCTTTGGAGTTGCAGTCCATGTAATTTTCCCAGAAGAGAGGATAAACACATTGAAGTTTAACCTATGAAAGTGTGTGTATGTATGTATGTGTATTTGTGTTTTATTTTGTATTATTTTTTACAAGTTTTAATGTTATGTTGACAAAAGGCATATACATGAGAATCCCTGTGCAACATTACTATTATTATTTTAATTTATTTTATTGTTGAGAGTATTACAGATGTCCCCCATTTTCCTCAATTTTCCATCCATCTCCCACCCCACCCCAGGTCTTCACCTGTCTGTTGTCTGCATCTATAGGCTATGCTTATATGCATATAAATTCTTTGATTAATTTATTCCCGCCCTCTTTCGCACCTTCCCTCTGAAATCTGTCAAGATGTTCCATGTTTCCATGTCTGTGGATCTATTTTGTGCCTCAGTTTATTTTGTTCCTCAGAATCCACATAAAAGTGAGATCATGTGATATTTGTCTTTCTCTGGCTGACTTATTTCACTTAGCAAAATAATCTCCAAGTCCATATATGCTGATTACATAAAACTAAAAAGCTTCTGCAAAGCAAAAGAAACCAGTATCAAAATGCAAAAAAGAACCTATTGTATGAAAGAACATATTCGCAAATGATACATCTGATAAGGGATTAATTTCCAAAATTATGAAGAACTCATACAACTCAACAAGAGAAAAACAAACAATCCAATTAAAAATGGGCAAAGGACCTGAATAAACATTTCTCCAAAGAGGAAAACATACAGGTGGCCAAAGACATATAAAAAAATGCTAAACGTTACAAATCATTACAGTGATGCAAATTAAAACCACAATAAAGTATCACCTCACACGTATCAGAATGGCTACCATCAACAACTCATCAAACAACAAGTGCTGGTGAGGGTGTGAAAAAAAGGGACTCTAATACACTGCTGGTGGGAATGCAGACTGGTGCAGCCACTGTGGAAAACAGTATGAAGTTTCCTCAAAAAATTAAAAATGGAACTGCCATTTGACTCAGTGATCCCACTGCTAGGAATATATCCTAAAAATCTCAAAACACCAATCAGAAAGAGTATATGCACCCCTATGATCATAGCAGTACTATATTTACAATAGCTAAGATTTGGAAACAGCCCAAGTGTCCAGTAGATGAGTGTAAAAAAGCTGTGGTACATTTACACAATGGAACAATGAGGAGCTATAAAAAAGAAGGCTCTCTTAACCTTTGAGACAGCATGGATGTACCTGTATTTGTGTTTCCCCCCCTTTTATTTATTTATTTTTTATTAATTTGTTTTTGTTACAGATGTTTCTCCTTTTCACCCCATTGACACCCTTCTCCCAATCCCTCCCACCCCATTAACAGATTTGTTGTCTGTGTTCATTGGTCATGCATACATGCGTATAAATTCTGTGGTTTGTCTCCCCATCCACCTCCCTCCTCTGAGGTTTGTCATTGTGTATCCCACCTCTATGTCTCTGGGTCAATTTTGTTCAGCAGTTTGTTTAGTTCATCATATTCCACAAATAAGTGAGATCATATGATATTTGTTTTTCTCTGCTTGGCTTGTTTCACTTAGCATAATACTCTCCAGGTCCCTCCATGTCTTCTGAAAGGATAAAAGATCTTTCTTTCTTACAACTGCATAGTACTCCATTGTGTACATGTACCATAGAGTTTTTATCCAATCATCTACTGATGGACACTTGGGTTGTTTCCAGATCTTAGCTATTGTAAGTAGTGTTGTTATGAACATAGGGGTACATATATTCTTTCTGATTGGTGTTTCAGGTTTCTTAGGGTATATTCCTAGAAGAGGATCACTGGGTCAAACGGCAGTTCAAGTTTTAATTTTTTGAGGTAACACAATATTGTTTTCCATAGTGGCTGCACCAGAATGCATTCCCACCAGCAGTGTACTAGAGTCCCCTTTTCTCCACACCCTCAACAAACACTTGTTGTTTGATGATTTGTTGATGGTGGCCATTCTAACAGGTGTGAGGTGATATCTCATAGTTGTTTTAATTTGCATCTCTCTGATGATTAGTGACATTGAGTAGTTCTTCATATGTCTCTTGGCCATTTGTATGTCCTGTTTGGAGATGTGTCTATTTAGCTCCTCTGCCCATTTTTTTAATTGAGTTCTTTGTCTTCCTTTTGTTGAGTTGTATTAACACTATATATTTAGAAATTAATCCCTTATCTGATGCATCATTGGCAATTATGGTCTCCCATAGAGTGGGTTGCCTTTCCATTTTGATGGTTGTTTCTTTAACTGTGCAGAAGCATTTTAGTTTGATGTAGTTCCATCCACGTGTTCATTTCTTCCTTTGTTTCCCTTGCCTTAGGTGTTGTATCAGTGAAAATTCTGCTGCATATGATGTCTGAAGTTTTGTGGCTTGCATTTTCTTCTAGAATTTTTATGGATTCACGGGTCACATTTAAGTCTTTTATCCATTTTGAGTTTATTTTTGTGTATGGTGTAAGTTGATGGTCTAGTTTCATTTTTTTGCATGTAGCTGTCCAATTTTCCCAACACCATTTATTAAAGAGGCTGTCTTTACTCCACTGTATGCTCTTGCCACCTTTGTCAAATATTAATTGAGTGTATTGCCTCGGGTCCATTTCTGGGTTTTCAGTTCTGTTCCACTGGTCTATGTGCCAGTACCTGTTCTTGTGCCAGTACCAGGCTGTTTTGGTTACAGTCGCTTTGTAGTATAACCTGATATCTGGTATTGTGATCCCACCTACTTTGTTCTTCTTTTTCAAGATTGCTGTGGCTATTCGGGGTCTTTTTTGGTTCCATATGACCTTTTGAAGTATTTTTTCTAGTTCTATGAAATATGTCGTTGGTATTTTGATGGGGATTGCATTGAATCTATAGATTGCTTTGGGTAGTATGGACATTTTAATGATGTTAATTCTTCCAATCCATGAACAGGGTATGTGCTTCCACTTTTTTATATCTTCCTCTATTTCTTTTTTCAATGACCTGTAGTTTTCTGCAAATAGGTCCTTTACTTCTCTGGTTAAGTTTATTCCTAGGTATCGTAATTTTTTTGGAGCGATGGTAAATGGGATTGTTTTTTCAGTTTCTCTTTCTGTGAGTTCATCATTGATATACAAGAATGCCGTCGATTTCTTGACGTTAATTTTGTATCCTGCTACTTTGCCAAATTCATTTATTAAGTCTAATAAAACTGAGCTTTTCTAAGAGTGACAAATAAACAAATATCAAATCTCAAAAAAAAAAAAAAAAAAAAAGGAATTTTGGCATCTGTGTTCATTAGGGATATTGGCCTGTACTTTTCTTTCGTTGCTGTGTCTTTATCTGGTTTAGAAATTAGGATTATTCTGGCCTCATAAAATGAGTTTGGAAGTGTTCAGTCTTCTTGGATTTTTTGTTTGTTTGTTTGTTTTTGACAGAGCGGGAGGGAGAGAGGGAGGAAGAGAGAGAGAGAAATATCGACGTGAGAGAGTCACATCGAGTGGCTGCCATCCACACGACCCAACCAGGGCCAGGTACAAACTGCAACCGAAGTACGTGCCCTTAGCGGGAACCGAACCCGGGTCTCTCCGGACCGCAGGCCAACGCTCTAACCGCTGAGCCAAACTGGCCAGGGCTTCTTGGGTTTTCTGGAATAGTTTGAGGAGAATGGGTGTTAGTTCTTTTTTGAATGTTCGGTAAAACTCCCCCGTGACGCTGTCCAGGCCTGGGCTTTTGTTTGCTGGAAGTTTTTTAATTACATCTTCAATTTTCTTAGTTGTTATTGGTCTGTTCAAGTTTTCTATCTCTTCCTGGTTCCGTTTTGGGAGGCTTTTTGTTTCTAGAAATTTGTCCATTTCTCCTAGATTGTCCAATTTGTTGGCGTAAAAATTTTCACAGTATGTTTTGATGATCCTTTGTATTTCTGTGGTGTGGTTGTTGCTTCTTTTTCATTTCTGATTTTGTTTATTTGGTTTCTCTCTTTTTGTTTCTTGGTGAGTCTGGCTAAAGGTCCATTGATCTTGTTTATCTTTTCAAAGAACCAGCTTTTTGTTTCATTGATCTTTTGAATTGTTTTTTTTTTAGTCTCTATGTCGTTTATTTCTGCTTTGACCTTTACTATTTCTTTCCTTCTACTAGCTCTGGGTTTTCCTTTTTGTTTACTTTCTAGTTATTGAAGTTGTGGGGTTAGAAAGTCAATTAGGAATTTTTCCTGTTTCTTGAGGTAGGCCTGTAGTGCTATGAACTTCCCTCTCAGGACTGCTTTTGCTGTGTCCCATAGATTTTGTGTTGTTGTGTGTTTGTTTTCATTGGTTTCCAGGAAATTTTTAATTTCTTCCTTGATCTTGTTAGTAACCCTTTCATTGTTTAATAACATGCTATTTAGCCTCCAAGTGTTTGTTTTTGTGTTTTTTTTTTATTGTAATTGAGTTTTAGTTTCATGCCACTGTGATCTGAGAAGATGCTTGATATAATTTCAATTGTTTTGAATTTGTAGAGACTTGCTTTGTGTCCTAATATGTGGTCTATCTTTGAGAATGACCCATGTGTACTTGAGAAGAATGTATATTCTGCAGCTTTGGGGTGAAATATTCTGTAAATATCAATGAAGTCCAACTGATCTTGTTTGTCTTGTAAGGACTCTTTGTCCTTGTTAATTTTTTGTCTAGATGATTTATCCAATGGGGTTAGTGGCAGGTTAAAGTCACCCACTATGATCACGTTGATATTGATCTCTCCCTTGAAGTTCTCCAGAAGATTTTGAATATATTTTGATGCTCCCATATTTGGTGTGTATATGTTTACCAGTGTTATATTCTCTAGTTGGATTGATCCTTTTAATATTATATAGTGACCTTCTCTGTCTCTGATTATGGCCCTTGTTTTGCAGTCTATCTTGTCAGATATGAGTATTGCTACGTCAGCTTTATTTTTCATTTTCATTTGAAAAAGTTTTTTCCATTCCTTTACTTTTATCCTGTGAGTCTTTTGTTACGAGGTGGGTCTCTTGTAGACAGCACATATATGGGTCATGTTTTCTTATCCAATCAGCTACCCTATGTCTTTTGATTAGAGCATTTAAGCCATTTACATTTAAGGTAATTGTTGATAGATAGTTATTTGTTTCCATTTTAATTTTATGCCTGTGTTCTTCCCTCTCTCTCTCTCTATCTCCCTCTCTCTCTTTCTTCTTCTTCTTACAACAGTCTCTTCAGCATTTCTTGCAGTGCTGGTTTGGTAGTGATAATCCTTTTTTTTTCTTTATCCCTGAACCTCTTTATTTCTCCTTCAATTTTGAATGATAGCCTTGCTGGATACAGTAGTCTTGGATTCAGACCCTTGCCTTGCATAACTTTGTACACTTCATGCCATTCCCTTCCTGCCTGCAGCATTTCTATTGAGAAATCAGCTGCCAGTCTAATGGGAGCTCCCTTGTAGGTAACTTTCTGTCTCTGTTTTGCTTCCTTTAAGATTCTTTCTTTGTCTTGAATGTCTGCCATTTTTATTATTATGTGTCTTCTGGGGTTTATCTTGCTTGGGACTCTCTGTGTTTCCTGGACTTGTGTGATTTTTTCCTTTACCAGTTCAGGAAACTTTTCTGTCATTATTTCTTCAAACAGGTTCTCTATTTATTTCTCTGATTCTTCTCCTTTTGATATACCTATAGTGCGAATGTTGTTACGTTTTGTATTATCCCACGGTTCCCTCAAACTCTCTTCCTGCTTTTTAATTTTTTCCCCAATTTAGTGCTCTATTTGGGTATTTTTTTTCTACCTTGTATTCTAAGTCGCTAAATCATTCTTCAGCTTCTTCTAATCTACTATTGTACCCTTGTAAGATATTTCTCATAACCACTATGTCATTCTTTATTTCCTCTTGATTTTTATGCATAGCTTCTACTTCTTTTCTTAAGCTGAACTAGTTCCCAGTGAGCTATTCTTAATTCTTATTAAGGTGCTTGTAGTTATCATGAAATAGTTTGAGCACCTTTAAAATTATTGTTTTGAATTCTTTTTTTCTGAATTTATTTTTAAAATTTTATTTTTGTTACAAATGTTGCTCATTTTTACCCCATTGGCACCCTCTTCCTAATCCCCCACCAGCCCTGTCTCTGGCTTTGTTGTCCATGTCCATTGGTTATGCATACATGCATATAAGTTCTATGGTTTATCTCTTCCCACACCCACAACCCCTTGTTCTGAGGGTTGTCAGTCTGTACCCTACTTCCATGTTTCTGAGTCTGTTCCTCAGACTGTTATGTTCATTATATACTATATACAAGTGAGATCATGTGGTACTTGTCTTTTTCTGCTTGGCTTCGTTCGCTCAGGATAATACTTTCCAGGTCCCTCCATGTCGTCTCAAAGGATAGGAGATCTTTCTTTCTTACAGCTGCATAGTACTCCATTGTGTATATGTAACAGAGCTTTTTGACCAATTCATCTACTGATGGACACTTGGGCTGTTTCTAGACCTTAGCTATTGTAAATAGTGCTGCTATAAACATGGGGGTACATATATTCTCCCTTATTGGTGTTTCAGGCTTCTTAGGGTATATTCCTAGAAGTGGCATCACTGGGTCAAAGGGAAGATCAATTTTTAATTTTTTGATGTAACACCATGTTGTTTTTCATAGTGGCTGCACCAGTCTGCATTCCCACCAGCAGTGTATTAGAGTCCCCTTTCCTCCACACCCTCGCCAACACTTGGTGTTTGATGATTTGTTGATGGTGGCCATTCTGACAGGTGTGAGGTGATACCTCATTGTTGTTTTCATTTGCATCTCTCTGATGATAAGTGATGTTGAGCATTTCTTCATATGTCTCTTGGCCATTTATATGTCCTGTTTGGAGAGGTGTCTATTCAGCTCCTCTGCCCATTTTAAAATAGGTTCTTTGTCTTTCCTTTGTTGAGTTGTATGAGTACTCTATATATTTTGGAAAATAACCCCTTATCTGATGTATCATTGGCAATTATGCTCTCCCATAGAGTGGGTTGCCTTTACAGTTTGGTGGTTGTTTCTTCTGCTGTACAGAAGGTTTTGAGTTTGATGTAGTCCTATGTGTTTATTTTTTCCTTTGTTTCTGTTGCCTTAGGTGATGTATCAGTGAAAATTCTGCTGTGTATGATGTCTGAAATTCTGTTGCCTACATTTTCTTCTAGAATTTTTATGGATCCATGAGTCACATTTAAGTCTCTTATCCATTTTGAGTTTATTTTTGTGTATGATGTAAATTGATGGTCTAGTTTTATTTTTTTTGCATGTAGCTGTCCAATATTCCCAACACCATTTATTAAAGAGGCTGTCTTTGCTCCACTGTATGCTCTTGCCACCTTTGTCAAATACTAATTGAGCATATTGCCTTAGTTCCATTTCTGGGTTCTCTGTTCTGTTCCACTGGTCTATATGCCTGTTCTTGTGCCAGTACCAGGCTGTTTTGATTACAGTCACTTGGTAGTATAATCTGATATCTGGTATTGTGTTCCCACCCACTTTGCCCTTCATTTTCAAGATTGCTGTGGCTATGTGGGGACTTTCTTGGTTCCATATGATCTTTTGAATTATTTGTTCTAGTTCTGCAAAATATGTCGTTGGTATTTTGATGGGGATTGCGTTGAATCTATAGATTGCTCTGGGTAGTATGAACATTATAATGATGTTAATTCTTCCACTCGTTGAACATGGTATGTGCTTCCACTTTTATATATCTTCCTCTATTTCTTTTTTTCAATATCCTATACTTTTCTGATAATAGGTCCTTTACTACTTTGGTTAATTTTATTCCTAGGTATCTTATTTTTTTCCCTGCAATGGTAAATGGGATTGTTTTCTTAGTTTCTCTTTCTGTGAGTTCATCATTGGTGTATACAAATGCCATTGATTTCTTGATGTTAATTTTGTATCCTGCTACTTTTCCAAATTGGTTTATTAAGTCTAGTAAATTTTTGATGGAGCCTTTGGGGTTTTCCACGTATAGTATCTTGTCATCTGCAAATAATGACAGTTCCATTTCCTCCTTTCCCATTTGAATCCCTGTTATTTTTTCTTCCTGTCCGATTGCTGTGGCTAAGACTTCCAGTACTATGTTAAATAAGAGTGGCGAAAGTGGGCATCCTTGCCTTGCTCCTGTTCTTAAGGAAAATGCTTTTAGGTTTTGCCCATTGAGTATGATGTTGGCTGTAGGTCTTTCATATACGACCCTTATTATGTGTAGATATGACCCCTCTATTCCCACATTGCTGAGCGTTTTTATCAGAAATGGATAATGGATTTTGTCAAAGGCTTTTTTGGCATTTATTGATATGATCATGTGGTTTTTATTCTTCATTTTAATTATGTGGTGTATCACGTTTATTGATTTGCGAATATTGTACCAGCCTTGCATCCCTGGGATGTATCCCACTTGGTCATGGTGGATAATTTTTTTGATGTATTGCTGGATCTGATTTACTAGTATTTTGTTCAGGATTTTGGCATCTATGTTCATCAGGGATATTGGTCTGTAGTTTTCTTTCATTGTAGTGTCTTGTTCTGGTTTTGGAATTAGAATTATGCTGGCCTCATAAAACGAGTTTGGTAGTATTCCTTTTTCTTGAATTTTTTGAAATAGGTTGAGGAGAATGGGTATTAGTTCTTCTTTGAATGTTCAGTAAAACTCCCCCGTGAAGCCATTCGGTCCTGGGTTTTTGTTTTCTGGGAAAGTCTTGTTATATCTTTAATTTCTTCTGCTGTTATTGGTATGTTCAAGTTCTCCATCTCTTCCTGGTCCAGTTTTGGGAGACTATGTGTTTCTAGAAATTTGTCCATTTTGTTTTGATTGTCGAATTTCTTGCCATGTTCACAGTGGTTGTTAACGATCTTTTGTGTTTCTGTGGTGTCACTTAGTAGTTCTCCTCTTGCATTTCTGATTTTGTGTATTTGGGTTCTCTCTCTTTGTTGCTTGGTGAGTCTAGCTAAGGGTCCATCAATCTTGTTTATGTATTCAAAAAACCAACTCTTTATTTCATTGATCCTTTGAATTGTTTTTTTGGACTCTATGTCATTTATTTCTGCTCTGATGTTTACTATTTCCTTCCTTCTACTTGCTCTGGGGGTTTTCTTTTAGTTTGCTTTCTAGTTCTCTAAGTTGTGAGGTTAGATAGTCTATTAGAGACTTTTCTTGTTTTTGAGGTAGGCCTGTAGTGCTATGAACTTCCCTCTCAGAACTGCTTTTGCTGCATCCCATAGATTTTGTATTGTTGTGTCTTCATTTTCATTGGTTTCCAGGAAGTTTTCAATTTCTTCCTTGATCTCCTCGGTGACCCATTCATTGTTTAATAACATGCTAATTAACTTTCATGTGTTCAAATGTTGTTGCATGTTTTTGTTGCAATTGATTTCTCGCTTCATGCCATTGTGATCTGAGATGCTTGATATGATTTCAGTCTTCTTGAACTTGTAGAGACTGTTTGTACCCTAACATGTGGTCTATCTTTGAGAATATTTCATGTGCACTTGAGAAGAATGTGAATTATGTAGTTTTGGTGTGTAATTCTCTGTAGATATTTATTAAATCCATTTGGTCTAGTACTTCATTTAGAGTCTCTGTTTCCTTGCTAATTTTTTTGTCTAGAGGATCTATCCAGTGATGTCAGCGGGCTGTTGAAGTCCCCTGCTATGATTGTATTGCTATCAATTTCGCCTTTGAAGTCCTCCAGAAGATTTTAAATATATTTTGGTGCTTCTATATTTTGTGTATATATGTTTACCAGGGTTATATCTTCCTGTTGGATAAATCCTTTCAATATTTTGTAGTGGCCTTCTTTGTTTCTAGTTATGGCCGTCATTTTGACATCTATTTTATCAGATATGACTATTGGTACCCAAGCTTCTTTTTGGAAGATTTGCTTGGAAGATTTTTTTCCATCCCTTCACTTTCAACCTATCGAGTCTTTCGTTGTGGGGTGGGTCTCTTGTAAACAACAGATAGATGTGGCAAAATTTTTTATCCAGTCAGCTACTGTATGTCTTTATGGGAGCATTCAATGAATTTACATTTAAGTTAATTATTGATATGTACTTATCTATTGCCATTTTTGTTTAGTATGGCTATATTTTTCTTCTATTTCTCCTGCTCCTTAATGCTGTCCATTTTACATTTCTTGCAGTACTGGTTTGGTGCTAATGTATTCCGTTAGCCTTTTTTTTTGTCTGAAAAGCTCTTTATTTGACCTTCTATTTTGAATGATAGCCTTGCTGGGTAGAGTACTCTTGGATTCAGATCCTTGTTTTTCATGACCTTGATTACCTCATGCCATTCCCTTCTGGCCTTTAGTGTGTCTGTTGAGAAGTCGGCTGAGGGCTTTATGGGGTTCCTTTGTAGGTAACCTGTTGCTTCTCTCTTGCTGCTTTTAGCATTCTCTCTTTGTCTTTAATTTTTTGCGTTTTAATTACTATGTGTCTTGGTGTGGGCCTGTTTGGGTTCTTCTTACTTGGGGCTCTCTTTGCTTCTTGAACTTGAATGCCTTCTTCCTTCACAAAATTAGGGAAGTTTTCTGTTACTATTTCTTCAAATATATTCTCTCACCCTTGCTCATTTTCTTATTTTTTGGGGACTCCTATGATGCGAATGTTATTACATTTCCAGTTGTCCCACAGTTCTCTTAAGCTGTTTTCCTGTTTTTGAATTATTTTTTCCTTTTGGTCTTCTGATTGGTTGATTTTTCCTACCCTATCTTCTAGTTCGCTGATCCGGTCCTCAGCTTGCTGTACTCTGCTATTTAAACTTTCCAATGTGTTTTTTATTTCTGATATGTCATTATTCATTTCTTCTTGGTGGTTTTTAATTTCCAACTGGTTGATTTTCAAGATTTTTATGTCTTTACTCATGGTGCTCATGTCCTTACACGTGGTGTTGAGCTTCCTCAATATCATGGCTCTGAATTCTAGTTCCGTTAACTTGCTTAACTGAACCTCATTTATCTCATCTACAGTAGAGGTCTCTTGTTCTTACATTTGGCTTTTGTTTCTGTTTTTCACCATTTTGGCTCTCACAGTGGCCTTTGGAGCCTGCCAAATTTTCTTTGTGAGTGTTGGTGTTCTGCTGTTTGTGGCTCCCTCTCTTGGGTGTGGATGAGGCAGGGAGGACCCAAGTTAATCACCACTGTCAAGTCTTACTTTCCTGGTTAGAGTTGCAAGCCCAGGGAACATCAGTTGTACTCTAGCTTTTTGCCTGGAGGCTATTAGTAATGGTCACCTGAAGAACCTTGGTTTCTGAGTTTAATGAAGAACTGCCTCAGGTCCTCAGTGTAAGAGGATTTCCGGAGGGTGAGTCATATCTTTGTTGTTAATGAGCGTCAATTATTTCAATGGCTAGCAGGTGGGGTTGAATCTCTGAGAGAGGGGCCGCTGCCTCTCCCCAGAGCCCTACAGAGGAGTAAGATGACCACAGTTCTGCATGGCTGCAACTCAGCAAAAGCTCTGAGTGTCTTCCAAATCCTGAGTGTCCCCACACAGTTCCAGTCCAGTCTGCCCTTCCTCTGCCGGAGCTCAAGGTGAGTGGCTGCTGCTATTTTAGCCTCTGTCCTGGTTCTGCGCTGTGGAGACATTTGGGAATGTAACTTGTGGTTTCAGCTCCCAGCTAAGGCTTTTGCTCTAGGCCGAGGCTGAGGCCAATGCCGCCGCAGTTCCCAGCCAAGGGCACAGCTCCCAGCCGAGGGTGCAGCTCCTAGCCGAGGGCGTTGCAGGTCTCAGCCAAGAGCCCAGGTCCAGCCAAACCCACAGGTCCAAGTCCAGGCCTCCACAGCTTGCCGCTGAGGCCCCAGGTCCCAGGTGATGGTGCACCTCCTAGCTGAGGCCACAGGTCCCAGTTGAGACCGCCTCAGGTCCCAGCCGAGGCCACTGAAGCTCCCAGCCCAGTCCACTGCAGACTGTGGGCTCCCAGGCCCCTCTCGCGTCTTCACAAGCCTACCAGGACTGAGTTAGTGTCTGTGGTTATGAGGTCCTCCAAGCTGCTTTTCGGTTGCCTTTTTCCAACAATTTGTCTTTATTTTCATTGTAATTCCAGTTTGGTCCTGGGAGATGGTCTGTGTAGCTTCCATTCATCTGTGGCCATTTTCAGTCCTGCTTTCTAATTCTTTAAGTTGTGAGGATAGACAGTCAATTAGAAATTTTTCTTGTTTCTAGAGGTAGGCCTGTAGTGGTATGAACTTCCTTCTCAGAACTGCTTTCGCTGCATCCCATAGATTTTGTGTTGTTGTGTGTTCATTTTCATTGGTTTTCAGGAAGTTTTTAATTTCTACCTTGATCTCCTCGGTGACCCATTCATTGTTTAATAACATGCTATTTAGCCTCCATGTGTTGAAATGTCTTTGCATGTTCTTGTTGCAATTGATTTCTAGTTTCATGCCATTGTGATCTGAGAAGATGCTTGATATGATTTCAATCTTCTTGAACTTGTAGAGATTTAGTTTGTGTCCTATCATGTGGTCTATCTTGGAGAATGTCCCATGTGCACTTGAGAAGAATGTGTATTCTGTAGTTTTGCAGTGTAATTCTCTGTAGATATCTATTAAATCCATTTGGTCTAGTGCTTCATTTACAGTCTCTGTTTCCTTGCTAATTTTTTGTCTAGAGGATCTATCCAGTGGTGTCAATGGAGTGTTGAAATCCCCTGCTATGATTGTATTTCTGTTGATTTCTCCTTTGACGTCCTCCAGAAGATTTTAAATATATTTTGGTGCTTATTGGGTGCATATATGTTTATCAAGGTTATAACTTCCTGTTGGATAGATCCTTTCCATATTATGTAGTGGTCTTCTTTGTCCCTAGTTATGGCCTTCATTTTGAAAACTATTTGATCAGATATGAGTATTGCTAACCCAGCTTTTTTTTTGCTTTCCGTTTGCTTGGAAAATTTTTTCCCATCTCTTTACTTTCAACTTATGTGAGTCTTTTGTTGTGAGGTGGGCCTCTTGTAAACGACATATAGATGAGTCATGCTTTCTTTTCTTATCTGCTACTCTGTATCTTTTTATTGGAGCATTCAATCCATTTACATTTAAGGTAATTATTGATATGTACTTATTTATTGTCATTTTTGTTTAGTGTGGTTATATTTTTCTTTCTATTTCTTCTTCTAATTACAACAGTCCTTTTAACATTTCTTGCAGAGCTGGTTTGGTGCTAATGTATTTCCTTAGCCTTTTTTTTTTTTTTGTCTGGGAAGCTCTTAATTTTACCTTCTATTTTGAATGATAGACTTGCTGGGTAGCATAGTCTTGGATTCAGATCCTTGTTTTTCATGACCTTGATTACCTCATGCCATTCCCTTCTGGCCTTTAGTGTGTCTGTTGAGAAGTCGGCTGAGGGCTTTATGGGGTTCCTTTGTAGGTAACCTGTTGCTTCTCTCTTGCTGCTTTTAGCATTCTCTCTTTGACTTTAATTTTTTGCATTTTAATTACTATGTGTCTTGGTGTACGCCTGTTTGGGTTCTTCTTACTTGGGGCTCTCTGTGCTTCTTGAACTTGAATGCCTTCTTCCTTCACCAAATTAGGAAAGTTTTCTGTCATTATTTCTTTGAATATATTCTCTAATCCTTGCTCATTTTTTTCTTCTCAGGGACTCCTATAATGTGAATATTATTACATTTCCAGTTGTCCCATAGTTCTCTTAAGCTGTCTTTCTGTTTTTTAATAGTTTTTTTCCTTTTGGTCTTCTGATTGGTTGAATTTTTTCTACCCTCTCTTCTAATTCACTGATCTGGTCCTCAGCTTCCTCTATTCTGCTTTTTAGACCTTCCAATTTGTTCTTTATTTCTGATATGTCATGTTTGATCTCTTCCTGGTGGTTTTTAATTTCTAATTGGTTTATTTTCAGCATCTCTATGTCCTTATTCATGCTGTTTTCTTTCTCAAGATCATGGCTCTGAATTTCAGCTCTGTTAACTAGCCTAACTGCTCCACATTGATCTCATCTTCAGTAGAGGTCTCTTGTTCTTTCACTTGGCTTTTGTTTCTGTGTTTCACCATTTTGGCTATCACAGTGGGATTTGGAGCCTGTCAAGTTCTCTCTGTGGGTGTTTGTGTTGTGCTGTTTGTTGCTCCCTCTCCTGGGTTTAGATGAGCAAGGGAGGACCCATTTTAAACACCACTCTCAAGTCTTACTGTCCTGGTTAAAGTTGCTAGTCCAGGAATGGTACTGTTATCCTGTAGCTTTTTGCCTGGAGGCTAGCAGTTGAGGTTACTTGAAGAGTTTTGGGTTGTTGGTTGATTGAAAAACTCCCTCAGGTGTTAAATATAAGGGGGTTTCCTGAGGGCGGGGCAGATGCTGTTTTTTAGTGAGGCACAATTAGCTTTTCAATGGCCCACAGGATTGGGTTGGATCTCCAAGGGAAGAGCTGCTGCCTCTCCCCAGAGCCCTGGGAAGGAGCAAGATGGACAACCTCCTGCATGGCCGCAACTCAGCAAAAGCTCTGAGCGCCCTCCAATACCACGTGTCCCCACACAGTTCCAGTCTAGTCTGCCCTCCCTCTGCCAGAGCCCAAGGTGAGTGGCTGTGGTTTCTTTAGCCTCTGTCCCGGCTCTGCGTTGTGATGCTGCTTGGGACTTTAAACTGAGGGCGCTGCTCACAGCTGCTGTCTGTGGGCTCCCAGTCCCCCTTACATGCCTTTGCAATCCCACCAGGATCGAGTCAGTGTCCCTGGTTATATGGTCCTCGCAAGCTGCTTTTCTGTTGCTTTTTCCTGTTGATTTGTCTGTGTTATAGTTCCATTTCTAGTTTGGTTCTGGGAGACAGTTTGTGTAGCTTCCGTTCACTCCACTGCCATTTTGTAATCACTGTTTTGAATTCTTTATCTTACAAGTTGCTGTCTTCCATTTCCTGTAGTTCCTTTTCTGGTGATTCCTCTTTTTCTTTCCTTTGAATGTTGTTCTTTTTGTCTTCCTCTTTTATCTGTCCGGTACCTCTAGACTCAGTGAGGGATATTTGGATGTGTAGGCAGCTCACTGTATGTCATGTAAGTCTACTGTGCTTCCCAGACTGTTTTGTTGTGTGTCGCCTCTTGCCTGCTGTGGATCCTGGAGGATTGACTACTGGGGGCTGGTACTGGTATGTCCTGGTAGGTGCTCCTGCTGGAACACGTGGGCCCCTCTGGAGCTGTGTTTCCAGCTGGCCACTGGTGCCAACTGTAGCTGTATAGTTCATGCCCTGGTGGAGCCATGCTCCCTGCCTGCAGCATGGGCATCTGTGTCACACAGGCCTCACTGGAGCCCTGGCTCCCCAGCAATCTTGTGGGAAGCTGGGTTGTACAGGCCCCATTGGAGTCCCTGCTTTCTGCTGATCCAGTGAGGAGCTGAATCATACAGTCCCTACTGGAGACCCGGCTCCATGCCTATCTTGTGGGCAGGTGGGTCACCCAATCCTCTCTAGTGCCCCAGCACCCCACAGATCCCATGGGCTGCTGGATTGCACAGTCCCTTTGGAGAACCAGCTCCAAGCCTATCTTATAGACAGCTGGGTCATACAGGCCTCTCTGGTGCCCCAGCTCCCTGCAGGTTCCATGGGCAGCTGCATAGCACAGGTCCCCCTCAAACCCCTGCTCCCTACCACTCTTGTGGGCCACTGGGTCGCACAGGTTTGTCTGGTGTCCCAGCTCTCCACTGCTCTTGTGAGCAGCTGTATTGCTCAGGCCCCTGTGGAGCCCCAGATCCCACGGCTGGTGGCTGGGGAGTGCTGCTGCCCAGTGGGGTTAAGCTCCTGCTTAGCCTTTGCTGTAGTTTTTGGGATGGGTCTCAGCTGCTGATCTGGGCTTCTGCTGGCTGGAGATGGCTGTCTGCTCCCCAGCCTCTGTTGCTGGGGGTATATCTTGACTTTGATTGGGCTGCTGTGGTGTGGGATGGTGCTGAGCTCCTGGCTGTTTGTGGCTTCCACAGCAGGCACCTTGATGGTTCTGCTACTGTGCACTGGTCTATGTTGATGCAGGGTGTTCACTGGTCTGATAGTGCCAAGTGCACTGGTGGGCTCAGGTTGCTGGGCCCTAGCTGCTCCCACTGCCTCCTCCCAGGGAAGACCTGGGATCTTCCAAAATGGTAGGAGCTCCTTGGGGCACAGGGAGAAGCGCCCTGAAGAGCCGCTTACAGCGATAGCTAGCTGCTCCCCTGACCACAGTACAGGTACCTATTGCTCCACCTCTCTGCAATGCATGAGTTTGGTCATCCACCTTCACGTCCACTCACACTCTCTCACACACTACCTCACTCTCACATACACTCACCCTTTCTCTGCTCCTGCCTGCCGCCATTTTTCCCCCTGTATTTGTGTTTTTAGTAAAGAATCTCTAGGTGCTTGAAGTCCAGATAATATAAGGAAATTATTTAGAGTGAGACCTTTCCATTTTCCATCAAACTGTTTAATTGAGTCATTCTACCATAAATGAGAAAAAAAATTCTTTTTCATATTCTACAAGGATTTTAATGACTTAGGCACACTACCTCATCAGATCCTCTTTAAGACAAGATGTTAAGGTGGGAGATCATGGGTAGTATACATTTTAAATAAATTTATAATATTTTTCTTATTTTATGTTTTTCTGAGCCCAGTAGTGAGGGCAATCACTGAATTCTAAACTGTCAGTGTTAAAAATCATGTCCCTGTTGAACATTACAGCACTTGGCAGCAGCAGGAGGCTCAGCCTTAGGAACCAGATCTTTCATTGACATGTTACAATTAACACCCATGGAGACAGCAGCTTTTGTACATTTCACTATGTATAACTAGTAGTTTAGAGTGTTGCCATGATGTCATTTTCTAGAGTATAGTACTTACCAGATGGAAGTCAGAATTTCACCTTCTTCATAAAGCAAAATTTAGGGCATTTTCTGATAAATACAAAGATTCATGAGAATAAAATAAGAAACAAACAAATTTAAAGCAAGAGGCCATATACAGAATGCAAATGACAATGAGGAAAGCAATGAAATAAAGGAGATAAACCACAGAACTTATATGCATGTACACGTAACCATGGACATCAACAATAATGCTGGGGATGGGGAGGAAAGGGGGGAATCAGGAGAAGGGGGTCAATGGGGGAAAATGGAGAAACATTTAACAAAAATAAATTAATAAAAACATTAGAAGTGGTGCGTCCAAGGTTGAGATAGCATCGATGCATTAATGCACACAATGAGACTGTAATTCCACTTAAACTGCCATCAAAAATTGATTTTGGAAAAAAGTTCCGGAGAAAAAAAATGGCGGTGGAGTGAATGGAAGATCTCCCAGGACCAAATTGGAATTACAACGAAAATAAAGACAAATCGTCAGGAAGGGGCAACCGAAAGGCAGCTTGGAGGCCCACATAACCAGGGACACCGACTCAATCCTGGTAGGCTTGCGAGGACATGAGAGGGGCCTGGGAGCCCACGGTCCGCAGCGGCCTGGGCTGGGACCAAGGGATTCGGCTGGAAGCTGCTGCCGCCTTGGCTGGGTCCTGTGGCCTCTGCTGGGACCATTGTTCGCCTTGGCTGGGTCCTGCACCTCGGCTGAAAGCTGCTGATGCCTCAGATGGGTCTGGCAAACTTGGCTGGGTGCTACACCTTCGACTGGGTCCAGCGGCCTCGGCTGGAAGCTCCTGCTGCCTCGGCTCGGTCCGGCGACCTAGGCTGGGGCCAGTGGCCTCGGCTGGAAGCTGTGCCCTCGGCTGGGTGCTATACCCTAGGCTGGGTCCTGTGGCTGCCTCGGCTGGGTGCTAGGCCCTTGGCTGGTGCCACAGCCTCGGTCACCCTTAGCTGGGAGCAGCACCCTCAGGTTAAAGACCCAGGTGGCTACACGATGCAGAGCCCAGACAGAGGCTAAATTGGCAGCAGC
Organism: Molossus molossus; assembly: GCF_014108415.1. Taxonomy (NCBI): domain Eukaryota; kingdom Metazoa; phylum Chordata; class Mammalia; order Chiroptera; family Molossidae; genus Molossus; species Molossus molossus. Next base: position 113,189,831 of record NW_023425355.1, on the reverse strand, counting down.
CACTCACCTTGGGCTCCGGCAGAGGGGAGGCAGACTGGACTGGAACTGTGTGGGGACACTCGGGATTTGGAGGAAGTTCAGAGCTTTTGCTGAGTGCAGCCACGCAGGACTGTGGTCATCTTACTCCTTCCCAGGGCCCTGGGGAGAGGTGGCAGCGCCTCCCTCAGAGATTCAAGCCCACCTGGTGGCCATTGAAATGCTAATTGAGGCCAATTAAAACAAGCATTAGCCTCACCCTCTGGAAATCCTCTTAAACTGAGCACCTGAGGGAGTTTTTCAGTCAACTCAGAAACCAAGGTTTTTCAGGTGACTGCTACTAATAGCCTCCAGGTAAAAAAGCTAGAGGATAACTACCATTCCCTGGGCTAGCAACTCTAACCAGGAAATTTAAGACTTGACAGTAGTGTTTAAAGCGGGTCCTCCCTGCCTCATCCAAACCCAGGAGAGGGAGCCACAAACAGCAGAACATCAACACCCACAGGGAAAATTTGACAAACTCCAAAGTCCACTGTGATGGCCAAAATGGTGAAAAACAGAAACAAAAGCAAAATGAAAGAACAAGAGACGACTACCAAAGATGAGATAAATGAGATGCAGTAAAGCAAGTTAACAGAACTAGAATTTAGAGCCATGATGTTGAGGAAGCGCAACAGCATGTGTAAGAATATGAGCACCATGAGTAAAGACATAGAAATGTTGAAAATCAACCAGTTAGAAATTAAAAACCAACAGGAATAAGTGAAGAATGACATATCAGAAATGAAAAACACATTGGAAGTTCTAAAAAGAAGAGTAGAGGAAGCTGAGGACCGGATCAACACATTAGAAGACAGGGAAGAAAAAAATTAACCAAGCAGAAAACCAAAAGGAAAAAACAATTAAAAACAGGAGGACAGCTTAAGAGAACTGTGGGACAACTGGAAACGTGATAATATTCGCATCATAGGAGTCCCCGAAGAAGAAGAAAATGAGCAAGGGTTAGAGAATATATTCAAAGAAATAGTGACAGAAAACTTCCCTAATTTGGTGAAGTAAGAAGGCATTCAATTTCAAGAAGCACAGAGAGCCCCAAGTAAGAAGAACCCAAACAGGCCCACACCAAGACACATAGTAATCAAACTGCCAAAAATTCAAGACAAAGAGAGAATCCTAAAAGCAGCAAGAGAAATGCAACACATTACCTACAAAGGAAACCCCATAAGGCTCTTAGCTGACTTCTCACTAGAAACACTACAGGCCAGAAGGGAATGGCATGAAGTAATCAAGGTCATGAAAAACAAGGATCTGAATCCAAGACTACTCTACCAAGCAAGGCTATCATTCAAAATAGAAGGTAATTTAAGAGCTTCCTAGACAAAAAAAGGTGACGGGAATACATTAGCACCAAACCAGCACTGCAAGAAATGTTAACAGGACTGCTGTAATTACAGGAGAAATGGGAAGAAAAATAGAACCACATTAAAAAAAAATGGCAAAAAATAAGTACATATCAATAATCACCTTAAATGTAAATGGACTGAATGCTCCCATAAAAAGACACAGAGTAGCTGATTGGATAAGAAAGCATGAGTCATCTATATGTTGTTTACAAGAGACCGACCTCACAACAAAAGACTCACATAGATTGAAAGTGAAGGGATGGAAAAAAATCTTCCAAGCAAATGGAAAAGAAAAAACAGCTGGGGTAGCAATACTTATATCTGATAAAATAGATTTCAGAATGAAGGCCATAATTAGAGACAAAGAAGGTCACTACACAATATTGAAAGGATCTATCCGTCAGGAAGATATAACCTTGATAAACAATATGCACCCAATATAGGAGCACCAATATATTAAAAATCTTCTGGAGTACTTCCAAGGAAAAATCGACAACAATACAATCATAGCAGGGGACTTCAACACCCCATTGACAGCACTGGATAGATCCTCTAGGCAAAAAATTAGCAAGGAAACAGAGACTGTAAATGAAGCACTAGACCAAATGGATTTAATAGATATCTACAGATAATTACACCCCAAAACTACAGAATACACATTCTTCTCAAGTGCACATGGGACATTTTCAAAGATAGACCATATGTTAGGGCACAAAATAAGTCTCTACAAGTTCAAGAAGACTGAAATCATATCAAGCATCTTCTCAGATCACAATGGCATGAAACTGGAAATCAATTGCAAGAAGAACATACAAAGACATTTGAACACATGGAAGCTAAATAGCATGTTATTAAACAATGAATTGCTCACCGAGGAGATCAAGGAAGATATCAAAAACTTCCTGGAAAGCAATGAAAATGAAGACACAACAACACAAAATATATGGGATGCAGCAAAAGCAGTTCTGAGAGGGAAGTTCATAGCACTAATCTCTAATAGACTATTTAACCTCACAACTTAAAGAACTAGAGAGCAAACAAACAAACAAAAAAACCCCGGAGTAAGTAGAAGGAAGGAAATAGTAAAGATCAGAGCAGAAATAAATGACATAGAGACCAAAAAAAAAAAAAAAAGAAAAAATCAATTCAAAGGATTAATGAAACCAAGAGCTAGTTTTTCAAAAAGATAAACAAGATTCATGGATCCGTAGCTAGACTCACCAAGAAACAGAGAGAATCCAAATACACAAAATCAGAAATGAAAGAGGAGAGATAACAACTGACACCACAGAAATACAAAAGATTGTTAACAACTACTACGAACAATTACATGGCAACAAATTCGGCAATCTAAGCAAAATGGACAAATTTCTAGAAACACATAGTCTCTCAAAACTGGATCAGGAAGAGATAGAAAACTTGAACAGACCAATAACAACAGAAGAAATTGAAGATGTTATCAAGACTCTCCCAGCAAACAAAAGTCCAGGCCTGGATGGCTTCACAGGGAGTTTTACCGAACATTCAAAGAAAAACTAATACCCATTCTCCTCAAACAATTTCAAAAAATTCAAAAAGAAGAAAGACTTCCCAGCTCGTTTTATGAAGCCAGCATAATTCTAATTACAAAACCAGAAAAAGACACTACAAAGAAAGAAATCTACAGGCCAATATCCCTGATGAACATCAATGCCAAAATCCTGAACAAAATAGTAGCAAATCGGATCCAGCAATACACCAAAAAAATTATCCACTGTGACCAAGTGGGATTCATCCCAGGGATGCAAGGCTGGTACAATATTTGCAAATCCATAAATGTGATACACCACATAAATAAAATGAAGATAAAAACCACAAGATCATATCAATAGATGCTGAAAAAGCATTCGACAAAATCCAGCATCCATTTATGATAAAAATGCTCAGCAGTGTGGCAATAGAGGGATCATATCTAGACATCATGAAGGTCATAAATGAAAGTCCTACAGCCATCATCATACTCAATGGGCAAAAACTAAAAGCATTTCCCTTAAGAACAGGAACAAGGCAAGGATGCCCACTTTCTCCACTCTTATTTAACATAGTACTGGAAGTCTTAGCCATAGCAATCAGGCAGGAAGAAAAAATAAAAGGGATTTAAATTGGAAAGGACAAAGTGATATTGTCATTATTTGCAGATGATATGATAATATACGTAGAAAACCCCAAAAATTCCATCAAAAATTTACTAGACTTAATAAATGAATTTGGCAAAGTAGAAGGGTACAAAATAAACATCAAGAAAAATGATGGCATTCTTATATACCAGTGATGAACTCACAGAAAGAGTAACTAAGAAAATAATCCCATTTACCATTGCAGCAAAAAATTAAGATACCTAGGAATAAACTTAACCAAAGAAATAAAGGACCTATTCACAGAAAACTACAGGTCATTGAAAAAAGAAATAGAGGAAGATATAAAAAAGTGGAGGCACATACCCTGTTCATGGATTGGGATAATTAACATAATTAAAATGTGCATATTACCCAAAGCAATCTATAGATTCAATGCAATCCCCATCAAAATACCAATGGCATACTTCACAGAATTAGTACAATTACTTCAAAAGTTCATATGGAACCAAAAAAGAGCTCTCGAATAGCCGCAGAATTCTTGAAAAAGAACAAAGTTGGAGGGATCACATTACGAGATTTCAGGTTATACTACAAAGCCATTGTAATCAAAACAGCCTGGTACTGGCACAAGAACAGGCATATAGACCAGTGGAACAGAACAGAGAGCTCAGAAATGGACCCAAGGCAATATTCTCAATTAATATTTGACAAAGGTGGCAAGAGCATACAGTGGAGTAAGGACAGCCTCTTTAATAAATGGTGCTGGGAAAACTGGATAGCTACTTGCAGAAAAATGAAACTAGACCATCAACTTACACCTCACACAAGAATAAACTCAAAATGGATAAAAGACTTAAATTTGAGTCATGAATCCATAAAATTTTTAGAAGGCACTGTAGGCAACAAAATTTCAGATATCATACGCAGCAGAATTTTCACTGATACATCACCTAAGGGAATAGAAACAAGGGAGAAAATGAACACATGGGACTACATCAAACTCAAAAGCTTCTGCACAGCGAAAGATACAATCATCAAAATGAATAGGCTACCCACTGTATGGGAGAGTATAATTGCCAATGATATATCAGATAAGGAGTTAATTTCCAATATATATAGAGTGCTCATACAAGACCACAAATGGAAGATAAAGAACCCAATTAAAAAATGGGCAGATGAACTAAATAGATTTTTCTCCAAACAGGACATAGAAATGACTAAGAGACACATGAAGAAATGCTCATCATCACTAATCATCGGAGAGATGCAAATTAAAACAACTATGAGGTATCACCTCACACCTGTCAGAATGGCTGCCATCAACAAATCATCAAACAACAAGTGTTTGCGAGGGTGTGGAGAAAAGGGGACTCTAGTACACTGCTGGTGGGAATGCAGACTGGTGCAGCCACTATGGAAAACCATATCGTGTTACCTCAATAAGTTAAAATTTGAATGCCATTTGACCTAGTGATTCCACATCTAGGAATATAGCCTAAGAATCCTGAAACACCAATCAGAAACAATATATGTACCCCCATGTTCTTTGAAGCATTATTTACAATAGCTAAGATTTGGAAACAGCCTAAATGTTCTTCAGTAGACGGATGGATAAAAAAGCTGTGGTACATATACACAATGGAGTACTACGCAGCTGCAAGAAAGAAAGATCTCTTATCCTTTGAGACAACATGGAGGGACCTGGAAAGTATCATCCTAAGTGTCACAAGCCAAACAGAGAAAGACAAATATCATATGATCTCACTTATTTGTGGAATATAATGAACATAACAGTCTTAGGAATGGGGTAGTCCCAGAGACGTGGTAGTGGTGTACAGACTGAAAATCCCCAGCAGAGGAGGTGGTGGGGGAGAGATAAACCGCAGAACATATATGCATGTATCCAAGAACAATGGACATGGACAACAAAGCTGGTGACAGGGCAGGGAGGGAGGAGGAGGGGGGAAATCAGTGGGGGAAAAAGGAGAAACATCTGTAACAAAAATTAATTAATGAAAATAAAAAAATTAAAAAAAATTTGCATCAAGAAATCGACAGCATTCTTATACACTAATGATGAACTCAGAGAAAAAGAAACTAAAAAAATAATTTCATTTACCATCAGGGCCAAAAAATTAACGTACCTTCAAATCAACTTAACCAAAGGAGTATAGGACCTATTCACAGAAAACTACTGGACATTGAAAAATGAAATAGTGGAAGATATAAAAAAGTGAAAGCACATACCTTGTTCATGAATTGGAAATATTAACATCATTATAATGTCCATACTACCCAAAGGAATCTATAGATTCAATGCAATCCTCATCAAAAGACCAACAACACATTTCACAGATCTAGAACAAATACTTCAAAAGTTCATTTGGAGCCACAAAAGACCCCGAGTAGCCACCACAATCTTGCAAAAGAAGGACAAAGTAGGTGGGATCACATTACTAGATTTCAGGTTATACTATAAAGGCACTGTGATCAATACAGCCTGGTACTGGCATAAGAACAGTCATATAGATCAGGAAAACAGAACAGACAACCTAGAAATTGATCAAAAACATTATGCTCAATTAAAATTTGAGAAAGGTAGCAAGAGTATATAATGGAGTAAAGACAGCCTCTTTAATAAATGGTGTTGATAAAATTGGACAGCTACATGCAAAAAAAATGAATCTAGACCATCAACTTACTACATACACAAGAATAAACTCAAAATGGATAAAAGACCTAAATGTGCCTCATGAATCTATAATAATCTTAGAAGAAAATGTAGGCAACAAAATTTTAGACATTATACGCAGCAGAATTTTCACTGCTCTAACACCTAAGGCAAGAGAAACAAAGGAAAATATGAATATATGGGATTACATCAAACTGAAAACCTCCTTCACAGCATAAGAAACAACCATCATAATGGAAAGGGAACCCATTGAATGGGAGAGCATAATTGCCATGGATACATCAGGTAAGGGGTCAATTTCCAAAATATATTGAGTGCTTTTACAACTCAACGAAAAGAAGACAAAGAACCCAATTAAAAAATGGGCAGAGGACCTAGAGACACTTGTCTAAATACGACATACAAATGACCAAGAGTCATATGAAGAAATGCTCAACATCACTAATCATCAGACAGGTGCCAATTAAAACAACTATGAGGTGTCACCTCACACCTGTCAGAATAGCTGCCATCAACAAATCATCAAACAACAAGTGTTGACGAGGGTGCTAAGAAAAGAGGACTCTAGTACCCTGCTGGTGGAAATGCAGACTGGTGCAGCCACTAGGGAAAATACTATGGTGTCACCTCCTAAAATTAAAAATTGAATTGCTATTTGACCCAGTGATCTCACTTCTAGAAATATAAATTAAGAAGCCTGAAACACCAATCAGAAAGAATATTTGTACCCCCATGTTCATAACAGCACTATTTACAATAGCTAAGATCTGGAAACAGTTCAAATGTCCATCAGTAGACAAATGGATAAAAAAGCTGTGGTACATATTACACAATGGAATACTATGCAGCTGTAAGAAAGAAATATCTCTTATCCTTTGAGATGCCATGGAGGGACCTGGAGAGTATTATCCTAAGTGAAACAAGCCAAGCAGAGAAAGACAAATATCACATGATCTCACTTATTTGTGGAATATAATGAACATAACAGACTGAGGATCAGGGTCGACCTAGAGACGTGGAAGTAAGGTGCAGACTGACAATCCTCAGAAGTGGGGATGGGGGCAGGGAAGAGATAAACCACAGAACTTTATGTATGTACGCATAATCGATGGGCATGTACAACAAAGCTGGGGTTAAGGTGGGGAGGGATCGGGAGGAGGGTGTCAATGGTGAAAAAAGGAGAAACATCTGTAACAAAATAAATCAATAAAAAATTTATAGATTAAAAAATTTGGTAAAGAACTCACAATTGAACACCAAAAACAGTCCCAAACAATCCACTTAATAAATGGACAAAGAACGTAAATAGACACTTCTTTAGAGAGGATATACAGATGGCCAGCAGACATATGAAAAGATGCTCAACATCACTAATCATCAGAGAAATGCAAATTAAAACCACAGTGAGATATTACTTCATGCCTTCAGAATGGCTATCATCAATAAATCAATGAACAAGTGTTGGCAAGGATGTGGAGAAAAATGAACCCATGTTCACTGTTGGTGGGAATGCAGATTGGTGCAGCTACCCTAGAAAACATTATGGAAATTCCTAAAAAATTTAAAAATAAAACTGCCTTATGACCCAGTGATTCCACTTCTGGGTATATATCTGAAGAAAGCTAAAATACTATTTTGAAAGAATATTTGCATCCCTATGTTCACTATAGCATTATTTATAATAGCCAACCTATGGAAGCAATGCAAGGGCCCATCAATTGACGAGTAGATAAAAAAGCTGTGGTACATATACCCAATGGAATATTACTCAGTCATAAAAATGATAAAAATCTTACCATTTGCGACAGTGATGGACCTAGAGGTTATTATGCTACGTTAAATAAGTCAGATAAAGACATATACCATATGATTTCACTTATATGTGGAATCTAAAAAAACAATATAAAGGAACAAGCAAAACAGAAACAGAATCGTAGATACAGAAAACAGACTGATGGTTGCCAGTGGGGAGGGGGAATGGGGGAAATGTGTGAAAAAAGTCAAGGGATTGAGAAGTAAAGATTGGTAATTAGAAAATAGTCACGAGGATGTAAAGTACAGCATAGGAAATACAGGAAAGAATACTATAATAACTATGTATGGTGACAGTTGGGTACTGGAAATACCAGGGGTTACACTTGTAATGTATATGATTGTCTGGCCAATATGCTGCACACCTGAAACTAATAAAAAATAATATTGGATGTAAACTGTAATTGAAAAAGTTTTAATAAAGTTAAAAAATCCTTTCATAGTTACTAATAGCTCATACATACTGTTTTCTCCTCTTGGCATGTCTACTTTCTAGTGGAGTTTCTTAGTGAGATGATTAAAGTGAGAAAAAGTAAGAAAGTAATTTAGGAAACTAAAATAATTTAATCTGCTAGATGAATTCTGTATTAATTTCTGTATTAATAATTGATAGCAAGCTATATGTGCAGGAATACCAGGTGTGAATAACATTTGGTAACACTTGTAATGTCCTTTTCTCTCTCTTCCCACAACTCTGATGATCACATTGACCCTATGCCCCTTTAAGTATTTGGTTATTTCCTTAAAAGACATGGTGTACTGTAGGGGTGATTGCCTTAGGTCCTGTTGCCTCTTCAAAAGTCTTCACTACCAGCTGTCTGATTCCTTCAATTCCACCATTAAAGCTACATGACGTTTGAGTGCAAATAGCCTAAGAGGGTTGTATTAGTTTCCCAGAGCTGCTGTAACAAAGTACCACAAATTTTGTGGCTTAGATAACAGAAATGTATTCTCTATTGGTTCTGGCAGCTAGAAATCTGAAGTCAAACTATCTGCAGGGCCATTCTCCCTCTGTCATCTCTTGGCTTGCAGCTGTATCACTGTAATCTCTGCCTTCATAATCACATGACTTTCTTCCCTGTCTTTGCCTGTCCAAATCTCTCTCTCCTTATAAGGACATCAGCCCTTGGATTTGGAGCCTGCCCTAATCCCAACTGACTTTATCTTAACTTGATTACATCTACAAAGAGCTTATTTTTGCTTAGCTAGTCAGAGAAGACAAATATCACATGATCTCACTTATTTGTGGACTATAATGAACAAAATAGACGCAGAGACATAGAAGAAGGGTTCAGACTGACAAACCTCAGAGGAGGGGGTTGGGGGGGGAGAGATAAACCACAGAATTTATATGCATATACGCATAACCAATAGACACAGACAACAATGCTGGGGCGGGGGCGGGAATGGGAGAAGGGTATCAATGTGGGAAAAAGGAGAAACATCTGTAACAAAAATAAATAAATTAAAAAAAAGAATGAGAAAAAAATATCCTATTTTTTAGAGCTACACGTTGAAATATTTAAGTATTAAATTATATGATTTCTGATGTTTGCTCTAAACTAGTATGGGCTAGAGGAGGTTTGGGTGAGGGTACAGATGAAGTAAGATTGATCATGAGTTAATTGTTGAAGCTGGGTTAGATATATGAGGGGATTCCTTATATTATCCCATATGCTTATGTACATATTTATAATTTTCCATAATAAAAAATTAAATAAATAAAAACTACAAAGTGAACAAAAAGAACTTATTTTCAAATAAAGTCACGTTCACAGGTACCGAGGGTTAGGATTTGGACATATCTTTTAGGGGATGCGTTTGAGCCGAGAACAAAGGCTAATACTAAATTATTGCTGGTTACTTATTACAGATTTGTATGAAGGAAGCAGTTTTAGCAGGCCTTCTTTAAGATGGAATTCTCATAGTTTCAGAGACATGGTTGGGGGAGCAGAAAGGAGAGCCTGGGGGTATGCTGCTCACTGTGATTCTCTGCCACTTTGATCATAAAAAGGCAGAGGAGGCTCAGAAGACAGAGGAACTGCAACTGGACAAGAAAATAGGAGTAAGTGACTTTGTTGAAATTTTAGATGAATCCAGAGGGGAGGAAGTCTTGGTAGAATCGTCCGTGATTTTAGTAAAATACTTCTCTAATTTGAATAGTTTTGAGAGGCAATTGAAATCTCATACTCGTAAGTTTTTAAATGTTACCTCATCTTTTCTTCATCTTTGATTTTTTTCATAACAATTATTAAAAGTTTGTCTTTTGGTTTCCTTTAATTGGACTTGTTTTAGAATTCTTAAGAACTACTGGGTTTAAAATTCTTCTCATTTGTATCATCTTAACTATTTGAATATTATAAAAACTGTCAAAATAAAGTCAAAGACAAAACTAAGTCCAAAGCAAAATTAGCAAAGCTTGTTTATTCATAAACTTTCAGCAGGGCAACCCTTTTGCAGGTCATTTTGGTTTCAGCAAGTGTTCAAAGGTGTTAGAGAGGACAGTTTAATAGCGGAAAGAAAGGAAATGCTTTCTAATTGACAAGTTTCTAATTGACAAACATTCTACTAAGCTGGGATTTTTGGAAGTGGGGGAGACTTTCTAATTGTTTTTAGGTACACTTATTTCCTGGCTGGCTGCAAGGGGGACAACTGAGCAGTTTGGGAACATTTCAAAGGAGGAAGGATTGTTCAGTGTTGGGGTGGATGGTTGTATGTGGCTGGCCATTTCCTGGAACAAGTGGGGACCACGGGGGTGCTTTCTTCCAGGCAAATTGTCATTATGGCCCTTATTGGAGATGGAAGGGCTGCCAATACAGTTGCCCAAAAGTAGTGAGAGTAACAGATATTAAGTGAGAGCTTTAGATAATACATCCCATTATAATGGGATGTAAAGGATAAGACAGACTACGAAACAGCAGTTTGAAACAAGCTGAATTTATTTGCTTGCCTGGTAACACTCAAACACTAGTTCAGTATGACTCTGAAATAAAGGTTTAGATATAGAGTGAAAAAGGAAAAAGTGCATCAAATGAAGCAAGATTATGAATTCAGGTCTCTCATTGGCTCATAAAGCAGATTGTAAAGTCTTCTATGTGAGTGGCCACTTTCAGGTTTTTCATCACTAATTGCCAGAAAGCCTAGTTTCAAACAGTCCAAGATGAGATGTGTTAAATTCCAGTGGGTCTAGAGTTACTCAGTGCAATACTCATATATACTTACAGGAAGCTCAAAAAGCTTTTGCTTTAACAAGGAAAACTTAATATATTAACATTAAAGAAAACTGAAGCTAAAAAATAATCCATAATCTTATAACCCTACCCTTCATACAATGTTTTATTTTAGTCTAATGAATACATATATACTGTACCCACTGTTTGTATTTTGTTTTCTGACTTGACAACATCCTAAAATATTTTCCCAAGTCACTACATGGTCTCTATTAAGATTTCAATGGCTGTATAGTAGTCTCCCAAGTTGATATAGCATCATTTATTTACTCATGACCATTTGGTTCTTTCTAATTAACTATATATATTCAAGCATTTTTTCTTCTCTCAAATTATTTCCTTAAGATTAGTTCCCCCAAAATGAGCATATGAGGGGCCAAATTTCTTCCCAATGTCCAGTGGGCATTCCCTTCACCCCCCACCTTACCACAGAGCAATGGATGTGTGTCAGTTTTAACCAAAATTTGCTAGCACACATTTTTATTGCTATTAATTTTTTTTGTTAATTTAATAGCATAAAATGACACCTCAAGATTATTTTATTTTAAAACCGAAAAATGGCGGCGGAGTGAACGGAGCTACACAGACCGTCTCCCAGAACCAAACTGGAATTACAACTATAACACAGACAAATCGACGGGAAAAACCAACAGAAAAGCAGCTTGCGAGGACCATACAACGAGGGACACCGACTCCATCCCGGTAGGCTTGCGAAGGCGCGAGACGGGGCTGGGAGCCCACGGTCGGCAGCTCGGCAGCAGCCTCAGCTGTAAGCGGCGCTCTCGGGTCACACTCCCAGGCGGCCCCACAGCGCAGCCGGGACAGAGGCTGAAACAGCCACAGCAACTCACCTTGGGCTCCGGCGGAGGGAGGGCAGACTGGACTGGAACTGAGTCGGGACACTCGGGGTTTGGAGGGCGCTCAGAGCTTTGGCTGAGTGCAGCCACTCAGGACGGTGGCCACATTGCTCCTTCCCAGGGCTCTGAGGAGAGGCAGCAGCCCCTCCCTCGGAGATCCAACCCCACCCTGTGGGCCATTGAAGTGCTAATTGAGGCTCACTAACAACCAGCATCTGCCCCACCCTCGTGAAAGCCCCTTGGCTGAGCAGCAGAGGGAGTTTTTCAATCAACTGACAACCCAAAACTCATCAAGTAACCTAGACTGCTAGCCTCCAGGCAAAAAGCTAGAGGATAACAATACCTTTCCTGGGCTGGCAACTTTAACCAGGAAAGTAAGACTTGACAGTGGTGTTCAACGTGGGTCCTCCCTCGCTCATCTAAACACAGGAGAGGGAGCCACAAACAGCAGAACACCAACACCCACAGGGAGAACTTGACAGGCTCCAAAGTCCACAGTGATAGCCAAAATGGTGAAACACAGAAACAGAAGCCAAATGAAAGAGCAAGACACCTCCACCGAAGATGAGATCAATGTGGAGCAATTAGGCATGTTAACAGAGCTAGAATTGAGAGCCATGATCTTGAGGAAGCTGAACAGCATGAGTAAGGACATAGAGACACTGAAAATAAGCCAATTGGAAATTAAAAACCAACAAGAAGAGATAAAAAATGACATATCCGAAATGAAAAACACATTGGAAGGTTTAAAAAGCAGAGTAGGGGAAGCTGAGGACCGGATCAGTGAATTAGAAGACAGGCTAGAAAAAATCAACCAATCAGAAAAACAAAAGGAAAAAACTATTAAAAAACAGGAAGACAGCTTAAGAGAACTATGGGACAACTGGAAACGTAATAATATTCGCATCATAGGAGTCCCCGAAGAAGAAGAAAATGAGCAAGGGATAGAGAATATATTCAAAAAAATAGTGAGTGAAAACTTCCCTAATTTGGTGAAGGAAGAAGGCATTCAAGTTCAAGAAGCACAGAGAGTCCCAAGTAAAAAGAATCCAAACAGGCCCACACCAAGACACATAGTAATTAAAATGCCACAAATTAAAGATAAAGAGAGAATCCTAAAAGCAGCAAGAGATAAGCAACAGGTTACCTACAAAGGGAACCCCATAAGGCTCTCAGCTGACTTCTCACAAGAAACACTACAGGCCAGAAGAGAATGGCATGAAGTAATCAAAGTCATGAAAAACAAGAATCTGAATCCAAGACTACTCTACCCAGCAAGGATATCATTCAAAATAGAAGATCAAATAAAGAGCTTCCCAGACAAAAAAAGGCTAAGGGAATACATTAGCACCAAACCAGCACTGCAAGAAATGTTAAAAGGACTGCTGTAATTAGCAGTAGAAATGGAAAGAAAAATAGAACCACACTAAACAAAAATGGCAATAAATAAGTACATATCAATAATCACCTTAAATGTAAATGGATTGAATGCTCCCATAAAGAGACACAGAGTAGCTGATTGGATAAGAAAGCATGACTCATCTATATGTTGTTTACAAGAGACCCACCTCTCAACAAAAGACTCACATAGGTTGAAAGTGAAGGGATGGAAAAAAATTTTCCAAGCAAATGGAAAGCAAAAAAAAGCTGGGGTAGCAATTCTCATATCTGATAAAATAGATTTCAAAATGAAGACCATAACTAGAGACAAAGACGGCCACTACATAATATTGAAAGGATCTATCCAACAGGAAGATATAACCTTGATAAACATATATGCACCCAATATAGGAGCACCAAAATATATTAAAAATCTTCTGGAGGACTTCCAAGGAGAAATCGACAACAATACAATCATAGCAGGGGACTTCAACACCCCGTTGACAGCACTGGATAGATCCTCTAGGCAAAAAATTAGCAAGGAAACAGAGACTCTAAATGAAGCACTAGACCAAATGGATTTAATAGATATCTACAGAGAATTACACCCCAAAACTACAGAATACACATTCTTCTCAAGTGCACATGGGACATTCTCAAAGATAGACCACATGATAGGACACAAACTAAATCTCTACAAGTTCAAGAAGATTGAAATCATATCAAGCATCTACTCAGATCACAATGGCATGAAACTAGAAATCAATTGCAACAAGAACATGCAAAGACATTTCAACACATGGAGGCTAAATAGCATGTTATTAAACAATGAATGGGTCACCGACGAGATCAAGGAAGAAATTAAAAACTTCCTGGAAACCAATGAAAATGAAGACACAACAACACAAAATCTATGGGATGCAGCGAAAGCAGTTCTGAGAGGGAAGTTCATAGCACTACAGGCCTACCTCAAAAAACAAGAAAAATTTCTAATTGACTGTCTAAACTCACAACTTAAAGAATTAGAAAGCAAACAAAAAGAAAACCCCAGAGCAAGTAGAAGGAAGGAAATAGTAAAGATCAGAGCAGAAATAAATGACATAGAGACCAAAAAAACAATTCAAAGGATCAATGAAACAAAGAGCTGGTTTTTCGAAAAGATAAACAAGATTGATGGACCCTTAGCTAGACTCACCAAGAAACAAAGAGAGAGAACCCAAATACACAAAATCAGAAATGAAAGAGGAGAAGTAACAACCAACACCACGGAAATACAAAAGATCGTTAACAACTACTATGAACAACTATATGGCAACAAATTCGACAACCTAAGCGAAATGGACAAATTTCTAGAAACACACAGTCTCCCAAAACTATTTCCGGAAGAGATAGAAAACTTGAACAGACCAATAACAACTAAGGAAATTGAAGAAGTAATCAAGACTCTCCCAGCAAACAAAAGCCCAGGCCCAGATGGTTTCACGGGGGAGTTTTACCGAACATTCAAAAAAGAACTAACACCCATTCTCCTCAAACTATTTCAAAAAATTCAAGAAGAAGGAAGACTTCCAAACACGTTCTATGAGGCCAGCATAATTCTAATTCCAAAACCAGAAAAAGACACTACGAAGAAAGAAAACTACAGGCCAATATCCCTGATGAACATAGACGCCAAAATCCTGAACAAAATATTAGCAAATCGGATCCAGAAATACATCAAAAAAATTATTCACCATGACCAAGTGGGATTCATTCCAGGGATGCAAGGCTGGTACAATATTCGCAAATCAATAAACGTGATACACCACGTAAACAAAATGAAGAATAAAAACCACATGATCATATCAATAGATGCTGAAAAAGCATTCGACAAAATCCAACATCCATTTCTGATAAAAACGCTCAGCAATGTAGGAATAGAGGGATCATATCTCGACATAATAAAGGCCATATATGAAAGACCTACAGCCAACATCATACTCAATGGACAGAAACTAAAAACATTTCCATTAAGAACAGGAACAAGACAGGGATGTCCACTTTCGCCACTCTTATTTAACATTGTACTGGAAGTCTTAGCCACAGCAATCAGACATGAAGAAAAAATAAAAGGGATCCAAATTGGAAAGGAGGAAGTGAAACTGTCATTATTTGCAGATGACATGATATTGTACATAGAAAACCCTAAAGACTCCATCAAAAATCTATTAGACTTAATAAATGAATTTGGCAAAGTAGCAGGATACAAAATTAACGTCAAGAAATCGACAGCATTCTTGTACATCAATGATGAACTCACAGAAAGAGAAACTGAAAAAAACAATCCCATTTACCATCGCGCCAAAAAATTACGATACCTAGGAATAAACTTAACCAAAGAAGTAAAGGACCTATTTGCAGAAAACTACAGGTCATTGAAAAAAGAAATAGAGGAAGATATAAAAAAGTGGAAGCACATACCCTGTTCATGGATTGGAAGAATTAACATAATTAAAATGTCCATACTACCCAAAGCAATCTATAGATTCAATGCAATCCCCATCAAAATACCAACGACATATTTCATAGAACTAGAACAAATACTTCAAAAGTTCATATGGAACCAAAAAAGACCCCGAATAGCCACAGCAATCTTGAAAAAGAAGAACAAAGTAGGTGGGATCACAATACCAGATATCAGGTTATACTACAAAGCGACTGTAACCAAAACAGCCTGGTACTGGCACAAGAACAGGCATATAGACCAGTGGAACAGAACTGAAAACCCAGAAATGGACCCAAGGCAATACGCTCAATTAATATTTGACAAAGGCGGCAAGAGCATACAGTGGAGTAAAGACAGCCTCTTTAATAAATGGTGTTGGGAAAATTGGACAGCTACATGCAAAAAAATGAAACTAGACCATCAACTTACACCATACACAAAAATAAACTCAAAATGGATAAAAGACTTAAATGTGACCCGTGAATCCATAAAAATTCTAGAAGAAAATGTAGGCAGCAAAATTTCGGACATCATACGGAGCAGAATTTTCACTGATACATCACCTAAGGCAACAGAAATAAGGAGGAAAATGAACACATGGGACTACATCAAACTAAAAAGCTTCTGCACAGCAAAAGAAACAATCATCAAAATGGAAAGGCAACCCACTGTATGGGAGAACATCATTGCCAATGATATATCAGATAAGGGGTTAATTTCCAATATATATAGAGTGCTCATACAACTCCACAAAAGGAAGACAAAGAACCCAATTAAAAAATGGGCAGAGGAACTGAATAGACACCTCTCCAAACAGGACATACAAATGGCCAAGAGACATATGAAGAAATGCTCAACATCACTAATCATCAGAGAGATGCAAATTAAAACAACAATGAGGTATCACCTCACACCTGTCAGAATGGCCGCCATCAACAAATCATCAAACAACAAGTGTTGGCGAGGGTGTGGAGAAAAGGGGACTCTAATACACTGCTGGTGGGAATGCAGACTGGTGCAGCCGCTATGGAAAACAATATGGTGCTACCTCAAAAAATTAAAAATTGAACTTCCATTTGACCCAGTGATCCCACTGCTGGGAATATACCCTAAGAAGCCTGAAACACCAATCAGAAAGAATCTATGTACCCCCATGTTCATAGCAGCACTATTTACAATAGCTAAGATCTGGAAACAGCCCAAGTGTCCACCAGTAGACGAATGGATAAAAAAGCTGTGGTACATATACACAATGGAGTACTATGCAGCGGTAAGAAAGAAAGATCTCTTATCCTTTGAGACGACATGGAGGGACCTGGAAAGTATTATCCTAAGTGAAACAAGCCAAGCAGAAAAAGACAAATACCACATGATCTCACTTATATACGGAATATAATGAACATAACAGTCTGAGGAATACAGTAGACCCAGACACATGGAAGTAGGGCACAGACTGACATCCCTCAGAAGAGGGGATGGGGGGTGAGGGGGGCGGGAAGAGATAAACCACAGAACTTATATGCATGTATGCATGACCAATGGACATGGACAACTAAGCCAGGGACAGGGTGGAGGGGGGGTAGGGTGGGGGGTGCCAATGGGGTAAAAAGTTAAAATATCTGTAACAAAAAAATAAATAAAAATTCATATTAAAAAAATAATAATAAAAAAAAAAAAAAAAAGATTATTTTATTTTATTTTATTTTGTGTTTGGGAACTAAGATTACTTTATTTTTTATTTTTTTTATTAATTAATTAATTTATTTTTGTTACAGATGTTTCTCCTTTTCCCCGCACTGATTCCCCCCTCCTCCCTCCCCGCCCTGTCCCCAGCTTTGTTGTCCATGTCCATTGTTCATGCATACATGCATATAAGTGGAACTATGATTACTTAAAATTGCATTTCTTCATTTGGGATGATACACTTTTTCTCATATCTTTATTTCCTAATAGTAATGACCTCTTTATGCCTCTTGCTCATGTGGTATATTTGATTTTTGAACAGAACTAAAATGCTGCCCTTACCTCAACCTATTCTAATAAAAACTTAATGAAAAGGAATGCTCTTTTGTTCTTTATTTTCTTCATGAGGTGGCTGCTCACAGCAAAAGCAGTTTTTATTTTTAAGAACATTCTCTTGCAGTTCAGCCCCTGTAATATAAATATAAATAAGAGTTCTTTGGCACACTTGTCCCTGATGAAAAGACAGATTTCCCTTATCAAAAGTGCCTTCCGAGAATAATGTGAATGTCTTTAGCTTCTGTTTTTTTCTCAGAAAAATTGAATGGATGAAAATGTTTCTCTTGAATTTTCTATGATTTGCCATCAATTCCAACTAATTGATCACTTCATATTACGGCCCTTTGTACCTCTCTACCCAGTGTCCCTTCCCCACCCTGATGTTGGAATCATCAATTTATTGTCTGCATTAGAAGGAATATATCAATGATTAACCACAAACACTATTTTTATTTTCCCATAGACTGTGGTAGTAGAGATTGATTATCTGGTATTTCCACTATAATAGGAAAAATTATGTGCAAAGCCTATTTAGCCTTATATTGCGATTTCATATAAATACCATTAATCTACCATTCTTAGGGCTTACCTCAAAGTAAATACATAATTATACTATCAGGCAATTTTTTTTTCCTGTAAAAGGCCAGATAGGAATTATTTTTGGCTCTGCTAGTACCTAAGATTTCTGTTGCATATTTTCTCCTCCTCCTCCTCCTTCTTGATTATTGTCATCATCACTGTCTACAATCCTTTGAAAATGTAAAAAGCCTTTTTGGGTCTAGGCTATAGTTGGAATTTGGATTTTGCATGTGACTGGTAGTGGGCCATCCTTCATCTAGAAGAATTCAGAAAAATTCCTGTGTGTGTGTGTGTGAAATGATGAATAAATAGGATTAGTTAGCTGGATTTTTTTTTTTTTTTACTTTAAATAATGACAAAAAAAGCATATTTGTGGCAGTGAGGATGGGCCCTATCTGAATGATTAATATAATTTACCTTAACACACCTATTTTTTGAGTAGTTGGTGGTATTCTCTTAAAAAAAAGAAAACAAAGCTGCCAGACAATATTTAGAGCATAAGTTTATTTTCTGTACTTCTCCAGGAAGGTTTTGCAATGAGAAGCAAAATTATTGCATTTTCTGATGGTACATTGGGAAAACTAGTGGTGATGATTATAAGAATGTGTGTAGAACTTAATTAAAACATGGCACTAAAAGGGCTCCATACCAACATATTTCTTCCTATTTTGATTTGTATCACCCATCAGAGTGCTAATAAGTTGTGCTTTGTATTGATCAAAATGACTTATGCACAAGTATGTGGGTAATGATAATTTGTGGCACTGGAATACCTTATAATATATTTTTCCACAATATTATAATGGAGTGTCTCCATTAGTTTTTCTTTTATAGTACTTTATTTGAATTTCTTAAAGTAACTTATGCAGTCTGTACTAGTCTGCTTAGGCTGCCAAAACAGACTACTATAAGTTGGGTAACTTAAATAAGAGAAAATCATTTTCTCACAGTTTTTGAGATTAGAAGTTCAAGATTAAGGTAGTTTCTGGTGATGCATCTCTTCTGGCTTGCAGATGGCCACCTCTTCCCAGTGTCCTTAAATAGTCTTTTCTCTGTGTGGGTGTAGAGAGAGGGGGAGCTCTGATGTTTTACTTCTCTTCTTTTTTTTTATTAATTAATTTTTGTTACAGATGTTTCTCCCTTTTCCCCACTGATTACACCCTCCCGTCCCTCCCTGCCCTTTCCCCAGTTTGTTGTCCATGTCTCCTGTTCATGCATACATGCATATAAGTTCTCCCCCACCACCCCTCTCTTTAGGGGATTGTCAGGCTGTACCCCACCCCGTGTCTCTGGGACTACCCCATTCCTCAGACTGTTATGTTCATTATATTCCACAAATAAGCGAGATCATATGAAACTTGTCTTTCTCTGTTTGGCTTGTTTCACTTAGGATGATACTTTCAAGGTCCCTCCATATAGTCTCAAAGGATAAGAGATCTTTCTTTCTTACAGCTGCATAGTACTCCATTGTGTATATGTACCACAGCTTTTTTATCCATTCGTCTACTAATGGACAATTGGGCTCTTTCCAGATCTTAGCGATTATAAATAGTGCTGCTACAAACATGGGGGTACATATATTACTTCTGATTGGTGATTTAGGCTTCTTAGGATATATTCCTAGAAGTGGGATCACTGGGTCAAATGGAAGTTCAATTTTTAATTTTTTGGGGTAACACCATATTGTCTTCCATAGTGGCTGCACCAGTCTGCATTCCCACCAGCATTGTACTAGAGTCCCCTTTTCCCCACACCCTTGCCAACATTTGTTGTTTGATGATTTGTTGATGGCGGCCATTCTGACAGGTGTGAGATGATAACTCATTGTTGTTTTAATTTGCATCTCTCTGATGATTAGTGATGATGAACATTTCTTCATATGTTTCTTAGCCATTTGTATGTCCTGTTTGGAGAGGTGTCTATTTAGTTCCTCTGCCCATTTTTAATCGGGTTCTTTGTCTTCCTATTGTGGAGTTGTATGAGCACTCTATATGTATTGGAAATTAACCCCTTATCTGATATATCATTGGCAATTATGCTCTCCCATACAGTGGGCTGCCTTTCCATTTTGATGATTGTATCTTTCACTGTGCAGAAGCTTTTGAGTTTGATGTAGTCCCATGTGTTCATTTCCTCCTTTGTTTCTAATGCCTTAGGTGATGTGTCAGTAAAAATTCTGCTGTGTATGATGTCTGAAATTTTGTTGCCTACAGTCTCTTCTAGGCTTTTGATGGATTCATGAGTTACATTAAAGAATTTTATCCATTTTGAGTTTATTCTCGTGTAGGGTGTAAGTTGATGGTCTAGTTTCATTTTTCTGCAAGTAGCTGTCCAATTTTCCCAGCACCATTTATTAAAGAGGCTCTCCTTACTCCACTGTATGCTCTTGCCACCTTTGTCAAATATTAATTGAGCATATTGCCTTGGGTCTATTTCTGGGTTCTCTGTTCTGTTCCACTGGTCTATATACCTGTTCATGTGCCAGTACCAGGCTGTTTTGATTACAGTGGCTTTGTAGTATAACCTGAAATCTGGTAATGTGATCCCTTTAACTTTGTTCTTCCTTTTCAAGATTGCTGTGGGTATTCGAGGTCTTTCTTGGTTCCATATGAACTTTTGAAGTAATTGTTCGAATTCTGTGAAGTATGCCGTTGGTATTTTGATGGGGATTGCATTGAATCTATAGATTGCTTTGGGTAATATGGACATTTTAATGATGTTAATTCTTCCAATCCATGAATAGGGTATGTGCTTCCACTTTTTTATATCTTCCTCTATTTCTTTTTTCAATGACCTGTAGTTTTCTGCGAATAGGTCCTTTATTTCTTTGGTGAAGTTTATTCCTAGGTATCTTAATTTTTTTTTGCAATGGTAAATGGGATTGTTTTCTTAGTTTCTCTTTCTGTGAGTTCATCATTGGTGTATAAGAATGCCATCGACTACTTGATGTTAATTTGTATCCTGCTATTTTGCTGAATTCAATTATTAAGTCTAGTAAAATTTTGATGGAGTCGTTGGGGTTTTCTATGAATAGTATCATGTCATCTGCAAATAATGACAATTTCACTTCCTCCTTTCCAATTTGGATCCCTTTTATTTTTTCTTCTTGTGTGATTGCTGTCGCTAAGACTTCCATTACTATGTTAAATAGGAGTGGCGAAAGTGGGCATCCTTGCCTTGTTCCTGTTCTTAAGGGAAATACTTTTAGTTTTTGCCCATTGAGTATGATGTTGGCTGTAGGTCTTTCATATATGGCCTTTATTATGTCGAGATATGATCCCTCTATTCCCACACTGCTGAGCATTTTTATCAGAAATGGATGCTTGATTTTGTCAAAGGCTTTTTCAGCATCTATTGATATTATCATGTGGTTTTTATTCTTCATTTTATTTACGTTGTGTATCACATTTATGGATTTGCGAATATGTACCAGCCTTGCATCCCTGGGATGAATCCCACTTGGTCATGGTGGATAATATTTTTGGTGTATTGCTGGATCCGATTTGCTAGTATTTTGTTTAGGATTTTGGCATCTATGTTCATCAGGGATATTGGCCTGTAGTTTTTTTCTTTGTTGTGTCTTTTTCTGGTTTTGGAATTAGAATTATGTTGGCTTCATAAAACGAGTTTGGAAGTCTTCCTTTTTCTTGAATTTTTTGAAATAGTTTGAGGAGAATATTAGTTCTTCTTTGAATGTTCAGAAAAACACGCCCATGAAGCCATCCGGGCCTGGGCTTTTGTTTGCTGGGAGAGTCTTGATTACATCTTCAATTTCTTCTGTTCTTATTGATCTGTTCAAGTTTTCTATCTCTTCCTGATCCAGTTTTGGGAGACTATGTGTTTCTAGAAATTTGTCCATTTCGCTTAGATTGTCGAATTTGGTGCCATATAATTGTTCATAGTAGTTGTTAATGATCTTTTGTATTTCTGTGGTGTCAGTTGTTATCTCTCCTCTTTCATTTCTGATTTTGTGTATTTGGGTTCTCTCTCTTTGTTTCTTGGTGAGTCTAGCTAAGGGTCCATCAATCTTGTTTATCTTTCGAAAAACCAGCTCTTTGTTTTATTGATCCTTTGAGTTGTTTTTTTGGTCTCTATGTCATTTATTTCTGCTCTGATCCTTACTATTTCCTTCCTTCTACTTGCTCTGGGGTTTTCTTTTTGTTTGCTCTCTAGTTCTTTAAGTTGTGAGGTTAGATAGTCTATTAGAAATTTTTCTTGTTTCTTGAGGTAGGCCTGTAGTGCTATGAACTTCCCTCTCAGAACTGCTTTCGCTGCATCCCATAGATTTTGTGTTGTTGTGACTTCATTTTCATGGGTTTCCAGGAAGTTTTTGATTTCTTCCTTGATCTCCTCGGTGACGCATTCATTGTTTAATAACATGCTATTCAGCTTCCATGTGTTCAAATGTCTTTGTATGTTCTTTTTGCAATTGACTTCTAGTTTCACGCCATTGTGATCTGAGAAGATGCTTGATATGATTTCAATCTTCTTGAACTTGTAGAGACTTAGTTTGTGCCCTAACATGTGGTCTATCTTTGAGAATGTCCCATGTGCACTTGAGAAGAATGTGAATTCTGTAGTTTTGGGGTGTAGTTCACTGTAGATATCTATTAAATCCATTTGGTCTACTGCTTCATTTAGAGTCTCTGTTTCCTTCATGATTTTTTGTCTAGAGGATCTATCCAGTGATGTCAGCGGGGTGTTGAAGGCCCCTGCTATGATTGTATTGCTATCGATTTCTCCTTTGAAGTCCTCTAGAAGTTTTTAAATATATTTTGGTGCTCCTATATTGGGTGTATATATGTTTATCAAGGTTATATCTTCCTGTTGGATAGATACTTTCAATATTACGTAGTGGCCTTCTTTGTTTCTAATTATGGCCTTCATTCTGAAATCTATTTTATCAGATATGAGTATTGCTACCCCAGCTTTTTTTCACTTTCTGTTTGCTTGGAAGATTTTTTTCCATCCCTTCACTTTCAATCTATGTGAGTCTTTTGTTGTGAGGTGGGTCTCTTGTAAACAACATATAGATGAGTCATGCTTTCTTATCCAATCAGCCACTCTGTGTCTTTTGATGGGAGCATTCAGTCCATTTACATGTAAGGTGATTATTGACATGTACTTATTTATTGCCATTTTTTTTAGTGTGGTTCTATTCTTCTTCCCATTTCTCCTGCTAATTACTACCGTCCTTTTAACATTTCTTGCAGTGCTGGTTAGGTTCTAATGTATTCCCTTAGCTTGTTTTTGTGTGGGAAGCTCTTTATTTGACTTTCTATTTTGAATGATTGCCTTGCTGGGTAGAGTAGTCTTGGATTCGGATCCTTGTTTTTCATGACTTTGATTACTTCATGCCATTCCCTTCTGGCCTGTAGTGTTTCTTGTGAGAAGTCAGGTGAGAGCCTAATGGGGTTTCCTTTGTAGGTAACCTGTTGCTTATCTCTTGCTGCTTTTAGGAGTCTCTCTTTGTCTTTAATTTTTGGCAGTTTGATTACTATGTGTCTTGGTGTGGGCCTGTTTGGGTTCTTCGTACTTGGGGCTCTCTGTGCTTCTTGAACTTGAATGCCTTCTTTCTTCACCAAATTAGGGAAGTTTTCTGTCACTATTTCTTTGAATGCATTCTCTAACCCTTGCTCATTTTCTTCTTCTTCAGGGACTCTTATGATGCGAATATTATTCCGTTTCCAGTACTCCCACAGTTCTCTTAAACTGTCTTCCTGTTTTTAAATCGTTTTTTCCTTTTGGTTTTCTGATTAGTTGATTTTTTCTAGCCTGTCTTCTAATTCGCTGATCCGGTCTTCAGCTTCCCCTACTCTGCTTTTTAGACCCTCCAATGTGTTTTTCATTTCTGATATGTCATTCTTCATTTCTTCCTGTTGGTTTTTAATTTCCAACTGGTTGATTTTCAACATTTCTATGTCTTTACTCTTGGTGCTCATATCCTTACACATGCTGTTGAGCTTCCTCAACATCATGGCTCTAAATTCTAGTTCTGTTAACTTGCTTCACTGCATCTCATTTATCTCATCTTCCGTAGAGGTCTCTTGTTCTTTCATTTGTCTTTTGTTTCTGTTTTTCACTATTTTGGCTATCACAGTGGGCTTTGGAGTCTGCCAAACTTTCCCTGTGGGAGTTGGTGTTCTGCTGTTTCTAGCAACCTCTCCTGGGTTTGGATGAGCCAGGGAGGACCCACTTTAAACACCACCCTCAAGTCTTAGCTTTTTTGGTTAGTGTTGCTAGCCCAGGAAATGGTAGTTATCCTCTAGCTTTTTTTGCCTGGAGGCTATTAATAGAGGTCACCTGAAGACCCTTGGTTTCTAAGTTGACTGAAAAACTCCCTCAGGTGCTCAGTGTAAGAGGATATCCTCAGGGTGGGGTAGCTGCTGGTTGTTAATGGGCCTCAATTAGCATATTAATGTCCACCATATGGGGTTGAATCTCTGAGGGAGGGGCCTCTGCCTCTCCCCAGGGCCCTGGGAAGGAGTAAAATGACCCTAGTCCTGCGTGGGTGCACTCAGCAAAAGCTCTGAGCACCCTCCAAAACCTGAGTGTCCCCACACAGTTACTGTCCAGTCTGCCTTCCATCTGCCGGAGCCCAAGGTGCGTAACTGCTGCCTATTTAGCCTCTGTCTGGACTCTGTGTCATTGAGCCGCCTGGGAGTTTTAACCCGAGGGCGCTACTTCTATCCAAGGGCGGCCCGGCTGTTGCACCAGCTCAGGGCGTTGCACTCAGCAGAAACCCCAGGACTGAGCCACAGCACAGTATCAGGACACTGCCGAGGTGGCAGCCACTTCCAGCAGAGTCCCCTGGTCCCCGCGAGTCCGTGCGGCACCAGCCGATGGCTTAGCACACAGAGTTCCCGGGTCTCAGCCTTGGTAGCCGCTTTCTGCTGTGTCCCCTGGTCCCAGCGATGCCGTGTGGCACCAGCGGAGGGCTGAACAGGCAACAGAGTTCCCAGGACTCATGCGGGGTCGCAACGGAGGTGGTAGCAGCAACTTCCCGCCGAGCCCCCTGGTCCTGCTGAGTCCCCTGGTCCCAGGGAGTCCATGCGGCACCAGCCAATGGCTTAGCAGGCAACAGAGTTTGCAGGACTCAGGCGGGGTCACAGCCGAGGCGGTAGCAGCAACTTCCCACCGAGTTCCCTGGTCCCCGCCCAGGCCGCTGTGGACCGTGGGCTCCCGGCCTCCTCTCGCGTCCTTGCAAGCCTACCAGGATTGAGTAGGTGTCCCTGGTTATGTGGTCCTCCAAGGTGTCTTACGGTTGCCCCTTCCTGAGGATTTGCCTTTATTTTTGTTGTAAATCCACTTTGGTCCTGGGAGATGGTCTGTGTAGCTCCATTCACTTCACCGCCATTTCCTCTTTTCCTTTACTTCTCTTCTTATAGGGTCACAGTTCTTTTGGATTAGGGCTCCACCCTATGACCTCACTTAAGTTTTGGTACTCCTTATAGGTTCTATCTCCAAATAGTGACATGGGGGTTAACACTTCAACATATGAATTTGTTTGGGAGGAGGGGAGAACACTATTAAAGTCTATAACACAGTCAAAACAGATATTACAAATTTCACTATTAACTACCTTGGTCCCTCACTCAGAATCTGTTTACCTCATTCTATAATCAATTCTAAGAAATTTTTATTTCATTTATAGGCATGCACAAAATTTGTAAAATCAAATTAGGATAAAGGTTAGGAGGTTCTATAGAGAGACATACTGACTGATCACAGGTAGGAGGGTACATTTGATAAAATACTATCTGTGACTAGGGAATAAAATAAAAAACATACGAAAAGAAGAAGATTCAAACATCAATTAGTACAATACTCCAAGGCCATGGAGTGTAGAGACAACCAACCCTAGAGATTGTGGAAGAACCTGAGGGCATTACTCATTAGCACTCCACAGCAATTAATATCTGTAATGACTAAGTCAATAAGAAAAAATTCTTTGTTTAAGAAGGAGGAAAGAATGGACCTGGAGAGTACTGTGCTGAGTGAAATATGTCAGTTGGAGAAAGACAAATATCACATGATCACACTTGTAAGTGGTATCTAATGAACATAATAAACTGATGAAAAAATTGGTCCAGAGGCATGGAACATACTGACATATCCCAGAAGGGAGGAGGGGAGAAAGGAAAAGATGAACCAAAGAATTTCCAGCCCTGGCCAGTTTGGCTCAGTGGTAAGAGCACGTACCTCCACTGCAGTTCATTCCCAGCCTTGGTTGGGGTTGTGCAGGTGGCAACCAGTCGATGTTTCTCTCTCACATCGATGTTTCTCTCTTTCTTCCTTCCTCTCTATCTTCCGCTCTGTCTGAAGATAAATGCAAAAATGTCCTTGGGTGAGGATAAAAAAAAATCCATACATATATGCATAACCAATGGACATAGACAATAGTGTGGTGAAGGCCTGGGTTGGGGCAAAGGCTGGGAGGAGGCATGTGAAGTGGGGGGATTGGAAGACATCTGCAATACTGTCAACAGTAAAATAAAAATAAAGAAGGAGGAAATATTGTAACACATTTTAGACCAGGTTATTTAGGGTAAAAAAGTATGGTTGTTTAGAAGGACAAACCTTTAACTCCCAGGAGAGTTCCTGGTCCATCTCCAGTGTCTTTTTTTCCTGGGTAACAAGGTTCAGGGCCCACACTACAGAATGTGTGGTGTATCTATTTTCCCCCTCTCCTCTTCCCAGAAGAATCTTGCTCTAAGTTTTGGTTCTGAAATCTTTCTTCCTTCATTTTTTTCTCTTAAACTTTTGTCCTGTATACCAGAGGCATTCTGTTCTCCTAGGCCCCAGGGCAGTGGTTCTTAACATTCATAATGCCGCGACACTTTAATACAGTTCCTCATGTTGTGGTGACCCCCAACCATAAAATTATTTTTGTTGCTACGTACTTCATAACTGTAATTTTACTACTGTTATGTCTTAAGCTACCCCTGTGAAAGGGTCGTTCGACCACCAAAGGGGTCGCAACCCATAGGTTGGGAACCTCTGCCCTAGGGTATTAAGCTTTTGGAAACCCAAACCAGGAAACTTGTAGATTATTTCAACTTTCAGTCCAGTCCTTCTCCATAACCCTCTTGCAGGTAAGGAACTTAAAACTGATTCTGAGCTTGAATGGGGAGGGTGGTGGTGGTGAGGGGGACAAACCCAGGAAAACTAAGAACACACACATTGGTTCCCAGACTTTTGACAACAACCCATTGAGGTAGATACTGTTATCATCCTCATTTTCCAGAGGAGAAAACTGAGACTCAGAGAAGTTAACTTTCGAAAGGTCAAACAAGTAGTAGGTGATGAAGTGGCTGAGCCAGGATTCAAACTCAGTTTTGTCTGCTCCTATGCCTATAGTCACCCCCCCACCCCATGCATCCTCAGTAGGAAGAAAAGTTTCCTAATTTGTCAAAATTAACTATTCATTAATTTCTCTACTTAAAAAGTAATAGGGGCTTTTGGAATCCTATTTTATGAGATCTCATATTTTCCAGCCGCAAAGCTGAGCCATGAAAATGACTTTCCTAAGAAATGAGGCTTGGCAACTGGAGCTAATATCAAAGCCAACATCAAAACATTCAGAACATGTGGCTCAAATGGTTTGGCTTGTTGGGAATTAAATAACATGATAGGTATACCAATGATACCTCATAATTGTACAACTTCAGGGGCAGTACTTAATTTTATTTTCTAAAGAAAATAATAAGCAGCCTGCATAATTAGAAATTAACTGCCATACTCTAAATTATGCAAACAGCAGAACTGAAGGAAAACATTAAGCAAAAATATGAAAGAACTCTTGTCAGCACAATTTTTACTTAACTCAGTCTTCATGGTTGACTTTTGCACAGAGCTCTTTTTCTTTCCTTCCTGTGTCAGTGGTATTCTCCGTGTGAAGCTGTCAGTCTGGATTCCAGATTCAAGAGCTGGAAGTTTCACTCCGCTGAAAAGTTTAGACTGGTTTCATTCAGCAGACCGAGGCTTCATCAGTGGCAACACCTCTCAGCCATATGTCAATAGGAAACAAATGTAGAAAATGAGTCATCAGCTTTCTGTCTCCTTCTTAGGAAAGTTGCATTAGTCATAAAATAAAACAACTTTCACCCCCTTCTCTTCACCTTTGTATAAATCCTTCTCACTTTGAGTTTCCAAGGCTACTACAAGCTCAGCTATAAGCAACAAGTAACTTGGACAGTGAGCTCCCACTGGAACTTAAAGTGACCACCACTGACAAGGATAGTATGAAGCAGAAAACGAGCTGCCACACAGCTGGTTGGTGGATTCAGAGACCACTCTTTCTGAGAGTCTGGATTTTGGAATGCTTTGTAGGGTGAAGTAATCATACAAACAATCAGCTGTGGAAACCAAATACTCCTTTTCATAGTTTCCACTTTTGCAGCTGTGGAAAAACATGCAAAATTAAAGTGAGTTTGGTCTGGGGGCATAATTAAAGCAGGGCCTTCAAGAATTGAAACACATTATATTTTAGAGAAGAGTTGATTATCCTGACTACTTCTTCACTTAGCCCATTTTGACCAGTTCTTAAGCCTGGAAATAATGGATGGCACCTGGCAGTAGATTACTGCAACCATAATTCAATGGTCCCATCCATTGTGGCCCCCATACCAAATATTTTTGAAATCCCTTATTCCAGCCAATCAGAAACTGGTAAATACTTTGCAGTCATAGCTTTGGCTAACATATTTTGTTCAGTGTCTATTTCAAAGCCGGTCACAGTCTACCTTCTCCTCTGAAGGGACTGGATTTACCTTTACCAATCTACCCAGGGGTATCTCAACAACCCTTCAGTCACATACACAATCTTGCCCACAAAATCTTAAGCACATCAAACTTTCTCTGGGATCATGAGTATGACATCAAACTATGACATACTTCTCTGAGAAGCTTCTCTTTACACACTTATTCATGACATATGAACATGCACAATCAAACTCACAAAAAAAGAATGGGCCATTTTCCCACACATGGTATTCCCTGCTACCTTCGTTAAATTCTTGACATTGTCAAGAAACAGCTACTGACTACTTGTCAGCACTCACAATATTAAAACAAGTTCAGCATCTTTTAGGCATTTTGGGTTCTGGAGACAATGTATTCTTCACTCACAACTTTTACTTAAGAATATTTATACTCTTACTTACAAACTGGCCCACTTTGAATGGGTTACCTACAATGAAAGGCTCCAGAATCTGTCCAAATTGCAGTAAAATAGGCACTCCTGTTAATGTCCTCCAGATAATCCATCTTTGTAGGTGCTTTAGCAACCTCCGTTTATGTCTCCTGGAGACTCTGGACCACCCATGATGGTCATAAATTGCCAATGCCTTCTTGTGTAAGAAAAGTCCCTCCTTACCCACATGTTATATACCATTAGAAGGAAAAGTATTGGCTGTATACTGGGCCCTTCTGCAGATGAAGGTTCTCATAGGCTTTGGAGCATGTGACCCTTCTTACTCAGCTGACCATTATGCCATGAGTCATGAAAGCAGCATCCTGCAAGCTCAGCATGGCCACTGAGGTTTCCTTAATATCAGATGGAGCCAAACCCAGGTGTCTCGGTGTATCCACCTGCAGGAAGGGACGGCCTCCCCTGTTCTCAGTTCCTTGCCAGAAGCCATAGTACTGGAGGTCACCTTTCTCCAACACTCTGTGATTACCTGTGAAGTCCATTGGGATCAACTGAATAAACAACAATGGGAGTTTGTACACTTTATGTATGGTATTGCCACCATCACATACAATAGAACTTGTGGGAAAGTTGTTGCTTTTCATTGCTTAGTCAGATCTTATCTGATCAAGGATGGGACTTTAGCACAATTGGCTGACCTCCAGGCAGTCATATTAGCAATGGATGCCCTGGCTAACAATTGGCCTGATCACAATTTATACACTCATGGGCCATCACCAGTGGTATGGTTGTCTGGCTGAGCCAATGACAACAATAATTCATTGTCTAAGGTTTCCCTCTTTGGGGTTAAGAACTCTGGGAAGCTCTTGAATCACATATATATGAATGAATGTAATGCTTGACTCTGCACATACTAAAGCCATGATTCAAAACTTCACCAAGAAGAGAAAAAAAAATGGCGGCAGAGTGAATTGAGCTACACAGACCATCTCCCAGGACCAAACTGGATTTACAACGAAAATAAAGACAAATCGTCAGGAAGAGGCAACCGAAAGACACCTTGGAAGACCACATAACCAGGGACACTGACTCAATCCTAGTAGGCTTGTGAGGACGCGAGAGGGGGTCGGGAGAGCACGGTCCGCAGGCCCGGGCTGGGACCAGCGGACACGGCTGGGACTAGGGGACTCGGCGGGAAGCTGCTGCCACCTCGGCAGTGTCCCGCTACCGCGGCTTAGTCTTGTGGCTTCTGCTGAGTGCGACGCCCTTGGCTGGTGCCACAGCCGGGACCACCATTGGCTGGAAGCAGCGCCCTTGGGTAAAAGTCCCAGGCGGCTCCACGACGCAGAGTCTAGACAGACGCTAAATTGGCAGCAGCCACTCACCTTGGGCTCCGGCAGAGGGAAGGCAGACTGGACTGGAACTGTGTGGGGAAACTCGGGTTTTGAAGGGTGCTCAGAGCTTTTGCTGAGCACAGTCATGCAGGACTGTGGTCATCTTACTCCTTTCCAGGGCCCGGGAATGGGCGGCAGCCCCTCACTCAGAGATTCAAATCCACCTGGTGGCCATTGAAATGCTAACTGAGGCCCATTAACAAGCAGCAGTTGCCCCACCCTCAGGAAATCCTCTTACACTGAGCACCTGAGGGAGTTTTTCTGGCAACTCAGAAACCAAGGGTCTTCAAGTGACCTCTACTAATAGTCTCCAGGCAAAAAAAGCTAGAGGATAACTACCATTCCCTGGCCCAGCAACACTAACCAGAAAAGCTAAGACTTGACAGTGGTGTTTAAATCGGGTTCTCCCTGGCTCATCCAAACCCAGGAGAGGGAGCCACAAACAGCAGAACACCAACACCCACAGGGAAAATTTGGCAGACTCCAAAGCCCATTGTGATAGCCAAAATGGTAAAAAAACAGAAGCAAAAGTCAAATGAAAGAACAAGAGACCTCTACGGAAGATGAGATAAATGAAGGGCAGTTAAGCAAGTTAACAGAACTAGAATTTAGAGCCATGATGTTGAGGAAGATCAACAGGATGTGTAAGGATATGAGCACCATGAGTAAAGACATAGAAATGTTGAAAATCAACCAGTTGGAAATTAAAAACCAACAGGAAGAAATGAAGAATGACATATCAGAAATGAAGAACACATTGGAAGGTCTAAAAAGCAGAGTAGAGGAAGCTGAGGACCAGATCAGTGAATTAGAAGACAGGCTAGAAAAAATCAACCAATCAGAAAACCGAAAGGGAAAAACGATTAAAAAACAGGAAGACAGATTAAGAGAACTGTGGGACTACTGGAAATGGAATGATATTGCATCATAGGAGTCCCTGAAGAAGAAAAAAATGAGCAAGGGTTAGAGAATATATTCAAAGAAATAGTGACAGAAAACTTCCCTAATTTGGTGAAGAAAGAAGGCATTCAAGTTCAAGAAGCACAGAGAGCCCCAAGTACGAAGAACCCAAACAGGCCCACACCAAGACACATAGTAATCAAACTGCCAAAAATTAAAGACAACGAGAGACTCCTAAAAGCAGCAAGAGATAAGCATCAGGTTACCTACAAAGGAAACCCCATTAGGCTCTCACCTGACTTCTCACAAGAAACACTACAGGCCAGAAGGGAATGGCATGAAGTAATCAAAGTCATGAAAAACAAGGATCCGAATCCAAGACTACTCTACCCAGCAAGGGTATCATTCAAAATAAAAGGTCAAATAAAGAGCTTCCCACACAAAAACAAGCTAAGGGAATACATTAGCACCTAACCAGCACTGCAAGAAATGTTAAAAGGACGGTAGTAATTAGCAGGAGAAATGGGAAGAAGAATAGAACCACACTAAAAAAAATGGCAATAAATAAGTACATATCAATAATCACCTTAAATGTAAATGGATTGAATGCTCCCATCAAAAGACACAGAGTGGCTGATTGGATAAGAAAGCATGACTCATCTATATGTTGTTTACAAGAGACCCACCTCACAACAAAAGACTCACATAGATTGAAAGTGAAGGGATGGGAAAAAATCTTCCAAACGGAAAGGAAAAAATAGCTGGTGTACCATTACTCATATCTGATAAAATAGATTTTAAACTGAAAGGCATAACTAGAGAAAAGGAAGGCCACTACATAATATAAAAATCATCTACCCAACAGGAAGATATAACCTTGATAAACATATATGCACCCAATATAGGGGCACCCCAATATATTAAAAATCTTCTGGAGGACTTCAAAGGAGAAATCAATAGCAATACAATCATAGCAGGGGACTTCAACACCCAGCTGACATCACTGGATAGATTCTCTAGACAAAAAATTAGCAAGGAAACAGAGACTCTAAATGAAGCACTAGACCACATGGATTTAATAGATATCTACCGAGAAATACACCCAAAACTAAAGAATTCACATTAATCTCACATGCACATGGGACATTCTCAAACATAGACCACTTGTTAGGGCACAAACTAAGTCTCTACATGTTCAGGAAGACTGAAATCATATCAAGCATCTTCTCAGATCACAATGGCATGAAACTAGAAATCAATTGCAAGAAGAACATACAAAGACATTTGAACACATGGAAGCTGAATAGCATGTTATTAAACCATGAATGGGTCACCGAGGAGATCAAGGAAGAAATCAAAAACTTCTTGGAAACCAATGAAAATGAAGACACAACAACACAAAATCTATGGGATGCAGCGAAAGCAGTTCTGAGAAGGAAGTTCATAGCACTACAGGCCTGCCTCAAAAAACAAGAAAAATCTCTAATAGATTATCTAATCTCACAACTTCAAGAACTAGAGAGCAAACAAAAAGAAAACCCCAGAGCAAGTAAAAGGAAGGAAATGGTAAAGATCAGAGCAGAAATTAATGACATAGAAACCAAAGAAACAATTCAAAGGATCAATGAAACAAAGAGCTGGTTTTTCGAAAAGATGAACAAGATTGATGGACCCTTAGCTAGACTCACCAAGAAACAAAGAGAGAGAACCCAAATACACAAAATCAGAAAGGAAAGAGGTTAGGTAACAACTGACACGACAGAAATATAAAAGATCGTTAACAACTACTACGAACAATTATATGGCAACAAATTTGACAATCTAAGCAAAATGGACAAATTTCTAGAAACACATAGTCTCCCAAAACTGGATCAGAAAGAGATAGAAAACTTGAACAGAACAATAAGAACAGAAGAAATTGAAGATGTAATCAAGACTCTCCCAGCAAACAAAAGCCCAGGCCTGGATGGCTTCACGGGCGTGTTTTTCCGAACATTCAAAGAAGAACTAATACCCATTCTCCTCAAACTATTTCAAAAAATTCAAGAAGAAGGAAGACTTCCAAACTCGTTTTATGAAGCCAGCATAATTTTAATTCCAAAACCAGAAAAAGACACAACAAAGAAAAAAACTACAGGCCAATATCCCTGATGATCATAGATGCCAAAATCCTGAACAAAATACTAGCAAATTGGATCCAGCAATATACCAAAAAAATTATCCACCATGACCCAGTGGGATTCATCCAAGGGATGCAAGGCTGGTACAATATTCACATATCAATAAACGTGATACACCACGTGAATAAAATGAAGACTAAAAACCACATGATAATATCAGTAGATGCCGAAAAAGCATTCGACAAAATCCAGCATCCATTTCTAATAAAAATGCCCAGCAGTGTGGGAATAGAGGGATCATATTTAGACATAATAAAGGCCATATATGAAAGACTTACAGCCAACATAGTACTCAATCAGCAAAAACTAAAACTATTTCCCTTAAGTACAGGAAGAAGGCAAGGATGCCCACTTTCTCCACTCATATTTAACATAGTACTGGAAGTCTTTGCCACAACAATCAGACAGGAAGAAAAAATAAAAGGGATTCAAATTGGAAAGGCGAAAGTGAAATTGTCATTGTTTGCAGATGACATGATACTATACATATTATACCCCAAAGACTCCATCACATTTTACTAGACTTAATAAATGAATTCAGCAAAGTAGCAGGGTACAAAATTAACGTCAAGAAATCGATGGCATTCTTATACACCAATGATGAACTCACAGCAATAGAAATTCAGAAAATAATCCTATTTAACATTGTGGCAAAAACAATTAAGATACCTAGGAATAAACTTAACCAAAGAAATAAAGGACCTATTCGCAGAAAACTACAGGTCATTGAAAAAAGAAATAGAGGAAGATATAAAAATGTGGAAGCACATACCCTGTTCATGGATTGGGAAAATTAACATCATTAAACTGTCCATATTACCCAAAGCAATCTATAGATTCAACGCCATCCCCATAAAAATACCAACGGCATACTTCACAGAATTAGAACAATTACTTCAAAAGTTCATATGGAACCAAAAAAAAACCTTGAATAGCCACAGCTATCTTGAAAAAGAAAAACAAAATTGGAGGGATCACATTACCAGATTTCAGGTTATACTACAAAGCCACTGTAATCAAAACAGCCTGGTACTGGCACAAAAACAGGTACATAGACCATTGGAACAGAACGGAGAACCCAGAGATGGACCCAAGGCAGTATGCTCAATTAATATTTCACAAAGGTGGCAAGAGCATACAGTGGAGTAAGGACAGCCTCTTTAATGTATGGTGCTGGGAAAATTGGACAGCTACTTGCAGAAAAATGAAACTAGACCATCAACTTACACCCTACACAAGAATAAACTCAAAATAGATAAAAGACTTAAATGTGACTCATGAATCTATAAATATTTTAGAGGAAACTGTAGGTAACAGAATTTCAGTAATCATACGCAGCAAAATTTTCACTGACACATCACCTAAGGCAATAGAAACAAAGGAGAAAATATACACATGGGACTACATCAAACTCAAACGCTTCTGCACAGTGAAAGATACAATCATCAAAACGGAAAGGCTACCCACTGTTGGGAGAGCATAATTGCCAATGATATATCAGATAAGGGGTTAATTTCCAATACATATAGAGTGCTCATACAACTCCACAATAGGAAGACAAAGAACCCAATTAAAAAATGGGCAGAGGAACTAAATAGACACCTCTCCAAACAGGACATATAAATGGCTAAGAAACATATGAAGAAATGCTCATCATCACTAATCATCAGAGAGATGCAAATTAAAACGACAATGAGGTATCACCTCACTCCTGTCTGAATGGCTGCCATCAACAAATCATCAAACAACAAGTGTTGGCGAGGGTGTGGAGAAAAGGGGACTCTAGTGCACTGCTGGTGGTAATGCAGACTGGTGCAGCCACTATGGAAAACAATATGGTGTTACCTCAAAAACTTAAAAATTGAGCTTCCATTTGACCCTGTGATTCTACTTCTAGGAATATACCCTAAATAGCCTGAAACTCCAATCAGAAAGAATATATGTACCCCTATGTTTATAGCAGCACTGTTTACAATAGCTAAGATCTGGAAACAGCCCAAGTGTCCATCAGTACACGGATAGATAAAAAAGCTGTGGTATATATACACAATGGAGTACTACACAGCTGTAAGAAAGAAAGATCTCTTATCCTTTGAGATGACATGGAGGTACCTGGAAAGTATCATCCTAAGTGAAACAAGCCAAACAGAGAAAGACAAGTTTCATATGATCTCACTTATTTGTGGAATATATTCAACATAACAGTCTGAGGAATGGGGTAGTCCCAGAGATGTGGAAGTGGGGTACAGACTGACAACCCCCAGAAGAGGGGGGTGGTTGGGGAGAGAGAAACCACAGAACTTATATGCATGTATGTATGAACCGTGGACCTGGACAACTCACTTGGGAAAGGGCAGTGAGGCAGGGGGAGGGCAGGGAGGGGGAAATCAGTGGGGGAAAAAGGAGAAACATCTGTAACAAAAATTAATTAATAAAAAACCAAAAAAACAAAAAAACCTTTCACCTAGACATTCCTTACCCTCCCCAGAATTCTAGACGTTATTAATAATGAGCAAGGCACTACATTTTCTTCTCAAAATATATAACCATGAGCTCTTGGTCAAAACATTCAGTAGAACTTTTACTTTTGTTATAAGCTTCAGGCCACAAGTCTCATGGAGCACTATAATGGCCTACTTACACAAGTTTATTATGCTTCAGTCATTGGTCAAATGCCAAGAGTAAGTGTAATAAAGAGTGTGAGTCAATTTTGGATATGTGACTGCTGACACCTCTCAAGCCCACCATTTCTCCTTCCTCTTCTAGTGTGCATTTGGTTAAGCCAATAACAAAGCCTGGGCATTCTCCCTTTTGGTACTGGAGGGAAGATCAAACTATGTTAGCCCTGGTCAACATTTGGAAACCCTCATCCCAGCCCTGCCCTCTAATCACTATTAAACTCTAAGCCAGTTGCACCTTTCTGCTCTCTCAAGCCATTTTAGAATCTCCTTAGGGGGCTCCCCTGCTCTTACGAGAAAGCCTCATGTTGTATGACTAATCTTTTTAGGTGCTCATGGTGTATGTGTGGTATCAGCAGCCTCAACATCAAAACCAACTTTGGGTAGAGGTCCATCCTGTTTCTCTGAGATGGCCACAGCATATATAATGTCCCTAACAAAACAGAAGTTTATTTATTGCTCAAATAACATTTCAAGTGGATATTTCTCATCAATGGTCGGTTTTCTTCCATATACTAATTCAGGGACCCAGGTTCATTCCATCCTATAGTTCTACTATTCCCTAGGACCTTATCTTCATTTTCTGCATCTAACTGTGGAGGGAAAAAGAGAACATGGGGATGGTACTCCTTTTCCTTAAAAGTCTTGATTCAGAATGACATATTTTACTTCTGTTTGCATTCCATTAGTAACAACTAGTCACATGGTCTCCCTTCAATAATAGGGAGTGCTGGGAAATGTAGTTCTGTGTGTCTTAGTAACAAGTAACTATGAGAAAGAACAAGAATTTTAGTGTAGAGTTAACTGTTTTTGCCACAAGGACATAATCCAATCTATAGATGTCCAAGAACCTGAAAGGAATGTGGCCCTACCTTTGCATGAGAGAGAATATGCATATGACAGCCTGGTCTCCAGTCTTTGGAAAAACCATTTATAGGCTACAGTTCTTGGGAATAGATGTTTCAGGTGTTATGGTAGCTTAATCTTTGCTTTCCTTTGAGCCCTCCCTTCTTGCTGCTTCTTTCTCATTTTCCACCTTTCTCTTCTTTCCTATTCACAAAAAAAGGCCAAAATAGCAAGAGATAATGGGGTGGGGATAAAGGGGCATGAATCAATCTTGCTTGGTCTTATTAATGGGAGTGTGGGTGAGGAGATGAGGGTCAATCCATTCTTCCTTCTCTCTGTTGCAAGCCCTAAGCCAAATTCTGGTGGGTCCTGTATGTGAAAGTTTTGGTTGCTGTTCATGAGGTCTTAAGCTTCTCAGCTACTTTAATTACAAGCAATTAATTTTGAATTTAATTTGGGTACAAATATGCATCCTATTGAGAAAAGAACCCAAAGAAATATTTATTTCTATTTGTCTCTCCAATATTGACTCACCTAGCTTCCACACTCTCCCTCCCTAGACTTAAAAAATATGTATTATGATGTTCTAAGCGACTTGATGATGCCACCCAGATGATCTTTATGTTAGGGTGTTTTTGGTTGTTATTCAAATAATCATTTTTACTGTGTTCATGCGTATGTATTGAATTTTAGCAGTGCTCCATGAATCAAAATGTCAATAACAAGCTAATAAAATAATATCGAACTGGGGCTGAGTGAGGAGAATCAGTGAGCCACAGGTCTTTCATGCTTTCTCTCAGCAAATAGATTTAACATGACATTTGATCTAAATCCATACACTAGCTAAGCCCACCATGTGCTGTTTTTATTTTAAAATCAGCCTCCTCAGACACATATTTCCAGGTCTCTTTTTCATTTTAATACACTTTAAATGATTGAAAATAAAATTTTCTCACTGACTGCCTTTTGTCCCAAATGATAAATGATAGCTTCTTTCTCCTGTCCTCTCTGGTTCAAAACCATGTTCAAAATAAGCTGGCTCTTTGCGCTGCATTTTTGCTGTCAGGGAATTTATGTAGGATGTGAGCTGAGCTATGGTAACTGCAGTGATTGGATAACGGTTCTTTTAGAGCTGTGTGCATAGCACAAACCATGGTGGGTTTTTTTTTTGGTTCTTCCCCAAATAGCTGAAGTTCTTGTTTGGTGATTTAAAATGTATTTCCCTGTAGAGAAAGAATGTAAAATTTTTTTGACAATTTATGATTTGGCAAATGAACCTTACTCCATTACACTGGATGTGTGACTTTGGGCAAAACTTTTAACCTTTCTGAGCCTCAGTTCATTTATCTCTAAAATGAGGAGATTGGTGCTGCATGAACTTCAAGGTCTCTTCCATGTAAGAAATCCCATATTTGGGGTCTTAATTCTATGTTTGGGGGCCTATATCCTATATTTGGGCCTTCAAATTGCTTGGCTCAAATAGTCTTTAATAGCTTTTTTCTTTTACTTCAAGTAGGGAATCCAAGAGAGGGATGGTACTCCATGTTAAAAAAGTAAATAAGTACCATTGCCTTATGCTTAAAGTGTCCAATGCTGAACTATGTTCTCCCCAAGCTGCCTTCTCCCCCAGCATCCCCCATCTTGGGTAACAGCACCATATTCACCCAGTTTCCAAATCTAGAAACATTCAAGTCATTTTCACTCTTATCTGTCAGTTCCTTTCCTGTCTTTACCCTTGCCTTTTGCAACTCTCAGTCACTGCATTTGTAGAATGGGACCTTGGAGGCTAGGCCCACCCTGATGGTCGTGGAAGGCAGAAATTCTTAATGCAAAAATGCATCTAATCAGTTACCTTGAGCTTCCATCCCAGCATTTACCCCTTGCTACTAGCTCTGTAACTTGGCCAAGCCTAAATAGGAGAGCTTGGCTTCTACAAAGTAGGAAAACTTGAGCCCCATATATGAGTTGTGGCACTATAACTTGCTAGCCTTATGACTTTTCTAAAAAAAATGTTTATAATCATAATACTCAGCTCCCAGGGACTTAATGTATGTGAAGTGCTTAGCCCAGTGTCTTGATGAATCATAAGTGCTTAATAAATGTTAGTAGTTATCATTACTATTATTAAGATAGGAGCTTCATTATCAGCTTTAGCCCCTGTGTGCAGTGTGACCTAGAATAAAATATTGCTGCCCCAAACTGTCTCTTGATTGGGTCAGGTATTCATTCTGCATGCCTTTGTCGCCATGAAGCCTTAGCCAACCTCTGCCACCTTTCACTCTTGCTATGGTTCTGGTGAATTAATAAATTTTGATTCCTCTACCTTAAATCTCCTCTTACTTGGCTGGGTGGTGGTCAGTGGAGAATGGATGAATTACTTTGCTGTAGTGCCACCTCCCACTGACTATGAGAATTACTCACCATACCCTTCGCACAAAATCTGCACCCCTGACTGGTTCAAGACTATTTTCTCCAACCTTCTATGATAACTATAGCTCTGCTAGTTGGGTCTTTTCCATTGAAGGTCCATTTTCCTCAGACCCTCTTCTACCTGGCCCTAGCCTCTTCCCTTCCTCCCTCTGGATGTTGCTGAGTGGCAGTTTGTTTTTTACTGAGATGGCTGCAACAAAAGGTCCCATTACACAGGATCTTTTGCAATGGGATCTGTCACTCCTTCTTCAGGAGGTGGTAAAATTCCTCTTTTCTTGAATGTGAGCCAGCCTTAGTGTCTTGTTTAATAATTAATATTAAAGAAGATGGCAGTAGGCAGGACCAGAGGGAGGGTGAGTGCATGAGAGTATGAGCTAGCGTGTGAGAGAGTGTGAGTGGATGTGAAGGTGAACGACCAAACTCATGCAGTGCAGAGATGCAGAGCAGAAGGTTCCTGTGCTATGGATGGGGAGCAGCCGGCTACTGCAGTAAGCGGCTCTTCAGGGCATTTCTCCCTGCTCTGCGGGGAAGATCCTGGGTCTTCCCTGGGAGGAGGCAGTGGGAGCCGCTAGGGCCCAGCAACCTGAGCCCACCAATGCACCTGGCACCATTGGACCAGTGGACCCCCTGTGTCAACATAGACCAGTGCACAATAGCAGAGCTGTCAAGGAACCGCAAATGGCTGGGAGCCCAGCACCATCCTCCACCATAGCAGCCTGATCAGAGTCAAGATATACCCCCAGCAACACAGGCTGGGGAGCAGACATCC
Source organism: Molossus molossus (assembly GCF_014108415.1). Taxonomy (NCBI): domain Eukaryota; kingdom Metazoa; phylum Chordata; class Mammalia; order Chiroptera; family Molossidae; genus Molossus; species Molossus molossus. The sequence continues at coordinate 113,148,932 of NW_023425355.1, read as the reverse complement.
ATCCCCAGCCAATAGAAGCACAGATCAGCAGCTGAAACCCTTCCCCAAAAACTACAGCAAAGGTTAAGTAGGAGCTGAGCCCCACTGGGCAGCAGCATGCCCCAGCCACCAGTGGCAGGATCTAGGACTCCATAGGAGCCTATGCAACACAGCTTCCCAAAATAGCAGTGGGGAGCCGGGGATCCTGAAGGACCTGTGTGACCCAGTGGCTCACAAGAGCGGTGGGGAGCCGGAACTTGAGAGGGGACTGTGTGATTCAGCTCCCCACAGGATCGGTGGGAAGTGGGGCTCCAACAGGGCCTGTACAACCTAGCTGTCCTCAAGATTGGTGGAAAGTCAGGGCTCCAGTGGGGCCTGTGTGACACAGCTGCTCACAGGACTAGCAGGGAGCTGGGATTCAAGAGGGGCCTGTGAGACCCAGCTGCCCATGGTGCGGGCAGGGAGTGCAGCTCCAGCAGAGCCTGAGCTATACAGCTACAGGTGGTACCAGTGAACAGTGGCGAACACAGTTTCAGAGGGGTCCACACAATCCAGCAGCAGCACCTACCAGGACACACCAATACTAGCCCCCAGTAGTCAATCCTCCAGGATCCACAGCAGTCAAGATGTGACATGCAACACAACAGTCTGGGATGCACAGTAGCCTTATTTGATATACAGTGAGCTGCTTACACATGCAAATATCCCTCACTGGGTCTAGAGCTACCAGACAGCTAAAGTGGGGAGACAAAGAAACAACACCCAAAGGAAAGAAAGAGGAATCACCAGAAAAGGAACTACAGGAAATGGAAGACAGCAACTTGTAAGATAAAGAACTCAAAGCAATGATTTTAAAGGTGCTCATACTATTTGGTGAGAACTACAAGCAACTTAGTAAGAATTATAAAGAGCTCATTGGGAACTACTTCAGCTTTAAAAAATGAGGTAGAAACTATGCATAAAGAGGTAAAAGCTATGCATAAAAATCAAGAGGAAACAAAGAATGCACAGCTATTATGAAAAGTACCTTAGAAGGGTTCAATAGTAGATTAGAAGAAGCTGAAGACTGAATCAGCAACTTAGAAGATAAGGTAAAGGAAAATACTCAAATAGAGCAGCAAAAAGAAAACAAAGTTAAAAAATAGGAGGAGAGTTTAAGGGAGCTGTGGGACAATACAAAACATAACAACATTTGAATTATAGGGATACCAGAAGGAGAAGAATCAGAGAAAAGAATAGAGAACCTGTTTGAAAAAATAATGACAAAAAACTTCCCTAAACTGGTGAAGGAAAAAGTCACACAAGTCCAGGAAACACAGAGAGTCCCAAGCAAGAGGAACCCCAGAAAACACACCATAATAAAAGTGGCAAACATTAAAGACAGAAAAAGAATCTTAAAGGAAGCAAGAGAGAGACAGAAAGTTACCTACAAGGGAGCTCAATAGAAACACCGCAGGCCAGAAAGGAGTGGCATGAAGTGTAAAAAGTAATGCAAGTCAAGGGTCTGAATCCAAGACTACTGTATCCAGCAAGGCTATCATTCAAAATTGAAGGAGAAATAAAGAGGTTCAGGGATAAAAACAAAACAAAACAAAGAAACAAACAAAAAAAACTAAAGGAATTTATCACCACCAAACCAGCACTGCAAGAAATGCTGAAGGGACTGTTGTAAGAAGAAGAAACGAAAGAGAGAGACAGAGAGAGAGAGAGAGAGAGAGAGAGAGAGAGAGAGAGAGAGGAGAACACGAGCATAAAATAAAAATAGCAACTAATAACTATCTATCAATAATAACCTTAAATGTAAATGGCTTAAATGTTCCAATCAAAAGACATAGGGTAACTGATTGAATAACAAAACATGACCCATATATATGCTGTCTACAAGAGACCCACCTCACAACAAAAGACTCACGCAGAGTGAAAGTGAAGGGATGAAAAAAAACTTTACCAAGCAAATGGAAATGAAAACAACAACAAAAAAACTGGTTTATCAATACTCATATCTGACATGATAGACTTCAAAACAAGGGCCATAATAAGAGACAGAGAAGGTCACTACATAATATTAAAAGAATCAATCCAACAGGAGGGTATAACCCTGGTAAACATATTCACTACATACAAGAGCCCCAAAATATATTTTAAAAAATCTGGAGGACTTCAAAGGAGAGATCAATAGCAATACGATCATAGTGGGTGATTTTTGCACACCACTGACTGGATAGATCTTCTAGACAAAAACTTAACAAGGACACAGAGTCCTTACCAGACAAACTAGATCAGTTGCACTTCATTGATATTAACAGAACATTTCACCCCAAAGTTGAAGAATATACAGTCTTCTCAAGGGCACATGGGATATTCTAAAAGATAGACCACATTTTAGGACACAAAGTAAGTCTCTACAAATTCAAAAAGATTGAAATTATATTAAGCATCTTCTCAGATCATAGTGGCATGAAACTAGAACTCAATTACAATAAAAACACACAAAAACATTCAAGCACTTGCAGGCTAAATAGCATGTTATTAAACAATGAATGGGTTACTAGTGATATCAAGAAAGAAATTAAAAACTTCCTGGAAACCAATGAAAACAAACACACAACAACACAAAATCTATCACAGCAAAAGCAGTCCTGAGAAGGAAGTTCATAGCACTATAGGCCTACCTCAAGAAACAAGAAAAAATTTTAATTGACTTTTTAACCCTAAAACTCAAAGAACAAGAAAGTAAACAAAAAGGAAAACCCAGAGTTAGTAGGAGGAAGAAAATAGTAAAGGTCAGAGCAGAAATAAATGACAGAGACTAAAAAACAAACAAAAACAAAAACAAAACAAAACAAAACAAAAACAATTCAAAAGATCAATGAAACAAAAAGTTGGTTCTTTGAAAAGATAAACAAGATCAATGGACCTTTATCCAGACTCACCACGAAACAAAAAGAGAGAAACCCAATAAACAAAATCAGAAACAAAAGAGGAGAAATAACAGCTGACACCACGGAAATACAAAGGATCATTGAAACATACTATGAACAATTATACACAACAAATTGGACAATCTAGGAGAAATAGACACATTTTCAGAAACACACAGTCTTCCAAAACTGAATCAGGAGGAGATAGAAAACTTGAATAGATCAATAACAACAAAGTAAATTAAAGATGTAATTAAGAAATGTCCAGCAACCAAAGTCCAGGTCCAGATTGCTTCACAGGGGAGTTTTACTCAATATTCAAAGAAGTTCTCATACCCATTCTCTTCAAACTTTTCTAGAAAATTCAAGAAGATGAAACACTTCTCAACTCATTTTACAAGGCCAGCATAATCTTAATTCTAAAACCGGATAAAGACACAGCAAAGAAAGAAAACTACAGGCTAATATCCCTGATGAACATAGATGCCAAAATCCTTAACAAAATATTAGCAAAACAGATCTAGCAATACATCAAAAAAATTATTCATCATGACTAAGTGGGATTCATGCCAGGGATGCAAGGATGAAACAATATTTGCAAATAAATAAATGTGATACACCACATAAACAAAATGAAAGATAAAAATGATATGTTCATATCAATAGACACTGAAAAAGCATTTGATAAAATCCAGCACCCATTTCTGATAAAAATGCTCAGCAATGTGGGAATGGAGGGATCATATCTCAACATAATAAAGGCCATACATGAAAAACCTATAGCCAACATCATACTCAATGGGCAAAAACTAAAAGCATTCCCCTTAAGAACAGGAACAAGACAGGTATGCCAACTTTCACCACTCTTATTTAACATAGTACTGAAAGTCTTAGCCACAGTAATCAGACAAGAAAAAAAAAAAGCGATCCAAATTGGAGAGGAAGAAGTGAAACTGTCATTATTTGCAGATGACATAATATTGTACATAGAAAACCCTAAATACTCCATCACAAATTTACTAGAGTTAATAAATAAATTTGACAAAGTAGCAGGATACAAAATTAACATCAAGAAATTGACAGCATTCTTACACACCAACGATCAACTCACAGAAAGAAAAACTAAAAAAAAAAAAAAAAAAAAAAAAATCACATTTACCATTGCAGCAAAAATTTAAGATATCTAGGAGTAAACTTAACCGAAGAAATAAAGGACCTCTTCACAGAAAACTAAAGGTCATTGAAAAAAAGAAATAGAGGAAGATATAAAAAAGTGGAAGCACATATCTTGTTCATGGATTGGAAGAATTAACATCATTAAAATGTGCATACTACCCAAAGCAATCTATAGATTCAATGCAATCCCCATCAAAATACCAACGACATACTTCACAGAACTAGAACAAACACTCCAAGAGTTTATATGGAATCAAAAAAGACCCCAGAGAGCCACAGCAATCTTGAAAAAGAAGAACAAAGTAGGAGAGATTACATGACCAGATTTCAGGTTATACTACAAAGCCACTGTAATCAAAACAGCCTGGTAATGGCACAAGAACAGGCATATGGATCAATGGAAGAGAACAGAGAACCCGGAAATTGACCCAAGACAATATGCCCAATTAATATTTGACAAAGGTGGCAAGAGCATACAATGGAGTCAAGACAGTCTCTTCAATAAATGGTGTTGGGAACATTGGACAGCTACATGCAAAAAAATGAAGCTAGATCACCAATTTACACCACACACAAGAATAAACTCAAAATGGATAAAAGACTTAAATGTAACTCATGAACCCATAAAAATTCTAGAAGAAAATGTAGGCAACAAAATTTCAGACATCATATGCAGCAGAATTTTCACTGATACAACACCTAAGACAAGAGAAACAAAGAAAAAATGAACACATGGGACTACATCAAACTAAAAAACTTCTTCCCAGCAAAAGAAAGAAGCATCAAAATGGACAGGGAACCCACTATATGGGAGACCATAATTGCCAATGCTGCATCAAATAAGGGATTGATTTCCAAATATATAGAGTACTCATACAACTCAACAAAAGGAAGACAAAGAACCCAGTTGAGAAATGGGCAGAGGACCTAAATAAACACCTCTCCAAACAGGACACACAAATGGCCAAAAGACATATGAAGAAATGCTCAAGATCACTAATCATCAGAGAGATGCAAGTTAACACAACTATGGGGTATCACCTCACACGTGTCAGAATGGCCACCATCAACAAATCATCAAACAAGTGTTGGTGAGGGTGAGGAGAAAAGGGGACTCTAGTACACTGCTGGTGGGAATGCAAACTGCTGCAGCCACCATGGAAAACACTATGGTTACCTAAAAAAGTTGTAAATTGAACTGCCATTTGACCCAGTGATCCCACCTCTAGGAATATACACTAAGAAGCCTGAACCACCGATCAGAAAGTGTATATTCACCCCTAATTTCATAGCAGCACTATTTACAATAGCTAAGATCTGGAAACAACTGAAGTGTCCATTAGTAGATGAGTGGATAAAAAAGCTGTGGTACATGTACAGAATGGAATACTCTGCAGCTGTAAGAAAGAAATATCTCTTAACCTTAGAGATGACATGGAGGGACCTGGAGAGAATTATGCTAAGCAAAACAAGCCAAGCAGAGAAAGACAAATATCACATGAACTCACTTATTTGTGGAATATAATAAACTAAACAAACTGATGAACTAAATTGACCCAGAGACATAGAGGTAGGATACAGAATGACAAACCTCAGGAGAGGGGGTGCTCGGGGAAAGAGATAAACTACAGAACTTATATGCATGTATGTATAACCAATGGACATAGACAACAAAACTGGGGATGGTGTGTGTGGGGGAATGGGGAGGAGGGTGTCCATGGGGAAAAAAGGCAAAACATCTTTAACAAATTAATAAAAAGAATTAAAAAAAAGATATATAGATATATCGCATTTATGAAATAGATGCATAAACACATTCAAATATTTTAAAACTATTATTTTCATTGTGATTCAAATGTTTGAAATTTTATATGTCCTGTCTTTCTGTTAAAAGTCACTGTCATAGAAATAAACTGTTTCCCTAAATCTCAGAAAAATTAATATTTAGTTCTTATTATTCTTATTATTCATTATTGTTTGGATGTCTCTCTCATCATTCAGGGATCTGGCCTTGCCTTTCTTATATGGTGGTGGAAGCATTCCAAGAGAACAAAGGTGGAATCATCAAGTTCCCTTGAGGTCTAGGCTCTAGAACTCACATAGTGTCACTTCCACAATATTCCATTGCTCAAAGCAAAGTACAGCCAGTCCAGATTAAAGGGATGAGCAAAAAGACTTCACTTTTTAATGAGAGGACCTGAAAAATCTCATGACTATATTTATCATAGCCTACATATCCTTCAAGGTAGAGTTTGTGTGGAAGCATTTCCTATTCTATCATTAATGCATCCCTTAATTCAGTCATCCATTTTTCTATTTACCAAGAAAATATATCAGGTGTCTTGTGCCAGAATCTGGGCACTGAGAACACAGAAGCAAACTCCTTATGGTCCCACCACCTTTTGTCTCTACTTTTTTTTTTTTTTTATCCTCACCCGAGGATATTTTTCCATCCTTTGTTCAGGTAGAGTGGGAGGGAGAGAGAGGAACAGAGAGAGAGAGAGAGAGAGAGAAACATCGATGTGAAAGGAACACATCGAGTGGCTGCCACCTGCACAACCGACCAGGGCCGGGGACAAACTGCAACCGAGGTATGTGCCCTTAGCGGGAACCGAACCCGGGTCTCTCAGTACCGCAGGCCGATGTTCTAACCACTGAGCCAAACCGGCCAGGGCTGTCTCTACTTCTTGATAATATTTGTGTCATTATGTTGTAATTTTTGTTTACACATATAATTTTCCTAGTAGACTGTGAGGTCCAGGAGGAGAAAAATGATATCTCATTTTACTTTGGTAGAAGTGATAAAGTGTTATTTTAAAGTTAATAATATATTTTTGTTTGTTTTCTATTTTTCTTGGAGAGGTACCATGTTCCTCTGTGGAAGACTGATTTTTATTTAGGGAAATGGCTCATCACTTAGATAAGCCTTTTGTTTATGTAAAGCCTGAGCTCTCACACATTTAAAAGAAAAGTTAAGGGCAAAGTGAAATTGCAAACCTGAACATGCCTCTCTGTCAAACAACGTCTCTATTAGTGCTTCCACATCAGGAAGGAAATGAAAACCCCTGAGTTAAATCATAGGGGAAAACTAGGCAGGTTTCTCCACAGGAAAATAGTGATCAAGGCTCTTTATTCTTTGGATGTTATAATCATATTTCCTTTAGTAAAATGTTGTTAAATAAGAAAATCCAACAATTAGACTTTATAGGAATTGTTTCTTTCATATCCTGGGAAAATATTGAGGAATGATTTTATTAGTTTTATAGTTTACACAAGTAGGCAGGTCCTTAGTGGTTGAATGGGTTATTTGTTTGTTGGTTTGTTTAACATAAATGAGAAAAAACAAGTTACTCATGTTTAAGAATATAAAATCTAAGTTTGTTTTGCATTTTGCCTTTTAGTCTAATTTATCTTTTTCATGCCACTTTTTTTTTCTGTTTATAAAAAAATCTCATGACTTATTTTGTCTAATCTATAAATATATACACACACAAATATATTTATATACTCATTTACACATGTACATGTGTTATATCCTGGGTCAAATAGCTTAAAGATTTATAATTTTTTTCTTTCAACAAAATTGAAATTTTAGTGTCTAAAAAGTTAATGTACACATATTTTCTTTCCCTGTTTTATATGTATTATTGTATAGATATATATTTTCACTTACCATTATCACAAGTACTTTCCCATCTCATTGAATGTTCTTTAAGTAAAAAAATTTCCAGTAATGTAGCATCATTTATTTAAACTCTTTCTCACTGTTGAGTACTTTCTAGTTACTGTAAATAATGTTCCAATGTATTTTCATGAACACAAATTTTTGTGTTTTCACCATTGGGATATGTTTCAGAATGGCTAATTAGAGGGTCTAAGAGTATGAACATGTACACACTTCTTGGTTCATATCACCACATTGTCCTTTAGAAAGTTTGTAACAACATACAATCTTTCAAATAGTATACGTACTTTTTTTCTTGTATTGGTAATTTCATTAAAAATCACTTGGCTCAACTTATAGTGAAAATGGCATGCTGTGTTGTTTTTTTTTTAAATTGAATTTAAAGGGGTGACATTGGTTAATAAAGTTATATAGGTTTCAGGTGTGCAATTCTATAATACATTTTCTGTATATTGAATTGTGTGTTCATCATCCAAGGCAAGTCTTCTTCCATGACCATTTATCACCCTTATACCCTCAACTATTTCCCCTTACCCTCCTTCACTTCTGGTAATAACCGTACTGTTGTCTGTGTCTATGAGGTTTTTCTCTTAATTCCTTCACTTTTTCCACCTAGCCCAGAAACCCTCTTTCTCTTTGGCAGCTGTCATTATGCTCTCTATCTATGAGTCTGCTTCTATTTTATTTGTTAGTTCATTAGATTCTACATATGAGTGAAATAATATGGTACTTGTCTTTCTCTGGCTGGCTTATTTCACTTAGCATAATGCTCTTCAGGTAAGATTTCCTCCTCCTCCTCTCCCTCTTCCTTCTTCTTCCTCCACCTCTTCCGCCTTCCTTTTCTTCTTCTTCCTCTTTCCCTCCTCCTCCTCCTCCTCCTTCTTCTTCTTTCCCTCTCCTCTTCCTCTTCCTCCTCCTCCTCCTTCTAGCTTAGTAGTGTTCCATTGTGTATGTACCATAGCTTTTTTATCCACTTATTTACTGATGGACACTTGGGTTTCTGTTATAGCTTGGCAATTGTAAATAATGCTGTAATGTACATAAGGGTGCATATAGTCCTTTAAATTAGTGTTTCTGTTTCTTCAGATATATTCCCAGAAGTGGAATTTCTGGATCATAAGGAAGTTCCATTTTTAATTTTTTTGAGGTAACACCATACTGCTTTCCACAGTGGCTGCACCAATCTGCATTCCTAATAATAGTGCATGATGGTTCCCTTTTCTAAGGAAAGCATCAACAAAATGAAAGGTACTCACTGAATGGGAGAGCATATTCATCAATGATACATCTAATAAGGAGTTAATATCAAAAATTTACAAGGAACTTATACAACTCAACACCAAAACTCCCAAACCATCCAATTAAAAAATAGGCAAAGAACCTGAATAAACACTTTTCCAAAGAGGACATACAGATGGCTAATAGAGCTCTGGCTGGTTTTCTCAATGGTTAGAGCGTCGGCCCGCAGACCAGAGAGTCCCAGGTTAGGTTCCGCTAAAGGCACGTACCTTGGTTTCAGTTTGTCCCTGGCCCAATTGGGGTCGCGTGGGTGGCAACCAGTTGATGTGTTTCTCTCACATTGATCTTTCTATCTCTCTCTTCCTCCTTCTCTCCCTCTGGCTATATCTGAAGATAAATGCAAAGGTGTCCTCGGGTGAGGATTTAAAAAAAAGAACAGATGGCTAATAGACATATGAAAAGATGCTCAGTGTCACTAATCATCAGAGAAATGCAAATTAAAACCATAATGGCATATCACTTCACACCTGTCAGAGTGGCTATCATCAATAAGTTAACAAACAACAAGTGTTGGCATGCTGTTGTTTTTAATTTGCCTCTTTTTTGATGTATTGATGTAGGTTCTCTTTCAATCAATTGTGGGCTTCATCTTTAGATCATTACAACCAGAGAGTTGCAGTACATCTGTCTCCTTGGATGGTGGGAGTTCATATTATCATTTTCTGAGCTGGAACTTGACTCTTTTTCATTGAAAGTGAAATCCATGTACCAGATATCTCCACAGCAACCTCTCTGAACTCCCTAAGGGGAATCTACTCACACAAACAAAACAATGTCCAATTCACTGAAGATTTTTGCAGGGGAGGTAGAGGAGATAGTTGATATTACACACTTCACTGCAAATCACTTGAAATCTTGGGATGTGTTTTTCAGCTCCAATCTCCTATTTTTCTGCTTTCTGTTGCGCCGTTGTCCAGGGTCTTCTTTCAGTTCGTCCTACAAATAGTATTTGATCTCATTAAGTTCTCCCAGTCCTTGAATGTCCCTTAATTATCTTAGTCAATTAGTGACCCTAATTTATTAACCAGCCATAACCTTTGAGGCTCTCACCCCCCTTTCTATCCTCAAAGGACTTATCAATATATTTTCTCATTACCAGGGAGTGATTCTTATATAGCAGCTGCTAAGAGAACAATATTTTCCCTATATTGTATCAAAAGCATTATGTATAATTTTTGGTAAGTTAGAAATGATATATTTCTTAGGTCAGATTCTCATTTTTTTTCTTTGGTTGGGGGGCATGACTTCAGGATTTGTAAAGGAGTGAGGGAAACAGGACTGGGTGGAGAGAGGGGTTGAACTGAGATTCAGTCACAACAGAGGCCTTAACTGACCCTGCAAGCTCTGAAACTGACATGATTCTTCAGAGTTTTTCCAAACTGAGGCAAGGGGACTGGACCTTTGTACCCTACACCCATGAACTAGACCTTAGCTGTGGCTGTCCTCAAGAGAATGGGAATGACTTTGGGAAGTTCCTGTCTACTGAGCACAAATCCTAGGAAAGGACTCAGCTGGGAATATACGGCAATCGATACTCTTGGCAATAAATGCCTTGCTCGAAAGGGGAATACGGGTGATTTTCTCAAGGACTTTTTTATTTTTGAGGTATGCTTACATTGAAAATCTTTTTTACTCTAAAGTATGCTTAAAATTAAGCTGGAGGTGTGTTTGAGGTTGTAAAAGCCGAGTGAGGTCTTCAGAATTGGATGGAAGTTAGGTCAGAACACTGGTTCTGGCCATTATTTTATCTGTATAGTCTTAGGAAAATTACTTACATACTCTGAGCCTTTGTTTTTCCATCTGTAAAAGGGTATAAATGACACCTTTCCTCTTAAGGGGTACCTAAAAATAATTTAAATAAGATGACCAATGTTAGGTATTTAGCACTGTACCTCAAGGAACTTTATAGATGCTCAATATGCTATTTTCCTTTTTCTTCCTCCTTCCTTATTCTCTGGCATTTGTCTCAAGAAGTTTTCTTCTTTTTGACAATGTGGAGGCGGTGTACATTTGATATTCTTGAGAAGTCCTTCAAAAATTTAGAAGCCTGAGTTATAAAATTAGGAGCTTGGATCATTTAATATTTAAATTTAGTTCAAAAATTTTAAAAGTCTGTTCTAACATTCTGATATTCAATGCATTAGAACACACCAGTCAATTAATTCTTATCTCAGTATTCTCACTATCATCACCTTGGTCTTAATGAACTACATTGGCTATCCTGTGCTCTGTGCATTCAGATGTTTCTGGTAATTAGAAGAATTAGATGAAGAAAGTTTTTGGAGCCCTGGCTGGATGGTTCAGTTGGTTGGAGAGAGTCATCTCTTATACCAACAATTTTGCAAATCTGATTCCTGGTCAGGGCACATACTTAGGCTGTGGTTTTGATCCCTGGATAGGGAGTATGCAGGAGGCAACCAAAGTTTCTCTCTCACATCGACATCTCTCTCTCTCAACATATCCTCTGGTGAGGATTAAAAAAAAAAGAAGAAGAAAGTCTTTTGGGACAATTTCAGGACCAATAGCACAAAATGGTATTTCTTTGTTGCCAGATTCTTGTGAAGGAAACACTGATTTTGTATCTTTAAAAAGAGGATTCCTATTGTATGATGAACACGAGTGAGAATAGTTAAATATTTTATACACATTATTTTTCTCTCTCTAACTAGATGGTGAGGTTTAGTTGGCAGAAATAGTCTATCCTATATCTTTTTATTATTTATTTATTTATTTATTTATTTATTTATTTATTTATTTATTTATTTATTTTTCTTACAGATGTTTCTCCTTTTCCCCGCATTGACACCCTCCTCCCCCTTCCTCCCCACCCCATCCCCAGCTTTGTTGTCCATATCCATTGGTTATGCATACATGGAGGGACCTGGAAAGTATTATCCTAAGCGAAACAAGACAAACAGAGAAAGACAAGTATCATATGATCTCACTTATTTGTGGAATATCCTATTTCTTGCAGGGCCAAATTCTTATTGATTTATTAGACCTAAAACTCCTGTAACTGATCATCATCATTAGATATCACATGCACTCATATACACATGCACACACATACTTTGATTACTCACCAGCTGAGTAATCAGCAACTGAATCTACTAGCTGCTGTTATATGTATTGATTGACCCTAAAGATGGTCTGGGAATCTCTCTGTATATTGTGGACTTCCAAAATATCTTTGAATTTGTCATCTTGGGCTGTTATAACAAAATATCACAGACAGGGTGGTTTAAACAACAGAAATTCATTTTCTCATGGTTCTGGAGTCAAAGTTCAAGATCAAGGTTCCAGCAGGATAGGTTTTGGTGAGGGACCCTCTTTCTGCCTTACAGATGGTGTTCCTTTCCTGTACAGTTCAAGGAGGGGAAAAGGAATAAAGAGAGGGAGAGGGAGAGAAACAGAGAGAGGCACAGAGAGAGAGAGAGAGACAGAGAGAGAGAGAGAAAAGGAGGGAGGGAGGGAGGGAGAGAGAGAAGATAGCTTTGATTTCTCTTCCTCTTTTTATGGGAATACCACTCCTATTGGTTTATGACCTTACCCTTGAAACGTTATTTAACCTTAAGGTCCTCCTTACAGGCCCTATCTCCAAATACAGTCACACTGGGGTTAAGACTTCAACATATGAACTTCGGTAGTGGTGGGAAAATAATAATCCGATCTGTAAATTTGATTTTGGCTCTTGTGTGATTATCCAAGTACCAGGTAATCAGTTATGCATATCACTCACTGCTGTAATTCATTAGATATTCAGGAGTTAACTGTACATAACTGTTTATACACAAAGTGATATTGACTTGCTCTTGATCTTGTGAGGTCGACAGAATAAGGATCTGTTAAATTTGGTTATTCTCAGTTCAAGATTTCCTTTTAGTGGTTACTTGTGGGGTATTTTTATTTATTTATTTTTTAAATTAATTAACTAATTTTTGTTACAGAGGTTTCTCCTTTTTTCCAAACTGATTTCCCCCTGACCCTTTCCCGCCTCTCCCCAGCTTTGTTGTCCATGTCCATTGTTCATGCATACATGCATATATGTTGTGTGGTTTATCTCTCCCCCACCACCCCCTCTTCTGGGGATTGTCAGTCTGTACCCCACTTTCACGTCTTTGGGACTACCCCATTCCTCAGACTGTTGTGTTCATTATATTCCACAAATAAGTGAGGTCATATGATACTTGTCTTTCTCTGTTTGGCTTGTTACACTTAGGATGATACTTTCCAGGTCCCTCCAAGTAGTCTCAAAGGATAAGAGATCTTTCTTTCTTACAGCTGCATAGTTCTCCATTGTGTATATGTACCACTGCTTTTCTATCCATTTGTCTACTGATGGACATTTAGGCTGTTTCCAGATCTTAGCTATTGTAAATAGTGCTGCTAAGAACATGGGGGTACATATATTCTTTCTGATTGGTGTTTCAGGCTACTTAGGGTATATTCCTAGACGTGGAACCACTAGGTCAAATGGCATTCAAATTTTAACTTATTGAGGTAACACGATACTGTTTTCCACAGTGGTTGCACCAGTCTGCATTCCCACCAGCAGTGTACTAGAGTCCCATTTTCTCCATGCCCTGGCCAACACTTGTTGTTTGATGATTTGTTGATGGAGGTCATTCTGACAGGTGTGAGGTGATACCTCATTGTTGTTTCAATTTGCATCTCTCTGATGACTAGTGACGATGAGAATTTCTTCATATGTTTCTTAGCCATTTGTATGTCCTGTTTGGAGAGGTGTCTATTTAGGTCCTCTGCCCATTTTTTAATTGGATTCTTTGTCTTCCATTTTTGAGTTGTATAAGCACTCTATATATATTGGAAATTAACCCCTTATCTGATATATCATTGGCAATTATGCTCTCCCATATAGTGGGTTGCCTTTCCATTTTGATGGTTGTATCTTTTGCTGTGCAGAAGCTTTTGAGTTTGATGTAGTCCCATGTATTCATTTTCTCCTTTGTTTCTGTTGCCTTAGGAGACGTATCAGTGAAAATTCTGCTGTGTGTGATGTCTGGAATTTTGTTGCCCACATTTTCTTCTAGGATTTTTATGAATTCTTGAGTCACATTAAAGTCTTTTATCCATTTTGAGTTTATTCTTGTGTATGGTGTAAGTTGATGATCTAGTTTCATTTTCTTTCATGGAGTTGTCCAATTTTCCCAACACCATTTATTAAAGAGGCTGTCTTGCCTCTACTGTATTTTCTTGCTCCCTGTGTCAAATATTAATTGAGCACATTGCCTTGGGTCCATTTTTGGGTTCTCTATTCTGTTCCACTGGTCTATATGCCTGTTATTGTGCCAGTACCAGGCTGTTTTGATTACAGTGGCTTTGTAGTATAACCTGAAATCTGGTAATGTGTCCCCTCCTACTTTGTTCTTCTTTTTCAAGATTGCTGTGACTATTCGAGGTCTTTTGGTTCCATATGAACTTTTGAAGTATTTGTTCTAGTTCTGTAAAGTATGTCGTTGGTATTTTGATGGGGATTGCATTGAATCTATAGATTGCTTTGGGTAGTATGGACATTTTAATGATGTTAATTCTTCCAATCCATGAACAAGGTATGTGCTTCCACTTTTTTATATCTTCCTTTATTTCTTTTTTCAATGACCTGTAGTTTTCTGCGAATAGGTCCTTTATTTCTTTGGTTAAGTTTATTCCCAGGTATCTTAATATTTTTGTCACAATGGTAAATGGGATTGTTTTCCTAGTTTCTCTTTCTGTGAGTTCATCATTGGTGTATAAGAATGCCATCAATTATTTGACATTAATTTTGTATCCTGCTACTATGCCAAATTCATTTATTAAGTCTAGTAGATTTTTGATGGAGTCTTTGGGGTTTTCTACATATAGTATCATGTCATCTGCGAATAATGACAGTTTCACTTCTTCCTTTCCAATTTGGAGTCCTTTTATTTTTTCCTCTTGTCTGACTGCTGTAGCTAAGACTTCCAGTACTGTGTTAAATAGGAGTGGCGAAAGTGGGCATCTTTATCTTGTTCTTGTTCTTAAGGGAAATGCTTTTAATTTTTGCCCATTGAGTATGATGTTGGCTGTAGGTCTTTCATATATGGCCTTTATTATTTCGAGATATGATCCCTCTATTCCCACATTGCTGAGCGTTTTTATCAAATATGGATGCTGGATTTTGTTAGAGGCTTTTTCGGCATCTATTGATATGATCATGTGGCTTTTATTCTTCATTTTATTTACATGGTGTATCACATTTATTGATTTGCAAATATTGTACCAGCCTTGTATCTCTGGGATGAGTTCCACTTGGTCATAGTGGATAATTTTTTGATGTATTGCTGGATTCGATTTGCTAGTATTTTGTTCAGGATTTTGGTGTCTATGTTCATCATGGATATTGGCCTGTAGTTTTCTTCTTTGCAATGTGTTTTTCTGGTTTTGGAATTAAAATTATGCTGGCCTTATAAAATGAGTTTGGATGTCTTCCTTCTTGAGTTTTTTGAAATAGTTTGAGGAGAATGGGTGTTAGTTCTTCTTTGAATGTTCAGTAAAACTCTCTCTTGAAGCCAATTGGGCCTGGGCCTTTGCTGGGAGAGTCTTGATTATATATTCAATTTTCTTAGTAGTTATTGGTCTGTTCAAGTTTTCTATCACTTCTGGATCCAGTGTTGGGAGACTATGTGTTTCTAGAAATTTGTCCATTCTGTGTAGATTGTCGAGTTTGTTGCCATATAATTGTTCATAGTAGTTGTTAACAATTTTTTGTATTTCTTTGGTGTCTGCTGTCACCCCTCCTGTTTCATTTCTGATTTTGTGTATTTGGTTTCTCTCCCTTTGTTTCTTGGTGAGTCTAGCTAAGGGTCCATCAATCTTGTTATCTTTTCAAAAAACCAGATCTTTGTTTCATTGATCCTTTGAATTTTTTTTTTTGGATCTTTATGTCATTTATTTCTGCTCTGATTTTTACTATTTTCTTCATTCTACTTGCTCTGGGGTTTTCTTTTTGTTTGCTTTCTAGTTCTTTAAGTTGTGAGGTTAGATAGTTTACTAGAGATTTTTCTTGTTTCTTGAGGTAGGCCTGTAGTGCTATGAACTTCCCTTTCAGAACTCCTTTTTCTGCATCCCATAGATTTTGTGTTGTTGTGAGTTTATTTTCATTGGATTCCAGAAATTTTCTAATTTCTTCCTCGATCTCCTCGGTGACCCATTTGTTGTTTATTAACATGCTATTCAGCCTCCATGTGTTCAAAGGCCTTTGCATGTTGTTGTTGCAATTGATTTCTCATTTCATGCCATTATGATCTGAGAAGATGCTTGATATGATTTCAGTCTTCTTGAACTTATACAGATCTACTTTGTGTCCTAACATGTGGTCTATCCTTGAGAATGTCACATGTGCACTAGAGAAGAATTTGAATTCTGTAGCTTTGTGGTATAATTCTCTGTAGATATCCATTAAATCCATGTGGTTTAGTGCTTCATTTAGAGTCTCTGTTTTCTTGCTAATTTTTTGTCCATAGGATCTATCCAGTTATGTCAGTGAGGTGTTGAATTCCCCTGCTATGATTGGATTGCTATCAGTTTCTCCTTTGAAGTTTTCAACAAGATTTTTAATATATTTTGGGCTCCTATATTGGGTGCATGTATGTTTATCAAGGTTATAGCTTTCTGTTGGATAGATCCTTTCAATATTATGTAGTGACCTTTGTCTCTAGTTATGGCCTTCATTTTAAAATCTATTTTATCAGATATGAGTATTGCCACCCCAGCTTTATTTTTGCTTTCCTTTTGGTTGGAAGATTTTTTTCCACCCCTTCACTTTCAACCTATGCGAGTCTTTTGTTGTGAGGTGGGTCTCTTGCAAACAACATATAGATGCGTCATGCTTTCTTATGCAATCAGCTACTTTGTGTCTTTTTATCGGAGCATTTAATCCATTTTCATTTAAGGTGATTATTGATATGTACTTATTTATTTCCACTTTTGTTTAGTGTGGTTATATTTTTCTTCTTATTTCTCCTGTTAATTATAGCAGTCCTTTTATCATTTCTTGCAATGCTGGTTTGGTGCTAATGTATTTCCCTTAGACTTTTTTTTTTTTTTTTTTTTGTCTGGGAAGCTCTTTATTTGACCTTCTATTTTGAATGATAGCCTTGCTGGGTAGAGTAGTCTTGGATTCAGATCCTTGTTTTTCATGACCTTGATTACCTCATGTCATTCCCTTCTGGCCTGTAGTGTTTATGTTGAGAAGTCCGTTGAGAGCCTTATGGGGGTTCCTTTGTAGGTAACCTGTTGCTTATCTCTTGCTGCCTTTTGGATTCTCTCTTTGTCTTTAATTTTTGGCATTTTGATTACTATGTGTCTTTGTGTGGGCCTGTCTGGGTTCTTTTTCCTTGGGGCTCTCTGTGCTTCTTGAATTTGAATGCCTTCTTCCTTCACCAAATTAGGGAAGTTTTCTGTCACTATTTCTTCAAATATATTCTCTAAATCTTGCTCATTTTCTTCTTCTTTGGAGACTCTTCTGTTGCGAATGTTATTAAGTTTCCAGTTGTCCCATAGTTCTCTTAAGCTGTCTTCCTGTTTTTTAATTGGTTTTCTGATTAGTTGATTTTTTCCCTACCCTGTCTTCTAATTCACTGATCCGGTACTCTGCTATTTAGACCTTCCAATGTGTTCTTTATTTTTGATATGTCATATTTCATTTCTTCTTGGTGGTTTTCAATTTTCAAGTGGTGATTTTCAGCAGTTCTATGTCTTTACTCATGGTGCTCATGTCCTTACACATCCTGTTGAGCTTCCTCAAGATCATGGCTCTGAATTCTATTTCTGTTAACCTGCTTAACTGCACCATATTTATCTCATCTTCAGTACAGGTCTCTTGTTCTTTCATGTGGTATTTGTTTCTTTGTTTCATTATTTTAGCTATCCTAGTGGTGTTTGGAACCTGCCAAATTTTCCCTGTGGGTATTGGTGTTCTGCTGCTTGTGGCCACCTCTACTGTGTTTGGATGAGCATGGGAGGACCCACGTTAAACACCACTATCAAGTCTTACCTTCCTGGGCAGTTTCAAGCCCAGGAATAGTTCAGTTATTCCCTAGATTTCTGCCTGGAGGCTATTTGTTGCAGTTACTTGAAGAGTCTTTGCCTCTCAGTGAATGAAAAACTCCCTCGGGTGTTCAGGGTAAGGGGTTTTCCTGAGGGTGTGACAGATGCTGTTTAATAATGAGCCTCAATTTGCATTTCAGTGTCCACCAGGGGGGGTTTAATCTCCAAGGGAGGGGCCACTGCCTCTCCCTTGAGCCCTTGCAAGGAGTAAGATGACCTCTGTCCTGCATGGCAGCAACTCAGCAAAAGCTCTGAGGACCCTCCAAATCCCAAGTGTCATCTGGTGGGGCATTTAAATATTCATCTTTTAGTTTCTATTTTCTGTTCAAATTTATTTTGCTTAAACTTTTTTTTTTTTTCTGAGAACTGATTTGTTGTGTTATGACAGGTTTTCATAGATGAAACTTTTCTGTTTCATTTAGGTTGAAAAGTTGCTGTTTGAAGCTGTTTTATGTGAATTTTGCTTCGTCATTCAGAATATATAAGTTTTTTAAAATTTATTTTCAAAGGAACTGTTCCTCAGAAAAATGATTCCCTACAGGTTTGTGATGGTTTTAATACATCTGTAAACAAGGCCATTTCCCCAGAACTGCCATTGTTACTTAAAAGAATTCTTTTGTTTGTCTCCATTTAAACCTATATTTGAAAATAGTTGATTTTTTTTTTTTTTTTTACCTATTCTAACATCACTTTAAGCCATGTTTATCCATTTCCAAGACCCTTGGAAAATTTGACGGTAGGTATTCATAACTATGTGAAACTACCTGTTTTGAGCTCTATTTGGTGTTTTCTATTTTTATTTTCATGGGGCTGGGTGGCAGAGCAAAGAAGGAAAGATGTCTGTACTTTATCTACTATTTCCAAACGTAAGAACCTCTCAGAAGCCTTTTTTTGATTCCATCTGAACAAATGACTCAGGAATCCATGCCCATCATGTATTCAGTTATGTTACTGATTGCCTGCTATCTGGACCAGATTCGGATTTTCTAATTCACAGCTGCTTGAAGCACAGTCCATTCTGTGTGGTTAGTGAACTATTCACTGTTGGTCAATGATATATTAAGAATTGAGAGTCAGCATCTAAAACCTTTCATAGCAATTTGACATTGCAAAGATACCCTAGTGCATATTCACTGAATTCATCTTCTTGATTAGATTATAGACCTGCACTATTCAGTATAGTAGCCACTAGCTGCATGTGGCTAATTAAAATGTGGCTAGTCTGAATTGAGATGCCTGTGAATATAAACTACACATTGGATTTCGAAGACTTATTACAGTAAAAAGACTATAAAATATCTCCTTAGTAATGTTTTTATATGTTACAATGATAGTATTTTGCATATATTGAATTAAATAAAATATATTCTAAATTAAAATAACTTGTTTCTTTTTACTGTTAAATATACTTTAGTTTTTTAGAGCAATTTTAGGTTCATTGTAAAATCAAGCAGAAGGTACAAGAAGTTACTGTACATTTCCTGCTCCCCTAACATGCATGGTCTCCCCCATTATCAACATCCCCCACCAGAGTGGTACATTTGTTACAATTGATGAACTATATTGACACATCATTGTCACCCCAAGTCCATAGTTTACATAGTGTTCACTTGGTGTTGTATAATGATATGTATCTATTGTTATAATATCATACAGAAAATCTAATTTCCTTAAAAATCCTGTGCTTCGCCTAGTAGTTCCTCCCTCCCTCCTAGCTCTTGGCAACCACTGATCTTTTTACTTTCTGCAGTGTTTTTCCTTTTCAAGAATGTCATATAGTTGTAATCAAATAATATTTAGCTTTTCTGATTGGCTTATTTTCACTTAGTAATATGCATTTGAGTTCTTTCATGTCTTTTAAAAATATATGTTTTCATTGATTTTTTTAGAGAGAAAAGAAGGGAAAGAGAGAGAAACATCAGTTGGCTGCCTCCTGCACACCCGGGGATTGAGCCTGAAACTAGGGCATGTGCCCTGATCCAGAATCAAACTGGGTCCTCTTAGTCCATGGGATGATGCTCCATCCACTGAGACACAGCAGCTGGGCATCTTTCATGTCTTTTCATGCTTGATAGCTCATTTATTTTTTGTGCTAAATAATATTGCATTGTCTGGTATACCAGTTTATTTATCCATTCACCCATTGCAGGAAATCTTGGTTGCTTCTAAGTTTTGGCAATTATGAATAAGCTTCTATAAACATCTATGTGCAAGTTTTTGTGTGGATGTAAGCTTTCAACTCTTTTGGGCAAATACCAAGCAGTGCAATTCCTCTATTGTATGGTAAGAGAATGTTTGGTTTTGTAAAAAACCACCAAACTGTCTTCCAAAGTTGCTGTATAATTTTGCATTCTCACAACAAATAAATGAGAGTTCCTGTAGCTCCATAGTGTCACCAGCATTTAGCATCAGTGTTCTGGGTTTTGGCCATTCTAATAGGTTTGTGGTGGTATCTCATAGTTATTTTAATTTGCATTTCCCTAATGACATATGATGTGGAACATCTTTTCATATGCTTATTTTCCATCTATATATATTCTTTGGTAAGCTGCCTATTCAGGCATTCAGCCCATTATTTTTTAAAGTCAGAATTTTTGTTTTCTTATTGTAAAAAGTTCTTTGTATATATTTTAGACAACAGTCCTTCATTAAATGTCTTTTGCCAACATTTTCTCCAAGTCTGTGGCGTGTCTTCTTATTCTCTTCACAGTATCTTTTGCAGAGCAGATTACATTTTTTTAAATGAAGCAGCTTATCAATTATTTCTTGAATTATGCATTTGGTGTTGTGTCTAAAATGTTATCTACATGCACACTGTCATCTAGATTTTCTCCTGTTATCTTCTAGGAGTTTATTGTTTTGCATTTTATGTTTAGGTCCATGAATTATTTTGAGTTAATTTTTGTGAAGGGTGTAAGGGAGTAATTTTTTTTTTTATTTTTTGCACGTGGCGGTCCAGTTGTTCTAGCGCTCTTTCTTGAAAAGACTTACTTTTAATCAGTTGATTTTATTTATGTGGGTCTATTTCTGTGCTTTTTTTTAGAAAAGTTTGTTGATCCATTTGCCTATTCAATTGTCAATACTACACTGTCTTGATTACTGTAACTTTATAGTAAGTCTTGAAGTTGGGTAGCATCAGTCCTCCAACTTTATTCTTCTCCTTTAATATCATGTTGGCTATTCTGGATCTTTTGCCTTTCCATATAAATTTGAGAGTCAGTTTGTTAATATTCACAAAGTAACTTGCTGGGATTTTGATTGAGATTGCATTGAATCTATAGTTCAAGTAAGGAAGAACTGATATCTTGACAATATTGAGTCTTTCTCTTCTTATTTTTTTAATGTGGCTGCTAGAAAGTTAAAATTTACACGTGATTTTCATCACATTTTTGTTGCTGTGTGTGGTTAGAGACCACTTCAAGTGTTGTTTTCATGTAGTTTAAGAAGCACTGCTTTCTACACCTTTGTGCAATGATTTCATATTGTGAAGTGAAGCAAGGAATGGGCACTTCAGGTAGTTTCTCATGTTCCTGAATGTTACTTATTTTAAATACCTCCTAGAGTCATTGGCATCTTCTCAGTATTTGTCCTCAAGTCACAGATCACCGCTGTATTAGAACATTATACTGGTCTTATTTGCATATATTAGGTGTTACCCTAAAGAGTATTGTGTATATGTCTGTGTGTGTGTGTGTATGTGTGTGTGTGTGTGTGTGTGTGAGGAGAGCATCACTTTCCTCAGCTCTCACTAAGGCACTCACCCCTTTTGGTTTCACTATGAACACTTCTTTATTTCCTGAGTTCATCTTGTGTGATTAGTTCATAATTATATCTGGGTTTACCATATTGATGGGGAAACCCACCAACTCCTCTCAAAACTGAGCTCCATGTTGTTTCCTCTGTGAAATTGCCCCATCCCCTACCCTGATCTAGAGTTTCTCTTATATGATTTCCCATAGTAATTTCTCTTTTCCTACTTCTAAACACTTATCATATTATATTATAACTGTTGCTTAGTAGGACTTCCTCACTCAGAAGCCTCTAGAGTTTAGAAGGTTTGTTTTATTTATCTTTGTAATGATACTATCTAGGCAATTGAATGCATAATGTAACTCTTTCAAATATTCCCCATATTGAAGTTGCAATGAGTCTTAAAACATCTTATTAAAGCAGTCTTAAAGCAACATATTTTGAATAGCCAGTATCAATCATTGAATTAACAAATATTTTTTGGCCACTTCCTTTGAAAAGTACTGTCTGGGTACTTTAGTCGGGATATGTTCCCTCCTCTCTAAAGAAGCCTTACTAGTTATCATTTTATGTCACTCAGCCTCTGAATCCCCTTTTAATGTGCAGAGAAATCTATGAGTCTTGGTGGTAGAAAAGGTCCACTTCCCACTAGTAAAATTTTAAATGCCAGAATTACACTTTCCTAGTTTCCTTTGCAGGTAGGATGTGTGCACATGAATGAAGCTCAGTGACATTGGACCTGGGAGTAGTGGTTCAAAGAAGTAGTCACTGAGGAGGAGGGGGATCATTGGCTTCCCAGAGAGCAGTGTAGGTGGTAAAGCCACAGTGTCTGCTGCTTGAGGCTGGTAACAGCAGAATTCTTTTTGGTCTGTGGAAGGATTTAAGGTATTGTTTTGAGCCAGGTTCTTCAGACCTCCAGGCATTTCTATGAGTCACTCAATATCTTTTTGATAGATTCTTTTTCCATTGAAATTCGTTAGAGTTGGTTTCTGTTGCTGACAACTAAGTATATTGACTGATTCAGGATAATAAGAAATAAACACATGAAAAGTAAAGTAACAATTCAACATCCAAGTATAGGAAAGTCACAAAAGCAAGAGATTCACTGCAAAACAAACCACATGGGAAATAAGCTATTATTAAAGAAGTAATGGTCTCAGTGGGTTGCTGCAATAAACTGAGAGGCTTCCTCAGAGGAGGTGGCCTTGCCTCAGGCTTGGAGATTAGGCTGGGCACACCGATAGACTAACTGCTGTGGGAAATTTGAAAGAAATAAAAGACATGCTTCCAATCATGAAGCAGATTAGAACCTGAAAGCTTTACAGAAAATAACAAAATAGAAAAAGCTATAAATACTTGGAAGGAGACTTTCCAGATTTATCAAATAAAAATAAGGATACCCAGTTAAGTTTGAATTTCTGAAAAAGTATACTTTTATTTTATAATTTTATTTTTGTTACAGTTGTTTCTCTTTTTTTACCCCATTGACACCCTCCTACTCATACCCCACACTCGTCCCCGGCTTTGTTGTCCATGTCCATTGGTTATGCGAACATGCATATAAGTTTTGTGGTTTATCTCTTCCCTCCCCCCACTACCCCTTCCTCTGAGGGTTGTCAGTCTGTATCCCACTTCCACCTCTCTGAGTCTACCCTATTCCTCAGACTGTTATGTTAATTATATTCCACAAATAAGTAAGATCATGTGGTATTTGTCTTTTTCTGCTTGGCTTGTTTCGCTTAGGATAATATTTTCCAGGTCCCTCTACGTCATCTCAAAGGATAAGAGATCTTTCTTTCTTACAGCTGTATAGTACTCCGTTGTGTATATGTACCACTGCTTTTTTATCTATTCGTCTACTGATGGACACTTGGGCTGTTTCCAGATCTTAGCTGTTGTAAATAGTGTTGCTATGAGTATGGGGTACATATATTCTTTCTGATTGGTGTTTCAGGCATCTTAGGTTATATTCCTAGAAGTGGAATCAGTGGGTCAAATGGCAGTTCAATTTTTAATTTTTTGAGGTAACACCATATTGTTTTCCATAGTGGCTGCACCAGTTTGCATTCCCACCAGCAGTGTACTAGAGTCCCCTTTTCTCCACACCCTTGCCAACATTTGGGTTTAATTCAGTGTGCAAGAGTAAATAGGTTAGTCTGGCCATGTGGCTCAGCAGTTGAGTGTTGACCCATGCACCAAAAGGTCGCTGGTTTGATTCCCGGTCAGGACACATGCCCTGGTTGTGGGCCTCATCCCCAGTGGGGGGCATGGAGAGGGTGAGAATAAATAGGTTAGTTATTTTGGACATATGATGTACAGTTTAGTAGCAAATAGATAAGTGGGAAAGAATGTAGAGGCAGGGAAATGAATTAGAAGGTGCTTTTTTTCAGATTAATTTCCATTTGAGTTGATTTGGGCTTGGTCTGGGGTGGGAATTTGGAAAGAGTAGGGAAGAGATATGTATAAATGAAAAATATTAATCCTGATAATGGGAAATCTAACAAAAAAGTTCAGGTGCAAGAGCAATGAACTTACTTTTAGATGTTTTATTTGTAGGGTGCCGTGGGACAGATATACTAAAATAATGAGCAATGTGTGCCCAGAGCAAGACTGGGAGACATCTGTTACTAGGTGGAGATTGAAGATATGTGAAAGGATCATACCCTGGAGGAAAAATGGAAAGATGAAAGAGAGGAAGGCCAAGGCCCAGGTCTTGGGGAAGGAGGAGGTGGATAGGAAGCAAAGAAAAGAGGTTGAAGAGCAAGACAGGGTAAGGGAAACAGTGAAGCAGAAAGGAGTAGGGCCATGTGGTTTATCTGGGGGTCCAACCTGTGACTGGACCTTATTTGTTTGTGTGAACCAACCAGTCATGGGCAGTGTCTATTCTGGTTCTGTGGAAAGTCAAATACCTCTCCCATAGTGTGGCATTGATTTACTTGTAGGACTAATACATTTGAAAGATTTGTGGCATCATTCTACAGCTCTGTCCTAAAATATAGGCCCACAAGCTTCAGTGTGTGCTTATTTTAAAATAAGGTGACATAATAAAAACAGTTTCAGAGCTTTTACAGCTGTTCTATGCCTTTGCAATTACACAGTGTGCTGTGTACCCTGACTTGCACGCTATGCCTAAATGACTTTTTGGTCATGGTCTTTTTTCATTGCACTAGATTCCAAGTTACTGTCTATTTCAGTCACTGATATGGTTATCTTTACAGAAAATTAAACAATTAACCATTTACATGCCATAAATAGATGGAAAATGATATAAAATCGCGTTTCTTTCCAGACAATCTCTGTGGCAAGTTTGCTCATTAATCATCTAAATATTTTCTTTGTTTTAATTTTAAAAAAATGTTTTTATTGATATTTTTAATTAATTAATTACTTTTTGTTACAGATGTTTCTCCTTTTTCCCCCACTGATTCCCCCCTCCCCCACCCTCCCTGCCTTTCCCCAGTTTGTTGTCCATGTCCACTGTTCATGCATACATGCATATAAGTTCTGTGGTTTATCTCTCCCCCACCACCCCCTCTTCTGGGGATTGTCAGTCTGTACCCCACTGCCACCTGTCTGGTTCTACCCCATTCCTCAGATTGTTATGTTCATTATATTCCACAAATAAGTGAGATCATATGAAACTTGTCTTTCTCTGTTTGGCTTGTTTCACTTAGGATGATACTTTCCAGATCCCTCCATGTAGTCTCAAAGGATAAGAGATCTTTCTTTCTTGCAGCTGCGTAGTACTCCATTGTGTATATGTACCACTGCTTTTTTATCCATTCATCTACTGATGGACATTTGGGCTTTTCCAGATCTTAGCTATTATAAATAGTGCTGCTATGAACATGGGGGTACATATATTCTCTCTGATTGGTGTTTCAGGCTTCTTAGGGTATATGCCTAGAAGTGGGATCACTGGGTCAAATGGAAGCTCAATTTTTAATTTTTTGAGGTAACACCATATTGTTTTCCATAGTGGCTGCACCAGTCTGCATTCCCACCAGCAATGTACTAGAGTTCCCTTTTCTCCACACCCTCACCAACACTTGTTGTTTGATGATTTGTTGATGGCAGCCGTTTTGGCAGGTGTGAGGTGATACCTCATTGTTGTTTTAATTTGCATCTCTCTGATGATTAGCGATGATGAGCATTTCTTCATATGTTTCTTGGCCATTTGTATGTCTTGCTTGGAGAGGTGTCTATTTAGTTCCTCTACCCATTTTTTAATTGGATTCTTTGTCTTCCTTTTGTGGAGTTGTATGAGCATTCTATATGTATTGAAAATTAACCCCTTATCTGATATATCATTGGCAATTATGCTCTCCCATACAGTGGGTAGCCTTTTCGTTTTGTTGATTGTATCTTTTGCTGTGTAGAAGCTTTTGAGTTTGATGTAGTCCCATGCGTTCATTTTCTCCTTTTTTTCTGTCGCCTTAGGTGATGTGTCAGTGAAAATTCCGCTACGTATGATGTCTGAAATTTTGTTGCCTACAGTTTCTTCTAGGATTTTTATGGATTCATGAGTCAAATTTAAGTCTTTTATCCATTTTGAGTTTATTCTTGTGTGTAGTGTAAGTTGATGGTCTAGTTTCATTTTTCTGCAAGTAGGTGTCCAATTTTCCCAGCACCATTTATTAAAGAGGCTGTCCTTACTCCACTGTATGCTCTTGCCACCTTTGTCAAATATTAATTGAGAATATTGCCTTGGGTCGATTTCTGGGTTCTCTGTTCTGTTCCACTGGTCTATATGCCTGCTTTTGTACCAGTACCAGGCTGTTTTGATTACAGTGGCTTTGTAGTATAACCTGAAATCTGGTAATGTAATCTCTCCAACTTTGTTCTTCCTTTTCAAGATTGCTGTGGCTATTCGAGGCCTTTTTTGGTTCCATATGAATTTTTGAAGTACTTGTTCTAATTCTGTGAAGTATGCCTTTGGCATTTTGATGGGGATTGTATTGAATCTATAGATTACTTTGGGTAATATGGACATTTTAATGATGTTAATTCTCCCAATCCACGAACAGGGTATGTGCTTCCACTTTTTTATATCTTCCTCTAATTTTTTTTAATGACCTGTAGTCCTTTTTTGAATGTTTGGTGAAACTCCCCTGTGAATCCACCAGGCCTAGGCTTTTGTTGGCTGCGAGAGTCTTTTTATGTCTTCAATTTCTTATGTTATTATTGGTCTGTTCAAGTTTTCTATCTCTTCCCGGACTAGTTTTGGGAGCCTAGGTGTTACTAGAAATTTGTCCATTTTGCTTAAATTGTCGAATTTGTTGCCATGTAATTGTTCATAATAGTTGTTTACGATATTCTGTATTTCTGTGGTATTAGTTGTTACTTCTCCTCTTTCATTTCTGATTTTGTGTATTTGGGTTCTTTCTCTTTGTTTTTGGTGAGCCTAGCTATGGGTCCATCAATCTTGTTTATCTTTTCAAAAAACCAGCTCTTTGTTTCATTGATCCTTTGAATTGTTCTTTTTTTGGTCTCGATGTCATTTATTTCTCCTCTCATCTTTATTATTTCCTTCCTTCTACTTGGTCTGGGGTTTTCTTTTTGTTTCCTTTCTAGTTCTTTAAGTTGTGAGGTTAGATAGTCTAGTAGAGATTTTTCTTGTTTTGTGCCATAGGCCTGTAGTGCTATGAACTTCCCTCTCAGAACTGCTTTCACTGTATCCCATAGGTATTGTGTTGTGAGTTTATTTTCATTGGATTCCAGGAAGATTTTAATATCTTCCTTCATCTCCTCGGTGACTCATTCGTTGTTTAATAACATGCTATTGAGCCTCCATGTGTTCAAATGTCTTTGCATGTTCTTGTTGCAATTGATTTCTAGTTTCATGCCATTGTGATCTGAGAAGATGCTTGATATGTTTTCAGTCTTCTTGAACTTGTAGAGACTTTGTTTGTGTCCTAACATGTGGTCTATCTTGGAGAATGTCCCATGTGCACTTGAGAAGAATGTGAATTCTGTAGTTTTGGGTGTAATTCTCTGTAGATATCTATTACATCTATTTGGTCTAGTGCTTCATTTAGAGTCTCTGTTTCCTTGCTAATTTTTTGTCTAGAGGATCTAGCCAGTGATTTCAGGGGGGTGTTGAAGTCCCCTTCTATGATTGTATTGCTATCAGTTTCTCCTTTGAAGTCTTCAGGAAGATTTTTAATATATTTTGGTGCTCCTATATTGGGTGCATATATGTTTATCAAGGTTATATCTTTCTGTTGGATAGATCCTTTCACTATTATGCCGTGGCCTTCTTTGTCTCTAGTTCTGGCCTTCATTTTGAAATCTATTTTATCAGATATGAATATTGCTCCCCCAACTTTTTTTTTGCTTTTCGTTTGCTCAGAAAATTTTTTTCCATCCCTTCACTTTCAACCCATGTGAGCTTTTTGTTGTTAGGTGGGTCTATTGTAGTCAACATATAGTTGAGTCATGCTTTTTCATCCAATCAGCTACTCTGTGTGTTTTTACTGGAGCATTCAATTCATTTACATTAAAGGTGATTATTGATATGTACTTGTTTATTGCCATTTTTGTTTAGTGTGGTTATATTTTTCTTTCTATTTCGCTTGCTAATTACAGTAGTCCTTTTAACATTTCTTGCAGTGCTGGTTAGGTGCTAATGTATTCCCTTAGCCTTTTTTTTTTGTGCGTGGGAAGGTCTTTATTTGACCTTCTATTTTGAATGATAGCCTTGCTCTGTAGAGTTGTCTTGGATTGAGATCCTTGTTTTTCATGACCTTGATTACCTCGTGCCATTCCCTTCTGGCCTTTAGTGTTTCTGTTGAGAAGTCAGCTGAGTGCCTTATGGGGTTTCCATTGTAGGTAACCTGTTGCTTCTCTTTTGCTGCTTTTAGAATTCTCTCTTTGTCTTGAATTTTTGGCATTTTGATTACTATGTGTCTTGGTGTGGGCCTATTTGGGTTCTTCTTACTTGGGGCTCTCTGTGCTTCTTGAACTTGAATGCCTTCTTCCTTCACCAAATTAGGGAAATTTTCTGGCACCATTTCTTCAAATATATTCTGTAACCCTTGCTCATTTTCTTTTTCTTTGGGGACTCCTATGATGCCAATGTTATTACATTTCCAGTTGTCCCACAGTTCTCTTAAGCTGTCTTCCTGTTTTTCAATTGTTTTTTCTTTTTGGTTTTCTGATTGGTTCATTTTTGCTACCCTGTTTTCTAATTCACTGATCCGATACTCTGCTGGTTAGTACTTCCAATGTGTTTTTTATTTCTGATATGTCATTCTTCTTTTCTTATTGGTGGTTTTCAATTTCCAACTGGTTGATTTTCAACATTTTTATGTCTTTACTCATGGTGCTCATGTCCTTACACATGCTGTTGAGCTTCCTCAAGATCATCGCTCTGTGTTCTAATTCTTTTAACTTGCTTAAGTGTACCTCATTTATCTCATCTTTGGTAGTGGTCTCTTGTTCTTTCATTTGGCTTTTGTTTTTGCGTTTAACCATTTTGGCTATTACAGTTGGCTTTGGAGCCTGCCAAGTTTTTTTCTGTGGATGTTGGTGTTCTGCTGCTTGTGGCCCCCTCTCTTGTGTTTCGATGAGGCAAGGAGGACCCACGTTAAACACCACTGTCAACTCTTACTTTCCTGGTTAGAGTTGCTAGCCTAGGAATGGTACAGTTATCTTCTACCTTTTTGCATGGAGGCTATCAGTAGCAGTAATTTGACGAGCCTTGGCCTCTCAATTGAGTGAAAAATATCCTCAGGTATTTAGTATAAGGGGATTTCTGAGTGTGGGGCAGATACTAGTTGCTAATGGGCCTCAATATGCATTTCAATGGCCACGGGGGGGGGGGGTTGAATCTCCAAGGGAGGGGCCACTGCCTCTCCCCAGAGCCCTGGGAAGGAGTAAGATGACCACTGTCCTGCTGGTGCAACTCAGCAAAAGCTCTGAGCACCCTCCAAATCCGTGTGTCCCCACATAGTCCCTTTCCAGGCCACCCTCCCTCTGTCGGCATCTAAGGTTAGTGGCTGTGGCTATTTTAGTCTCTGTCCCGGCTCTGCGCTGTGTAGCTGCTTGGGCATTTTACCTGAGGGCACTGTTCACAGCTAAGGCCGCTGTAGTCTCTGGGCTCCCAGCCCCCCTCTCGTGCCTCCAAAAACCTACCAGGATTGTGTCAAGGTCCCTGGTTATATGGTCCTCGCAAACTGCTTTTCTGTTGCTTTTTCCTGACGATTTGTCTTTATTTTCATTGTAATTCCTGTTTGGTCCTGGGAGATGGTCTGTGTAGCTTTCATTTACTCTGCCGCCATTTTCCTAGTCCATCATCTAAATATTTTGATTCAGTGCTTTCTATTAGATTTGTTGTTATATGATTCATATATTCAAAATTCCAGATGTGGAATTTGTCCCTTGATATATTATTTAACAAAGATGTTATTCAGGTTTGCCGAGTCTTAAAGGCTGTGGAAACACTGGCTTAGAGATTTAGTGTATTTGAATACTGCTTTCTCAACAGGAAAATGTACTATATTCTTTAGTCGAACAATTAAAATGTACTACGTGTTGTTTTTGGGCAGTAAAATCTAATTTAACATCATGGCAGACTGTAATACTCAGAGACATATATTGAGTCTATAGCTTTTATTTTATTTTACTAATTTTTTTCCTTTATTGATTTTAGAGAGAGAAGAAAGAAGGGGGAGAGAGGGAGAGAGAGAGAGAGAGAGAGAGAGAGAGAGAGAGAGAGAGAGAGAGAGAAAGAAACATCGATGAGAGAGAACATTGATTGGTTGCCTCCTGCATGTCCCCCACTGGGGATCAGGTCTACAACCTGGGCATGTGTCCTGACCAGGAATTGAACTGGCAACCTCTTGATGCATGGGTTGACACTCAACCACTGAGCCACACTTGCTGGATGGGTCTATAGCTTTTAAATCAGAAGGTGGAGGGGGTACCCACATGCACATGTATGCTTTCAGTCATTTAGAAGTACATCCCATTTCCCTGCTTCTGAACTACTGACAGGAGAGGGACTGAATGGATGTTTTAGCACTGTCTAGCCTAATGCAATTTAGGAAGTTACCTCCTGAGTTGTAATGAGGTGTTTCCTTTACCTGTTGAACTTGTGCTTGTTGAGAGCTTGATGTGATTACAGGCCAGAGCAAAGGCTTGATTTGAAATTCCTCCTAGTCCACTAAAATAATGAGTTTCCTTTTTGAGGAGTTTCTTCTTCTTATGCCAACTTTCTGTTTTAAGAGCAGAGTCATTTGATGCTCTACAAGTAGGATCTTCTTGCTTCTATCATTTTCAGCCCATGGTAGTTAAGACTTTTGGGAAGCTTCTATAAAAGGTCCTTTGGGAAGCTCCAGATATGTGACAGCAGCAATTTAGATTGGAAAAGAACACGGAGACCTAAATGCTAGCTTCAATATTTTTCTTTGGCTGTATCTGTTGAATGTGACAGCCATGACCACACAGGAAAGATTTGGTCAGTTGATTCATCATAACTCACTGCCTGGAAGAGATACCCTTCTCTCCCCTGGCAGAGTAGCATGGTATGTTGGCCCAGGCAGGTCTAATGTTTCATACCTTGGGGAGGGTTTTTTTTTCATGACAAAGTTAATCCCATGCTGCCCTGATCCCAGTACCATCTAATTCACCCTCTTTTTGGTGGTAGAAGCTTAACCATCCTGAAGAAGCCAAGAATCTCTGTATCTCAGTTTAAGTTACCCAGAAATTGACCCTGAGATAAAAATTTAAGGCCAAATATTTATTTGGGAGGTTATCTAGAAAACAACATGGGAAAGTGAGATAGGAAAGAGAAGGCAGTTTATAAAGGTGCAGTATCAAGTAGGTTACTACTGTGGGCAACTGGGTCTCAGTCCCACTGGAGGTATCTGGGACACAGTGTGGAACATGCCTCAGGGTTGCCCCAGCAAGGAAGCTTTGATATTTGTCTTGCAACTTCCAACGATCATCTGTTGAGGGCTGACCCTGGGGGAATTAGTTCCTTGGAGCATACACTTCACCAAATTTCATGATAAATACCAAGGAAGAGAGAGACCTGCTGTTAGTTTCAGTGGTTCTCAACCTGTGGGTCACGACCCCTTTGGGGGTCAGATGACCCTTTCACAGGGGTCGCCTAAGACCATCGGGAAACACATATTTCCAATGGTCTTAGGAACCAACACAGTGCTCCTCTGTCTCCAGGCAGGTCCGCCCACATGCAGATATGCCCACATACAACATGAGGAACTGTATTAAAGTGTTGCGGCATTAGGAAGGTTGAGAACCATCCAAAGTTTAGGTTAAAAACTGAAAACATTGGGAGATTTAGGAAAACCAGTGCTCATCTTGATTCTTAGCAGTATTTACTCATTTATCTTTGGGGAAGAAAGTGGTGCAACATTAAGTTATGGTGCCTAAGTTCTCTGGGTTGGTAGGAGAGTCTGAGAGCACAGTTGCTTCTGACCTGTGCTATAAGTATCCTCTCTACAGGCACTGTTCTATTTTCTCTCTACTTTTTAGTTCATCTTTCACATGGTTTCCAAATAAGCCTTTCCTAGAATGCTGCTCTTTTTCTCTGCCCATCCCTTACCCTATCTTCTAAGATTCCTTTTTCTAATTTGATTCTAGCCTATTTGCCAAGCATCTCTCCTATCTGTACTCCGTGCTCCATCCAAATAAAATTATTCTGGATCATATTTAGGGTTTCTCTCTTCTGGACTTCTATGTTGTTCTTTCCACATGGAATATCCTCCATGAACCTTGTTCTTTCCTTATTTGTCTTGTTATAATCCCACCAAGTCTTTAAGACCCCACTCAATTTTCTCTGTTTCTCAAAGTCTTTTCTTGGCCTTTAACTACTGTGTGACACTTTTACTACTCTCATTTATTATTCTGTCTGGTATGTGTTCTGTCTGCTATTAGATCTTAAATGTATTAGGAGGTAAGAACCATGTTTTATTCATCTCTGCATCAGTCTACATTCATCCAGTTAATTTAACAAAGATTTATTGAGAGCCAGAGACTGCACTCAGCACTGGAGCTCCAAAGATGAATGAGACATGGCCCTTGCACTCAACGGTGCTCACAGGCTAAGCATAGAGGTGTGACTGGTGTAAATACACGTGTGTGTGTGTGTGTGTGTGTGTGTCCATCTCAGTGCTTCAAACTTTAGCAAGTAGTCAAAGATCATGAGTGCACAGAATGAATGAATATACAGGGAGAAGGTTTATTTCTAGCTTATTCCCTGCAAATGCTTAGAAATTAGTTTGGGAAGATAGTTTAGGGGAGAAAATGAACATAATTGGATTACGGTGAACAGCGCTTCTGTGGATCTCTCTTAGAGGTGATGGAACGGGGTTTAAGAAAGGGCAGATAAGCTTTAGCATCTGATTTCTTTGAATTTGCAGTCTAGCTGTGCCAATGTATAAAGCTAAGTAAGCTTGGGCTAACTGCTTGCTTACTTCCTTATATATACACAATGGAGTACTATGCAGCTGTAAGAAAGAAAGATCTCATCCTTTGAGATGACATGGAGGGACCTGGAAAGTATTATCCTAAGTGAAACAAGCCAAGCAGAAAAAGACAAATACCACATGACCTCACTTATATATGGAATATAATGAATATAACAGTCTGAGGAATAGGGTAGACCCAGAAACACGGAAGTAGGGTACAGACTAACAACCCTCAGAAGAGGGGGTGGTGGGGGGTGGGAAAAAATAAACCACAGAACTTATATGCATGTATGCATAACCAATGGACATGCACAACGAAGCTGGGGACGGGGCGGGGGGGATGGGGAGGAGGGTGTCAATGGGGTAAAAAAGGAGAAACATCTGTAACAAAAAAAAAAAAAATTAAAAAAATAAATAAAAATAAAAATTAAAAAAAAAAGATAGATAATACCTAACCAGTAGCATGGTTGTGAGATTAAATGATATGCATAATATCTAGCACATGTTTGGAATGTATTAGAAGCTTGGTAACTATTGGGAGCTCTATACCACCTGCTTTTAAAAAAGAAAGATTTTGAATTTTCTCTATCTATGCTAGAGCAATCTGGATAGAGAGGATTTGGTTTTCTCTTTACCTTTCTCTGCCTAACTGGGAAATTTTAACTTGCATTTTTTTCTTTTTTCTTTCTTTCTTTAAGACAAATTGTATACTCATTTCAACCTTAGATTTAGTATACTGTTGAGCTTAGTGGTGGGGAGAGAGAGAGCTGACAGAGATCTAAAGGAAGACCTTCAGATAATGTTCTGAATGTAAGGATTGCTTTCCACTGGAATTTATGAATGAATCATTAGAGCTTAAAGAGTCCTCATGAAATGAGAACTGGTTCTTTTTTTTTTTTTTTTTTAGGTAAGTCCCATCTACTTTTAGGTAATTCAGGAAAGAAAAGTTGGTTATTATGCCCTGGAGACTTCAACATTTTTCTTCATTCTTTTTCCCAATCAACAGTTATTGAGCACTTACTGAATGCCAGGCACTGACTAGTGAACAAATAATGAGCAAAACAGACATGGGCATTGCCCCCATGGACCTGTGATGGCAGAGATTGACATTGGTCAAATAATCACTCAGATAAATATATAATGCCAAACTCTAAAAAGACCCGTAAAGATATTGCAGGAAGCTCTAAGTCCTGTTATAGTCTAGAAGGTGACTCATAAAATTTTATGGAGGATGGAGACATTTGAGGTAATTTGGATTTATGGGTGAAAAGTGCTAATGAGGCAAACAAGATTGGAATAGTCATGGGCATGCTGGAAGGGTGTGGCTTGGCTCTGGAATGGGAAAGAGTAAGAAATTGATCTAAAGATATTGGCTGGAGCCAGATTCTGTAGAGCCTGATGGGCCATGGGAAAGCATTTATTTTTAAATTACAGTTGACATACAATACAGGGATGGGCAAAAGTAGGTTTACATTTGTTCATATGGAAAAAGATATGCAGGTTACGATTACTACAATAACATTATTAACTCAAAAGAATGTCATGGTGGCACAGTGCACTTAGGTACAATCTTATAAGTGCTCAAACTGCCGGCCTTCATTATGTACACATTCTTGTAGTGTACTTGCTATACTCAGGCACACTTTGGCACAGAGTTTTTTATTGTCATCAATAAACCTACTTTTGTCCACCCCTATATAATATTAGTTTTGGGTGTACAGCCTTGTGATGAGACATTTATATACCTTATGAAGTGATCACCTCAATAAATCTAGTACCCATCTGACACCATATATAGTTATTACACTATTATTGACTATATTCCCTATGCTTGTTTTTTTGTTTTTTTTTTTAAATGGGAAATCTTTGAAAGATTTAAGCAGGCAGATGGGATCAGATTTTCATTTTGAGAAAGTTATTTTGGCTGTGGTATGGAGAATAGATTGGAGGGGCTAAGAATGGAAGCTAGGAGAATAGCTGAATAGACCAGGTGAGAGAGGACGGAAGCTTGGTTTGGGTATTTGGCTGTGTGCGTGAAGAGACGGGAATGAATCTTCAGAAAGATTTAAGAAATAAACTTAACGAGGGTCAGAGACTGACTCTTGATCTCTGACTTTAATCAATAAAGCCCTGAGAACCACACACATGCTGATGAGCATTCTAAACATTGCCTGCAACCTCATAGGTCAAGGGTGATCAGGGGGCCTGTGAGACCACTAGGCTGGGCACGAAAAGAACACTTTTCTAGGCATTTGTCCTGCAGTCTTCATGAACCACTGAACTTGTTTAGACCTGAATTTTTATCATCTGAAAAATAAATGGGTTGTATCAGATAATCTCCATCAGGAGTTGCATATAGCTCTCTCTGTTTATTCTTCAGTGGTAAATAAACTTTGGATTTTCTATATTAACACTACATTTGCAGACAACTTTTAACTCTCTCTCTCTCTCTCTCTCTCTCTCTCTCTCTCTCTGTATGTGAAGGGGTGCTTTCTTATTAATGATCAAATAGATTTTTATAACATTTTTGTGAACATTTAAGGTTTTTTCTCCAATGGCCAGATGAAGAAACTGAGTTTCAGGGAGATTAGGTTTGTCTAAGGTTACTAACTGTTGGCAAAATTAGAGAACTCGAGTCTCCTAATTCCTTTTCTGACTCCTTTATATTAGATCTTTCTGCCTCTTAGTATATATTTATATGCCTTTGCATTTCTTTTAATCCCCTGCCAATTTCATTATTTAAATATTTTTTGGATTTATTTTTAAATTGAATTTATTGGGGTGACATTGGTTAATAAAATTATATAGGTCTCAGGTACACAATTCTATAATACATCATCTGTATATTGTATTGTGAGTTTACCACCCCAAGCCAAGTCTCTTTCCATCATTTAAGGAGGCAGAACAAGTCAGTGCAACTCACTTTAGACAGTTCTAATATTTGGTTTGAAACTACACACTCATTTGAAATGAGATTTTTTGTGTGATTATTCTTGCCACCCCTGACCCAATTACCAAGAATAATTAATAATTTGGGCAAATTCCAAGTGTTTATATAGGGAAATGTAGGCAGACACAGAAGCTATTAAAGATTGGCCTAATTACAAACAGTCTATTATTATAGTATTTTTCAACTTTTGCTTCCAAATCAAGCGTTTAACATTTTACAAGTAGATTTGGTTCTCAAACAATCTTACAAATGGTGGTGAGTTTTGGAGTTGCTCATTTCTAGAACCCTATCTGATACATTCTTGTATCTCAAAAGAGGTTCAACTCAAGAGGAAAAACCCAACCCAAAGAATAGCTTATTTTTTTAAAGAACTTTACATTTTATTTTTCGATTACAGTTTATATTCAATATATTTTGTATAGTTTCATGTGTACAGAATAGTGGTTAGATCTACTGAATAGTTTTTACTTGAGTGCAGTCTTTTCTTCCTGTTTAACTGGGATGGACAGTTATGCAGAGGAGCATTTTAGTCTCCATTCAACAAACAGATATCCAGCTAGCCCTGATTGTGTAACTACTGTGCTCCACTTCTTATTTTTTCTCTTCTGGAACTGTCAAGCTTTTTAAACCAAAGGTATGGCTGCCTCCTACATGCCCTCTACTGGGGATCAAGCCCACAACCTGGGCATGTGCCCTGACCAGATTCAAACCATGGCCTCTCAATCCATGGGACAACACTCAATTCACTGAGCCACACTTACCGGAGGCTGCTGGTTTTCTAAAACTCTGGGTTTAGAACTAGCATAGCATCACTTCTGCCACCCTCTGTTAGTCAAAAGAGTCACAGTGTAACCCAGATTCAAGAATTGGAGAAACAGACCCTATCTCTTGATGGGAGACATGTAAAAGAATTTGTAGCCATCTTTAATGAACCACACTTCTATTTATTTATTTTTTATGACAATATTATTATTTATTAATTTTTAAAATTACTGTTGAAATTCAATATTATATTAGTTTCAGGTGTAGCATAGTGGTAAGATATTTATATAACTTACAAAGTGATCCCTTGATAAATCTAGTATTCACCTTGCACCATACATAGTTATTACAATATTATTAACTATATTTTCCTGTGCTATACTTTACATCCCCATGACTATTTTGTAACTGCCATTTTGTATTTCTTAATACCTTTACCTTTTTCACC
This sequence comes from Molossus molossus, assembly GCF_014108415.1. NCBI lineage: Eukaryota > Metazoa > Chordata > Mammalia > Chiroptera > Molossidae > Molossus > Molossus molossus. The sequence continues at coordinate 113,111,440 of NW_023425355.1, read as the reverse complement.
CACCCCCAACCTTCCTCTCATCTGGCAATCATCAGTTCTCTGTATGTATTAATCTGTTTCTGTTTTGTTTTTTTTCATTTGCTCTTTTTAAGATTCCACATATAAGTGAAACAATATTGTATTTGTCTTTCTCTGTCTGATTTATTTCACTTAGCATAATATCCTTTAGGTCCATTCATGTTATTGCAAATGATAAAATTTCATTCTTTTCTATGGCTGAGTAATATTCAATTGTATATATGTACCACATCTTTTTTATCTAGTCATCTATCTATCAATGAGCACTTGGGTTGTTTCCATATCTTGACTATTGTAAATAATGCTGCATTGAACATAGGGGTGCACATGTCTTTTTGAATTAGTGTTTTAGATTTCTTCATATAAATACCCAGAGTGGAATTGTTGGGCCATAAAGTAGTTTTACTTTTAATTATTTGAGGAACCTCCATACTGTTTTCCATAGTGACTGCACCAAGCTGCATTCCCGCCAACAGTGCACGAGGGTACCCTTTTCTCCACATCCTCACTACAACTTGTCATTTGTAGATTTATTGATGATAACCATTCTGATAGGTGTGAGGTGATATCTCACTGTGGTTTTAATTTACATTTCTCTGATGATTAGTAATGTTGAGTATATTTTCATATGTCTATTGACCATCTGTATGTCCTCTTTGGAGAAATGTGTATTCAGGTTCTCTGCTCATTTTTTACTTGGATTGCTTGGGTATTTTTTTTTTCTTTTGATGTTAAGTTGTATGAATTCTTTATATATTTTTGATATTATCCCCTCATCAGATGTATCATTCGTGATATCTTCTTCCATTCAGTAGGTTGCCATTTCGTGTTGTTGATGATTTATTTTGCTGTTCAAAACCTTTTTAGTTAGATGTGGTCTCATTTGTATATATATTTTTCTTTTGTGTTTCTTGCTTGGAAATAATCTACCACAGTTTAAAATGTAAATATTTTATTTCTTCATTTCTAACACTGAGCCTTGATATACCATTTACACCAAGAGCTAGTGTTGTTCTAGCCCCCCCTCCTCAACTTTCCTGGTCTGGCCTGTTCACAATTGGGACTTACTGATGAAGAGTGCCTTCCTTTATTCTAAGCCTTTAGGGTCTGCTCAGGAATCCTCTGAGTCTTTCTCCTTTGGATATTATTGATGCTTCTTTGAAGGATCCTGCCCTGAACAGACTCCTGAACTAATGAAGGAATATGGTATATTTTAAAAATTAATTCTAATGAGCCTCTTACATATACATTAGTAAAACTCTGGTGAGTTTCCAGGCTATGTGATAAAAATACAATGAATTAAGAAGTGTTGGATAAATCATATTTGGGTGCAAAGTTCCATCCATACTGGTCTTATTTTCATTTTTCAAATGCACCAGATTCTTTCCTACTTCAGAAACTTTGCACAAGCATTTTTTCTTGCTTGGAATAGTTTGCCTTCTACTCTAATGGGCTAACATCCACTTAACCTTGGGATGATAACTTGAATAGCATTCATGCAGGAGGGCTTTTGCTCAATCCTTTGTCTAAAGTGGTTTCCTCTGTTTTATCTTCTAGCCTTTGTTATTTTCTTTCTTAGTACACATTACAATTTATAACTAGATATTTATTTTCATGTTCAATTCTTTGTCCTTTGCCTTCCCTGTAATATGCAAGCTTCTTGAGGACATAAATAATGTTTTATTCAATGCCATGAGTGAATGGATGTGTGTGTGTGTGTGTGTGTGTGTGTGTGAGAAAGTATCACATAGCACATAAGTAGGCTGTCCTATCTCCAGTTGTGCTCTGGGGGTCAACTCCCAGAGCTGTTTCTGCTTTTTATAGAATTTATCCTGTCTCTATCACCCTATGCATTCAAAGCAATTTTTAAAGGGTGTCTCATGGTGGTGGCAGCAGACTATGAACCCTGGAGGAAGAGGTCACTTTCATAGGTCAAGGTCATCCTGGAATTGATTTATTATCTGAACCTGACTCAGAGAATTGCTGAACATGGAATTGGAGGGAAGATAGGAAAGAAGCTGGAGTAATGACAGATAGATGCCCCTGGATTGCTTTTCTTTCTTTTCAGAGTACTTGTATTTTTAGATGGGTATGTGTTATTCAGAATAATGAATACATTTCCCAGCCTCCCTTGTCGCTAGGTGGGGTCATGTATCCATATTCTGGCCAATGAGATGTAAGCAGAAGCATTATGTAAGTTTTTTCGTTTGTTTTCTACCATTCCTTTGTCTATCTGTTTTCCATAATTCAGTTGCTGTCATCTCGGCTTATGAAGACAAGGGCAGATCCTCAGGATGTTGGAGCAGTGAGTTGGAAAGAATGTGAATCACTGAGAACTCTGAGCAGAGCTATCTTATTAGCCTTGGTCTGCATATTTCTAGTCTTTTATAAGAGAGTAACATAAAGTTCTACCTTTTTGAAGTGAAGTATTCTATTTATAGATTTATATTGTTTGTCTGTGGCAATTTTCTGTTCATCTTAATGGGTACAAAATTATGTCTGGCATTAGATTATGTGAGACTGGTCCCCAACAATGTCAGAAAAACAAAGTAAAAAGAAAATACTAATGATAGGACAAAGAAAGCATCACTAACCATAGGCTCTATGGTATAGTATTCCTTAAAATATTTTCAAAGGTAGGATTTTAATAGGAGAAATATTATAGTAATGAAAATGATATCTTGATGTGGAATTTCTTCAATCCTCAGTTCAGGCTCTGCTTTCTTGACTGTTACAAAGGATTGGGGAAATTGTTCCACTCCTAGAAAGCTTTCTGATTTCACCAGCTACTTCTGTTATACCTTAAAGCACAAATTGATTCCTTTATTACTGTTAGAAAGTTCACCTGCCAGATTATACTGATATCCCGAAGTCATTTTGGACAAAGGAAATGTCATTTTTTTTTTTTTTTTACTAAAGATATGTTTTTCCTCTTGTATCACTTGACTGGTTTTCTTTTTTTCAGCGTTTCTTTTGTGATAAATGTCTTAAATAAGATACTTTCACAAGATATTTTAAAGCAATAATACTTAAACTTTGCACAACCTTTCATCTTCAGAATCTTTTACAGTGAGTACTGAAGTCAGGAAACTTCAACAATGGCCGTTGATGCTACAAGTATGGGGAGAATTTTGAGTTCATAAACTATTAGATACAAATTTAAGTGTAGCAAAAAAACATTATCAATACTCTAGTTGTGCAAGATGCCATGCTTGGTATTAATGCAAAGATTTCTGGGTCCTGAAGAGTTTTGTCTAGTAGGAAGTCTCACATGTATATACCTGTGAGAATTGGACATAGAAGGTGGAACCTCAGTCATAACTGCTCGTGTTCTAGTCCTTCCCATTCATTCTCTCTTTTTTCTCCATCAGTCCCATTTCTTTAACCTCATCTTTACAAATATTTCACCATTGACTTATAGGATTGCTTTTTCTCATAGTCTTAGGTTGGGTTTCCCTAGAAGCAGATCCTGAGATAAGGATTTGACATTAAGTAGTACATTGGAGAAGTGATCAAGTTATAACTATTAGATAAAGGGAGGAAGGGAGACAAGGGAAGGAAAAGTAAGCAGGCTATGGGTGTGGGCAACTAGGGCTCAGTCCCACTGGGAACCTCTGGGAGACAGTGAAGAACATTACTCTGAGTTGTCCTACCTGAGAGGTAAGGGAGTTAGGTTATTTATTGTGAATAAAGTTAAATGGAAAAGAAGTGTGTTTAAGGACAGCTGATTTTGTTTATGTCTTATAGAACTATTTGATTTAAAAAATTATGTGCATGTATAAGTAATATAAAATAAATAATAGAGATTACTATTAAAAATTCTATTTGCCTATGTCAGATAGATAATCTGATAATTTCATCATTCTGAGAGCCTTTTAAAATTCCATCTTATTAATATTTATTATTATTTTTAATTCAACTCTGAGGCTCAAGGAGTACTTTAGAGCACGCGTTGAGTATGTGACATTATACCAGGCACTGGGACAGATGAGAGGGATTTGGAAGGTAGAGTGACTAGTTCCAGCCTTCTCGAATTTATAACAAAGTAGGGAGAAAAGCCATATGGTAGAAGTGACAGAGATTATAATTTATAAAATTTGCCATAAATTATTTTTAAGGTTATATACAAGCCATTGTAAGGCAGTGTAATGTAGGATATATAGTTACGCTAAAGGAATGATAAATAAGGAGAATACTACTGTAGAGTAAGGGCAGGAGAAAGTGAATTTAGTGTTCAACCTGAATGATTTGGCTTATAGAAAAGAAAGAGGAAGGAAAGTGCAGAGAGGTGGAGTGGTTTGAGCAAGATCATGGTGGCTTTTCATTAGCTGTATGTTGCCAAGACTGACTGGTGAAACTGATCAGTTGGAACAGTGAAAAGGGCCAGCTAGGCCAAGGTGATGGAGAACCTTGACAACTAGGCAGAGGAATTGGAACTGGATTCAATTCAGAAGTTAGGGAAGAGACAAGTTCAATGGATTTTTTATTTTCCTGGTTAATATGAGATTGTTTATTTTTAGTTGAAGTATAACTTACATAAAAAAAAGTGGTCAGTTTTTAAGTTCACAGTTTGATAAATTTCTATTCCGGTAACCACCACCCAGATAAAGATAGAGAACATTTCTATCACCCAAAATGGGCCCTTTATGCACCTTCCCAGTGAATAACTACCCTGCCTTCACTTCTTAACAACTATTAAGAAGTGTTGTGGGATGTTTTGAACTTCATACATATCGAATCATACAATGTGTATTCCTTTATGACTAGCTACTTTCACTCAACTCAGTATTTTGAAATATGTAGTTTGTTCCTTTTTATTGCTGAGTAGCATTCCATTGAATAGATATGCTACGATTTGTTTATCCATTCTACTGCTAATGGAAATGTGGGTTGTTTCCAGTTATGGGCTATTATGAATAAATGTCTATAAATTTTTTTTGCACAGGTCTTTTGGTAGATACGAGTACTCTAGGAGTGGGGTCATTGGGTCATAGGATCAGCATATATTTAGCTTTAGTAGTTACTATCAAATAGTTCTGCAAGGTGGTTGTCATCAATTTATAGTTAGACCAACAATAGATGAGAGATGCATTTCTCTACATTGTCAATACTTGCTATTGTTGGTCTTTTAAATTTTTGCCTTTCTGTTTGATATACAGTGAAAAAAATTAAGAAAAAATAATTATAGACTAAATAAAGGATAGATTAAGTTGGGGAGGAGACCAGACACAGGTAAACCATTTGCAAATCTGTTGTCCCAATGCCAATGGGAAGACTCAACAGCTTGGCCTGGGGGAATATAGGAGTTGTGGGGAGGAAGGATTTAAGCTGAATGACTCAACAGACCTTAGCAGAAGCTCAGAACTCTGTTCTTAGAATGTCTCCTATCTAGAAAAATCTTTCAGCAATTAAGTCACTTGTTTTTAACTGTAGCCAGAAGAGTGGGGTCACCTTTAATTAATATTTCTGAAAGAGATCTTACTGTACTGTGGGTACTGCAAATATATGAAGAAATTTACTAGAAGAACCTGGAGGAATGAGAGGATTTGTCGTGGATTAAATGAATTGCCACATGAGGATTTGTATTGGTCTTTTCTGTTTGCTCCTTGCATTGAGAACCTGGTATTGGGATTTCTTCTTCCATCTCTACATTTTTCCCTCCCTTCTCCTTCCTTCTCTCTTTTCACTAATCCCTCAGTGAATAAATATTAGCTGAAGGCCTGCTCTTTCCAGGCCCCGGCTAGGTGCCATGGTGGATCCAAAAATGAATTTTGTATATTCCAGTCTTGCAAGAGTTCAATGCATTCAGTAATGGATTTGACAAATATACAAAAAGCCATAATATTAGGCAATGCCATGTAAATCCCCACTGTCCTGTGTCTGTGATCCCTGCATCCACTATCACTTACGACTTTTTGGTGAAAATAATGTATATTTAGGTTTTTAAAAAGTTAGTTTTATTGGGGTGACATTGGTTAATAGAAGCATATTTAGGCTTGAAAAAGAGGTGTGAAGAAAGTTTCTACTTTGAAGTATCATCTAGGTTAAGGAACGAAAGGGTAAGATTTCAATAGCAGAAATAAAAGAAGGGGAATAATCATCATCATCACCATCATTATCATCAGCCTGAGTAAAGGTGTGGAGAGGCAAAATTTAGTGTATAATGAAGGAATTACAGATAATATAATTTGGCCAGAACATAGAATGGCAATTGTAGTATATTAAGTAGGAAGGTGGGACAGAGCCAGAGCAGCAACCGGGTTGCAAATGTTGTCTATTTGGTGGGCAATAAGGAATCACTGAAAGTTTTTGGTGACAACAACATAATCAGAGCTTCCTTTTGTAAAGATTACTTTGGCAGTGATAAACTGCAAAACTGTAGGCATGATAATGCTTTATGTAGCTGTTATAATAGTCCAGGTAAGAATTAATCAGGGCATGTATTAGATTGGCCAAGATAGAAAGGAGGAGATAGGTAATATGGGAAGTAATTAGGGGATAAAAAGGGTTCCGATAGAAAAAAGGAGAAAAAGTGAAGGCAGAACAGAAGCAACTGTTTTCTCTCTTTTTTCATAATGCTATATTTTGAAACTGGGTCAAACTTTGCATAAGGGAGGTGTGGGTGTTGATCAGGACTTCATTCTTCTTAATAGGAGGTAGTGGGCTGTGGGTCGGAAAGACTGAGTGGAATATTTTGCTGTGCTCAATATGGAATTACTTAGGAAATAAGACTTCATCAAAGCTAAAGCCTCCATTCCTTGATGCCACATTTTCCTGCTGCTGTTTCATCTCACTCTTGCCTTTCATGGTCAGACTTTAGAAAGAGTTGTACATTCTCATTGCTGTCATTTTTTCACTTCCCAGGCACTCAGCTTCCTCTCATCTGGCTTTCACCGCCTTCAATGCAACAAAATAGTGTTCATTAAGTTACCAGCACCTTCCATGTTGCTAGAGTTAGTGGATAGTCTCCTGGTCTCATCTTACCTGAAGTCTCAGCTCTGTTTAACACCAATGGCCACACTGTTTACTTAAAATGTCTTCTCTCTTGGATTCTGTTACCCTACTTTGTCTAGTTTTCCTGTTCAGTCTTATTTTCTAGCTCATCCCTTTCTACTAAGCCAGTACATGTTGGAGATTTTAGGCCTTCTTTTGTTTCTATTCTATGCTTGTTCCCTAAGTGGTCCCATTAGGTACTCATAATTTCTTTTCCCCCCATTTTATTGAATTTATTGGGGGTGACACTGGTTAACAAAATTATACAGGTTTCAGGTGCATAATTCTATAACACATCATCTGTACACTGTGTTGTGTGTTCACCACACCAAGTCAAGTCTTCTTCCATCACCAGTTATTCCTTCTATACCCTTGTCCACCTCTCTACATCACATCACTCCCCTTTGCAACCCTTACACTGTTGTCTGTGTCCATGAGTTCTTTATCTTTTATTTTCTTTTTTTGCTCAATCCCTCCACCCCCAGCCTCCCCAGGTACTGTAATTCCTATTTTGATCTATGTGTTAATGATGCCTAAATATCTATCTCTAGTCTATATACCTCTCTGCTGAGCAGCAAAGCTATAAATCCAACAGGATACTTGACATGTTCACCTGAATATCTCAAAAGCAGGCCATATTTTGCACTGCAAAGAAAACTTATATCTCCCCCCAAAAGTGTTCTTCTTCATCATAAGTGACACTAACAACCATCCATTTATGTATTCTAGAAGTTGGAAAAACAATCTTGACCAGTTGTGTCTCTCTTAATTCCCCATACAAAATCCATTAATTGTTGTTGATTTTGCTTTCTAAAATATTTCTCAAACCCATTTGTTTCTTCACTTTAGTCTAAGCTACCAAGAATTCCCATATTGGCCACTGTCATAAACTCAACTAGAATCTGAACCCACTCTGCCTTCAACTTCAATACATCTTTTACTCGGGAGCCAGTGTAAAATGTTCTATGTTTTTAAGTAGGATCATGTTATTCTCTTCTTAAAGACTCCAATGGTTTTTCATTGCTCATAGAACAAAGACCAAGGTTCATATGGCCTTGAAGGCCCTACAAGGGTTGGTTATTACTAGCCTCTTCTGCCTTACCCCTCTCCAAGTTTTCTCCCTTCTCTTTATGCTCCAGCCACTCAGACCTTGTCTTTATCCCTCCTACTCCCCACACCCGCTCTTCCAACAGGATGTCTGCTCCTGCAGATTGCCCAGAAAAATCCCTTCTCCCTTCCTCCTCTACCCAGTTGACTTCTACTCATGGTTTGAATCTCAAATTAAATGCAAGTCGCACATGGAGGCCTTCCTTGATGCCCTATTTAAGATCTTATTAGAACTGCTTTGTTATGTGTTCCTCTGTCACTGGGTATCTTTACTTGAGAACACTTTGCGCAGCTATAATGACTCATCTATTACTATGATTCTCTGATTAAGGTTCATGTACCTCACTAGACTGTAAATCCTGTGAGGGCAGGAATAATGTCAGTTTTTTTCTCACCCTTATCTTGCCAGAGTGCTTGGTAGTGTCTGGACCTCAACAGATGTTCAGTTAATAAGTGTTGAACAAATATATTGAGCAAATGGGTTAAACCAAGTTATATTATACTGTCTCAGAGATGGATATTGAAGAAGCCTAAATGCACATAGTGGCTTCCCTATCAGCAATGCCAGCTAAGTATTTTAGTAAATATTCCAACCAGAGATTGGGCTATATATACTGGTAGAAATGTTTAGTTTGGCCTGCACAAACTATGTGTAAATATTTCAAAATATACAGATTTCATGTAAAATTTTGAATTTCTGGCTATTCTCTTTTTAGGAAGCACTGACATCATTGGGCCCACATTTTTTTTTTTTTGTAGTAATAATCAACCAGAATTGAATAGGGGCTGCCTCATTTTGATGGGGCATTAGCTCTTCAATTCACCATTGTTATCACCTATTCCCTCATTTATTTAATTACCTGCCTGTCTGTAGAGTCATATGCCTCATTGAGTATGCTGTTCTTGGTCTAAATTTTCTTTATTAGAAATGGTTAGACCCAACTAAATGAATAGCCTGGTAAAATCCATGAATTGTTGCTATGAAAAACCACATCATCAATTATTTTTACTAATTCTTAGGTTATCTTTAAAATGCAGAATTCTTTCATCTAAACCCTTCATTTAAGAGATGAAAGAGCTGAAGGCCAGAGTAGGTAATAACTTGCCTAGGCTCACAAAGCTAGTTCTTTGTCTCTTGTCTGGTTTGCTTAAAAATATCAACAAAAATATTTAGGGAAATATATTTTTTTGTAAATTTGCTGTTTAAAGTTTAATTATATTAAATCTAGAAAAACTAATTTAAACACAGTAATTGATATTCTAAGTCTCAAGTTAATTTCATTATTTTTTTTCTTAAATGTTGTAACAGTAATCTAATAGTAACTATACCCAGTGTGTGAAAATGTGAATTAATAATATTGAGCTAATAGTTTCTTGTTAAGAAGGCTGCTAATTTCTTTTTGTTTCTTTTTTTTTGTTGGTTTTTGAGCCTGTGAATTTTGATTCCAGTTTTATTTTTAGATTTTATTTTAGCTGTTTTTTTGGCTAATCCTCACCTGAAGATATTTTTTCCATTGATTTTTTTTTTTTTTTTTAGAGAGAATGGAAGGCAGGATGAGAGGGATGAGGGAAAGAGAGAAACATCAATGTGAGAGAGACACATTGATTGGTTGCCTCTTGCATGTGCCTCAGCCAGGACCGAGGATTGAACCTGCAACTCAGGGATGTGCCCTTGACCAGGAATAGAACCCATGACCCTTCAGTTCATGGGTTGACACTCTAATCACTGAGTACATTAGCCCAGGCTATTTTAGCTTTTTGAAACTGTGGTAAAATACACATACAGAATGATAATATTTAATACTGTAACTGTAACCATTTTAAAGTATACAATTCAGTGGCATTAAATGTATTCACAATTCTGTGCAAGGATCACCTCTATCGAGTTTCAGAAATTTTTCATCACCTCAAATGGAAATCAGGTATCCATTAAGTACTAACTTCCCATTTCCACCTACCCTCAGTCTCTGGAAACTACTAATCTGGTTTCTGTCTATGGATTTGCCTGTTCTGGACATTTCATATAAATGGAATCATACAATACATGACATTTTATATCAGGTTTATTTCACTTACAATAATGTTTCAAGGTTCATGTACATTGTAGCAAATACCAGTACTTTATTAGGTTTTATAGCTAAATAATATTTCATTGTATGGATATACCACATTCTATTCATCCATTGATGGATATTTGGGTTGTTTACACCTTTGGCTACTGTAAATAAAACTGCTATAAACATTAGTGTACAATTTTTTAAATTCCAGTTTTTAAGGTTTGTATTTCAGGACTCATTTATCATTTCTGAAAGGCTAATTGCTTATTGTGAGTAAAGTTAAAAAGGAGTTGGGGGGCCAACTGTCAATTTCTGTTGACTTCTCTTCTACATCTTTGGGTCTGGCTTGCAATTGCAGTTACATTTACAGATAAGAATAGCAGTTCATTTTCATTAGATATCTACCTGGGAAACAACAGTTGCCTTCAACAAATTACAAAGAAGAAATCAAACTATCCAAGTGATATGGCTATTATAAGCTATCAAATGTTATGGGGGAAATGATGAATCTTATTCAGAAGGTAATCTATAAAAGAACAGTTTAGCTCAGAGTCAAGGTACATCTGTTGAGCTCTTCACTTTCATTCAACAAATACAGGGGTGGGCAAAAGTACATTTACAGTTGTGAGTGACATTCTTTTGAGTTAATAAAGCTATTATAATAATCATAACCTGCATATCTTTTTCCATATGAACAACTGTAAACTTAATTTTGCCAACCCCTGTATAAATTTAGTGCCTCTAAGCCTGATCTATGCATGAGCTGTGCTTAGAGTCTAGTGAGGAAAATGTAGATATTAATTAAGTAAATACAGATGCATAATTACAAACAGTTTTTGAAGAAAATGTGTAAAAGGTATGAGACTATATAACAGGGCTACCTGTTCTCTCTTGGGGCCTCTGAGAAAGCCTGGCTGAGGAAGTGACTTTTAAACTGTATAAGAGCTGTGTATGGACTCTGACCAGGTAGCTTCAGTTGGTTAGAGTGTCATCCTGATATTCCAAGGTTGTGGGTTTGATCCCTGGTTAGGGCACGTACAAGAATCAACCAATAGCCCGGATGGTGTGGCTCAGTGGTTGAGTGTCGACCCATACACCTAGAGGTCACTGGTTTGATTCCCAGTCAGGGCACATGCTAAGGTTGTGGGCCTGATCCCCAGTGGGGGGAATACAGGAGGTGGCCAATCGATGTTCTCTCGCATCAATGTTTCTGTCTCTCTCTTTCTCTCCCTTCCTCTCTCTCTCTCTAACATCAATAATAATAAAAAAAAATCAACCAATAAACGCATAAATAAGTGGAACAACAAATTAATGTTTATCTTTCTTTCTTTCTCCCCCCCCCTTTCCTCTCTGTCTAAAATCAACAAATAAATAAAATAAAAATAACAGCCGTGTAAGATGGGCAAACAAATGTTGAGCTCCCAATAGTCATAGCCCTAAATGCTTAGGCTTCAAAGATTAGGAAGCGATCTCTGTCCATAAGAAATTCTGGTTTGTTGAGAGTGGTTAAGTGAAACCTCTGCCGACGCATTCAGTATTAACTTCTTTGGCTGGACCCCATTCATTTTCTTGGAGATTCTCAGGGTGTCTCTCAGGGACAGGCTCAGTGCAGGTGGAGTAATTCTTACTTTTTATCTTTATCGTTGTATTACAGATGTTCCCCCCTTTGCCCCCTATTGATTCCCTCCTCCCCACTCCTACCCTGCTCCTGCCTTCTCCACACTATTGTCTGTATCCATTGGTTGTGCATATATGCATGTAAATTCTTTGGTTCATCTCTTTCCACCTCCCATCCCCCTTCCCTCTGAGATTTGTCAGTATGTTCCCTACTTCCGTGTCTCTGGATCTACTTTGATCATCAGCTTATTTTGTTCATGATAGTTCATAAAAAGTGAGATTATGTGGTACTTGTCTTTCTCTGACTGGCTTATTTTACTTAGCATAATTCTCTTCAGGTTCCTCCAGGTTGTCTTAAAGAGTAAGAGATTTTTCTTTCTTACAGCTGCATAGTATTCCATTGTGTAAATATGCCACAACTTAAAAATTGTTTAAAATTTTTATCATTTTTTTTAAATCCTCACCTGAGGATATTTTTTTCCCCATTTATCTTAAGAGTGGGAGACAGAGAGAGAGAGAAACATCAATGTGAGAGAGACACATCGACTGGTTGCCTCATGCACGACCTTGACCAGGGCCCGAGACCCAACTGCAACTGAGGTATGTGCCCTTGACCGGAATCGAACCTGCAACTCTTTGGTCTGTGGGCTGATACTCTCTCCGCTGAACCAAACTGGTGGGCACTTGGGCTCTTTATCCATTCATCTACTAATGGGCACTTGGGCTGTTTCCAGATCTCACTTGTAAATAGTGCTGCTATGATCATAGGGGTGCATATATTCTTTCTGATTGGTGTTTCAGGCTTCTTAGGATATATTCTAAGAAGTGAGATCACTAGGTCAAATGACAGTTCCATTTAAATTTTTTGAGGAAAAACTATATTGTTTGTCCATAGTGACTGCACCAGTCTGCATTCCAGGTAGAATAATTTTGACAGGTAAGTTTTCAAATGTTCATTTGTGATTCAGATCTAAGTTCTGATAGCCTCATTGACAAATGAGGATCCAAGATGAAATAGTGAAATTAAGAAACAAATGAATAGTTGATTCTAGCATTTTTTTCATGGTCAATTGTCAGTCTAATAATACGGTTCACAGTTATATCCCCAGCCTCCACACAGTTGGAGTCCACATGCTTATTCAGCAATCTGCTTCTCAAAGTCAAGAAAAGGATGCACATACAAATAAGTAGCTGGTGGTGCAGAGAAGTCCTGAGCAATGAAGACACCTTATCTAAGTAATGAGCCTCATGCTGTGTAGTTCTCTGAGTAGAATAATGAGGAATGGCGAGGATAATGAGAAACACAGGCCATTTGATCAGCAACAAAATGGGGCCAATTAGAATGTCAGGTAATGCCAGTTTGCATTGTTTAAAATAGATCTGGGGAGAAATATACTATTTATCTGGACTGGTAACTTTCTTTGGAAATTAGTTCATAAATGAATTTTATATCTGTCAACATCTGCTCTACATTTCAGTCTTGCCCCGGCTACTGATATGTTAGGGCTCCTTTCATGAGAATGTTATTATATGGGACAGAGTATTGCTGACTTGTATTGCTATATTATTTTGGATGCCGAGATACATTTATTTTTTTAATCCTCACCCAAGAACATTTTTTGTTCAGATAGAGTGGGAGGGAGAAAGAGGAAGAGAGAGAGAGAGAGAAACATTGACTTGAAAGGTACACATCGAGTGGCTGCCTCCTGCATGACCCAACCAGGGCCGCGGACAAACTGCAACCGAGATACGTGCTCTTAGTGGGAACCGAACCCGGGTCTCTCTGGACCACAGGTTGATGCCAAACCAGCCAGGGCGAGATACATTTTTATTTTAGGGATGTATTTAGATTTCAGAAGGGTGTCTTATGTAATGTACACTAAAATGCAGTGCCAGATCATGTGACATAGGAAAAATCTCAATTTAGAGGAGGAAGAAATTTAAGAAATTATTTGATAATATTGATGGTCTCACAGTGAGATTTGTCTGTTAAGTCCTCAAGTGCATATTAAACATGATTAAGTTAGTAGTGATTTGTGTTACACTTTAAAAAAATGCCTTCACTGAAAATGAGGTTATTGAGAATGAATTATTAGTTACATGATCCTATTACAGAATATGAATGTAATTCTAACAAAGGGGTTGCTGATTACTTAAATAAGGGCCACCCAAGAAGTGAGGTATTGTATATGGAAGGGCTTAGCAGACCTCTTTCAAAGAGCAGGCGCTTCTGCACATCAAAAGAAACAATCATCAAAATGGAAAGGGAACCCACCATATGGGAGACCATAATTGCCAATGATGCGTCAGATAAGGAATTAACTTTCAAATTATATAGAGTACTCATACAAGTCAACAAAAGAAAGACAAAGAAAATTAAAAAATGGGCAGAGGAACTAAAGAGACACCTCTCCAAACAGGACATACAAATGGCCAAGAGACATATGAGAAAATGCTCAATGTCACTAATCATCAGAGAGATGCAAATTAACACAACTCGGAGGTATCACTTCACATCTGTCAGAATGGCCGCCATCAACAAATCATCAAACAACAAGTGTTGGTGAGGGTGAGGAGAAAAGGGGACTCTAATACACTGCTGGTGGGAATGTAGATTGGTGCAGCCACTATGGAAAATACTATGGTGCACTCGATAGTTTTAAATGCAAACATAAGAACACTTAACTCATGTAGAATCATCAATTTACACAATTTGTATTTTGTAGTTTGTACATATATACATATTTCATTCTTATCAGAATGGAAGAAATGCTGCTCAAAGGGAACTCAACCATTGTTATTTCACTTCTTGGTGCACATGCATTCTACCAAAACTTTCTACTGTTGACTTACTGATGATTAAAGAAGGCCTGAAAGGAAAGAAAAGGGGTTGCCCTATTTTTCCCTTTTCTTATAAGTTATTTTCGCTGAGAGTGTTTGGCTAATACAGAGAAGTGACATGAATATGAAAAGATATGATAGGGTTGCTTGGTCATTCATATTTATTTGAATGTCACTGCTTTCTGTGTTCAAAAAAAGTTCTGATTTGTATGGGAAACATGGCCTTTGGGACTGTCAGTAACCCTACTTGATCAGTTGTAGATATCACACACTTATCTTATACTTGCTTTGAGTCTCACTGAACTCCCATGCATCATGGGTCCATTGGAATTCTGTGCTCAGGAGGCATCACAAGAGCTACACATGAATGGTGGGGCAAGAAACCTTGGACATTCATATTGCATGTGCCTCCTCAGCTCACTCACATGCTCTGTTATCCCACTAGATTTTGTTTACAAAACATAAGGTTAAAGATAAAATTTTTTAGAATTTCAAGATGGCAGTAAAAGACATTAAACCAAACCCCGGGGCCTTCTGAAAGTGAGGCCCTGTGGAACTACACAGGTTTCATGTTCATGAAGTGGGCCCTGGACCCATAATGGCATGATAGCATATCCAAAAAAATACAAAATTTGACTTCAAAAAATCTGTGAAAATCAACTTTGTTTTACTAAAATTTTCTTGAGACTACTAAGGAGAGAGTGTCAAAGCACATTACCAAGTAAAATTTCCCCCAAATCCTTAAATTTTTCTCTCATCAAATATCTCCTGTTTCAGACAGCTGCTGTGTTGGCATGCTCTGGCCCCTGGAGCTGTAGGCTCATCCAGGATAAATAAGAAAGAGAATGTCTTGGCTTGGTTTATGGCTGGACCCACTAAATGGCTACAAGCATCTACTTTTCTAAGGAAGCCAGTTGAATATAGAGAACCAGTAGGGGTGGATTTATGGATGTATTTCCCTACTTTGTCAGAATGGTTCACCTATTGTTTGTTTAATAAACATATAAAACAACTGAATTTATTTTTATAAGTTTAAGATACCAGGGTGGAGTTGAAGGGAAAACATAAATTATCAAATCATTTTAAGGCAATGATACACATGAGTTGAGCAGGGGCCCAAAGGTGAGTGGTGCCACTGGATTTGAACCCAGCTCTCTGTCTCTGAAACTGGGCTCTTTCCATTTGATTATGCTGGTCTTCATAAAAAGGAAGAAGGCAACTATTGAGCACCTACTGTGTGCTCAACATGTGCAAGGTACTTTAACTAACAATGTGATAGAGATATTGCTTTTTCCAATTTTCCTGATAGGACACTGAGGCTTAGTAAGGTTAAATCCCTCCTCAAAGTCACAGAGCAAGTAAATGATAATGCTAGCATCTTGGAGCTTTAGGCTCATTTCTGAGTCCAAAGTTCATAATGTCTCCCCAATTTGTACAGGCTAGGGGAAAACCCAGACTTCCTGGCTTCCCCTACATTGATCTTTCCAGAATATCAGACTGCTTCATAATTAAATCCTCATTGATTAATTTTAGATTGATTGATTCATAAAGGCTATTTTATGCTTTTCCATGGATATAGGGCTTGATGTTAAGGAAGAAAGAGCAAATCCACTGTTTGCCTCTTTGATTCAGTTTCTGTTCACTTTTCTCTACTTTGATCCCCCCCAAAATGTTTTCTGGGGCAGGTGAGGCATGGGGGTGGGAATGGTCAGGAATGAAGATAGAAGAGGACCATAACTGCAGTTCTTTTTCTTTTTGTCTTGCCCTAAGTTCTGTTGGGATATTTCTTCAAACATGTTCAGTGACCTGTCGCCACGAGGATTTGCTGAGTTAGTTCAATGGAAATAGTCTGAATTTACATGGGATTTTAATTTTAGCTGCTGACATTTAACCCAGATAGGTTAGAATTTTAGTGCTTGTAGCCAAAGGCTATTGAAAAACTTCTGAAGCAGAAATCAGTTAAGATGTTCTTCAGAATAAACTGTGAAATAAAAACAAAGATATGTTACTTCTAGTTTTCAAATACGATAATTCATACTTAATGTACAAAGGTGTATAAACTTTGCGAGAGGCCTACTTTTATTTCTATATGCCTGGAGAAATGAATGAGGTGAGGATGAGGAAGGGAGTGAGAAGATAACTCTGATGGAAGCACCAATGAGATCTGTGAGGTGAAACCTCAGCCTCTGGGATTTGTCTGAGCATTTTGGATTTTGTACTCACAGGTGGCTCTGAACTGAGTTAAAGTTGGAAGTCCCAAATAACATGCCCCTGTACAAGAAGGTGGTCATGGTGGGAGGGCCAATGGAGACAGGAAAATCCATCCCTATGGTACTCCTTTAGATTGCTGGGGCTCTGAGGAAGAATGGCCCATGGACCTCCTGTGCAGAGTGAGAAGAGGATGGCTTCCCAGGTTCTTTCTCTTTATAAATCTCTGGTGACTATACCGGGCTGTCTGCATTCCTGGGCAAGGCCTGCCGGCTTTCAAATGTAAACACTGTGAGTTTTGCCTGGTGGTTTTCTCTGGCTCCTGGCACCTGCCTGGTCTTTGCCAGGACCACGTCAAAAATGCCTGAGAGGTAATTTCCCCATGCTCCCCTCCCCCTCCAGCAGCCCTCCACAGTGACTAATGTGAGTTGGCCGACAAATACCCTGGCTTACTAACCCTTTGGCAGGGAAAACTCTGAAGTATGTTTCATCCTGTCTCCTGGAGTTTCCTAGTAGGACTGAGCTCCATTTGCCCAGAGTAGTAACCAGCTCAGTAACACTTCTTTTACTGGCTGCCTTCCCTCCGCATCTCACTTCCCTTTCCCCTACGGGTGCTTCTTGGATCACCTTCCAAATAAAAGATTGGCACTTGAAATCCTGTTCTCAGGGTTGGCTTCTGGGGGAGCCAAGCATAAAACAAACCCTTTGTAGCCAAAATGACAAAGAGCTGGAGGGTATCTTGGTGCTACAGGTGTGACTGAGGGTATCAGTGCTGCCACAAGGAAATCAGCTCCCCCTCAGTGGGGAGCTCTGGAAGAGCTGTTTTCTCTCTGTGGCTAGCCAGGTAAAGGGCAAAGCTGCCTGGAGTTCAGGGGAAGTGCTTGGTGTTATTGCAGTTCTGTGAGGTCTCTGTTATGTTTTTAAATTCATCATGGGGTGCTGTGACAGATATGAAGATGGCAAGTCTCAACCCCTACCTTCTAGTAGTTATAATCCTGACAGGTAGAATGAAGCAGGTGTTAAAATAATTCCCATACATAGTTGAGAGGAAGGGAAGAATCAAGACTCTTCCATGTTTTTAGTGTTGACCACCAAGGATTTCTTTAGGCATCTGAGCTGTTAACTTGAGGCAAATGGAAATGAACAGGGACAAAAATTGTTTCAGTAAGTGGCACTGTTATGGAAAAAGCTACTTATTAATCATAAAAAATAATGAAGCCATAATGGTTCATATTCAGAAGACCCACATAAAATTGTTGGTAATGAATAATTAAGTGGCAGAAATGTCAATTGAGAAGTATATTCCTGGAGTTTATATTCAAAAGGAGCCACTTTATTTTAGGCAAGTAGACCAAAAGAAAGCTGTATTATTTTTAAGTGAATTTGTATAGTTTCTTTCTTCTGAGGAGCTTGAGGCATTTCACATATATTATCTCATTTATTTTTTATAACATCCCAGTGGGAATATGTATTATTAACATTCTACTGCCATAGAACTAAATTTTTGCATATTTTTTTTCCTGGGAATGAATGGAGCTGCATCATTACATAAGAAGATGTTAGCTGGAAGTCACCCACAAGTTGCTACTGAATGTGAATTAATTATAATAGCTCAATACTCTGACTTCCCTTTGGGAAATTATTTTGCCTCTCTATGCCTCAGTTTATAGGAAAATAAAGGAGCCCAGTTAATTAACCCATAACTATAAAAAGAAAAATAGTAGAAAAACCTCATATATAGTTAATTAATAATATGGAGCTTGTTAGTTATAGCTAAATATTGACATGGTATTTTCAGTAGAAAAGGTTATATGTGAACTTTCTCTGTCACCCAATTTTAAGTAGGGACATCACTTACCTGAAACTGCCTGGTTTTGGTCTTAGCTGAAAAGTAAATTTCTTTGTCAAGTTAGGGAACACTGTGTCTAATCATTGTTGAATAAGAATGTTTAAATCCCATTTCTACTGTACCCAAGGGAGAAATTTAGGTATAGATTTTCTCGTTAATTGGAAACACTACAAAGTTCATCCATGACTTCTCCATAAATTACTGTCTAGTATGGTTTGCCAGAGAAAGTAAAGAGAAAAATTATTTTTCCAAATAGTATCTAAGGAGTAGCAGGAGGTCTTTGAGAAGCTTTGCAGAACTCTCAGAGCCATAGTCATTTTTGGGCATGAAAACATTGGTGCTAAAAATGGGGTGCCTGTGTTTTCCTTTGAGGAGAATCACCCTTTCTTTCCCTGTGGTCTGTGTGCCTTTCTGGCTTCAATCTGTATTGGAGCCTTCAGGATATTGGTAATTACCTCATTAAACATACCCAAAAGAACTTCCCACTCAAATAATCCAAAACATCTGGGTCAAGAGAAGCCTTTTAACCTCAAATTATTGTCAGGCTTTACAATCTGAATTTAAGAGATTAATTGTCATATTTCCAGTCTGAAGAAAGTTCCATAGGAATTGTAAGTCCCTTTATATATTGAAAAGGCATGCCAAGACAAAAGAAATAGCTACCCTGTGACATATATAGCAGAGGAAGCTTTGCTCCCCACAAAAAAGCTTAGTTGTCCCTTTGCCTGTTTGGACAGGATTAGGTCCTTTTGTTGATCTCAGCTCAACCAGTTTCTTTTATGTCTGATTAATGGATGTGCCTTGCTTCCAATTTCATGCCAAGTTTCATGCTGCATTTGGTCAGAAAAATTCTTCAACGGTCATCCTAGACCTCTTGCTAGGCTTTAAATAGATAACTTTATAAGCTTCGTATTTTTTCAGTAATCTTACAGCCATCTATAAAAATGATTAAGCGAATCTGGTCTCTTTTAGTTCTTTTGATTCAACTGAGCTGTCTCCTGTTTATAAATCCCTTTCCGTAATCTAATCCATCTGGCCATCCCTTCTGGCCTCTGAACTCCCAACAGTTACCAAACCTGTAAATAAAGGGCCCCTGGATACTTAAGTAATCCATTTCTGCTGTCAAGAAACATAGGCTTTATACAAACCATGAAAACGGAGCATAAGGAAAAGTAGGTGAGGTAAAAAGGGAGAAGAATAAATATGTCAGTGCTTGGGCCATAGTAGGTACACTCTAAATATGTGGTGACTGCAAGAAAAATTAAAATACAGTCTGCCACATTTTTTAGGTCTTTCTTTAGACTTCTAATGCAAGAGGTGAGGGTATGATACACCTAGACTGGTGGTAAATGGGTCAGGAGGGCTAATAACTATTTGTAGGCTATGTTTTGGCAACTTTATTTTCATATGAAGTAAGAACTCTCTTTATGTTATTTCTTTAGTTTTTCACAGAATTCCTAACTGTCCCAAGAGCTGTTTGGGTGCCCATTGTGTACAGGGTATGGTACATATTTCAGTGGAACCATGAGCAAGATATAGGACATAGGGTTTATACACCTGAATGAGACTCAATATTATTGAATGGAATGAATAAAGAATGACAACCACACTCATGCTATTTAATTAGTATATTGTAAACATTTTTGAATAATATTAAAAACTAAGGAAGGCAGCCTGTCATTTAGAACGTATAAGCATTTTTATCTTTTTTATAGGTCTAAGAATTTTTTTTTTAGCATGGCAATCACAGTACTCTGAAAGCCTAGGAAAGAGGAACTTGACCTAACCTAAAGGTTCAGGAAAAACTTCCTGGAGAAGTAGATAGCATGAACTAGGTCCTGAAGGATGCACTGGAGTAGCGAGGCCAAGAAAAGAGGTAAGATTCATATGGACAGGAAATCTAGCATGAAGCAAACCCAGAGAGGCCTTTGCATAAGAAAATCCTGGTATTTCAGTTTTATTAGAGGGTCTGAGATGAAGTTGGGTCATGGAGGGCCTTACATTTATTTATTCATTCATTCACTCACTCATTTATTCAGCAAATATTTGCTGAGTGTCTGCAATGTGGCAGGTGGTGTTCTAGGTGTTCTGGTTATAACCATGGATGAGACTCAAGATTCACTTCTCAAAGAGCTTGCATTCTGGTAGGAGGGGGTCTTTTAGAATTCATTAAGTAATCAGGTCATTATCCAATAGAATAGGCACAAGGAAGTTGCTGAAGGGTTTTAAGCAGCAAAATGATGTGGTCAGAGATTTCTCTTTTAGGAACATCATGCTGGTCTAGACAGATATTAGTGTGGCTCCAGATACTTGGTGGTTATAATCAGAGTAGTTATAACAACTTTGATGAAAATTTTTGATGATTGGCTTATGTAAGTATGAGATATTTGGGTTTGCACAAGAAACAATTTATTGGTGATAAAATGGTGAAACATGGATGGGTTTGTTATTCTACTTCTAGAATTATTTAAGAAGAGTATGTCTATTCTTTTTCTGTGAAAAAAGAATAGAGAAAAATGTCTTCAATTGTTCAATTGTTCTCTTAACTAAAGAGAGAAGGTTTAAAGGTTTAACAGATAACCTTTTAGATTTTCTAATGTCTTTATTACTTCATGGTTTATGAAGTGAAAATGACTACAGTATAAACTGTACTTAAGACTGAGAGTAAGAACATGATCAAAGTTCTTTGAGCCTTGTCAGGGTAGGAGGTTTAATTTTTTCTATTTTACAGAGCAACTATTTACAGAGAACTTATCTCAGGGTAACTAGCCCATGGATGTCCTCAATATACATTATTTCTAGTCATAGTCTCCTCTTTCTCAGCCCCTCTCCTCCTGCTTTCCCACTAGTCCCCCTGCCCCCTTCTATTCTCCTTCATCTTCCTTTTTTTCTAAATTTATTGTTTTAATTTTATTTTTGTTACAGATGTTTCTCCCTTTTTAGCCCATTGGCACCCCCTTTCCCATCCCCACCGCCCTGTCCCCGGCTTTGTTTTCCATGTCCATTGGTTATGCATACATGCATATAAGTTCTGTGATTTATCTGTTTCCACCCCCACCCCCACCCCCTCTGAGGGTTGTCAGTCTGTACCCTACTTCCATGTTTCTGGGTCTACCGTATTCTTCAGACAGTTATGTTCATTATATTCCGTATATAAGTGAGATCATGAGGTATTTGTCTTTTTCTGCTTGGTTTGTTTCACTTAGTATAATACTTAACAGGTCCCTCCATGTCGTCTCAAAGGATAAGAGATATTTCTTTCTTACATCTGCATGGTACTCCATTGTGTATATGTACCACGGCTTTTTATCCATTCGTCTACTGGTGGACACGTGGTCTGTTTCCAGATCTTAGCTATTGTAAATAGTGCTGCTATGAACATGGGGGTACATATATTCTTCCTGATTGGTGATTCAGGCTTCTTAGAGTATATTCCTAAAAGCGGGATCACTGGGTCAAATGGAAGTTCAATTTTTAATTTTTTGAGGTAACACCATACTGTTTTCTATAGTGGCTGCACCAGTCTGCATTCCCACCAGCAGTGCACTAGAGTCCCCTTTTCTCCACACCCTCGCCAACATTTGTTGTTTGATGATATATTGATGGCGGCCATTCTGACAGGTGTGAGGTGATACCTCATTGTTTTAATTTGCACCTCTCTGATGATTAGTGATGTTGAGCATTTCTTCATATGTCTCTTGGCCATTTGTATGTCCTGTATGGAGAGGTGTCTATTCAGCTCCTCTGCCCATTTTTTAATTAGGTTCTTTGTCTTCCTTTTGTTGAGTTGTATGTGTACTCTATATATTTTGGAAATTAACCCCTTAGCTGATGTATCATTGGCAATGATGTTCTCCCATACAGTGGGTTGCCTTTCCATTTTGATGATTGTTTCTTTTGCTGTGCAGAAACTTTTGAGTTTGATGTAGTCCCACGTGTTCATTTTCGCCTTTGTTTCTGTTGCCCTAGGTGATGTATCAGTGAAAATTCTGCTGCGTATGATGTCCGAAATTTTGATGCCTAAATTTTCTTCTAGAATTTTTATGGATTCACGGGTCACATTTAAGTCTTTTATTCATATTGAGTTTATTTTTATGTATGGTGTAAGTTGATGGTATAGTTTCATTTTTTTGCATGTAGCTGTCCAATTTTCCCAACACCATTTATTAAAGAAGCTGTCTTTACTCCACTGTATGCTCGTGCCACCTTTGTCAAATATTAATTGAGAATATTGCCTTGGGTCCATTTCTGGGTTCTCTGTTCTGTTCCACTGGTCTATATGCCTGTTCTTGTGCCAGTACCAGGCTGTTTTGGTTACAGTCGCTTTGTAGTATAACCTGATATCTGGTATTGTGATCCCACCTGCTTTGTCCTTCTTTTTCAAAATTGCTGTGGCTATTTGGGCACTTTTTTGGTTCCAGTATGAAGTTTTGAAGTACTTGTTCTAGTTCTGTGAAATATGTCATTGGTATTTTGATGGGGATTGCATTGAATCTATAGATTGCTTTGGGTAATATGGATATTATAATGATGTTAATTCTTCAAATCCATAAAGAAGGTATGTGCTTCCACTTTTTTATAACTTCCTCTATTTCTTTTTTCAATGTCCTGTAGTTTTCTGCAAATAGGTCCTTTATTTCTTTGGTTAAGTTTATTCCTAGGTACCTTAATTTTCTTTCTGTAATGTGATTGTTTTTTCAGTTTCTCTTTCTGTGAGTTCATCATTGGTGTATACAAATGCTGTTGATTTCTTGACGTTAATTTTGTATCCTGCTACTTTGCCAAATGCATTTATTAAGTCTAATAGATTTTTGATGGAGTCTTTAGGGTTTTCTATGTATAATATCATGTCATCTGCAAATAATGACAGTTTCACTTTCTCCTTTCCAGTTTGGATTCCTTTTATTTTTTCTTCCTGTCTGATTGCTGTGGCTAAGTCTTCCAGTACTATGTTAAATAAGAGTGGCGAAAGTGGACATCTCTGTCTTGTTCCTGTTCTTAAGGGAAGTGTCTTTAGTTTCTGCCCATTGAGTATGATGCTGGCTGTAGGTCTTTTATATATGGCCTTTATTATGTTAAGATATGATTCCTCTATTCCCACACTGCTGAGCATTTTTATCAGAAATGGGTGCTGGATTTCGTCAAATGCTTTTTCGGCATCTATTGATATGATCATGTGGTTTTTATTCTTTATTTTGTTTATGTGGTGTATCACATTTATTAATTTGCGAATATTGTACCGGCCTTGCATCCCTTGAATGAATCTCACTTGGTCATGGTGAATAATTTTTTTGATGTATTGCTGGATCCTATTTGCAACTATTTTGTTCAGGATTTTCGCGTCTATGTTCATCAGGGATATTGGCTTGTAGTTTTTTTTCTTTGTAGTGTCTTTTTTCTTGTTTTGGAATTAGAATTATGCTGGCATCATAGAACAAATTTGGAAGTCTTCCTTCTTCTTGAATTTTTTGAAATAGTTTGAGGAGAGTGGGTATTATTATTTTTTTGAATATTCGGTAAAACTCCTCCGTGAAGTTATCTGGGCCTGGACTTTTGTTTGCTGGGAGACTCTTGATTACCTCTTCAATTTCCTTAGTTGTTATGGGTCTGTTCAAGTTTCCTATCTCTTCCCGGTCCAGTTTTGGGAGACTGTGTGTTTCTAGAAATTTGTCCATTTCACTTAGATTGTTGAATTTGTTGCTATATAGTTGTTCATAGTAGCTATTAACAATCTTTTGTATTTCTGTGGTGTCGGTTTTTACTTCTCCTCTTTCATTTCTGATTTTGTGTATTTGGGTTCTCTCTCTTTGTTTTTTTTTGTTGTTGTTTTTTTTGTGAGTCTAGCTAAGGGTCCATCAATCTTGTTTATCTTTTCGAAAAACCAGCTTTGTTTCATTGATCCTTTGAATTGTTTTTTTTTGGTCTCGATGTCATTTATTTCTGTTTTGATCTTTACTATTTCCTTCCTTCTACTTGCTCTGGGGTTTTCTTTTTGTTTGCTCTCTAGTTCTTTAAGTTGTGAGGTTAGACAGTCTATTAGAAATTTTTCTTGTTTCTTGAGGTAGGCCTGTAGTGCTATGAACTTCCCTCTCAGAACTGCTTTTGCTGCATCCCATAGATTTTGTGTTGTTGTGTGTTCATTTTTATTGGTTCCCAGGAAGTTTTTAATTTCTTCCTTGATTTCCTTGGTAACCCATTTATTGTTTAATAACATGGTATTTAGCCTCCATGTGTTCAAATGCCTTTGCATGTTCTTGTTGGAATTGATTTCTAGTTTCATGCCATTGTGATCTGAGAAGATTCTTGATATGATTTCAGTCTTATTGAACTTGTAGAGATTTAGTTTGTGTCCTAACATGTGGTCTATCTTTGAGAATGTCCCATGTGCACTTGAGAAGAATGTGAATTTTGCAGTTTGGGGATGTAATTCTCTGTAGATATCTATTAAATCCATTTGGTCTAGTGCTTCATTTAGAGTCTCTGTTTCCTTCCTTCCTTCCATTTCCTCCTTTTTTTTCAATCCTACTGTTTTCATTTGTGATAGAGGGATGATACTCTTTTTACCATATTATTGTGCATGTTTTAGTTGAACAGGGATATTAGGAATGATTGCTAAAAAGATTTCTTTTTTGTTCACAGTGGATGACTATATCACTGTTCCCAATTATTCAATCTTGCTTTTCCTATAAGAGAATTATATATCCTCCCCTATTTCAGGTAAACCTGCCGTGGATCCCTGAGGATGGTTATATTTCACCATCCCATTGTCAAGCTTGACTGTGTGACTTGTTTTGGCCAATGAAATTTGAACAGAAGCTTTAAGTACATTTGCCAACTCTCTTACTCTTTTTCCTCTGTCCCAAATCTTGGGTCCTCAAATGAAAACAGAGCTGAAGCCCACCCATGGCAGATATAAAATCTGGAGTGAAAAATGCCTTTTTTATTGTAAGCTACTGAGATTTTTCAGGTTATTTTTTACTGCAGTATAATGTAACAAAAGCTGTCTGATAATATATAATCAATAGATGTTAAACTCAATTACAATAAAAAAAGTTGACAATGAAAATGTCTTTTATGGATTTTCAAGGTTTGTGCTAAATAGTATCTATTGAAATAAAATTCTATTTTTTTTTGCAACCCAAAATTTAGAGCATTCCTTGATATTCACTTGTTGAACCCTAAACTGTGGCTCTTATCGGCATAAAAGAGGCCACCCTGTGAATGGATATGAGGGTGTTAAGTGGTGCTGTGTTTCTTTCCAGTTTTACTGAGGTATAATTGAAAAATACAATTGTAAGATATTTAAAGTATACAACGTGATGATTTGATATATGTAGACATCATAAAAGGATTATCCCGTTGAGTTAATGAACACATCCATCACGTCACATATTTATCTATATATTTTTTTAGTAAGAACACTTAAGTTCTACTCTTTTAGCAAATTTGAATTTTAGAATACAGTATTATTAACTGTAGTCAGCATCTTATACATTAGTTCCTTAGATTACTCATAACCGAAAGTTTGTAATGTTTCACTAGTGCCTCCCTATTTATCCCACTCCCTGCCCTGGGCAACCACTTTTCTACTCTCAGTTTTGTATGAGTGACTTTTTACAAAAAGACTCTACATATGAATGATACTATGCCCTATTTGTCTTTCTCTGTCTTCTTTATTTCACTTAGCATAATGCTCTCCAGTTAATCCATGCTTTTGCAAATGACAGGATTTCCTTCTTTTTTAAGGCTAAATATTTCATTATATATGCCAGCATTTGTTATAATATGTCTTTTAAAAAATATTTTAATTTATTTTTTAGAGAGAGAGAGAGAGAAAAGTGAGAGATAAAAACATTGATGTGAGGGTGAAACATCGATTTGCGGCTTCCTGCATGTCCCCTACCAGGGATTGATCCCACAATCCAGGCATGTGCCCTGACCAGAAATTCAACATGAAGCCTTTTGGTGCATGGGAGGATGCCCAACCAACTGAGCCACACCAGCCAGGGCTATCTTTTGTCTTTTTTAAAAATCCTCACCAGAGGATATTTTTCCATTTATCTTCATATAGAGTGGGAGGGAGGGAGATAGAGAGAGAGAGAGAGAGAGAGAGAGAGAGAGAGAGAGAAAGACAGACAGACAGACATTGATGTGTGAGAGAGACACATCGACTGGTTGCCTCCTGCACCACCCCGGCCAGGGCCAGGGACCGATCTGCAACCCAGGTACATGCCCTTGACCAGCATCAAACCTGCAACTCTTTGGTCCATGGGCTGATGCTCTAACTGCTGAGCCAAACGGGCCAGGGCTATCTTTAGTCTTTTTGATAATAGCCATCACAACAGTTGTGAGGTAATATCTCATTGTTGTTTTGATCTGCATTTCCTTGATGATTAATAATGTTGAGCACCTTTTTTATGAATATGTTGGCCATTTTAATGTCTTTGGAGAAAAATGTCTGTTTAGGTCCTTTGCTCATTTTTAAATTGGGTTATTTCTTTTCTTTTGCTATTGAATTGTATGAGTTACTTTTATATTTTGAATAATAATCTCTTATTGGATATGTGGTGTGCAAATATTTTTTCCCAGTCTCTAGGCTGGTTTTTCATTTTGTTGATGGTTTTCTTTGCTGTGAAGAATCTTTTTAGTTTGATGTAGTCCCACTTGTTTATTATTGCTTTTGCTTTTGATGTGAAATCCAAAAAAAAATTATTGCCAAGATTAATGTTGAGGAGATTATCTCATATGTTTTCTTTGAGGAGTTTTATGGTTTCAGGTCTTACATTCAAATTTTATATTCATTTGGACTTGATTTTTGTGTATAGTATAAGATATGGGTCCAGTTTCATTCTTTTGCATGTAGCTATCCAGTTTTTT
This sequence comes from Molossus molossus, assembly GCF_014108415.1. Taxonomy (NCBI): domain Eukaryota; kingdom Metazoa; phylum Chordata; class Mammalia; order Chiroptera; family Molossidae; genus Molossus; species Molossus molossus. The sequence goes on along the minus strand of NW_023425355.1, from coordinate 113,083,873 downwards.
TTCACAGCATTTATTAAAGAGACTATCCTTTCCCCATTGTATATCCTTGGCTCCTTTGTTATAAATTAATGGACCACATATGCAAGGGTTTATTTCTGAGCTCTCTGTTCTGTTTCATTGGTCTATGTGGCTTTTTAAAATGCAAATACCATACTGCTCTGATTACTACAGCTTTGTAATATAGTTTTAAATCAGAAAATGTGATACTTTCAGTTCTGTTCGTTCTCTCTCCAGATTATTTTGTGTATTTAAGGTCTTTTGTGGTTCCATACAAAGTGGTGCTGTGCTTTAACATGTAAATAAGCACTGAATTCTGGTTAAATGTGAACTAGTGATCTACAGTACTAATTTGAATTTCCCATTATATTTAGAAGTGGATTAAAAGTTGAAAAATGTTGGTTCAGCTTCTTAAATAGCCAAAGACCATGACATTCACTTGATTTATTGATCTGGTTTCTAAATCCGTCAACAGTGAATGCATCCATTTTTTTGAAGCTGAAGATGATTGACTAAGTTTTTCTTTTTAATTAACTGAACTCCTTAAGAATGAGGGACTAGAACACTTATCTGGGACTTTTGGTATGCTTCTTCCTATGCTTGCTTTCTGAAGGAATCATTTCACTATGATCAGCTTCCCTCTCTGTTCTTCCTTTCCCCTTATCTTATAATGCTTCAAACCTACTTGGGCTGCTTTTCCCCCTCCCTCATGAGCAATCTATGCTGAACAAGCATTAGGGAGTCTTTGATGGGGGAAAATGTAAATAAACATAAAACCTTCAATTTTTTCTTTTATTTAAAATTTTCTTTTCTTTTCTTTATTGGTTTTAGAGAGAGGAAGGGAAAGGGAGAGAGAGATAGAAACATCGATGAAAGAGAACATCAATTGGCTGCCTCCTGCATGCACCCTACTGGGGATTGGGCCCACAACCTGGGCATGTGCCCTGACTGGGAATAGAACTGGTGACCTCTTGGTACATGGGTCACACTCAACCACTGAGCCACACCAGCTGGGCCAATTTTTTCCTTTTAAAAATTGTGAGTGAATATTGAACTGTCTCGAACAATAAAAAATGGCGGCGGAGTGAATGGAAGCTACACAGACCATCTCCCAGGACCAAACTGAAATTACAACAAAAATAAAAACAAAAATAAATCACCAGGAAGGGGCAACTGAAAGGCAGCTTGGAGGACCACATAACCAGGGACACTGACTCAATCCTCGTAGGCTTGTGAGGACATGAGAGGGAGCTGGGAGCCCACGGCCTGCAGCGGTCTGGGCTGGGACGAGCGGACTCGGCTGGAAGCTGCGCCCTCGGCTGGGTCCTATGGCCTCAGCTGGGTCCAGCGGCTGCCCAGGCTGGGTCCTGTGACCTCGGCTGGGTGCTACGCCATTGGCTGGGTGCTACTCCCTCAGCTGGGACCAGTGGCCTCAGCTGGAAGCCATTGAAATGCTAATTGAGGCAAATTAAAACAAGCATTAGCCCCACCCTCTGGAAATCCTCTTACACTGAGCACCTGAGGGAGTTATTCAGTCAACTCAGAAACCAAGGTTCTTTAGGTGACCGCTACTAATAGCCTCCAGGCAAAAAAGCTAGAGTATAACTACCATTCCCTGGGCTAGAAACACTAACCAGGAAAGTTTAGACTTGACAGTGGTGTTTAAAGTGGGTCCTCCCTGCCTCATCCAAACCCAGGAGAGGGAGCCATAATCAGCAGAACACCAACACCAACACCCACAGAGAAAATGTGGCAGACTCCAAAGCCCATAGTGATAGCCAAAATGGATAAAAACAGAAACAAAAGACAAAAGAAAGAATAAGACACCTCTACTGAGATGAGATAAATGAGGTGCAGTTAAGCAAGTTAACAGAACTAGAATTGAGAGCCATGATCTTGAGGAAGCTCATCAGCATGAGTAAGAACATAGAGATGCTGAAAATCAGCCAATTGGAAATTAAAAACCACCAAGAAGAGATAAAAATGACACATCAGAAATAAAAAACACATTGGAAGGACTAAAAAGGCGAGTAGAGGAAGCTGAAGACTAGATAAGTGAATTAGAAGACAGGGTAGAAAAAAATCAACCAATAAGAAAACCAAAAGGAAAAAACGATTAAAATACAGGAAGACAGCTTAAGAGAACTGTGGGACAACTGGAGACGTAATAATATTTGCATCAAAAGGAGTCCCCGAAGAAGAAGAAACTGAGCAAGGATTAGAGAATATATTCAACGATATAGTGACAGAAAACTTCCCTAATTTGGTGAAGGAAGAAGACATTCAAGTTCAAGAAGCACAGAGAGACACAAGTAAGAAGAAACCAAACAAGCCCACATCAAGACACATAGCAATCAAAGTGCCAAAAATTCAAGACAAAGAGAGAATCCTAAAAGCAGCAAGAGAGAAGCAACAGGTTACCTACAAAGGAAACCCTATAAGGCTCTTAGCTGACTTCTCAACAGAAAACTACAGGCCAGAGGGAATGGCATGAGGTAATCAAGGTCTGAAAAGCAAGGATCTGAATCCAAGACTACCCAGCAAGACTATCATTCAAAATAGAAGGTCAAATAAAAAGTTTCTCAGACAAAAAAAGGCTAAGGGAATACATTAGCACCAAACCAACACTGCAAGAAATGTTCAAAGGACTGCTGCAATTAGCAGGAGAAATAGGAAGAAAAATATAATGACACTAAACAAATATGGCGATAAATAAGTACATATGAATAATCACCTTAAATGAAAATGTATTGATGCTCCAATAAAAAGACACAGAGTAGTTGATGGATAAGAAAGCAAGACTCATCTATATGTTGTTTCCAAGAGACCCACCTCACAACAAAAGACTCACATAGGTTGAAAGTGAAGGGATGGAAAAAAATCTTCCAAGCAAACAAAAAGGAAAAAAAAAAATCTGGAGTAGCAATACTCATATAGGATAAAATAGATTTCAAGATGAAGGCCATAACTAGAGACAAAGAAGGCCACTACATAATATTGAAAGGATCTATCCAACAGGAAGATGTAACCTTGATAAACATATATGCACCCAATATAGGAGCATCAAAATATATCAAAAATCTTCTGGACGACTTCAAAGGAGAAATCAATAGCAATACAATCATAGCAGGGGAATTCAACACCCCGCTGACATTACTGGATAGATCCTCTAGACAAAAAATTAGCAAGAAAACAGAGACTCTAAATGAAGCACTAGGCCAATGGACTTAACAGATATCTACAGAGAATTACACTCCAAAACTACAGAATTCACCTTCTTCTCAAATGCACATGGGACATTCTCAAAGATAGACCACATGTTAGGGCACAAACTAAGTCACTGCAAGTTCAAGAAGACTGAAATCATATTAAGCATCTTCTCAGATCACAATGGCATGAAAGTAGAAATCAATTGCAAGAAGAATATACAAAGACATTTCAACACACGGAAGCTAAATAGCATGTTATTAAACAATGAATGGGTCACCAAGGAGATCAAGGAAGTAATTAAAAACATCCAGGAAACCAATGAAAATGAAGACACAACAACACAAAATCTATGGGATGCAGCGAAAGCAGTTCTGAGAGGTAAGTTCATAGCACTACAGGCCTACCTCAAAAAACAAGAAAACTCTAATAGACTATCTAACCTCACAACTTAAAGAACTAGAGAGCAAACAAAAAGAAAACCCCAGAGCAACTAGAAGGCAGGAAATAGTAAGGATCAGAGCAGAAATAAATGACATACAGTCAAAAAAATAATTCAAAGGATCAATGAAACAAAGAGCTGGTTTTTCGAAAAGATTAACAAGATTGATGGACCCTTAGCTAGACTTACCAAGAAACAAAGAGAAAGAACCCAAATACACAAAATCAGAAATGAAAGAGGAGAATAACAACTGACACCACAGAAATACAAAAGATCATTAACAACTACTATGAACAATTATATGGCAACAAATTTGACAATCTAAGCGAAATGGACAAATTTCTAGAAACACACAGTCTCCCAAACCTGGACCAGGAAGAGATAGAAAACTTGAACAGACCAATAACAACAGAAGAAATTGAAGATATAATTAAGACTCTCCCAGCAAACAAAAGCCCAGGCCCGGATGGCTTCACGGGGGAGTTTTACCGAACATTCAAAGAAGATCTAACACCCATTCTCTTCAACCTATTTCAAAAAATTCAAGAAGAAGGAAGACTTCCAAACTTGTTTTATGAAGCCAACATAATTCTAATTCCAAAACCAGAAAAAGACACTACAAAGAAAGAAAACTACAGGCCAATATCCCTGATGAACATAGACGCCAAATTCCTGAACAAAATAGTAGCAAATCGGATCCAGCAATACACCACAAAAATTATCCACCATGACCAAGTGGGATTCATCCCAGGGATGCAAGGCTGGTACAATATTCGCAAATCAATAAACATGATACACCACATAAATAAAATAAAGAATAAAAACCACATGATCATATCAATAGATGCCAAAAAAGCCTCTGACAAAATCCAGCATCCATTTCTGATAAAATTATTCAGCAATATGGGAATAGAGGTATCATATCTTGACATAATAAAGGCCATATATGAAAGACCTACAGCCAACATCATACTCAATGGGAAAAAACTAAAAGCATTTCCCTTAATAACAGGAACAAGGGAAGGATGCCCACTTTCGCCACTCTTATTTAACATAGTACTAGATGTGTTAGCCACAGCAATCAGACAGGAAGAAAAAACAAAAGGCATCCAAATTGGAAAGGAGGAAGTGAAACTGTCATTATTTGCAAATGACATGATAGTATACATAGAAAACCCCAAAGACTCCATCAAAAATTTACTAGACTTAATAAATGAATTTGGCGAAGTAGCAGGAGACAAAATTAACGTCAAGAAATTGATGGCATTCTTATACACCAATGATGAACTCACAGTAATAGAAACTCTGAAAATAATCCTATTTAACATTGCGGCAAAAAAAATTAAGATACCTAGGAATAAACTTAACCAAAGAAGTAAAGGACCTATTTGCAGAAAGCTACAGGTCATTGAAAAAAGAAATAGAGGAAGATATAAAAAAGTGGAAGCACATACCCTGTTTGTGGATTGGAAGAATTAACATCATTAAAATGTCCATATTACCCAAAGAAATCTATAGATTCAATGCATTCCCCATCAAAATACCAATGGCATACTTTACAGAATTAGAACAAGTACTTCAAAAGTTCATAGGGATCCAAAAAAGACCTCGAACACCCACAGCAATCTTGTAAAAGAATAACAAAGTTGGAGGGATCACATTACCAGATTTCAGGTTATACTACAAAGCCACTGTAATCAGAACAGCCTGGAATGGCACAAGAACAGGCATATAGACCAGTGGTACAGAACTGAAAACCCAGAAATTGACCCAAGGCAATATGCTCAATTAATATTTGACATAGGTGGTAAGAGCATACAGTGGAGTAAGGACAGCTTCTTTAATAAATGTTGTTGGGAAAATTGTACAGCTACATGCAGAAAAATGAAACTAGACCATCAACTTATACCCTATACAAGAATAAACTCAAAATGGATAAAAGACTTACATGTGACTCATGAATCTATAAAAATCCTAGAAGAAACTGTAGGCAACAAAATTTCAGACATATGCAGCAGAGTTTTCACTGACACATCACCTAAGGCAATAGAAAAAAAGGAGAAAATGAACACATGGGACTACATCAAACTCAAAAGCTTCTGCACAGCGAAAGATACAATCAACAAAACAAAAAGGCTACCCACTGTATGGGAGAGCATAATTGCCAATGATATATCAGATCAGGGGTTAATTTCCAATATATATAGAGTGCTCATACAACTCCACAAAAGGAAGACAAAGAACCCAATTAAAAATGGGTAGAGGAACTAAATAGACACCTCTTCAAAAAGGACATAGAAATGGCTAGGAGACATATGAAGAAATGCTGAACATCACTAATTCTCAAAGAGATACAAATTAAAACAACAATTAGGTATCACCTCACACCTGTCTGATGGCCGTCATCAACAAATCATCAAAGAACAAGTGTTGTCGAGGGTGTGGAGAAAAGGGGCCTCTAGTACACTGCTGGTGGGAATGCAGACTGGTGCAGCCACTGTGGAAAACAATATGGTGTTACCTCAAAAAATTAAAAATTGAACTTCCATTTGACCCGGTGATCACACTTCTAGGAATATACCTTAAGAAATCTGAAACACCAATCAGAAGGAACATATGTACCTCATGTTTGTAGCAGCAATATTTACAATAGCTAAGATCTGGAAACAGCCCAAGTGTCCATCAGTAGACGAATGGATAAAATAGAAGTGGTACATATACACAATGGAGTACTACGCAACTGTAAGAAAGAAACATCTCTTATCCTTTGAGATAACATGGAGGGACCTGGAAAGTATTATCCTAAGTGAAACAAGTCAAACAGAGAAAGACAAGTATCATATGATCTCACTTATTTGTGGAATATAATGAACATAACAGTCTGAGGAATGGGGTAGTCCTAGAGATGTGGAAGTGGGTACAGAGTGACAATTCCCAGAAGAGGTGGTGGTGGGGGAGAGATAAACCACTGAACTTATATGCATGTATGCATGAACAATGGACATGGACAACAAAGCTGGGGACAGGGCAGGGAGGGAGAGGGAGGGGGAATCTGGAGGATAAAGGAGAAACATTTGTAACAAATTAATTAATAAAAATAAAGAGAATAAAAATATATTCAACTGTCTCAGGGAACGATATAATTGTCACCAGGAATTTAAGTGGTGTGATAGAATTGGCTGCCAGAAAAAGAAAGGAAAGTTGTGAGGAAAAAGGAACTTTATACTTATATTCATTCTAATTCAAGGAATGCATTGTTAGGCCACCAACTCAGTCTACCCACTATTATTAGTATGAGAGATTCAACCTAATTAAAGGTAGCTTAAGTTATGTATATGGAATATATAAAAGGATAGCTCATTATTTATCTATTATTGGGAGGAAAATATTTCCTCTACCAACTTATATTTCAGTAGTTGGGGGCCTGCGAATTAATTGGCAACAGATATATTAGCAAAAAACTGTTTATTTCATATGCATGTAGGGACACTCAAAAAGAGGTGGCTTGCTGAACAGCCAGGGATAAGGGTTTATATACCAGTTTAATAAAAGGCGGGTGTTTTGGGGCCTCAGTGTAAAATCATGAAAGGTTCTATTGGTCTTTATCATCTCAATGCTAATGGACAGTCTTCTTCCTAGCTGGAAGTTCCCCAGGAGGGGGATTTATGGCACCTAAAGTCACACCTTCCAGGTGCTAAAGGACAGTCTTGAAGTAAACACCTTTGAAGGGTTGGTTAATGGCAGCGGTATTTTCAGCAGTTTCTGCTTAAGTTCATATAAGGTTGTTTTGTGTGGCTGCTATTTGTTCAGATGTTTTCAGATTCTTTTTTTTTAAATTAATTAATTTTTGTTACAAGATGTTTCTCCTCCCCCCTCCCATTGACACCCTCCTCCCATCCCCCCCCCCCCAGCCCCGCGGCTGCCACAGCATTGTTGTCTATGTCCATTGGTTATGCTTATATGCATAAGTTCTTTGGTTTATCTCTTTCCTCTCTTTCCCTCCCCTTGCCTCTCCCTCCTCTGAGGTTTGTTAGTCTGAACCCTACTTTTATGTCTCTGGATCTATTATGTTCATCAGCTTATTTTGTTCATTATATTCCACAAACAAGTGAGATCATGTGATACTTGTCTTTCTCTGACTGGCTTATTTCAGTTTCAAGTAAACTTCATGCCACTTTGGTGGGTAGCTGGTCCCTTTATCTATTAGTTATATCTATCTATCTATCTATCTATCTATCTATCTATCTATCTATCTATCTATCTATCTATTGCTTCATCTATCCATTCCTCTACTCATCCATCTATCATCTTTTTAAAATCTCTAATACGTTTAGAGGTAAACATCCTGAAGGCACAGCGACAGAAAACAGTTGACCAGGGTTTACTCTATCTCCTTTTTGATATCTTTTTACAGGCTCTTTCCATGTTAGAGGTTTAATGGCCCCAAATGCATATCTTACCATCTAGGCAGCTCCAGTACCTTCCCCTGCCCCCATTGCTCTGGCAGGAAAGTCCCTGAGAAGATGCCAATTTACCTGATTACATGTGGCCATGCCTGACTCAATTATGACCAGATGTATGGGACCCCCTGGCTTAGTCTTGGAGGCACATGCTCTTCCATTGGCATGAAGCCACACAAAATGGGTTCTGCCCAAGTTTCTGTTTCTAGAAGAGTGAGGATTCCAGGAGCGCAATCTTTCTCTATGGCTCTTCCGCCTACTTTATTTGCCCTCTAATGTCCACCTCTATTTTAAAGAAACTCTAGTAAAACAACTGGATGTTTCTCAGGGAAATAATATAAAATCAATGATATGGAATAAATATTAAACCATGTTTAAAGATTTGTTTCTACCAGACTTAGTGATTCTTGTGTAAGTCTTAGATCTTTTTTGTCTTCAGCTTTTGACATATTGCTGAGCCATCCGACAAGCCACTTCAACTTCCCACCTGATAATTATACACCCTTAAATTAAGATTATGATAATTTCACAGGGGTATATAAGGTTTAATTAATTAAGACATATAAAGCTCTTAGATATAATGAAATCAAAGGTACTTTATAAAAGTACAAAATAGTAATGTTATGAGTAAATCTCATGATAATGAACTTCAGATCTTTTGGCTGTATTGGGATTAGTATCAAGTATCATTTGAAATATGTGGGCTTGTACTTGGAAATCTTTTTAGTATACAGAGAATATGTCATATCATGATTTGATTTGTATCACAGCCTCTAAATAGTTGTGAGATTCTCTTTGACAGATGGTCAACTGAGGTGGGCTATTTAATTTAGCTGAGAATTAACATTGGCAGCTGTTCCTGAAAAAAAAAAGTTAATCTGTTTTTCAAATTGACTGGAGCAATGATGACCCCTTTTCAACTTCTTTCCTATAATTGTGGACAAATGACAGTTTCCCTCCTGCAAACACTAAACTCAATGGGACTTTTGTTTTAAGTCATGTTAAAAGGGATCCACAGCTGCCTTGTACAGTAACAGTTACCAACAGCAGTTCTTGTCTATATTTAACCTGGTTTTCATCATAACACTCACTGAATGAGATATATTACCATTGGTCTCTTGTTTAGTCTTTTTTTTTTTTTTTATCCTCACCCGAGGACATTTTTCCATTTTTTGTTCAGATAGAGCGGGAGGGAGAGAGAGGAAGAGAGAGAGAGAAACATCGACGTTAAGGGACACATCAAGTGGCTGCCACCCGCACGACCAACCAGGGCCGGGGACAAACTGCAACCGAGGTAGGTGCCCTTAGCGGGAACTGAACCCGGGTCTCTCTGTACCACAGGCCGACGCTCCAACCGCTGAGCCAAACCGGCCAGGGCTCTTGTTTAGTCTTAATACCACCTAACATCTTTCTAATAATCTTTATTTGCAATGCAAAATAATTCAATCATTCATGTTTGGCACGAATGAATTTCCTTGTTTTTTTAATTTGGGGAAATTTGGAAAATCCCTGTTTTAGATGGGTTCTCTAAAACCAGACTCTGAGATGGAGATTTGTATACAGGAGGTTTATTAGGGGCTGTCCCAGGAATACCACTTGTGAAGGAGTGAGGGAAGCAATTTTAGGTAGAGGGAGAAGCTGGACTACAATGCAGTAACAGAGGCCTCAGCTGAAGCCATAGCCAATTCCACAGTTGGGCTGGATTTTCTGAGATGTCTCAGATGAAGACAAATGGAACAAGTTAAGGACAGTTGTATTCCTATATTCACTAGTGATTGACGTGGGCTGTCCTCAGGGAAGGGGAGTAGCGTTGGATGAGGCTGCTCCTTTCATCAGAGAGCAAGTCCTAGAGAAGGTGTGAGCTGTAAGCAACCAGTATTCCTAGCAGATGGAAAGACAAGTGCCTTGTTCTAAAGGGGAGACCTGGTGATGCACTGTATTCCACTGTGATACCAGAAAGTATAGTGATGCGAAGAACCATTACCCATACTTCTTTACCTGAAATGAACATTGGTGACATTTGGACACATTTGATGATTCCTGTTGTTCTTCTATGTATATACTTAAAAATTACTCAAGTAATACAAGCATAATCTTCTAAGCATTAGGACATTACAAATAAAGTTCCTTTGACTACCTCCTCCATTCTTGGTCCCATTTCTGTGTCTGCAGAAGGGCTAGAACTAGGGTGAGGCAAATGAAGAGGGCATCAGAAAACTCAGTAATCAAGATGCATACTATTTTAATATAGTATTTTAAAAAATAAATACTAGTGCAATAAAACATGTTGATGAACAAAACATCAAAATTTTAAATAAAGACAGAATCAGAAACTATGCTCTGCCAAGTCATAGTGGAGTCTGAGGCAAAAGAAAAAATCAGTAATATTAATTCTGTCTGTTTTTAAAATTTTATATTTATTTAATTGTGCATTAATTTTGATTTTAAGAAACTATTGTATTAAAATACTATTTCTCTCAATGAGTAATTTGATATGCCCTGAAATTTTGTGCCTCACTCCCTTTACCCTCGTCTTAACACTGAGATGTAGCTGCTATTATACATTGGGCACATATATTTCCAGGCCATTAAAAAATTCATAAGTAGATTGTGTTTATAATTTTGCGTTTTACATTTAGTTCTATGATCCACTTTAAGTTAATTTTTTTAAATTTTCAAAATTAAACATTGTTCTGCCGACTCTTTCTCTCGCACTCTCTCTCTGGATATATGAATATAATTTTAATCTTAACTGCTCTGTAGTATTCCATCATGTGTATATGTTACTTTTTACTGATGTGATATATTCAATGATGAACATTTAGATTTTTTGTTTATTTTTAAAATTTTTTAAAAAAATATTTAAATTTAAATATAGTTGGTATGCAATTTATATTGGTTATATTAGTTTCAGGTGTACAATATATTGTGGTAAGATTTCTTTGTTTTTTGATATTACAAGTAATGCTACACCCTTGTTCAGGTATTTTTGTGCATATGTACAGTTATTTCTCTAAAGGAGATGGCTGGAAGTGAAACTGCTATATCAGAGTGTATGCATATTATATGCAGAGAATATTTTCAGTTTCAATAGATCCTGATGGAGCGCTGTCCAGAGGATGAAAATACCTGTTTCCCCGCAGCCTAGTCAACATTTGTTCTCTAACTTTAAATTACCCCTCCTGTGGCTGAAAAATATCTCATAAAAATTAATTTCTCCTGATTATTTGTGAGGAAGAACATATTTTCACATTTATTGACTTTTTTAGTATTTCATCTTCTGTTAAACGACCATTTAAAAATCTTTTGTTCATTTTTTCTATTAGTTTGTCTTTTTCTGATTAATTTGAAAGAGTTCTTTATACTAATTATTAATATTTGACTATTCTATTTATTGCAAATACTTTTCCCAGTTTCTTGATTTTGTTAAAAATGTTTATGGTGTCTTTTGCCATATAGAAGTTTCTAATTTGTCTGTAGTCAATTATATACAATTTTTTCCTCTTATGGTTTCTGCTTTCTTGAGTCTTATTTAAGAAGGCTTTCTCTACCCTTAGATTAGAAAGCTATCATTCTATATTTTCTTATAATAAATATAAATATGCATTTGTTTGTTGTTTTATTTATAGGTCTTTTATTGACCTGCAATTTATATTTCTGTATGACGTGAAGGATTTAACTTTATTATTTCTAATTAATGATTTTCTAGTTATTTGCTAGAAAGTTAACACAGCTTGTTTCTCTACCAAGTTTATCTTTGTGGGCTATATTTTGGTGGGCGTGATGGAAAGAGCACCATGCCTACAAAGTCTGGACCACTCACACACTGCTCTTTCTACAAACTGTAAATACTTAGATTCTTAATATTTATTGGCTAAAAAGGAAGATACTAAGTCATTGAATGGTCAGGATGATAGAACTGTCTACTGTATCAGTGCAGACTACCCAAGCCCAACAAATGTCCTTGGGTGTAAATTGGAGAAAATATTCCTCAAAATTCCTTGAGGAAGGCAATGTAGCAGAATATCTTCCCAATCAGACAGAGCTGGGTTTGAATCTTAGCTCTGCTCTTTTCATCTGTGTGACCCTGGACAAATTTGTTAAACTCTGAGACTGAGTTTGCATATCCTTAAAAAGGTCCTTAAAATTCTTATTTTGTGGGTTAGTTGTGAAGATCTGAGATAATACTTATAAAGTACTTGGCACATGTTTAGTGCTGAATCATGTTAACTATTATTATTTCTGGTTATGATAATGACTTTTGTTGAGATGTTAGTATTTGGGAGGGGTAGAGGAAGTGTAAGAATTGAGAAATGCCTCTAAATAGGGGGGTGGGGTGGGGAAGAGATAAACCACAGAACTTATATGCATGTATGCATGAACAGTGGACTTGGACAACAAACTGGGGAAAGGGCAGGGAGGGAGGGGGAGGGGGGAATCAGTGGGGGAAAAAGGAGAAACATCTGTAACAAAAATTAATTAATAAAAAAAAAAAGAAGAGAAATGGCAACCATTCTTGAAGGGGTGGTGGGATGGATGTGAGGCTGTTGGCACTCCTAGAGAAGTCCAGGAGAAGTGTGGGAGCCAGCATGACAATTTAGCACCTGTGCTAGGTCAGCAGAAAAGCACCTGGGGCTCTAGGCTCTTCCCTTGTTCAACAAAACCAAGAGTCATGACCTTGGGAAAGTTTGGGAATCCTGAAGACCAATGTATAACAAATGGTTTATTGTCTGAGAGCAAATAAACTGAGCATATCTTCACATAGAGGTGGAAAAAATTACCATATGGAAATGACTTAATAAGGCCTAATAGAGAGCTGCCTAGGGCCAAAGCTGGGAGTTGCAAAAAGAAACCAGGACACACCTGGAGAACCTGTAAGGTTCATTAGTTGGCACTACGAAGCCCTGCACTATTCTCTAGGTAAGGCAGAGTGGATCTAGACTTCATGATGGACTCAGGCTAAGTGGTTTCATCCAGTCCGGTAGCTTTTTAACCAGTTTTCTCCAGAACTCCAGACTCACAGATCCAACAACTTATTTGATATCTCCACTTGGATAAAATAATACTAGTTAAATAGATTGAATGTTTCCTATACGCCAGGTATTTTTCTAAGCTCATTATGTGTATTTATTCAAATATTGAATGCTCAATAGACTTCTAAAACTTAGCATGTCTAAAATTGAACCTTTGATCCCCATTCCCACCAAAAGCAGCTCCTTCCTCAATATTTACAACCTCAGTGGCAGCACCTTTCATCCAATGCAATCCTAACTCCAATCTTTCTTATCCCACATCCAATCCATCAGAAATTTATTTTAGCTCTATTTTCAAAGTACATCCCAAATCCAAACAGTTCTTATCACTTTTATCACTGCTACCTGATTCAAAGCTCTATCAGCTTTTGCCTGAAATATTGCTTCCTTACTGGTCTGTTGACCTTTTTAAACTTAACTTTAATTTTATTACAAACATTGAAAGTGTAGTTGGCATACAATAATATATTTGTTTCAGGTGTATACCATAGTGATTTGACATTTATACACCTATGAAGTGAACACCACAAGTCTAGTACCCATCTGACACCATACATAATTATTACAACATTATTGACTATGTTCCCTGTGCGGTACACTAAATCCTTATGGGTTGCTTGTTTTACAACTGGAAATTTATATCTCTTGTTTCCCTTCAACTTTTTCACCCCTCCCCCACCCATCCTCTCTAGAAATCTTCAGCCAGACAAACTGATGACCTCTCTGCTTTCACTACTACTCCCCTCTAAGCAGCAGGTACAGTGAGCCTTTTAAAAAAGGTCAGATTATGTCTTTCCTTTGCTCAAAACCTCCTAATGCCTTCCCATCTCACTCAAAAAAAATTTCAAAGACTTTACTGTGACCTGTAATGTCCTAAATGGCAGGCCCCTAGTTCACTCTCTGGCTTCATCTCCTACCATTCTTCACTTCCATCGCCGTTGTTGTGCTGCACTGGCCTCCTTGCTGTCCCCTGAAACTCCTCCCTAAGCAGGCTTTCATCTTAGCATCTGTGTGTCTGCAGTTCCTTCTACCTGCAAAAACGTTTGACATAGGTGTCATTATGCCTAATTAAAATTGGCATTTGATGATTGCTTACTGGAACAGTTTTATTTACACGTATGATCTGATAATCTTGAACTAGCAAGTAAAGCCATGAAGTTATTACATTTTTGCATGACTTTATTATGTAAACAGACATTCTTGATATAGAAGTGAAAAATACAGAAACAAATTAAATACAGAATTGCAGTTAATACCACATCTTTCTACTATTTCACTCAACCATGGTGATTTAGTTATAGCAAAGCAATGTAATTCATCATATTAAATTAATATAAATAATTTGATTTTTATTGACCCTAGTTTTGTTTGCATTTAATTTATAAATTTGTTTTAGTTTTACTGTTGAATAAGACTGATCAGACTTCTGGTCAAGATGGCGACATAGGTGAGTGCAGTACTCGCCTCATCCCACAACCACATCAAAATTACAACTAAACTACAGAACAACCATCATTCAAAACCACCTGAAATTTAACTGAATGGAAGTCCTACAACTATAAAATTAAAGAAGAAGCCATACTGAGACTGGTAGGAAGGGTGGAGATGCAGACGGCTGGGATACCTCAGCTGTGAAGGTCTGCCCTGAGGAGTGAGGGGTCCCTGACCTACACCAGGGTCCCAGCTCAGGGTTCCAGTGCCAGGAAGAGAAGTACCCATAACTTCTGACTGGAAAAATAAGCAGGAACTGAGGCTGAGGGAGGCTGAGGCTGCTGGAGCCCCAGGCAGTTCCTCTTAAAGGACCTGCACACGGTCTTACTCCAACTCGCTCCTTCTGGGCTCCAGAATTGGGGAGGCAGCTTGAAAGGCACCAGAGACATATGGTGAAGAACTGAGGTGTTTGGCATTGGGGCAAGAGTTGGAGAGGCAGCTTTTTTTTGGACAGATGTCCTGGTGGAGGCCGTTGTTCCTTTGGTGAGCCCTTCCCCCATGGGCAGGTAGAAGGCCGCCCGCCACATCTGGGACTCCAGCAACCTGGCTCACATGGTTTGCCCTCCCCTGGTGATTCCCTGAGGACCTACCGCACCCACCTTGCAGGCCCACCCAAGCTGTTTCCAATGGCTTTACCATAGGATTGGTCTGTCTTGGATCCTGCTTCAGATTTTCCTAAAATCTCTCAAACAGGCAGCATCTAGTCTCAGTGAGCCCTATACCTTTTGTTAAGTGGCCCTAGGCCCAGCACTAGAAGCAGCCAGCCTTGGTTCACAGCTTGGCTTCTCCTGGGCACCTTTAAGCCCAGCACAAGAAGCAGCCATCAGCAGATAGCTTTGTAGCTTATGCTAGGTGGCCCCAGGTAGAACACAGGCAGTGGCTGACCTTGCCCCAGAGCCAGAACACCCAATGGACAGCTTCAGACCACATCGAAGCACCACTACCCAAACACCCCCACAAGTGACACACTCGATGAGTGGACTCAGTGGGTACCAGAGCCCTGCTGAAGTAGGTCTTGCTCTTTGTGGTAGGCGCCTACACAGCTGATCCTCCAAGGGAGTCAGAGGCCAGTGGTCAGTGGGCACAGCCAGTCCTTTCAGCTGATCAGCCTGAGTAAATCCCTCCCATTAATGTGCCAATAGCAATCAAGACTCAATTATAACAGAAGGGTGTAAATTCCACCTGAGGGGTGTACCGCAAGAGCACAGCTGGGGTGATCATGGAGGCTATGCCACTGGACCCTACCAGACACCTACAGTAGGCTCCCCTACAAAGCCTAGGAGATGTGGCAACCCTACCTAATTCATAGAAACAAATACAGGGAAACAGCCAAAAACGAGGAGACAAAGAAACATGTCTCAAATGAAAGAACAGAACAAAATTCCAGGAAAAGAACTAAATAAAGTGGAGATAAGCAATCAATAAAATGCAGAGTTCAAAAAACTGGTTATAAGGATGCTCAAGGAACTTAGTGAAAACATCAACAACATAAAAAAGGACCAGTAAGAAATGAAGAATCTACTAACTGAAATAAAGATTAATTTATAGGGAATCAATAGTAGAGTAGGTGAAGCCGAGAAGCAAACCATTAATTTGGAATATAAGGAAGCAAAAAACACCAAATCAGAACATCCAAAAAAAAAAAAAAATCCAAAAAACATGAGGAGAGTATAAGGAGCCTCTGGGTCAACATCAAGTTACCAACATCACATTATGGGGGTGCAAGAAGGAGGAGAGAGAACAAGACATTGAAAACCTATTTGAAAAAATAATGACAGATTCATAAAGAGAAGATGGTGGCAGGCAGGACCAGAAGGAGGATGAGTGTGTGAGACAGTGAGCGAGTGTGTGAGATAGTACGAGTGGACTTAAAGGTGGATGACTAAACTGGAGCAGTGCAGAACCACGGAGCAGAAAGTTCCTGTGCTATGGATGGGAGCAGCCGGCTACCTCGGTAACTGGCCCTTCAGAGCCCTTCTTCCTGTGCCGTAGGGAGGTCCCACCATTTTGGAAGATCCTGGGACTTCCCTAGGAGGAGATAGTGGGAGCAGCTAGGGCCCAGCAACCTGAACCTACCAGTGCACCTGGCACCATCGGACCAGTGGACACCCTGTGTCAACACAGACCAGTGCACAGTAGTGGAGTTCCCAAGGTGCTGGTTGCAGAAGCCTCAGACAGCCCGGAGTCCAGCACCATCACCCATAGTAGCAGCCTGATCAGAGTTGAGACATGCCCCCAGCAACAGAGGCTGGGGAGCAGACACCCATCCCCAGGCAACAAAAGCACAGACCAGCAGCTGAGACCTATCCCCAAAAACTACAGCAAAAGCTGAGCAGGACTTGAGCCCCACAGGGCAGCAGCACTCCCCAGCCACCAGTGGTGGGACCTGGGACTCCACAGAGGCCTGTGTGGTCCAGTAGCCCACAAGAGCAGTGGGAAGCCAGAGCCCTAGAGAGACTGGTGCAATACAGGGTGCAGTAGCACCAGAGAGGCCTGTGCAACCCAGCAGGGACTGTGCATTCAGTTACCCGAAGGACCTGCGGGGTGTTGAAACACCAGAGAGGCCTATGCAACCCAGTAGGGACTGTGCGATCTAGTTACCCTCGGGACCATTGGGGTGCTGAAGCACCAGAGAGGCCTGTGAAACCCAGCAGAGGCTGTGCAAACCAGTTTCCCATGGGACCTGCAGGTTATTGAAGCACCAAAGAGGCCTGTGCAACCCAGCAGGGACTGTGCTATCTTGTTACCTGCTGGAACTGTGGGGTGCTGAAACACCAAAAGGCCTGTGCAACCCAGCAGGGACTGTGCCATCAAGTTACCAGTGGGACCTGCCAGGTGCTGAAGCACCAAAAGGCCTGTGCGACCCAGCAGGGACTCTGCCATACAGTTACCAGTGGGACCTGCAGGGTGCTGAAGCACTAGAGAAGCCTGTGCCACACAGCAGCCCATAACATAGGCATAAAGCCTGATCCCCAAAGGGACTGCACTATCCAGATACTCACAGGACCTGCAGGGTGTAGGGGCACCAGAGAGTCCTGTGGGACCCAGCAGGGACTGGGTCATCCAGTAACCCATGGGACCTGCAGGGTGCAGGACCACCAGAGAGGACTGTGTGACCCACCAGCCCATAACATAGGCATAGAGCCGGGTCCCCAAAGGGACTGTGCGATCCAGGTAACTGTGGGACCTGCAAGGTGCGGGGACACCGGAAAGGCCTGTGCGATCCAGCTGCACACAAGATAGGCTTAGAGGATGTGAAAATGGAGGCAGAGTTAATAGAAGCTACACAGAGGATCTCCCAGGACCAAACAGGAATTACAACTAAAATAAAGACAAATCCTTGGAAAAAAGCAACAAACAGGCAGCAGGACAGGACCATATAACCAGGGTCACTAGTAGAATCAACAGAGGCCCTAGAGGGTGGCGGGCTGGGAGCCTAAGGACAGCAACAGTCTTAGCTGTGAGAAGGGCCCTTGGGGAACAAAGACCAAGCCCGCTCCACAGTGCAGAGAGCTGGGACAGAGAACTAAAATAGCAACAGCCACATACCTGGGGTCTATGGCAGAGGGAGGGCAGACTGGGCTGGAACTCTGTGGGGACACCTGGAATTCGGAGGGCACTCAGAGATTTGCTGAGTTGCGGCCACAAAAACCTGTGGCCAGTGTCCTCCTTCCCCAAGCTGTGGGGAAAAACAGCCCACTCTGCCAGCCTTGAAGATTCAGCATTTCCTGGGTGAGGCAAAGTAATGGAAATTGAGGCTCATTAATAACCAGCATCTATCCTACCCTCTGAAAATCCTCTTATGTAGAACACCAGGGCTACATTCCAAGGCACTGATTACTAGCCACCAGAAAAAAGCTAGAGGATAACTGAATGTTTTCTGGGCTTGCAAATCTACCCAGGAAAGTAAGACTTGACAGTGGTGTTTAACGTGGGCCCTGCAAAGCTCATCCAAACCCAGTAGAGGGAGCCACGAACAGCGGAACACCAACACCCACAGGGAATATTTGGCATGTTCCAAAATTCACTGACATAGCCAAAATGGTGAAACGAAGAAAGAAATTCCAAATGAAAGAACAAGAGAACTCTATCGAAGATGACATAAATGAAATTCAGATAAGCAAATTATCACAGGTAGAGTTCAGAGCCATGATCTTGAGGAAGCTCAACAGCATGAGTAAGGATATCAGCACCATGAGTAAAGATATAGAAACAATGAAAACCAACCGAGTGAAAATGAAGAATGACATAGCAGAAATAAAGAACACATTGGAAGGACTAACCAACAGATTAAAGGAAGCTGAGGACCCGATCAGTGAATTAGAAGGCAGGGTAGAAAAAATCAACCAATCAGAACACCACAGAAAAAAAAACAACAATTAAGAAACAGGAAGATAGCTTAAGAGAACTGTGGGATGACTGGAAACGTAATAACATTTGCATCATAGGAGCCCTAGAAGAAGAAGAAAATGGGCAAGGGTTAGAGAATATATTTGAAGAAATAGTGATGGAAAAAATTCCTAATTTGGTGAAGGAAGAAGGCATTCAAGTTCAAGAAACACAGAGAGCCCCAAGTAAGAAGAACCCAAACAGGTCCACACCAAGACACATAGTAATCAAAATGCCAAAAATTAAAGACAAAGAGAGAATCCTAAAGGTAACAAGAGATAAACAACAGGTTACCTACAAAGGAACCCATAAGGCTCTTAGCTGACTTCTTAACAGAAATACTACAGGTCAGAAAGGGAGTTGTATGAAGTAATCAAGGTCATGAAAAACAAGAATCTGAATCCAAGACTACTCTAGCACCAAGGCTATCATTGAAAATAGAAGGTCAAATAAAGAGCTTTTCAGACAAAAAAAAAAAAAAAAAAAAAAAAAAAGGCTAAGGGAATATATTAATACCAAACCAGCAAGGCAAGGTATGCTATGAGGACTTCTGTAATTAGTAGAAGAAATAGGAAGAAAAATATAACGACACTAAACGAAAATGGCAATAAATAAGTACATATCAATTATCACTTTAAATGTGAATGGTTTGAATGCTCCTATAAAAAGACACAGAGTAGCTCACTAGATAAGAAAGCATGACTCACATATATGTTGTTTACAAGAAACCCACCTCACAAGAAAAGACTCACATAGGTTGAAAGTGAAGGGATAGAAAAAAATCTTTCAATCAAATAAAGAGCAAAAAAAAAAAAAAAAAAAAAAAGCTGGGGTAGCCATACTCATATGTGATAAAGTAGATTTCAAAATGAAGACCATAACGAGAGACAAAGAAGGCCACTATATAATATTGAAAGCATCTATCCAACAGAAAGATATAACTTTTGTAAACATATATGCACCCAATATAGGAACACCAACATATATTAAAAATCTTTTGGAGGACTTCAAAAGAGAAATCAACAGCAATACAATCATAGCAGGGGACTTCAATACCCCACTGACATTACTGGATAGATCTTCTAGACAAAAAATTAACAAGAAAACACAGACTCTAAATGAAGTGCTAGATCAAATGGATTTAATAGATATCTACAGAAAATTACAACCCAAAACTGCAGAATTCACATTCTCCTCAAGTGCACATGGGACATTCTCAAAGATAGACCACATATTAGGGCACAAACTAAGTCACTACAAGTATAAGAAGATTGAGATTATATCAAGCATCTTCTCAGATCACAACTAGAACTCATGCAACAAGAACATGCAAAGATATTTGAAAACACGAAAGCTAAACAGCATATTATTGAAAAATAAGTGGGTTACAATGGCGATCAAGGAAGAAATTAAAAACTTTCTGGAAACCAAGAAAATGAACACACAACAACAAAAAAATATATGGGATGCAGCAAAAGCAGTTCTGAGAGGGAAGTTCATAGCAATACAGGCCTACCTCAAGAAACAAGAAAATTTCTAATAGCATATCTAACGTCACAATGTAAAGAACTGAAAGTAAACAAAAAGAAAACCCCAGAGCAAGTAGAAGGAAGGAAATAGTAAAGATCAGAGCAGAAATAAATGACATGGAGACCAATAAAACAAAGAGCTGGGTTTCTTTGAAAAGATAAACAAGATTGATGGATCCTTAGCTAGACTTACCAAACAATAAAGAGAAAAAACCCAAGTACACAAATTCAGAAGTGAAAGAGGAGAAATCATAAATGACACGACAGAAATACAAAGGATTGTGAACAAATATTATGAACATTTATAAGGCAACAAATTCAACAATCTAAGTGAAATGGACAAATTTCTAGAAACACAGTCTCCCAAAACTGAACAGGGAAGAGATAGAAAACATGAACAGACCAATAACAACAAAAGAAATTGAGGATGTAATCAAGACTCTCCCAGCAAACAAAAACCCAGACGTGAATGGCTTCACGGGGGAATTTTACCAAACATTCAACGAAGAACTAATACCCATTCTCCTCAAACTATTTCAAAAAATTCAAGAAAAAGGAAGACTTCCAAAGTCATTTTATGAGGCCAGCATAATTCTAATTCCAAAACCAGAAAAAGACACCACAAAGAAAGAAAACTGCAGACCAATATTCCTGATGAACATAGATGCCAAGATACTGAACAAAATACCAGCAAATCAAATCCAGCAATACATCGAAAAAATTATTCATTATGACCAAGTGGGATTCATCCCAGGGATGCAAGGCTGGTACAATTTTCATAAATCAATAAATGTGATACATTACATAAACAAAATGAAAGATAAAAATTATATGATCATATCAATAGATGCTGAAAAAACATTCAACAAAACTCTGCACCCATTTCTGATAAAAACGCTCAGCAATCTGAGAAGAGAGGGACCATATCTCGACATAATAAAGGCCACATCTTAAAGACCTACAGCCAACATCATATTCAATGGGCAAAAATTAAAAGCATTTCCTTTAAGTACAGGAACAAGACATGATACCCACTTTTGCCGCTCTTATTTAACATAGTACTGAAAATCTTAGCCACAGCAATTAGACAGGAAGAAAAAATAAAAGGGATCCAAATGGGAAAGGAGGAACTAAAACGGTCATTATTCGCAGATGACATAATATTATACGTAAGAAACCCCAAAGACTCCATCAAAAGTTTACTACACTTAATAAATGCATTTGGCAAAGTAGCAGGATTCAAAATTAACGTCAAGAAAACGATGGCATTTTATACACCAATGATGAACTAACAGAAAGAGAAACTAAAAAAACAAAACAAAAAAAACAATCCCATTTACCATCGAAGGGAAAAAATTAAGATACCTAGGAAAAAACTTAACCAAAGTAATAAAGGACCTATTCGCAGAAAACTACAGGTCATTGAAAATAGAATAGAGGAAGATATAAAAAAGTGGAAGCACATACCTTATTCATGGATTGGAAGAATTAACATTATTAAAATGTCCTTACTATGCAAAGCAATCTATAGATTCAATGCATTCCCCATCAAAATACCAACAACATACTTCCCAGAACTAGAACAAATACTTCAAAAGTTCACATGGAACCAAAAAGACCTCGAATAGCCACAGCAATCTTGAAAAAGAAGAACAAGGTTGGAGGGATCACATTACCAGATTTCAGGTTATACTACAAAGCCGCTGTAATCAAAATAGCCTGGTAGTGGCACAAGAACAGGCATTTAGACCAGTGGAAAAAAAACAGAGAACCCAGAAATGGACCCAAGGCAATATGCTTCATTAATGTTTCACAAAGTCGGCAAGAGCATACAGTGGAGTAAAGACAGCCTCTTTAATAAATGGTGTTGGGAAAATTGGACAGCTACATGCAAAAATATAAAACTAGGCCACCAACTTACACCCTACACAAGAATAAACTCAAAATAGATAAAAGACTTAAATGTGACTCATGAATTCATAAAAATCCTAGAAGAAACTGTAGGCAACAAAATTTCAGTCATCATACGCAGCAGAATTTTTACTGATACATCACCTAAGGCAACAGAAACAAAGGAGAAACTGAACACATGGGACTACATCAAACTCAAAGGCTTCTGCACAGCGAAAGATACAATCATCAAAACGGAAAGGCTACCCACTGTTGGGAGAGCATAATTGCCAATGATATATCAGCTAAGGGGTTAATTTCCAATACATATAGAGTGCTCATACAACTCCACAAAAGGAAGACAAAGAATCCAATTAAAAAGTGGGCAGAGGAACTGAATAGACACCTCTCCAAACAGGACATACAAATGGCTAAAAGACATATGAAGAAATGCTCAACATCATTAATCATCAGAGAGATGCAAATTGAAACAACAATGAGGTATCACCTCACACCTGTCAGAATGGTCGCCATCAACAAATCATCAAACAACAATTGTTGGCGAGAGTGTGGAGAAAAGGGGACTCTAGTACACTGCTGGTGGGAATGCAGACCGGTGCAGCCACTATAGAAAACAATATGGTGTTACCTCAAAAAATTAATAATTGAACTTTCATTTGACCCAGTGATTCCACTTCTAGGAATATACCCTAAGTAGCCTGAAACACCAATCAGAAAGAATATATATACCCCCATGTTTGTAGCAGCACTGTTTACAATAGCTAGGATGTGGAAACAGCCCAAATGTTCATCAGTAGACGAATGAATAAAAATGCTGTGGTACATATACACAATGGAGTACTACGCAGCTGTAAAAAAGAAATATCTGTTATTTTTTGAGAGGATATGGAGGTACCTGCTTAGTATTATCCTAAGTGAATCAAGCCAAACAGAAAAAGACACGTATCATATGATCTCATTTGTGGAATATAACAAATATAACAGTCTGAGGAATGGGATAGTCACAGAGACGTGGAGGTGGGGTAAAGACTGACAATCCCCAGGAGAGAGGGTGTTGGGGGAGAGGTAAACCACAGAAATTATATGCATCTATTCATGAACAATGGACATGGATAGCAAAACTGGGGACAGCGCTGGGAGGAAGGGGAGGGGGGAATCAGTGGGGGAGAAAGGAGTAACTTCTGTAACAAAAATGAATAAATCAATTTAAAAAGAATAAAAGAAAGGTACACACACACACACACACACACACACACACACACACACACAAATAATGACAGAAAACTTCCCTTACTTGGTGAAGAAAACAGCCATACACTTTCAGGAAGTACAGAGTGTCCCAAACAAAGAGGCCCACACTAAGACACATCATTATGAAAATGCCAAAGGTTAAAGACAAAGAGAGTATCTTTAAAGCAGCAAGAGAGCCTGAGTAGTGTTGCTCAGTGGTTGAGGGTCAACCTATGCAACAAGAGGTCGCTGGTTTGATTCCCAATCATGGCACATGCCCAGGTTTTGGGCCCAATTCCCAGCAGGGGTCATGCAGGGGGCAGCCAATCAATGTTTTCACTCATTGATGTTTCTACCTCTCTCTCCCTCTTTCTTCCTTTTTCGAAAATCAACAACGATAAAAAAAAAAAGAGTAAATGATGATGTAGGTGTTGATAGTGTGTTAAAAAAAAAAGCAGGAAGAGAAAAGCAGTTAATTCACTACAAAGGAACTTCCATAAGACTGTCAGCCAATTTCTGAAAAGAAACTTTGCAGGCCAGAAAGGAGTAGCAAAAGATATTCAAAGTGATGAAAAGCAATGACCTACAACCTAGATTACACTATCCATGGAAAGCTATCATTTATTTATTTATTTATTTGTTTGTTTGTTTGTTTGTTTTCCAGTAATTTCATTTATTTTTCTCCAATATACAGAAAGACTGTTGCAGGAATAAAATTTCTTTGCTGACAGAGATTATAACTTTAATATGCATAAAGAATATATCTTAAAATCTACTCTACCACCATAAGCATTTACATCGATGCTATTTGAAAAACGACACATGTCATGTCATTTTTATTTGAGTAATAAACTAATTTCTATTATAAAAATACTACAAAATGTAAAATACTGGAAGTGAACTCATCAATCATACTTTTTAAGTCAGTATACCATAATGAAGTGATGTATTCCTTGATCAGATTCTGCACATTATAGAAACGGGATTTTTTGAAAAAGAAAGAAATACAAGTCAACTTCTATAGAAGCTTCCTGCTCAATACTCTGCTTGATTATATTCCCTTATTTATACATTTGGTTAATATTATTTGAAAACCTACTATATACGAGGCACTTTTCTAGGCACTTGGAATACATCAGTGAAACAAAATGAAGATCCCTATACTTTTGGTACTTAGAATTTTAGAATGAAGGGGGGAAATGATAATAGACATGCAACAGATAGAAGTATTGCTTGGTAGTGTTGGGAAATTTTGCTGTGAACCAAAAACAACTCCACAATATAGT
The DNA here is from genome assembly GCF_014108415.1 of Molossus molossus. Taxonomy (NCBI): domain Eukaryota; kingdom Metazoa; phylum Chordata; class Mammalia; order Chiroptera; family Molossidae; genus Molossus; species Molossus molossus. The sequence continues at coordinate 113,058,898 of NW_023425355.1, read as the reverse complement.
ATTTTTTAAGTGGATAAATATAATGAAAAAATAGCTTTGGCGATAATGAAATGAGCTTATTTTCTCTCTTCATTGTGATTTCTGTTTATGTTGAATCCAAACATTATTTTATTTCATTTTTATTTTATGTTATTTTTTTATTAATCTATTTATCTTGGTTACAGATGTTTCTTCTTTTCCCCCCACTGATTCCCCCCTTCCCTTTCCTCCTCGCCCTGTCCCCAGCTTTGTTGTCCATGTCCGTTGTTCATGAATACATGCATATAAGTTCTGTGGTTTATCTCTCCTCCACCACCCCCTCTTCTGGGAATTATCAGTCTGTACCCCACTTCCACGCCTCTGGGACTACCCCATTCCTCAGTCTGTTATGTTCATTATATCACAAAAAAGTGATATCATATGATACTTGTCTTTCTCTGTTTGGCTTGTTTCGCTTAGGATAATACTTTCCAGGCGCTGGATTTTGTCAAATGCTTTTTCAGCGTCTATTGGTATGATCATATGATTTTTATCTTTCATTTTGTTTATGTGGTGTATCACATTTATTAATTTGCAAATATTGTACCAGACTTGCATCCCTGGGATGTATCCCACTTGGTCATGGTGAATAATTTTTTTGATGCATTGCTGAATTCGATTTGCTAGTATTTTGTTCAGGATCTTGGCATCTATGTTCATCAGGGATATTGGTCTGTAGTTTTCTTTCTTTGTAGTGTCTTTTTCTGGTTATGGAATTAGAATGATGCTGGAACCATAAAATAAGTTTGGAAGTCTACCTTCATGAATTTTTTGAAATAGTTTGAGGAGAATGGGTATTAGTTTTTCTTTGAATGTTCTGTACAATTCCCCCATGAAGCCATCCGGGCCTAGGCTTTTGTTTGTTAGGAGAGTCTTAATTATATCTTTAATTTCTTTTGTTGTCATTGGTCTGTTCAAGTTTTCTATCTCTTCCCAGTTCAGTTTTGGGAGACTATGTGTTTCTAGTAATTGATCCATTTCACTTAGATTGGTGAATTTGTTGCCGTATAATTGTTCATAATATTTGTTAACAATCCTTTGTATTTCTGTGGTGTCTTTATTATTTTTCCTCATTCATTTATGATTTTGAGTATTTGGGTTCTCTCTCTTGGTTTCTTAGTAGGTCTAGCTAAGGGTTCATCAATCTTGTTTATTTTTTCAAAGAACCAGCTCTTTGTTTCATTGGTCCTTTGAATTCTTTTTTTTGGTCTCCATGTCATTTATTTCTGCTCTGATCTTTACTACTTCCTTCCTTCTACTTTCTCTGGGGGTTTCTTTTTGTTTGCATTCTAGTTCTTTAAGTTGTGAGGTTAGTCTATTAGAAATTTTTCCTTCTTCTTGAAGTAGTCCTGTAGCGCTATGAACTTCCCTCTCAGAACTGCTTTCACTGCATCCCATAGATTTGGCGTTGTTGTGTATTCATTTTCATTGGTTTCCAGGAAGGTTTTAATCTCTTCCTTGATGTCCATGGTAATGCATTTATTGTTCAATAACATCCTGTTTAGCCTCCATGTGTTCAAATGTCTTTGCATGTTCTTGTTGCAGTTGATTTCTAGTTGCATGCCATTGTGATCTGAGAAGATGCTTGATATAATTTCAATCTTCTTGAACTTGTAGTAACTTAGTTTGTGCCATAACATATGGTCTATCTTTGAAAATGCCCCAGGTGCCCTTGAGAAGAATGTGAATTCTGCCGTTCTGGGGTGTAATTCTCTGTAGATATCTATTAAATCCATTTGATCCAGCACTTCATTTAGAGTCTGTATTTTCTTGTTAATTTTTTTTTGTCTAGAAAATCTACCTAGTGATATCAGTGGGGTATTTAAGTCCCTGCTATGATTGTGTTGCTATTGATTTGTCCTTTGAAGTCCTCCAAAAGATTTTTAAGATATTTTGGTGCTCTTTTATTGGGTGCATATATGTTTACCAAAGTTATATCCTCCTGTTGGATAGATTCTTTCAATATTATGTAGTGGCCTTCTTTGTCTCTAGTTATGGACTTCATTTTAAAGTCCACTTTGTCAGATATGAGTATTGCTACCCCAGGTTTTTTTTTTTTACTTTCTGTTTGCTTGAAAGATTTTTTTCCATTCCTTCACTTTCAACCTATATGGGTGTTTTGTTGTGAGGTGGGTCTCTTGCAAACAACAAGAGTCATGTGAGTCATGTTTTCTTATTCAGTCAGATACTCTGTGTCTTTTTATAGGAGCATTCAAACCATTCACATTATAAGTGATAATTGATATGTTCTTATTTATTGCCATTTTTATTTACTGTGGTTCTATTTTTCTTCCCATTTCTCCTGCTAATTACAGCAGTCCTTTTAACATTTCTTGCAGTGCTGGTTTGGTGCTAATGTATTCCCTTTGCCTTTTTTTTTTTTTGTCTGGGAAGCTCTTTATTTGACCTTCTATTTTGAATGATAGCCTTGCTGGAGAGAGTAGTCTTGGGTTCAGATCCTTGTTTTTCATGACCATGATTACTTCATGCCACTCCCTTCTGGCCTGTAGTGTTTCTGTTGAGAAGTTAGCTGAGAGCCTTATGGGGTTTCCTTTGTAGGTAACCTGTCGTTTATCTCTTGCTGCCTTTAGGATTCTCTCTTTGTCTTTAATTTTTGGCATTTTAATCACTATGTGTCTTGGTGTGAGCCTGTTTGGGTTCTTCTTACTTGGGGCTCTCTGTGTTTCTTGAACTTGAATGCCTTCTTCCTTCGCCAAGTTAGGAAAGTTTTCCATCACTATTTCTTCAAATATATTCTCTAACACTTTCCCATTTTCTTCCTCTTTGGGGACTCCCATTATGCAAATGTTATTACGTTTTCAGTTGTCCCACAGTTCTCTTAAGTTATCTTTCTGTTTTTTAATAGTATTTTCCTTTTTGTTTTCTGATTGGTTGATTTTTTTCTACCCTGTCTTCTAATTCACTGATCTGATCCTCAGCTTCCTGTACTCTGCTGGTTAGTCCTTCCATTGTGTTCTTCATGTCTGCTATGTTATTCTTCATTTCCACTTGGTTGGTTTTCACTGTTTCTATATCTTTACTCATGGTGCTGATGTCCTTACTCATGCTGTTGAGCTTCCTCAAGATCATGGCTCTGAACTCTTCCTCTGATAATTTGCTTAGCTGCATTTCACTTATCTCATCTTTGATACATTTCTCTTGTTCTTTCATTTGGGATTTTTTTCTTTGTTTCACCATTTTGACTATGTCAGTGGGTTTTGGAGCCTGCCAAATATTTCCTGTGGGTGTTGGCGTTCTGCTGCTTGTTGCTTCCTCTGCTGGGTTTGGATGAGCTTGGATGCACCCACATTTAACACCACTGTCAAGTCTTACTTCCCTGGGTACATTTGGAAGCCCAGGAAAGGTTCAGTTATCCTCTCGCTTTTTCCTGGTGGTTTTAATCTCAGTTACTCAGTGCCTTGGAATATAGCCCTGGTGTTCGACATAAGAGGATTTCCAGAGGGTGGAATAGATGCTGGTTGTTAATAAGCCTCAATTTGCATTTCTTTGCCTCACCTGGGAAAGGTTGAAGCTTTGTGGGGGGGGGGGCTTCTGCTTTTCCCCACAGCTTGGGGAAGGAGCAACTGGCCACACTGTCCTTTGTGACCGCAACTCAGCAAGAACTCTGAGTGCACTACAAATCCTGGTGGTCCCACAGAGTTCCAGCCCAGTCTTCCCTCCCTCTGCCGTAGCCCCCAGGTGAGTGGCTGTTGCTATTTTTTCGCTCTATCTCAGCTCTCTGTGCTGTGGGGCGGGCTTGGCCTTTGTTCCCCAAGGGCGCTGCTCACAGCTAAGATTGTTGTTTTCCTTAGGCTCCTTGCCTGCCACCCTCTCAAGCCTCCGCAGATCCTACCTGTGTCTCTGGTTATATGGTCCTGTCCTGTCGCTTTTTAAAATTTTTTTGATTTTTTTCTGAGGATTTGTCTTTATTTTAGTTGTAATTCCTGTTTGGTGCTGGGAGATCCTCTGTGTAGCTTCTATTCACTCTGCTTCAATTTTCACATCCTCTAAGCCTATCTTGTGTGCAACTGGGTTGCACAGGCCTTTCTAGTGGCCCCTTACCCTGCATGTCTCGAGGGTACGTGAATCGCACAGTCCCTCTGGGGACTCTGCTCTATGCCTATGTTATGGGCTTGTGGGTCGCACAATCCTCTCTGATGCTTCAGCACCACGCAGGTCCCTCGGATAACTGGATTACACAGTTGTTGCTGGGTCTCACAGGTCCCTGGTGCTTCAGCACCCCGATGGTCAGGTGGGTAACTAGATTGCCCAGTCGCTGCTGGGTCGTATAGGCCTCTCTGGTGTTTCAGCACCCCGCAGGTCCTGTGGGTAACTGGATCGCACAGTCCCTGCTGGGTGGCACAGGCCTCTCTGTTGCCCCGGCACCCTGCATTTCTCGGGGGCATGCAGCTGGATTACATCAGTCTCTCTAGGGCTCTGTCTTCCCACTGCTCTTGTGGGCTACTGGACCGCACAGGCCTCTCTGGTGTCGCAGGTCCCACTGCTGGCAGCTGGGGAGTGCTGCTGCTCCATGGGGCTCAACTCATGCTCAGCTTTTGCTGTAGTTTTTGGGGATGGGTCTCAGCTGCTGGTCTGTGCTTCTGTTGCCTGGGGATGGATGTCTGCTCCCCAGCCACTGTTGCTGGGGGTATATCTAGCTTCTGATCAGGCTGCTACTATGGGGGATGGTGCTGGGCTCTGGGCTGTATGCTGCTTCCAGGACAGGCACCTTGGGAGCTCCGCTACTGTGCACTGGTCTGTGTTGACACAGAGTGTCCACTGGTTCGATGGTGCCAGGTGTGCTGGTGGGCTCAGGTTGCTGGGCCCTAGCCGCTTCCACTGCCTCCTCCCAGGGAAGACCAGGGATCTTCCAAAATGGTGGGACCTCCCTGGGAGGCCAGGGGAAGCACCCTGTAGAGCTGCTTACCATGGTAGCCAGATGTTCCTGTCCACAGCACAGGAACTTTCTGCTTCACGGCTGTGCATTGCTCAGGTTTGGTCGTCCACCTTCACATCCACTCACACTCTCTCACACACTCGCTCACTGTCTCTCACACTAACCCTCCCTTTGGTCCTGCCCGCCACCATCTTTGCAAAGCTATTTTTTAGATTGGATGGACATATAAAGGGTTTCCCAGACAAAACAAGCTAAAGGAGTTTATTATCACCAAACCAGTATTATATGAAATGTTGAAGGGTCTTCTTGAAGAAGAACATACATATCTATGAACAATTGAATCTACAAACTAAATGAGCAAGTAGAACAGAAACAGACTCATAGATATAGAGAACTCTTTGTTGCTTGCCAGATGGGTTGGGCTAGAGGGATGGGTAAAAAAGCTTAAGGAATTAAGAAGTAGAAATTGGTTGTTAGACTGATGAACCTCAAAGGTAAGGGGGGAGGAAGTGCACAGAGAGATAAACCAAAGAATTTCTATGCATATATGTATAACCAATGGACATAGACAATAGTGTGGGGAAGGAAGGAGGGGGGCAGGATTGAGGAGGAGGGGGTCAATGAGGGAAAAAGGGGGTGACATCTGTAATACATTCAACAATAAAGATAAGTTAAAAAGTAAGAGTGATCAGCAAAGAAGTTTACTTTTAGTTTTAAGTTTTTGACTATTAAAGTAATATTATAATAGAATGAATGAGACAATACTGGAGTCTGCAGGCATATTTCTTTAAAAGAGGTATATATATTACATCAAATTTGAAAGACACATTTTAGGTAACTACATGATGATTTTCACAATAAAATTCTTTACAAGGGAGAAAGCATGAGAGGCTTAAATATTTCAGACCAGAGTTAAAAAATAAGAAAAGTATTGGCAGTACATTTAGCCAATTAAAAAAACCCACAGAAGAAGAAACTGGTAAAATTGAATAAACTATGTTTCCTGGCTAAGAAATTATTAACATTTTAAAGCCAGGAAATAAGTTTATATTAATTTTACAGACACTTTTCACTTTCCATTCCTTCATTCCATTAAACATGCCCCAAAATAAAAAAAATCAAAACAAAACTAGAGAGCTGGAGATAAAACCAAACAGCATGGAAAATATTGAGAGAGATCTTTCCTAGCATAAAGCTAAATGTATCCTTGACTCTGGTTTTTTCTGGAAGTGGATGTCATAAAAGGATGTTTGAAAAACTTAGTGCTATGTGTATCTGGTGACTGTAAGACAACAAAAACAAAACACAAAGCACCCCTAGAGAGAGACTTGGAAGGAGTTTTGAAAACTTCTAAAGTTTCCTTATAATTTGACTCTCCTCGAATCATGGACAGAATGAATGAGCTGTATAAACCACAGTTCAAGTCATTCAGCAGTTCAACTAGTGTTTGGCATTATTAAGAAATGAAATTGCAGTGGCAGAATTCAAAGGTAGTCTTCCAAGTTTCTGGATCCCTGGTGTGCACACACCTCCCAGCTATTTACTCGAACAGTAACGTAGGTGTTGTGAAGAGATTTTGCAGATGTAATTAAGGTCTTAAATCAGTTGACCTTAATATTATCTGGGTGAACTTGACCTAATTAGATGAGAACTTAAGAAGCAGAGTTTTTTCTGAATGGCCACAGAATAGAATGTCAGACACACATTGACTGGTTAGAAGAAGGCAAACATCCACATTAACTGCCTATGAAGGCCATATGGCAAGGACATTTGGGCAGCCTCTAAGAACCCAAAATGAATTGTTCCAAGTGACTAGCTAGTAGGAACAGGGGACCTTAGTTTGACAACTTCAAGGAAATGAATTCTGCCAACTTTCAGTGAATTTGGAAGCAGTCTGCAAGCTTCAGAGGAGAACCACAACCTGGCAGACATTTTCATGTCAGCCTGGTGAGACCTGAGCAGAGAATCTAGTTACACTGTGCCCAGACTCTAACCTACAGGATTTTGAGATATTAAACATGTTTTTTTTTTTTTAAAGCCACTATGTGTGTGATAATTTATAGAACAATAGTGAACAAATACAGAAATAATTTCTGTTTTCAACCAGTTGTATTGGAATCATATTATATAAACTGTCCATGTTGCCTTTTGGAGCCAGGATGGGTGGAAGTCAAAATTGCTATTTTTATTTATTCTATGACCCCCCCTTTTTTTTTAAATTCTTAACTGAGGACATTTTTCCATTTTTTGTTCAGATCGAGTGGGAGGGAGAGAGAGAGAGAGAGAAACATCGACGTGAAAGGGACACATCGAGTGGTCGCCACCTACATGACCCAACCAGGGTGGGGGACAAACTGCAACCAAGGTACGTGCCCTTAGCGAGAACCGAACCTGGGTCTCTATGGACTGCAGGCTGACACTCCAACCGCTGAGCCATACTGGCCAGCGCTATGACCCCAAATTTAATTATGATAAGACTATGCACTAAAAAGCTTCATAATGTATAGAATACAAAATAAATTATGTAAACCCAACAGCAACAGAGAAATCATAGGGTGTAACACAAGTTGTTGAGTTCCTCCAACTCTATCTGTGGACATCTAGCTAGGAGCCTAGACTTAGTCTTGAGGAATTTATGATGCATTGAGCAGAATTATAGATATATGCTCAGTTAACAAAGCATCTGAGGATGAAGCTCATTTATAAGAAGTCAGTTTTAAATAACAGAAACTATGATAAATTAACAATATAATCTCTAACTGAAGACAAGGCATATACCAGGTACTATGAAAGCAGAATTGTTGGCATATTCTGCTTCGTGACAAAAAGTACTTCTGAGGAGGTAAAAGTTGAGGAGTGTCTCTTCTCTTTCAGATTTATTCAGTAAGCGGCTGTTTAAACAGAAAAGACCAGTTCCTAGGCTTTGTGGGCCATGTGACCTCTGTTGTAAACATTCAACTTTGCTGCTATAGTGTAAAATCATCCATAGACAATATTTAAATGAATAAGCATAGGTATATTCCAACAAAACTTTATTTACAAGTACAGTTAGTGGGCTGGATAATGCCCAGGGTCGTTGTAGTTTGCAGACCTTGATCTAGATGTGTAAGGAAGGCCTAAACTGGTGGTAGTATCTGGGGGAATGGAAAGGAGAGTGCAAATCTGAGAGACATTATGGAAATATAACTCACAGGATCTAACAACTAATTGGCTTTGAGAAGAGGAGAAGATAACTTAAGACTTTCTAAACTGTGAGAACAATGGCGCCCCTATCTGAGGTGGAAACAAAGATGGAAGAGATGGTGTGTGCGCGTGCGCGTGCGTGTGTATGTGTGTGTTGGAGGGGGTTGTGGAGAAAATAGGGTGGGTATTGAAGTAATGAATTTGAGGTTCCTTCAGAATATTTTTGTGGGAGAATCTAGGAGGCAGGTAGAAGTATTAAAGAAAGAGAGAAGGCGGGAGGTGGCGCAGTGAGCGAGAGATTAATTTAGACACTTTGGGAGTTTTCTACATGGATATATGTCTTATGTCTTGAAGCCATGGGTGTAGGTGAGATCACACATTGAAGGTTTGTAGAATATGAGCTAATGTATATGAAAGTGCTCTTTGAACTGTAAGGCATTATACAAATGTAAAATATTCTTCTTATTAAATGTGACAAACAGAACCACAAAAGGCAATACAACTGTTCTATATCTCAGAATCCCTAGTAGTTCCTAATTGTTGCATTTTAATCCTGTGATGGTCTTTGAACAGTTCTTTCTTCCTTGTTTTTCATGCATACTGGATTATAATGCATGAAACATTATCCATGTGGTGGCATAATGCAACCCCCTCAAAAAATGATCTCAAATCACTTTTTTTGGTTAATTCTCACCTGAAGATATTTTCCCGTTGATTTTTAGATAGAATAAAAGGGAGGGAGGGAGAGAGTGAGAGAGAGAGAAACACTGATGTTAGAGAGACACATTGATTGGTTGCCTCCTGCATAACCCTGACTGGGGCCAGGGATTGAACCTGCAACCTAGGCACATCCCCTTGACTGGGAACTGAACCTGTGACCCTTGGATCCAACACTCTAACCACTGAGCAAGACTGGCCAGGACTCAAACCACTTTTGATAGACATAAACTTCTAAGAGGGCTTAGTTAAAGACAGAGATGCCACTTTGATATTAGGGTCCAATGTTTAAACATAAATGAGGAATAAGACAACAGGTTTAGATGCATCAATTTTTAATCACTTAGACAGGATAAGAGACACATAATGTAGAAGCTGAGTAGACCTAAGAGATAATATCAAATTAGAGTTGAATAAGTCCTGAAGCCTTGAAATTTTTTTTCTGTGGGGAGCTGCTTTTCCCCCTAATCTCAAGAACAGCAGTGTTATCCCTTCAGCACATTTGGCCTGCATTTCCAGGGTACTTCCATTATCCATTACTGCTCAATAAGGGATTTCAAAACTTGGTGGCTTAAAAGAGAAACCATATTTTATATTGCATAATTTTGTGAAAATTTGGTTATAGCTTGCTGGGTGATTTTGTCCTGTGTAGTATTAATAGATTTCACTCATTGGTATTCAGCTGGTGGATGGGTTGGTCTGAGAGATCCGAGATAGCTTTACGCACATGTCTGATTGGAAAAATGGATTCAGCTGGGACTGGGGACCAAGGTACCTACACATGGCCTCTCCACCATGGTGGCCTCAGGATGGTCATATTTCTTATGTAGCAACTCAAGTTCCAAAAGTGGGTTATCTGGCAAAGTTATATGCTACATGGGCTTTCATGACGCAGCCTCGAAGTTACGTTGTATTACTTGTGCCATATTCTGTTGGTTAAAGTGGTCGTGGATCTTTGAATCTGCCCAGATTTAAGGAGAGGGATGGTAAATCCCACCTATAGATAGGAAGAGCATCAAATAACATGTGAATGTGTTTTAAAGCCACCACAAAAGCCATCTGGCAGAAGGATGTGCCTCCTTGATGACAGCTCAGATGATATGAATAATAAGAATTCCTGCTCTCCTAGGCTTAGCATTTCTTGGAGTGATGGAGGTTGCAGCATTGCATGTGGGTTGCACACTGGTGATATGGGTTCCCCAACCTAGAGAGAAGATCAAGAGACCAGAACTTGAATGCAGGTAGTTTATTTTGGGAAGTAATAACCCCAGGGAACAGGAATGGGAGACTGAGAATAGTGAAACAGGGAAGGAGGGAAAGCCGATCCCAGGGTGCATTGTCAAGTTGGTCTCTGCTGTGGGCTTCTGAGGCTCAGTCTTGCTGAGATCTTTTGAAGAGCTGTGTGGTTGTACCTCAGAATTGTCTGTCTGGAGGACAAAAAATAAACTCATCAGCTCCCATCTACCATTGGTCAGGGGCCATCCCATGGAATGTTGGCTTTCTCTTACTTCCAGCTCTACCCATGCATAAGTCATAGTGGTAGCTCATCTTGCAGCATCAGAAAGATCCTGGATCAGACATCCAGATATTCAGTGAGCTGAACTGAGGTGCTATCAAATTGCACATGCATGAATCTGGTTGTTGTAGCAATGGATGGATTAAAAAGTGGGCTGGTAGAGCCTGGCCAGTGTGGCTCAGTGGTTGAGCATCAACCCATCCACCAATCGCCGGTTCGATTCTTGGTCAGGGCACATGCCCAGGTTGTGGGCCCAATCCCCAGTTGGGGGGCATGCAGAAGGTAGCCAGTCGATGTTCTCTCTCATCGATGCTTCCATCTCTTTCTGCCTCTCCTTTCCTCTCTCTCTAAAATCAATAAAGAAAAAAAAAGTGGGCTGGGAGGATGTGTGATTGTCATAAGAGGTACCTGATATGCATGCACATGTTTCAACTTCCCTATTAACTATGCTGAGGATAAAGGTGTGTGTATGTGTTTATATATATAAAATAAATGCACCCTGGGATTTTTTATAAAATAAAAAAATATTTCAATTATAGTTTACATTCAATATTACTTTGCATTAGTTTCAGGTGTACAGCATAGTGGCTGGACAATTACATACTTTACAAAGTGTTCCACCTGACGCTTCCAGTAAACAACTGGCACAATACATGGTCATTACAACACTGCTGACTGTTTCCTATGCTGTACTTTACATTCCCATGATAGTTCTGTAAATACCAATCTGTACTTCTCAATTCCCTTATACCCTTTGCACCCAATCCTCCCAGCACCCCTCCCCATTAGTCTGTTTTCTGTATCTTTGAGTCTGTTTCTGTTTTGTTTGTTCATTTTTATTGCTCTTTAGAGTCCACATGTAAGTGAAATTATATGATATTTGTCTGTCTCTGACTGACTTATTTTACTTAGCATAATACTTTCCAGGTCCATCTATGCTCTCACAAATAGTAAGATTTTGTTCTTTTTTTTATGACCAAGTAATATTCCATTGTATATATGTACCACAACTCTTTTATACACTCGTCCATGGATGAGCATTTGGGTGGTTTCCATAGTTTGGCTATTGTAAATAATGCTACAATCAACATTAGGGTACATATATTCTTTTAAATTAGTGTTTGGGTTTCTTTGGATAAATATTCAGAAGTGGAGTCTCTTGGTCAAAAGGCAGTTCAATTTTTAATTTTTGAGAACCTCCATACTGTTTTCCATAGTGGCTGCACCAACCTGCATTCTCACCAAAAGTGCATGAAGGTTCCCTTTTCTCCACATTCTCCCCAACACTTGTTGTTTGTTTATTTATTGATGATAGCCATTCTGACAGGCATGAGGTGACATTTCACTGTGGTTTTAATTTGCATTTCTCTGATAATTAGTGATGTTGAGCATCTTTTCTTTTTTCAAAATAAAAAAAATCAAACATTTATTTTGAGATAATTGAAGGTTCATATGCAGTTGTAAGAAATAATGTAGAGAGAGCCCAGATTCCTCCAATGGTAACATCTTGTAAAATGATAGCACCATATTACAATCAGGAAACTCACATTGACACAATTCGGCAATCTTATTCAAACTTCACAGTACTGTACATCTTTCTCCTTGCCTTTTCCAAAGCTACCCATGGCATCTCCCAAACAAACAGCTGTAAACCTACTTTTGCCCACCCATGCACATCATCTGTATATCATATGTCTCTTGACCATCTGTATATCCTCTTTGGAGAAGTGTCTATTCAGGTCCTTTGCCCTTAAATTGGATTTTTTAAATTTTGGTGTTGAGTTACATAAGTTCTTTATAAATTTTGGATACTCATCCCTTATTAGATATATTATTGGTGACTATGTTTTCTCATTCATTGGGTTGTCTTTTCATTTTGTTTCTGGTTTCCTTTGTTGCACAACACTTTTTGAGGATGCAGAATTTAAGGCAAGGGGACTATACAGCATAAGCAGATGCAGTATAGCTTATTTCAGTTTTTCCCTTCCCCTGGATTCCTGACTGAAACAGAGAGTGCAGCTGTCAGGGACACTCTCCTCAAGTCTCAGGTCATCATTCTGGAAGAGTTTGCATCAGTAATAGAAATCAATGCGCTCCTGTTTCAGAAAAGGTTTGCATAGATCACATCTTCCTGTTTCATTAGTGAACAAGCCTAGTGAAGGTCACATTCTTATCCCAGAGAAGAAACCAGAGTCAGTGTCCAGTCCAGGTGTCCTCAAACAATGCCCATGACCTCAGATCTTTAGTGGACAGGTGAAACCATTCCTTACAGTGGCAGACAAATAACCATTCTGTACTCTTTAGTCCCAAGAGGGGAGTTGACACTGATCATGCTGGTAATGTTTATCATTGTATCTGCTTGACAACGTCAGAGGACCAACCAATGGATGAAAATGGAAAGAGCAAGATCTGTGTAGTCTCAGAGGCTAATTTTGAGGCCGTGAGTAAGGGAGATAAATTCACCCTATTCTAAGTGAACCCATATGTGAAGTTCATATTTCTATATAAAAGAAGGATGATTTAACTCTTTAAAAAGGAATGTCCAAGGGACTAATTTGCCTATTGTGCTCCCCCGGGACATTTTATCTGTGGTTTTGTTTTATTGAAAGCATATGCCTACATGGCATGCTGAAACAGTTCTCAAAATGATTGTGGACCATGAATATTTTGTTTCCATGAAAGCTTTTGTGAAAGTTCAGTAAGCAAATCTGATTAAAGGGCTGCTTAGCTTCAAGTTGGGGATAGAGGCCTGTAATTGCAGATTTTTCTTACGATGTCTCTTTATCCTTCCACTTTTCCTTGACCCTTGAGAGACAGCAACACATTTTGTACAGCTCCTAAGATCAAAGTTTGACAGTCTCTGATATATAGTATGAGTTAGAAACGTGTCCTGCTGCAAGCAATACAAAATTGGACAACAGTGACTTAAAGGAATAGGAAGTTACATTTCCTTGCTTATCAAGAAGTTAGGAAGTGGATGAACACTGTTGTTTAAGCAACTTTGGCCCTTTCTTATTTCTGCTATGCTCATTCTATTGATTGCTGCCTTATGGTTACAAAGGATTTGTAGCATCTCTAGGTGTCACATATGAGTTCAAGGCAGAAAGAAAGTCAAAGGGGATTTTTATTTTATTTTTTTACCTTCTGAGTCTTTGTCTGTTTTGTGGGGAGGAGGGAAGTTATACATTACCAGAACACTAGCAAAACCATATCCTCATCCCAGAGAAGAAACCAGAGTCAGTGACCGGTCCAGGTGTCCTTTAGATCTCATTAGCCAGAAATAGGTCACAGGTGCATCATAGACCAATACTGACCAAAGGGCATGGGAGGACCACTTAATTCAATAACAACTTATTCCCTGAGTCTAAGGAAGGGGCCCTTTCTCTCTGAAATCACAGAATCGCTGTCTGTTTCTTGAACAAATCAGGGTTTTATAAGCATGGCAGTGGGATAGGCAATTGAATTGACAACAAACTGTATCTGTTAGAGCCAGGAAACCTGGTTGTGAGTTCTAACTTGGCTATTTAACTTATTGTGAAACATTGAACAAGCCACTTGCCATAGCCTGGCTAGAGTGATCTCATGTATACATTGAGAAAAGTAGACAGACAACATGAGTGCCACGTTTTTTCCTAGCTCCTATATTCAATGGTTTTGTGAAATTTTAATAACTTCCTGAATGTTCACCACTAAACCAAAACTGGTTTGTAATGAAAATAGATACTCTAATGGTGCTGTTCTGGCTCTAAAAACTGGCCGATTGTATTTTTATGCAGTAATTATGTGTGCTGTGGATTTCAAACAAATTCTACTTTTTAAAATCTTTAAAAAATTTTTTTTATTAATTTATTTTTGTTACAGATGTTTCTCCTTTTAGCCCTTGACACCCTCCTCCCCATTCCCCCACCCTATAACTGGCTTTGTTCTCTGTGTCCATTGGTTATGCGTACATGCATATAAGTTCTGTGGTTTATCTCTTCCCTCCCCCCACCACTCCCTCTTCTGAGGATTGTCAGTCTGTACTCTACTTCTACGTCCCTAGGTCTACCAAATTCCCCAGACTGTTATGTTCATTATTTTCACGAATAAGTGAAATCATGTGATATTTGTCATTCTCTGGTTGGCTTGTTTCACTGAGGATAATACTCTCCAGGTCCCTCCATGTCATCTCAAAGGATAAGAGATCTTTCTTTCTTACAACTGCATAGTACTCCATTGTGTATATGTATCACAACATTTTATGCATTTGTCTACTGATGGACACTTGGGCTGTTTCCAGATCTTAGCTATTGTAAATAGTGCTGCTCTAAAAATGGGGGTACAGGATGTTAAAATGGCAGTAGAGTGAATGGAAGCTACACAGACGATCTCCCAGGACCAAACAGGAATTACAACTAAAATAAAGACAAATCTTTGAAAAAAAGCAACAGAAATGCAGCAGAACAGGACCATATAACCAGGAACATTGGTAGGATCTGTGGAGGCACGAGAGGGTGGCGGGCTAGAAGCCCATGGACAGCAGCATACTGAGCTGTGAGCAGTGCACTCAGTGTTAAACTCCCAAGCCTGCTCCATAGTGCAGAGCAGGAACAGAGTGCTAAAATAGACACAGCCACTCACCTGGGGCTCTGGCAGAGGGAGTGCGGATTGGACTGGAACTCTATGGGGACACCTGGGATTTGGAGAGCACTCAGAGTTTTTGCTGAGTCATGGCCACAAAGGACTGTGGCCAGTTCGCTCCTTCCCAGAGCTGTGAAGGAAAGCAGCAGCTTCTTCCTTGGAGAGTCAGCTTTTTCCAAGTGAGGCAAAGAAATGCAAATTGAGGCTTATTAACACCTAGCATTTATCCCACCCTCTGGAAATCCTCTTATGCAGAAAACCAGGGCTGCATTCTAAGGCCCTCGATAACTGAGACTACTAGCCTCCAGGAAAAAAGCTAGAGGATAACTGAACCTTTCCCGGGCTTGCAAACCTACCCAGGAAAGTAAGACTTGACAGTGGTGTTAAACGTGAACCCACACAGGCTCATCCAAACCCAGTAGAGGGAGCCAAAAACAGCAGAACACCAACAACCACAGGGAAAATTTGGCAGGTTCCAAAACCCACTAACAGCCAAAATGGTGAAACAAAGAAACAAATCCTAAATAAAGAAACAAGAGAACTCTATCAAGGATGAAATAAATGAAATACAGTTAGGCAAATTATCAGAGGTATTCAGTTCCATGATTTTGAGGAAGCTCAACATCATGAGTAAGTACATCAGCACCATGAGTCAAAATATAGAAACATTAAAAACCAACCAAGTGGAAATGAATAATGACAGAGCAGAAATAAAGAACACATTGGAAGGACTAACCAGCAGAGTACAGAAAACTGAGGACCGGATCAGTGAATTAGAAGACAGGGTAAAAAAACCCAACCAATCAGAAAATAAAAAGGAAAAAACAATTTAAAAACAGAAAGATAGCTTAAGAGAATTGTGGGACAACTGGAAATGTATTAACATTCGCATCATAGAGGTCCTCAAAGAGGAAAAAAATGAGCAAGTGTTAGAGAATATATTTGAAGAAATAGTGACAGAAAACTTTCCTAACTTGGTGAAGGAAGAAGGCATTCAAGTTCAAGAAGCACAGAGAGCCCCAAGTAAGAAGAACCTAAACAGGCCCATGCCAAGACACATAGTAATTAAAATGTCAAAAATTAAAGTCAGAGAATCCTGAGGGCAGCAAGAGATAAGGAACAAGTTACCTACAAAGGAAACCCCATAAGGCTCTCAGCTGACTTCTCAACAGAAACTCTACAGGCCAGAAGGGAATGGCATGAAGTAATCAAGGTCATGAAAAACAAGGATCTGAATCTAAGACTATTCTATCCAGCAAGGCTATCATTCAAAATAGAAAGTCAAATAAAGAGATTCCCAGACCAAAAGAGGCTTAGGGAATATATTAGCACCAAACCAGCACTGCAAGATATGCTAAAAGGACTGCTCTAATTAGTAAAAGAAATAGGAAGAAAAATAGAACCACAGTAAACAAAAATGGCAATAAATAAGTACATATCAATAATTACCTTAAATGTAAATGGTTTCAATGCTCCAATGAAAAGACACAGAGTAGCTGACTGAATAAGAAAACATGACTTACATATATGTTGTTAACAAGAGAGCCACCTCACAACACAAGACTCACAAAGGTTGAAAGTGAAGGGATGGAAAAAAATCTTTCAAGCAAAAGAAAGCTGGGGTAGCACTTCCGGTCAAGATGGCGGTATAGGTAAAAGCGGTATCGCGTCCTCCCACAACCACATCAAAGTTATAACTAAACTACAGAACAACCATCATTCCAAACCACCTGAAATCAAGCTGCATGGAAGTCCTACAACTACGGAATTAAAGCAGCAGCCACGTCCAGACTGGTAGGAGGGGCAAAGGGGCCGGTGGCGCGACGGGATGGTCCCACACCCACGTGTGGCAGATAAAAATCAGGAGGATACCTTGGCTGGGAAGGTCCTTCCTGAGGACTGAGGGGTCCCTGTCCCACACCAGGTGCTCCCCTCAGGGTTCCAGTGCCAGGAAGAGAATTCACCGTAACTTCTGGCTAGAAAAACCGGCAGGAACTGAGGTTCAGGGAAGCTGAAGAGGCTGGAGCCCCAGGCAGCTCCTTAAAGGGCCCACGCACAAACTTATCGGACTCTCTCCAAGTTTGGAGGGGAGGCAGCTCCAGGGGCACCAGAGACATACAGGGAAGAACTGAGCTCTTTGGCACTGGAGCGAGGGCTGGAGAGGGGGCTTTCTCCGGGACAAACATGTTGTCAGAGGCCTTTGTTTCTTTGGTGAGCCCTTCCCTGGGGCGGCACACAGCCGCCATATCTGAGACTCCAGCAACCTGGCTCACACTGGTAGACCTGCCCTGGTGACTCCCTGAGGCCCCACCCCGCCCCACCCAACTTTCAGGCCCACCCAAGCTGTTGCCAGTTGCTTCACCATCGGATTGGCCTGTCTTGGATCCTGCTTCAGGTGTTCCTAAATTCTTTCAAACAAGCAGCATCTGGTCTCAGATAGCCCCATACCTCTCATTAAGTAATACACAGAAACAAACACAGGGAGGCAGCCAAAATGAGGAGACAAAGAAACAGGTCCAAATGAAAGAACAGAACAAAACCCCAAGAAAAGAACTAAGTGAAATGGAGATAAGCAACCTAACAGATGCTGAGTTCAAAATACTGCTTATAAGGATGTTCAATGAACTTAGTGAGGGCCACAAGAGCATCAAAAAGGACCAGTCAGAAATTATGGATGCACAGTTAGAATTGAAGGAGGCATTAACTGAAATAAAGAATAATTTACACAGCTTCAAGAGTAGAATAAGTAAATCCAAGAAGCAAACCATCAATTTGGAATATAAGGAAGCAAAAAACGCCCAATCAGAACAGCAAAAAGAAAAAAGAATCCAAAAAAATGAGGATAGTGTAAGGAGCCTCTGGGACAACTTCAAGCATGCCAACATTCACATCTTGGGGGTGCCAGAAGGAGAAGAGTGAGAACAAGAAATTGAAAACCTGTTTGAGACAATAATGGCAGAAAACTTTCCTAACTTGGTGAAGAAAACAGACATACAAGTCCAGGAAGCACAGAGAGTCCCAAACAAGATGAACCCCAAGAGGCCCCCACCAAGACACATCATCATCAAAATGAAAAAGGTTCAAGACAAAGAGAGAATCTTAAAATCAGCAAGAGAAAGGCAGCTACTTACCTACAAGGGAGTTCCCATAAGGCTGTCTGCTGATTTCTCAAAAGAAACTTTGCAGGCCAGAAGAGAGTGGCAAGAAATATTCAGAGTGATGAAAACCAAGAAACTACAACCAAGATTACTCTATCCTGCAAAGCTGTCACTTAGAATCGATGGCCATATAAAGAGTTTCCCAGACAAGAAAAAGTTAAAGAAGTTCATCACCACCAAACCGTTATTATATGAAATGATGAAGGGTCTTTTTGAAGAAAAAGATAAAATATATGAACAAACAAAATGGCAATGAATACATATCTATCAACAATGGAATCTACAAACAAAATGAATAGGTAGAACAGAAACATTCTCATAGATACAGAGAACATTTTGTTGGTTGCCAGATGGGAGGGGGGTTGGGGGAATGGGTGAAAAAGGTGAAAGGATTAAGAAGTACAAATTAATTGCTCGACTGACAAACCTCAAAGGGAAAGGGGTTGGGGGGGGGTGGGAAGAAACAAACCAAAGAACTTATATGCATAACCAATGGACAGGGACAATAGTGTGTGAAAAGGCTGGAGGGGGGTGGGAATGGGGAGGGGGGATCAATGGGGGAAAAAAGTGGAACATCTCTAATACAGTCTACATTCAACAATAAAGATTTAAACAAAAAGAATAAAAAAAAGCTTAATATATCACATTAAAAAAAAAAGAAAGAAAACTGGGGTAGCAATACTCACATCTGATAAATTAGATTTCAAAATGAAGGCCATAACTAGAGGTAAAGAAGGCTACTACAGAATATTGAGAGGATCTATATAACAGGAAGATATAACCTTGGTAAACATATATGCATCCAATATAGGAGCACCAAAATATATTTAAAATCTTCTGGAGGACTTCAAAGGAAAAATCAACAGCAATACAATCATAGCAGGGGACTTCAACACCTTGCTAACATCACTGGATAGATTATCTAGGCCAAAAATTAACAAGAAAACACAGACTATAAATGAAGCGCTAGATTAAGTGGATTTAGTAGATATCTATAGAGAATTACACCCTAGAACTCCAGAATTTACATTCTTCTCAAGTGTACATAAGACATTCTCAAAGATAGACCACATGTTAAGACACAAACTAAGTCTCTACAACTTCAAGAGTATTGAAATCATATCAAGCATTTTCTCAGATTGCAATGACATGAAACTGGAAATCAATTGCAACAAGAACATGCAAAGACATTTAAAAACATGGAGGCTAAATAGCATGTTAGGAACAATGCATGGCTTACCATGGAGATCAAGAAAGAAATTAAAAACTTTCTGGAAACCAACGAAAACGAACACACAACAACACAAAATTTATGGGATGCAGCGAAAGCAGTTCTGAGAGGAAAGTTCATAGCACTACAGGCCTACCTCAAGAGACAAGAAAAATTTCTAATAGACTATCTAACTTCACAACTTAAAGAACTAGAAAGCAAACAAAAAGAAAACCCCAGAGCAAGTAGAAGGAAGGAAATAGTAAAGATCAGAGCAGAAATTAATGACATGGAGACCAAAAAAAACACAAAAAAAAACAAAAATAAAAACAACAACAACAAAAAACACAACAATTCAAAGTATCAATGAAAAAAAGAGCTGGTTCTTTGAAAAGATAAACAACATTGATGGACCCTGAGGTAGACTCACCAAGAAACAAAGAGAGAGAACCCAAATACACAAAATCAGAAATGAAAGAGGAGAAATAATAACTGATACCACAGACATACAACGGATTTTTAGTAAATATTATAAAGAATTATATGACAACAAATTCGACAATCTAAGCAAAATGGACAAATTTCTAGAAAGATATAGTCTCTCAAAAACAAAACTGAGAAGAGATAGAAAACTTAAACAGACAAACAACAATGAAGAAACTGCAGATGTAATCAAGACTCCCCCAGCAAACAAAAGCCCAGGCCCGGATCGCTTCACGGGAAAGTTTTATTGAACATTCAAAAAAGAACTAATACACATTTTCCTCAAACTATTTCAAAAAATTGAATAAGAAGGAATACTTCCAAACTCATTTTATGACCCCAGCATAATTCTAATTAATAAAACAGAAAAAGACACTACAAAGAAAGAAAACTACAGGCCAATATCCTGGTTGAACATAGATGCCAAAATCCTGAACAAAATACTATCAAATCAAATCCAGCAATATATCAAAAAGTTATTCACCATGACCAAGTGGGATTCATCACAGAGATGCAAGGGTGGTACAATATTTGCAAAACAATAAATGTGATACACCACATAAACAAAATAAAATGTTAAAATCATATGATCATATCAATAGACACTGAAAAAGCATTCAACAAAATCCAGCACTCATTTCTGATAAAAACAATCTGCAATTTGGGAATAGAGGGATCATATCTCTACGTAATAAAGATCATATATGAAATATGTATAGCCAACATCATGATCAATGGGCTAAAAACATTTCCCTTAAGAACAGGAACAAGGCAAGGATGCCCACTTTTGCCAATCTGATTTAACATAGTACTGAAATTCTTACCAACAGCAATCAGACAGGAAGAAAAAATAAAAGGGATCCAAATTGGAAAGGAGGAAGTAAAATTGTCATTATTTGCAGATGACATGATAGTATACGTAGAAAACGCCAAAGACTCCATCAAAAATTTACTAGACTTAATAAATGAATTTGGCAAAGTATCAGGATACAAAATTAATGTCAAAAAAAAATAAAGGACCTATTTACAGAAAACTACAGGTCATTGAAAAAAGAAATAGGGGAAGATATAAAAAAGTGGAAGCACATATCTTGTTCATGGATTGCAAGAATTAGCATCATTAAAATGTCCATACTACCCAAAGCAATCTATAAATTCAATGCAGTCCCCATCAAAATACCAATGACATACGTCACAGAACCAGAACACGTACTTCAAAAGTTCATATGGAACCAAAAGAAACCCCGAATAGCCACAGCAATATTGAAAAAGAAGAACCAAGTTGGAGGGATCACAGTGCCAAATTTCAGGTTATACTACAAAGCCACTATAATCGAAACAGCCTGTTACTGGCACAAGAACAGGCAGACAGATCAATGGAACAAAGTAGAGAACCCAGTAATGGACCCAAGACAATATGCTCAATTAATATTTGACAAAGGGGGTAAGAGCATACAGTGGAGCAAAGACAGCCTCTTTAATAAATGGTGTTGGGAAAATTGGACAGCTACATGCAGAAAAATGAAAGTAGACCATCAACTTACACCATACACAAGAATAAATTCAAAATAGATAAAAGACTTAAATGTGACTCAAGAATCCATAAAAATCCTAGAAGAAAATGTAGGCAACAAAATTTCAGACATCACACACAGCAGAATTTTCACTGATACATAACCTAAGGCAACAGAAACAAAGGAGAAAATGAACACATGGGACTACATCAAACTCAGAAGCTTCTGGACAGCAAAAGAAACAACCACCAAAATGGAAAAGCAACCCACTGTATGGGAGAGCATAATTACCAATGATACATCAAATAAGGGGTTAATTTCCAATATATATATAGAGTGCTCACACAACTCAACAAAAGGAAGACAAAGAACACAATTAAAAAGTGGGCAGAGGAACTCAATAGACACCACTCCAAACAGAACATAAAAATGTCTAAGAGATATATGAAGAGATGCTTAACATTACTAATCATTAGAGAAATGCAAATTAAAACAACTCTGAGGTATATCACCTCACGCCTGTGAGAATGGCCGCCTTAAACAAATCATCAAACACGTGTTCATAAGTTTGTGGAGAAAAGGGGACTCTAGTACACTGCTGGTGAAAATGCAGACTGGTGCAGCCACTATGGGAAACAATATGGTGTTACATTAAAAAATTAAAACTTGAACTGCCATTTGACCCAGTGATCCCACTTCTAGGAATATACCCTAAGATGCCTGAAACCAAATCAGAAAGAATATATGTACCCTCATGTTCATAGCAGCATTACTTACAATAGCTAAGATCTGGAAACCACCCAATGTCCATCAGTAGACAAATGGATAAAACAGCTGTGGTACATATACTCAATGGAGTACTATGCAGCTGTAAGAAAGAAAGATCTCTTATTTTTGAAGATAACATGGAGGGACCTGGAAAGTAGAACACTAAGCGAAACAAGCCAAACAGAGAAAGACAAGTATCATATGGTCTCATTTATTTGTGGAATATAATGAACATAATAGTCTGAAGAACAGGGTAGTCCCAGAGAGGTGGAAGTGGGTTCAGAATGACAATTCCCAGAAGCAGGAGTGAGGGGAGCGAGAGATAAACTACAGAACTTATATACATGTCTGCATGACCAATGAATATGAACAACAAAGTTGGGTACGGTGGGGAGGGAGGGGGTAGAGGGTATCAATGGGGAAAGAGGAGAAAATCTGTAACAAAAATGAATAAATTAATTCCAAAAAAAAAATTGCATATGCACAAGAACAACCCTAACAACTAAAATAAAAATGGGGGTACATATATTCTTTCTGATGGCTGTTTCAGTCTTCTTAGGGTATATTCCTAGAAGTGGGATCACTGGGTAAAATGGAAGTTCAATTTTTAATTTTTTGAGGTAACACCATAGTGTTTTCCATAGTGGCTGAACCAGTCTGCATTCCCACTAGCAGTGTACTAGAGTCCCCTTTTCTCCAAACCCTCATCAACACTTGTTTGATGATTTGTTGATGGCGCCCAATCTGACAAGTGTGAGGTGATAGCTTGACCTTTCCCACAGTTTGAGCAATGAGGACTCTAGAGGGGGAGTGAGAATGAGGAGGGACAAGAGACATGAGAAATGGAGACAAGACAGGGTTCTGATCAAGTCTCATTTATTCTGGGGAGATTCACACTATATATAGGGCAAGAAGCAGAAAAACAAGAACATTTATTGCCAAGTGATAAGTTTGTGGTAACCACCCCGAAGCAATTTCAAGTAAATATCATGTAAATATCAAGGGTGGAACAAAAGATAAACAGAGCATAACTGGCTGAGTAAATGGTTACTTAAAGGAATGCAGGATGCAGAGATACCCTGCCGTGGGGCAGGAGATGGCAGAGCAGATTTTAACAAAATGGATGCCATGCAAATAGTCTCCCACAATAGCTCATTGTTGTTTTAATTTGCATCTCTCTCATGCTTAGTGATGTTGAGCATTTCTTCATATGTCTCTTAGCCATTTGTATGTCTTGTTTGGAAAGGTGTCTATTTAGTTCCTCTGCCCATTTTTTAATTGGGATTTTTGTCTTCATTTTGTTGAGTTGTATGAGCACTCTATATATATTGGAAATTAACCCCTTATCTAATATATCATTGGCAATTATGCTCTCCCATACAGTGGGTTGCCTTTCCATTTTGATGATTGTATCTTTTGCTGTGCAGAAGCTTTTGAGTTTGGTGTCGTTTCATGTGTTCATGTTTTCCTTTGTTTCTGTTGCCTTAGGTGATGTATCGGTGAAAATTCTGCTCTGTATGATATGTGGAATTTTGTTGCCTACATTTTCTTTTAGGATTTTTATGAATTTTGGTTGACCTTTAAGTCTTTTATACATTTTGAGTTTATTTTTGTATATGGTGTGATTTGAAGGTTTAGTTTCATTTTTTTTCATTTAGCTGTCCAGTTTTCCCAACACAATTTATTAAAGAGGCCGTCTTTACGCCTCTGTATGCTCTTGCCTCCTTTGTCAAATATTAATTGAGCATATTGCCTTGGGTCCATTTCTGGGTTCTCTCTTTTGTTCTACTGGTCCAAATGCCTGTTCTTGGCCAGTACCAGGCTGTTTTGATTACAGTGGCTTTGTATTATAACCTGAAATCTGGTAATGTGATCCCACCTACTTTGTTCTTCTTTTTCAAGATTGCTGGGGCTATTCGGGGTCTTTTTTGTTCCATATGAACTTTGAAATTATTTGGTTTAGTACTGTAAAATATGTCGTTGGTATTTTTTATTTATTTTTTTGGTACGTGCTTCTAGCGGGAACCAAATTTGGCACTCCCTGGACCACAGGCTGAGGCTCCAACCACTGAGCCAAACTGGCTAGGGCTGTCATTGGTGTTTTGATGAGGATTGCATTGAATCTATACATTGCTTTGGGTAATATGGACATTTTAATGATGTTAATTTTTTAAATCCATGAACAAGGTATGTGCTTCCACTTTTTTATATCTTCCTCTATTTCTTTCTTCAATTTCTTGTAGTTTTCTGCAAATAGGTCCTTTACTTCTTTGGTTAAGTTTTTTCCTAGGTATCTTAAGATTTTTTGCCGCAATGATAAATGGGATAGTTTTTTTAGTTTCTCTTTCTGTGAGTTCATCTGTGGTGTATAAGAATGCCATCAATTTTTAATGTTAATTTTGTATCCTACTCCTTGGCCAAATTCACTTATTAAGTCTAGGAGATTTTTGATGAAGTCTTTAGAATTTTCTATATATAATATTATATCATCTGCAAATAATGCCAGTTTCACTTTGTTTTTTCCAATTTGGATCCCTTTTATTTTTACTTCATTTCTGATCGCGGGGCCTAGGTGTTCCAGTACTATGTTTAATAAGAGTGGCAATAGTGGGGATTCCTATCTTGTTCCTATTCTTAAGGACAATGCTTTTAGTTTCTGCCCATTGAGTATGATATTGGCTCTAGGTCTTTCATATATGGCCTGCACTATGTCAAGATTGATGTTTCTATTCCCACATTTCTGGGCATTTTAATCAGAAATAGATGCTGGATTTTGTGGAATGCTTTTTCAGCACGCATTGATATTACGTGGTTTTTATTCTTCATTTTGTTGATATGGTGTATCACATTTATTGATTTGCAAATATTGTACCAGACCTGCATCCCAGGGATAAATCCCACTTGGTCATGGTGAATAGGTTCTTTGATGTATTGCTGGATCATATTTGCTAGTATTTTGTTCAGAATTTTGGCATCTATGTTCATCAGGGATATCGGCCTGTAGTTTTCTTTCTTCGTAGTCTTTTTCTGGTTTTGGAATTAGAATTATGCTGGGCTCCTAAAATGAGTTTGGAAATCTTTCTTCTTCTTGAATTTTTTGAAGTAGTTTGAGGAGAATGGATGTTAGTTCTTCTTTGAATATTCAGTAAAACTCCCCCGTGAAGCCATCTGGGCCTGGGCTTTTGTTTGCAGGGAGAGTTTTGATTACCTCTTCAATTTTCGTAGTTTTTATTGGTCTGTTCAAGTTTTCCATCTCTTCCTGGTCCAGATTGGGAGGATATGTGCTCCTAGAAATTTGTCCATTTTGCTTAGATTGTTGAATTTGTTGCCCTATAATTGTTCATTGCATTTGATAACGATCCTTTGTATTTCTGTGGTATCAGTTCTTACTTCTCCTCTTTCATTTCAGAATTTGTGTACTTGGGTTCTCTCTTTTTGTTTTTTGGTGAGTCTAGCTAATGGTCCATCAATCTTGTTTATCTTTTCAAAAAACCACCTTTTGTTTAATTTATTTTTTTTAATTGTTTTTGGTCTCTATGTCATTTATTCTGCTCTGATCTTTAATATTTCCTTCCTTCTACTTGCTCTGGTGTTTTCTTTTTGTTTGCTTTGTAGTTCCTTAAGTTGTCAGGTTAGATAGTCTATTATACATTTTTTATGTTCCTTGAGGTAGGCCTGTAGTGCTCTGAACTTCCCTCTCAAAACTGCTTTTGCTACATCTCATACATTTTGTGTTGTTGTGAATTCATTTACATTGATTTCCAAGAAGTGTTTAATTTCTTTCTTGATCTCCTTGGTAACACATTACTTGTTTAATAACATGCTATTAAACCTTTATACGCTCAAATGTCTTTGCATGTACTTGTTGCAATTGATTTGTCATTTCATTCCATTGTGATCTGTGAAGATGCTTGATATGATTTCAATCTTCTTGAACCTGTAGATACTTAGTTTGTGTCCTAATATGTGGTCTATTTTTGAAAATGTCCCATGTGCACTTGAGAAGAATGTGAATTCTGCAGTTTTGGGGTATAATTCTCTGAAGATATCTATTAAATCCATTTGGTCTAGTGCTTCATTTAGAGTTTCTCTTTCCTTGCTAATTTTTTGTCTAGAGGATCTATCCCGTGATATCAGCGAGTGTTGAAGTCCCTTCCTCTGATTGTATTGCTGGAGATTTTTCTTTTGAAGTCCTCCAGAAGATTTTTAATATATTTTCGTGCTCCTATATTGGGCGTATATATGTTTACCAAGGTCATATCTTCCTGTTGGATAAATCCTTTCAATATTATGTAGTGGCCTTCTTTGTCTCTATTTCTGGCATTCATTTTGAAATCTATTTTATCAGATATGAGTATTGCTACCCCAGCTTTTTTTTTTTCTTTTTTGTTTGATTGGAAGATTTTTTTCCGTCCCTTCACTTTCAACCAATGTGTGTTTTTGTTGTGAGGTGGGTCTCTTGTAAACAACATATATGTGAGTCATACTTTCTTATCCAATAAGCTACTCTCTCTTTTTATCAGAGCATTCAATTCATTTACTTTTAAAGTGATTATTGAAATGTAGTTATTTATTGCCTTTTTTGTTTAGTTTGGTTATATATTTCTTCATATTTCTTTTATTAATTGCAGCAGTCTTTTAAACATTTCTAGCAGTGCTGGATTGGTGCTAATATATCCCCTTAGCTTTTTTTTTGGTCTCAGAAACTCTTTATTTGACCTTCTATTTTGACTGATATCCTTGCTGGATAGAGTAGTCTTGGGTTCAGATCCTTGTTTCTCATGACTTTTATTACTTCCTGCCACTCCCTTCTGGCCTGTAGTGTTTCTGTTGAGAGGTCAGCTGAGATCCTTATGGGGTTTCCTTTGTCAGCAACCTGTTGCTTATTTCTTGCTGCATTTAGAATTCTCTGTCTTTAATTTTTGGCATTTTAATTACTATGTATTCTGGTATGGACCTGTTTGGGTTCTTTTCTCTTGGGGCTCTCTGTGTTTCTTGAACTTGAATGCCTTCCTCCTTCACCAAGTTAGGAAAGTTTTCTGTCACTATTTCTTCAAATATATTCTTTAACCCTTTCCCATTTTCTTCCTCTTTGTGAACTCCCAAGATGCAAATGTTATTATATTTCCAGTTGTCCCACATCTAAGGTATATATTTATATTTTTTGTGGTATGAAAGCTTTAGTTCTTTTTAATGTTTTCTCTTTTTTTATTATTACTTTATTTTTTTTTCTAAATTTATTTATTTATTTTTATGGATATTTCTCCATTATCCCCACTGATTTTCTCCTCCCCTTCCCTCCCCATCTTGTCCCTAACTTTGTTGTCTATGTCCATTGTTCATGCATACATGCATATAAGTTCTGTGGTTTATCACCCCCCCACACCTTGTCTTCAGAGGATTGTCAGTCTATACCCCACTTCCACATTTCTGGGACTGCCATGTTCCTCAGACTGTTATGTTCATTATATTCCACAAATAAGTGAGATCATTTGATATTTGTCTTTCTCTGCTTCGCTTGTTTCACTTAGGATAATAGTTTCCAGGTCCCTCCATGTTGTCTCAAAGGATAAGGGATCTTTCTTATACCTGCATAGTACTTCTTGTGTTTATGTACCACAGCTTTTTTATCCATTCATCTACTGATAGAAATTTGGGCTGTTTCCAGATCTTAGCTATTGTAAATAGTGCTGCTGCAAACATGGGGGTATATATATTCTTTCTGACTGGTGTTTCAGGCTTCTTAGAATATATTCCTAGAAGTGGGATCACTGGGTCCAATGGAAGTTCAATTTTTAATTTTTTGAGGTAACAACATATTGTTTTCCATAGTGGCTGCACCAGTCTACATTCCCACCACCAGTGTACTAGAGTCCCCTTTTCTCCACAACCTCGCAAACACTAGTTTGATGATTTGTTGATGGCGGCCATTCTGACAGGTGTGAGGTGATACTTCATAGTTCTTTTAATTTGCATCTCTGTGATGATTAGTGATTGTGAGAATTTCTTCATATATCTTTTAGCCATTTGTATGTCCTGTTTAGAGTGGTGTCTATTTAGTTCCTCTGCCCATTTTTTAATTGGGTTCTTTGTCTTCCTTTTGTCGAGTTGTAGGAGCAATCTATATATATTGGAAATTAACTCTTATTTGGTGTATCCTTGGCAATTATTCTCTCCCATACAGTGGGTTGCCTTTCCATTTTGATGATTGTATCTTTTGCTGTGCAGAAAGGTTTGAATTTGATGTAGTCCCTTGAGTTCATTTTCTCCTTTGTTTCTGTTGTCTTAGGTGATGTATCAGTGAAAATTCTGCTGCGTATTATGTCTGAAATATTGTTTCTTACATTTTCTTCTAGGATTTTTATGGATTCATGAGTCACATTTAAGTCTTTTATTCATTTGGAGTGTTTTCTTGTGTATGGTGTAAGTTGATGTTCTAGTTTTATTTTTTTTTGCATGTAGCAGTCCACATTTCCCAACACTATTTATTAAAGAGGCTGTCTTTGCTCCACTGTATGCTCTTGCCACCTTTGTCAAATATTAATTGAGCATTGTGCCTTGGATCCATTTCTGGGTTCACTCGTCTGTATGTGTGTTTTGTTCCACTCATTTGTATGTGTGTTCTTGTGCCAGTACCAGGCTGTTTTGATTACAGTGGCTTTGTAGTATAACCTGAAATCTGGTAATGTGATCTCTCCAACCTTGTTCTTCTTTTTCAAGATTACTGTGGCTATTCGAGGTCTTTTTTGGTTCCATGTGAACTTTCGAAGTATTTGTTCTAGTACTGTGAAGTATGTTGTTGGTATTTTGATGGGGATTGTATTGAATCTATAGATGGCTTTGGGTAGTATGGACATTTTAATAATGTTAATTCTTGCAATCCATGAACAAGGCATGTGCTTCCACTTTTTTATATCTTCCTCTATTTCTTTTCTCAATGACCTGTAGTTTTCTGCAAATAGGTCCTTTATTTCTTTGGTTAAGTTTATGACTAGGTATCTTCAATTTTTTCCTGCCATGGTAAATGGGATTTTTCAGTTTCTCTTTTTGTGAGTTCATCATTGGTATATAAGAGTGCCATTGATTTCTTGACGTTAATTTTGTATCCTGCTACTTTGTCAAATTCATTTATTAAGTCTACTAAATTTTTGATGGAGTCTTTCGTGTTTTCTATGTATAGTATTATGTCATCTGCCAGTAATGACAGTTTCCCTTCCTCCTTTCTCATTTGGATCCCTTTTATGTTTTTCTCCTCTCTGATTACTGTGGCTAAGACTTCCAGTACTATGTTCAATAAGAGTGGCAAAAGTGGGCATCCTTGCCTTGTTCCTGTTCTTAAGGGAAATGCTTTTAATTTTTGCCCATTGAGTATGATGTTGGCTGTAGGTCTTTCATATATGGCCTTCATTATGTTGAGATATGATCCCTTTATTCCAAGATTGCTGAGCATTGTTATCAGAAATGAGTGCTGGATTTTGTTAAAAGGTTTTTCAACATCTATTGATATGATCATATAATTTTTATCTTTCCTTTTGTTTATGCGGAGTATCACATTTTTTTTTTGGAAAATATTGTACCAGCCTTGCATCCCCGGGATGAATCCCACTTGGTAATGGTGAATAATTTTTTTTGATGTATTGCTGTACTGGATTTGCTAGTATTTTGTTCTGAATTTTGGCCTCTATGTTCATCAGAGATATTGGTCTGTAGTTCTTTTTTTCTGTAATATTGTTTTCTGGTTTTGGAATTAGAATTATGCTGGCATCATAAAACGAGTTTGGTAGTCTTACTTGTTCTTGAATTTTTTGAAATAGTTTGAGGAGAATGGGTGTTAGTTCTTCTTTGAATATTCAGTAAAATTCCCCCATGAAGCCATCCAGGCCTGGCCTTTTGTTTGCTGGGAGAGTCTTGATTACATCCTCATTTTCGTCTGTTGTTATTGGTCTATCTATTTCCGGTTCAGTTTGGGAGACTATGTGTTTCTAGAAATGGGTCCATTTTGCTTAGATTGTTGAAATTGTTGCTGTATAATTGTTCATAATATTTGTTAGCAATCTGTTGTATTTCTTGGTGTCAGTTATTATTTCTCCTCTTTCATTTCTGATTTTGTGTATTTGGGTTCTTTCTCTTTGTTTCTTGGTGAGTCTAGCTAAGGGTCCATCAATCTTGTTTTTCTTTTCAAAGAACCAGCTTTTTTTTTCTTCCATTAATTCTTTGAATTGTTTTATTTTTTGGTCTCCATGTCATTTATTTCTTCTCTGATATTTAGTATTTCCTTCTTCCATTTGCTCTGGCGTTTTCTTTCTAGTTCTTTAAGTTGTGAAATTAGATATTTGTTAGAATTTTTTTTTTGCTTCTTGAGGTAGTCCTGTAGTGCTATGAGCTTTTCTCTCAGAATTGCTTTTGCAACATGCCATAGATTTTGTGTTGTTGTGTGTTCATTTTCGTTGGTTTTCAGGAAGTTTTTAATTTCTTTCTTGATCTCCATGGTAATGCATTCATTTTTCAATAACATGCAATTTAGCCTCTATGTTTTCAAATGCCTTTGTATGTTCTTGTTTCAATTGATTTCCAGTTGCATGCCATTGTGATCTGAGAAGATGCTTGATATGAATTCAATCTTCTTGAACTTGTAGAGATTTAGTTAGTGTCCTATCATGTGGTCTATCTTTCAGAATGTCCCAAGTGCACTTGAGAAGATTGTGAATGTTGTGGTTTGGGGTTGTAATTCTCTGTATATATTCATTAAATCCATTTGATCTAGTGCTTCATTTATAGTCTGTGTTTCCTTGTTAATTTTTTGTTCAGAAGATCTATCCAGTGATGTCAGCAGGGTGTTGAAGTCCCCTGCAATAACTGTATTTGCTGTCAATTTATTCTTAGAAGTCCTACAGAAGATTTTTAATATATGTTGGTGCTCTTATATTTGGTGCATATAATGTTTACCAAGGACATATCGTCCTGTTGGATAGATTCTCTCAATATTATGTAGTGGCCTTTTTTGTCTCTAGTTCTGGCCTTCATTTTGAAATATACTTGGTCAGATATGAGTATTACTATCCCAACTTTTTTTTTTTTTTGCCTTCTGTTTGCTTGGAAGATTTTTTTTTTCATCCCTTCACTTTTAATCTATGTGAGTCTTTTGTTGTAATGTGGGTGGTTTGTAAACAACATATATGTGAGTCTTGCTTTCTTATTCAGTTAGCTACTCTGTGTCTTTTTATTATTGGCGCATTCAAACCATTCACATTTAAGGGGACAATTGATATGTACTTATTTATTGCCATTTTTTTTTAAGTGTGGTTTTATTTTTCTTCCTATTTGTTTCCACTAATTACAGCAGTCCTTTTAGCGTATTTTGCAGTGCGGGTTTTGTGTTAATATATTCCCTTAGACTGTTTGTGTGTGTGTGTGTGGGTGTGTGTGTGTGTGTGTGTGGTCTGGGAAGCTCTTTATTTGACCTTCTATTTTGAATGATAGCCTTGCTGGATAGAGTAGTCTTGGATTCAGATCCCTGTTTTTCATGACCTTGATTACTTTATGCCATTCCTTCTGTCTGTAGTGTTGCTGTTGAGAAATCAGCTGAGAGCCTTATGGAGTTTCCTTTGTAGGTAACCTGTTGCTTATCTCTTGCTGCTTTTAGGATTCTATCTTTGTCTTTAATTTTTGGCATTTTAATAGCTCTGTGTCTTGGTATGGGCCTGTTTGCATTCTTCTTACTTGGGGCTCTCTGTGCTTCTTGAACTGGAATGCTTTCTTCCTTCACTAAGTTAAGAACGTTTTCTGTCATTATTTTTTCAAATATATTCTCTAACGCTTGTCCATTTTCTTCCTCTTTGGGCACTCCTATGGTACAAATGTTATTTCGTTTCCAGTAGTCCCACTGTTCTCTTAAGCTATCTTCCTGTTTTTTAATTATTTTTTACTCTTGGTTTCTTGATTGGTTGATTTTTTTCTACCCTGTCTTCTAATCCACTGATCCAGTCCTCACCTTCCTCTACTCTGCTGGTTAGTTTTTTCAATGTATTCTCAATTTCTGCTATTTCATTCTTCATTTCCACTTTGTTGGTTTTCAATATTTCTATCTTTACTCATGCTGCTGTTGTTTTTACTCATGCTGTTTAGCTTTCTCAAGATCATGGCTCGGAACTCTACCTCTGATAATTTGCTTAGCTGCGTTTCACTGATCTCTTCTTCAATAGAATTCTCTTGTTCTTTCATTTGGGATTTGTTTTTTTTGTTTGTTTGTTTGTTTGTTTCATCATTTTGGCTATGTCAGTGTGTTTTGTAGCCTGCCAAATTTTTCCTGTGGGTGTTGGTGTTCTGCTGTTTGTGGCTCCCTCTACTGGGTGTGGACGAATCTGATTGGGCCTATGTTAAACACCACTGTCAAAGCTTACTTTCCTTGGTAGATTTGCAAGTCAAAGAAGGTTCAGTTATCCTCTATCTTGTTCCTGGTGGCTAGTAGTCTCTGTTACTCAGTGCCTTCAATGTAGCTCTGGTGTTCTGCCTAAGAGGATTTCCAGAGGGTGGATATATGCTGGTTGTTAATGAGCCTCAATTTTTATTTCTTTGCTTGACCTGGGAAAGTCTGAATCTCTAAGGGGGGGGGAGTGCTGCTGTTTTCCGCCACATCTCAGAGAAGGAGCACACTAACCATTGTCCTTTGTGGCCGCAACTCAGCAGAAACTCTGAGTCCCCTCCAAATCTTGGGGGTCTTCACAGAGTTCTAGCCCAGTCAGTCCTCCTTCTGATGTAGCCCCCAGGTCAGTGGCTGTGGTTATTTTAGTGCTCTGTTTTGGCTCTCTGGGCTGTGGAGGGGGCTTGGTCTATGCCGCAATGGTGCTGCTCACAGCTAAGACTCCTGCTGTTTGTGGGCTCCCAGCCTGCCACCCTCTCGCGCCTCCGCAGATCCTACCAGTGTCTCTGGTTATGTGGTACTGTCTTGCTGCTTTTCTGTTGCTTTTTTCTGAGGATTTGTCTTTATTTTAGTTGTAATTCTTCTTTTGGTCCTGGGAGATCGTCTGTGTGGCTTCTATTGACCCCGCCTCATTTTTCACATACTCTAAGCCTTTCTGGTGTGCAGCTGGGTTGCACAGGCCTTTCTGATTCCCCTGCACCCTGCAGGTTCCATGGGTAAATTGATGGCACAGACCCTTCTGGGTTGCGCAGGCCTCTCTGGTGCTTCAGCACCCCATTGGCCCTGTTGGTAACTAGATCGTGCAGTCCCTGCTGGGTGGCACAGACTTGTCTGGTGCTTCAGCACTCTGCAGGTCCTGTGGGAAACTAAATGTCACGGTCCCTGCAGGGTCGCACAGACCTCTGTGGTGCTTTAGCACCCCACAGGTCCTGCGTGTAATTGGATGGCACAGTCCCTGCTGGGTCGTGGGGGGTCTCTCTTGTGCTTCAGCACTCCGCAGGACCCATGGGCAACTGGATCGCACAGTCCCTGCTGGGTCACACAGGCCTCTCTGGTACCCCTGCACCCTGCAGTTCCCGCAGGCAGGCAGCTGGATTGTACCAGTCTCTCTTCGGCTCAGGCTACCCTTTGCATTTGTTAGCTACCGGACTGCACAGGCATCTGTGGAGCCCTAGGTCACACTGCTGGTGGCTGGGGAGTGCTGCTGCCCCATGGGGCTCAACTCCTGCTCAGCTTTTGCTGTAGATTTTGGGGATGAGTCTCATCTGCTGGTCTGTGCTGCTGTTGCCTGGGGATGGATGTCTGCTTTCCAGCCTTTATTCCTGGGGGTATATCTGGACTTTGATTGGGCTGCTACTATGGGGGAGTGTGCTGGGCTCCCAGCTGTCCATGGCTTACATAACTGGCACCTTGGGAACTTCACTACTGTGCACTGGTTTGTTTTGACACAGAGTGTCCCCTGGTCTGATGGTGCCAAGTTGCTGGTGGGCTCAGGTTCCTGGGCCCTAGCCGCTCCCACAGTCTTCTCCCCAGGAAGACCTGGAATATTCCAAAATGTTGGGACCTCCCCACGGCACAGGAAGAAGCGCCCTGAAGAGCCGCTTACCGTTGTAGCCGGCTGCTCCGTCCACAGCACAGGAACTTTCTGCTTAGTGTCTCTGCACTGCTCAGGTTTAGTCGTCTACTTTCACGTCCACTCACACTTTTTCACACACTCACTCTCTCACACACTCACCCTCTCTCTAGTACTGCCTGCCGCCATCTTCCAACTTCTATTTAATTCTTTCTGTTTATTAATTGTTTTTTCCTTTTGGTTTTCTGATTGGTTGATTTTTTCTACCCTGTCTTCTAATTCACTGATTCAGTCCTCAGCTTCCTCTACTCTGCTGTTTAGTTCTTCCAATGTGTTATTTTTTTCTGCTATGTCATTCTTCATTTTTTCTTGGTGGTTTTTTATTTTCACTTGGTTGATGGTCAATGTTTTTATATCTTTATTATGTTGTTGATATCTTTACTCATGCTCTTGAGCTTTCTCAAGATCATGGCTCTGAATTCTGCCTCTGATAACTTGCTTAACTGCATTTCATTTATCTCATCTTCAGTAGAGGTCTATTGTTCTTTGATTTGGAATTTTTTTCTTTGTTTTACTATTTTGGCTATCTCAGTGGGTTTTGGAACCTGCCAAATTTTCCTTGTGGGTGTCGATGATCTGCTGTTTGTGGCTCCCTCTACTGGGTTTAGATGAGTGTGGGAGGACCCACATTAAACACCACTGTCAAGTCTTACTTGTCTGGGTAGAGTTGCAAGCCTAGGAAAGGTTCTGTTATCCTCTAGCTTTTTGCCTGGAGGTTATTAGTCTCAGTTACTTGAAGAGTCTTGGGTTCTCAGTTGAAAAAATTCTCTCTCAGGTGTTCAGCATAAGAGGATTTTCCAAGGGTAGGGCACATCCTGGTTGTTGTTCAGCCTCAATTTGCATTTCTTTGGCTTAGCTGGGTAGAGTTGAATCTCTGAGGCAGGGGCTTCTGCTTCTTCCCCGAGCTCTGGGAAGGAGCCAGATGGCCACTGTCCTGGGTGGCCGCAACTCAGGAAAAAACTGAGCGCCCTCCAAATTCCGAGTGTGCCCACCCAGTTCCTGTCCAGTCCACTCTTCCTCTGCCGGAGCCCAAGGTGATTGGCTTTAGCTAATTTAGTGCTCTGTCCCAGGCCTCTGTTATATGGAGCTGGCTTGGGATTTTAACTCCAAGGGCATTGCTCCCAGCTAAGACCACTGCTGTCGGTGGGCTCCCAGCCCCCTTCTCGTGCCTCTGATGACCTACCAGGCTCGATTCAATGTCCTTGGTTATATAGTTTTCTCAAGCTGCTTTTCTGTTGCTTTTTCCTGATGATTTGTCTTTATTTTAGTTGTAATTCCATTTTGATCCTGGGAGATCATCTGCGTAGCTTCCATTCACTCCACTGCCGTTTTTGAATCTGCAATACAGTATTATTTACTATAGTTACAATGCTGTGCATTACATTCCTATGACTTATTTTATGACTGGAAATTTGTATCTTTGATCCCCTTCAGTCATTTTGCCCACCCACCACCCCTTGCTTGTGGCAACCACCAATCCTTTCTCTGTATTATGAACTTAGTTTTTTTAAATCCACATATAAGTCAGATCACAAAATATTTGTCTTTTTCTGATTTATTTAACTTAGCATAATGCTCTCAATTTCCATCCATATTGTCACAAATAGGGAGATCTCATTTTTATGGCTGAATATTTTATTTTATATGTATGTATCTCTATTTTTATCTTTATCTCTATGTATATCTCTATTGATATGATCTTTATCCATTCATCCATCAATTGATGCTTAGGTTGTTTTCCATATCTTGGCTATTAAAATAATGCCACAATATACATGGAGGTGCATAAATCTTTTTGAATTTGTGTTTTTATTTTCTTTGGATAAATTACATCCCCCCAAATTTTGAAAATAAGTTTTGATATTATTTTTAATACTTATATTTTATGCTCACTCTTTGGTCACCATAGCTTAGTGATTAATCAAGTATTGCCAGAGATTGTATTTAAACACCTTGAACCACTAAGTCTTAGACTCTTTTCCAGTGGATCTGGGTGTTTTGAGAATGACATTTATAGTTAAGGCAATTTACAAGTTCTTCACAGGTTTATTTTCTATGCTTGCAACATTTCACATTCATCCAGGGACAAGTAGCTCACTAAGGTTCTCTCCAGTCTCATCTGAGTGTAGGTATAGTCCTTTGCACACATATAGTATTTCAGATCTCCAGGGATATGTGGGAACACATCAGTGCTGACTTTGGCTCTCTTGATCCTTGAATCTCACTGATAAATTTCTTACCTTTCCTCTGGTATGCCCAAGAAGTATGGCAACCTCAGATTAGGTTCAATTTTGGTCTTATATTATTTGCCACCAAGATTGTTATTGTTTTCCACAATCCCCTAGGGCATAGGTTTTTCCATACTTGCTCCAAATCATGTCAGCCTCTCTAGTAGTGGAATTCTGGTGCTTGTGGTCTGCCTTGCTCTGGTCGAACTACATGTGCCTTGAAGCTGGGGTCTAGGGCATACAACAACTTCAGGCAAAAACACAGTAAACTCTCCCTGTTCTCACTTAGATAAAATAGTTTTTTCTTAAATAAATGTTTGTCAGTTTGTTTTTCAGCTATGGCTAATTTTCAGATTCCAGAGATGATTGTTTTTTGACAGTTTTGTCCAGTTTTATTATTGCTTTTTTAGGAGGAGTATTTACTGAGTTCCTCACTCCACTATTCTGGAAGTCCTGCTCCTGTAATAACCTTCTGTGTTTGTGTTCACCTCAGGCAACACCTAAATTGGAACATAGCTGATTCATATCCAGAGTATAGGCATATCACAAAGATACTGTAGGTTTGGTTCTAGACCACCATAATAATGAGAATATCACAATAAAGTGAGCTACATAAATATAAAAGTTATGTTTTTACTATTTGGTATTTGATTATGTCTCACACATAAAATAAAATTATGTCTAAAATGTCATACACAACTTAATTTAAAATACTGTATTGATTTAAAAAATGCCAATCACCATCTGAGTCCTCAGTGAGTGTAATCGTTTTGTTGGTGGACAGTCTTGCCTTGATGTTGATGGCTGCTGACTGATCAGGTGGTGGTTGCTGAAGGTTGGGGTGGCTGTAGAAATTTATTAAAATAAGACAACAATAAAGTTTGTTTCATTAATTGATTCCTTCTTTCATGAATGATTTATCAATATCACACAATACTGTTCTACAACATTTTACCCAGTTGAATGTCTTTCAAAATTGGCGTCAGTCTTCTCAAATCTCATCATTGCTTTATCAACTAAGTTTATGTAATATTGTAAATACTTTATTGTCATTTCAACAATCTTCACAACATATTCATTATCAATAGTTTCCATTTCAAGAAACCAGTTTCTTTGCTTATCCATAAGAAGCAACTTCCCATCCATTAAAGTTTTATGAGATTGCAGCAATTTAGTCATATTTTCAGGCTCCAATTCTAATTATAGTTCTCTTGCTATTTCCACCACATCTGCAATTACTTCCTCCACAACTTGGCTAACTGTTTGGTGCAAGATACCTAGGTTTTGGCCTGTCTTAGATTTCGACATGCCTTCTTCATTAAACTTAATCATTTCCAGCCTTTGATTTAAAGTGAGAGACTTGTGACTCTTCTTTTCATTTGAACTCATAGAGGCCATTTTGAAGGTTATTATTTGGCTAAATTTCTATGTTGTTGTGTCTCTGGGATTAGGGAGGCCCAAGGAGGAAGAGAGATGGGGGAACACCTTGTCAGTGGAGCAGTCAAAACACACACAACAATATTGATTAAGTTTTCTGTCTTATATGGATATCATTAACAGTGCCCCAAAACAATTACAATAGTAACATCGGATCAGTGATCACAGATCACCATATAATTGTAACTATGAGAAAATTTGAAATATTGTGAGAATTACCAAATGTGACATAGAGACATGAGGTGAGCAAATGCTATCGGAACATGGTGGTGATACACTTGCTTGATGCAGGGTTGCCACAAACCTTCAATTTGTAAAACAACAACAAAAAAAAAGCATCTGCAAAGTGCAATAAAGTGGAGTGCAATAAAATGAGGTGTGCTTATTATGTCTGCATTTTATTGTAATGAGTGGGTCAAAGGTTGAATAAGTTCCACTGATATTTCTCCCCATCAACTTTCAAATAAGACTTACAGAGGGATTGAGCAGCCTTTACTCAGAAAGAGGATAAGCAATCATTGCCCCAGAAGTTTGCCAGTCCATGAGGCAGTGAATATGAAGGTTGTTGTGAATGAGGCCTTGACACATGCATTTGAGGAATAGTCTTCAAGGTGGAGAATTAAGAAGGAGGAACTGATGGCTTCTATAGTGTTGTGGGGTCTCAGTGTGTTTGTCATAGGGAACCCCTCCCTACATAAAACTTCTTGGGGTATCAGAACCACTATATGCAAATTAAGTCTTTGATGTATATTTTTAAACAATCAATGACTCTTCCATAGAATAAATGAAGTTATATTTTCCCCTGACAGTTTTAATTCATAGGTTATAATGCTAATGAAAGTTATTGTTTTTTCCCTGATGTTGCTTCACTTTTATGTACTGCCTTTTGCTTATTTTACCAATTATCTGTGCAGTGGTGAGGTGTCTAAATTGGACTAAAGGCATCATTCTAAATTTAAAAACAAAACTTAAAAGCAGTAATCCCCACAAATATGTGTCTTATGAATGAGGGTGAGCATTTAACCAATTACTATGCAGGAACTGCATGCTGATTACAGAACAAATGCCTGCAGGGAGCAGCATCTTGCATAACCCTATTTTGAAAAAGTAGATCTGTTTTTATTTTATCTTTCTCAGTTTTAGCTGGTGTTTTAAAGAGTGATATAATTTTTCAGCTTTGGGAAGCACTTGTCTATTTTGGGCAATTGTCAGAACCAAGAACTGGAGGAATTCAAGAAGAGGACTCCAGTAATCTGTTCTAAAAAATATTGTAAAAGCAGAGTGTCTTCAGTTTTAATGACCAAACTCTGTGTATTTTGTTAGCAAATGTCATATTGAAAGACAGAAATACAGCTTAGAGGATGGCTTCAGAGGACAAACAGCAAGGGAGGTCCAGGCAGCTATAACTTAGTGCTTTAGTCATCTTTAATGGAAATGGAGCCTCTGGCCAAGCCTAATATATAATGTATCATAAAACATATGTCTGTCAGTCTCCCAGGTACGATAAATAGGGGAAAACACAGACCTCAAAAGGCTATGGCAAGCCTTGCATAGGGGCTCAAATTACTTGGCTTGTTGTGGGGGGTTGAAGGCTGTGGAGGAGGAATGATGTAATGTATATTTTTAGTATTTCTAAGAAGTGACTGTCTCTAGCTCTGTTCTGGTGAGCAGTGGGAGAGAGAAGGGGAAAGGGAGGAGCTGGATTTATAGATATGCATGGGAAAAATTAAGTTGGGTGCTGTTTTACAGATGATTAAGCTCTCTATTTTTTATTTGAAGGGTATATAGCAGGGAGGAGATGAGACACATCTAGCTGATGGCATTTCACAGAATGCCCACCCCTGTTACCTCAGCCTTTTCCCCTGGTGAAACAGTGGTCAAGAGGACCCTAGTAAATATGGCTGTCTCTGTCCCCACACTCAATAGCCTCAGTTACCTTCTCTCTCAGATTGCCAGCACTCACCATCTAAATTTCCTGCTTTCCCAAATGTTCTGCTCCTCAGCTATACCTTCCTATATATTCTTGTCCTTTTCCATTATTGAGCCTACTTATTTTTTTATTGCTGAATTTCAGATGTTGCCCTTTTCCCCCCATTGAACCCTTCCATCCCCCTCTTGCATTCCTCAACCTAACGTCTGTGTCCATTGGTTGTGCATGTATGCATATCAGTTCTTTGGTTTATCTCTTCCCACCCCTCCTACCGCTCCCTCCCTCTGAGGTTTTGTAGTCTTTCCCCTACTTTCATGACAATGGATTTCTTTTGGTCAACAGCTTATTTTGTTCATTACGTTCCATAAATAAGTGAGATCATGGGGTACTTGTATTTCTCTGGCTCATTTCTCTCAGCATAATACTTTCCAGGTCTCTCCATGTCATCTCAAAGGGTAAGAGATCTTTCTTTCTTACAGTTGCATAGCATTCCAGTGTGTAAATGTACCACAGCTCTTTTATTCACTCATCTACTGATGGACACTTTGGCTATTTCCAGATCTTAGCTATTGTAAATAGCGCTGCTATGAACATAGGGGTGCATATATTCTTCTTGATTGGTGTTTCAGGCTTCATAGGATATATTCCAAGAAGTAAGATTATTGTGTCAAATGGCAGTTCCATTTTTAATTTTTTGAGGAAACACCATATTGTTTTTCAAAGTGGCTCACCAGTTTGCATTCCCACCAGCAGTGTGCTAGAGTACCCTTTTCTCCACAAGTTTGCCAGCACTAGTTGTTTGATGATTTGTTGATGGCAGCCATTCTGGAAGGTTGAGTTTATATCTCATACTTTTTTAAATTTGCATCTCTCTTATTAGGAATGTTTAGCATTTTTCATATGACTCCTGTCTTTTGTATGTCTTGTTTGGAGAAGTGTCTATTCAGATCCTCTTCCTTTTTCTAATTGGATTGTTTTTCTTCCTTTTGTTGAGTTGTATGAGTACTCTCTATATTTTGGATATTAACCCTTTATCCAATGTATCATTGGCAAATATGTTCTACCAGAGAGTGGGTTCCCTTTTCATTTTGATGCTGGTTTCTTTTGCCATGCAGAAGCTTTTAAGTTTGATGTAGTTGCATTTATTCATTTTTTTCTTTGTTTCTTTTGCCCTAGATGATGTACAAGGGAAAATTTTGCTATGTATGATGTCTGAGATTTTTCTGCCTATATTTTCTTCTAGTATTTTTTTGGTTTTATGGGTTACATTTAAGTATTCTATCCATTTTGAGTTTATTTCTGTGTATGGTGTAAGTGAGTGGTTTAGTTTCATTTTTTTTGCATATATCTGTCCAATTTCCCCAACACCATTTATTGAAGAGACTGTCTTTATTTCATTGTATGCTCTTGTGTTTTTTTTTTTTTTGTCAAATATTAATTGTGTATACTGTCTTGGGTTGATATCTGGGTTCTCCGTTCTGGTCCATTGATCTATATGCCTGTTCTTGTGCCAGTATCAGGCTGTTTTGCTTACTATAGCTTTGTAGTATAAGTTGATATCTGGTATTGTGACCCCTCCCACTTTGTTCTTCTTTTTCAAGATTGCTGTGGCTATTTGGGGTATTTTATGGTTCCATATAAACTTTTGGAGTATTTGTTCTAGATCTGTGAAATATGTCATTGGTACTTTAATAGGGATTGCACTGAATCTGTAGATTGCTTTGGGTAGTATGGACATTTTCATAATGGTGATTCTTTCAATCCTTGAATGAGGTATATGCTTTTGCTTTATTACATCTTTCTCTATTTCTTTTTTCAATGTCCTGTAGTTTTCTGACAACAGGCCTTTTACTTCCTTGGTTAAGTTTATTCCTAGGTATTTTATATTTTGTTGTTACAATGATAAAGGAATTTTTTTTAGATTCCTTTTTTGAGTATTCATTATTGGTGTATAAGAATGCCATCGACTTCTGGATGTTAATTTTGTATCCTACTTTGTCAAATTCATTATTAAACTTAGTAGATTTTTGATGGAGTCTTTAGAGTTTCCTATGTACAATATCCTGTCATCTCAAATAATGACAGTTTCACTTTCTCCTTTCCAATTTGGATCCCTTTTATTTTTTCTTCCTGTCTAATTGCTGTGGCTAAGACTTCCAGTACTATGTTAAATGAGAGTGGCAAAAGTGTGCATCCCTGTCTTGTTCCTATTCTTAAGAGAAATGCTTTTATTTTTGTCCATTGAATATGATGCTGGCTGTAGGTTTTTAATATATGGACTTTATTATATTGAGCTATGATCCCTCTATACCTACTTTGCTGAGCATTTTTATCAGAAATGGGTGCTGGATTGTTTTGAGTGCTTTTTTAGTGTCTATTGATATGATCATATGATTTTTATCTTCCATTTTGTTTATGTGGTGTATCACATTTATTGATTTGTGAATATTGTACCAGCCTTGCATCCCTGGAATGAATCCCATTTGATCATGATGAATAATTTTTTGATGTATTGCTGGATCTGGTTTGCTAATATTTGTTGAGTATTTTGCCATCTATGTTCATCAGGAATATTGGCCTGTAGTTTTCTTTCTTTGTATTTATCTGGCTTTGTAATTAGGATTATGCTGACCTCATAAAAAGAACTTGGAAGTCTTCCTTCGTCTTGAAATTTTTGGAATAGTTTGAGGAGAATGGGTGTTAGTTTTTCTTTGAATGTTTGATAAAACTCTCCATGTGAAGCTGTCCAGACCTGGGCTTTTGTTTGCTTGAAGTGTATTGATTACAGCTTCAATTTTGTTAGCTATTATTGGTCTGTTCAGGTTTCCTATGTGAAACCAGTTCAGTGTTGGGAAACTGTGTGATTCTAGAAAGTTGTCCATTTAACCTAGATTATCCAACTTGTTGGCATATAATTGTTCATAACATTTCTTTTAAAAGCTTTTGTATTTCTTCTTTTTTTTTTTTTGATACATGCCCCTATCAGGAACCGAATCCGGGACTCCTGGTCCTCAGGCCGATGCTCCAACCGCTGAGCCAAACTGGCCAGGGCAAAAGCTTTTGTATTTCTGTGGTGTCAGTTTTTACTTCTCCTCTTTTGTTTCTGATTTTGTTTATTTGGGTCCTCTATTTTGTTTCTTGGTGAGTCTGGCTAAAGGTTCATCAATCTTGTTTATCTTTTCAAAGAACTATTTCTTTGTTTCATTGATCTTTTGAACTTTTTATTTAGTCTCTATGTTGTTTATTTACACTCTGACATTTACTACTTCCTTCCTTCTACTTGCTCTGGGGTTTTCTTTTTGTTTGCTTTCTAGTTCTTTAAGTTGTGAGGTTAGATAGTCAATTAGAAAATTTTCTTGCTTCTTGAGGTAGGCCTGTAGTGCTCTGAACTTTCCTCCCAGGGTTGCTTTCTTTGCATCCCATAGATTTTGTGTTGTTGTGTGTTCATTTTCATGAAAAATCCCACAGGTGGGCAGGGCAAGAGGATTTCCAGAGGCTGGGGCAGTTGCTTTCTCCTGGGATAAAGTTGCTTTGAGAAGGAAATGGTTTCTGCAGTGTGGGTTATTGGCTTAGCGCAGGGACCCAGGCCTCAGCCTTCACAGCTCAGTCTGCAGAGCCACAATATCCAACACTGAGAGTCAGACTCAAGGCTCAAAGCCTCCAGAATCTCTTCTCTGCCTTCTGGCTTGCTGCTAGTGTCTGGCTGTTATAGAGCCTTGGTTGCAGTTCTCTGGGCCAGGTGGTATTAAATTCCTGAGGGAGGGGCAGTTGTTTCTTCCCCAGGCTAAAGCCACTCTGATGGGGCTACTTGACAGAGATGGCTTCTGAAGGATGGGGTGTGGCCCTGCACAGGGACTCTGGACTCAGCCTTCACAGCTCAGTCCTCAGAGCTTGGAACTCCACCACTGTGAGCCAGGTCCAAAGCACAAAGCTTTCAGAAGCTCTTCTCTGCCTACTGGCTGGCAGGTAGTCCCTGGCTGTTAATGAGCCTCAGGTTTCACTTGTCCGGGCTGGGTGGTGTTAAATTCCTAAGGAAGGGGCAGTTGCTTCTCACCAGACTAAAGCCACTCTGGGAAGGGGCTTTAAGAGTAAATGGCTACTGTCTTGAGGGGGAATGACTCAGCATAGAGTTCCTGATGGCCTTTTTCCCAGCTTTTTCCCCAGTTTCCCGAATCCCCAACTCTCCTCACACAGTTTCAGTCCAGTCTGCCTTCCCACTACTGGAGCCCAAGGTGAGTGGATGTAGCTGCAATTTAGTGCACTGACCCTTCATGCAATTTCTGGTGTTACCTGGGCCTCTTCCTGCCAGACAAAGCCTCTGCTCTGTTGATTTTCTCAGCCATGTTTTATGTGGGAGCCTTTCCCTGTTCTGCCACTCTGTGGTGGGGAGCCATTTTGCCTACTTCTTTTGAGTGCTAGTTCCAACTATGAGCTAAAAGACCTTGGGTGTAACCTCCATGACTGTCAGTTTCCTAATCTGTATAATGGGAAAAAAATTTGAGTCTCTTTGAGTCTCAAATACCGCTCTGTTGACTTACTTTAAAGTATGTTCTATGACTGAACACAGAATCCCTACATTCAAAATTTCACCTTGGCTGTGTTTTTCTAAATTATGCTGTGCCTCTCCCTAGAAAAGACCAGTGAAATAGTATCCTACACTATGTTATTTCAAAATAGATTGACCTGGATCCATTCATTCTATTTATGCTAAGAATTCTCTATACTTATTTATCTTCCTATCATTCAATTTCTTCTGTGTTTTCAGTACACAGGTGAACATGTGCTCAAGCATAAACATGTGCACATAAACGTGCATACACATATTCATACCCATACACAGCACCATGGAGTATTGAGGGAGTGCACTGCTCTTTAT
This sequence comes from Molossus molossus, assembly GCF_014108415.1. NCBI lineage: Eukaryota > Metazoa > Chordata > Mammalia > Chiroptera > Molossidae > Molossus > Molossus molossus. Next base: position 113,014,290 of record NW_023425355.1, on the reverse strand, counting down.
GTGATATAATTTGAATTTGTGCTGAGGCTAGAGTCTTTGCTCTAAAATCTGAGGAAAATGCCCCTGTATCTTACTTGAAAAGCCTCATTCTTGTGATTTTTGATAATGTATCCACACATGTTCTTCTAAGAAATACTAAACGATCCCCTCATACTTGGTGTACTGTATATGGACACAGATGAGGTTCCCAGAGACTGAGAATGAGCCATTGTCTGGCCAGTTTGGCTCAGCTGTTAGAATGTTGGCCCTAGGACCAGGAAATCCCGGGTTTGGTTCCCAGGTCAGGTAAATGTGTACTTAAGTTTAACCTGCCTCATGTGTCAATATTTCTAAAGATCAGACCAGTCCTTACAGCTGTGTCTGATTTTTTATTTTGCTGTCACTTAAGAATATTTAAGCATAGCCTCAATTGCTCAGTTTCTCTATGATTTAAAAAACCCCTTCAGGGCCTAAGCATTTATTTTCTCCTTTGGCTGTCTCCTCTAATATTGTTTATGAGGATTTTTTTTTTTCTAGAATGGCTTTAATTTTTTACCATGACCGAATATAAAAAATACATTTTATACCTCAACCCAGTACATACATGCATGTATACAAATATATATGTGACTAAACAAGGCTTTTCCAAAATTATACTAAACCTTCTTATATGTCAGGTCAAATGTATTTTGATCTACTCTATTCTGTTCTATTTCATTTAATTTATTTTAATTTTTTAACTTATTTTGTTACAGAGGTTTCTCCTCCCCCCCCAGACACCCTCCTCCCTATCCTGCCCCCCTCCCACCCCTAGCATTGTTGTCTATGTCCATTAGTTATGCATACATGCATATTAGTTCTTTGGTTCATCTCATCCATCCCCTCCACCCCCTACTCTGAGCTTTGTCAGTCTGAACCATACTCCTTTCTATGTCTCTGGGTCTATTTGGTTCATCAGCCCACCTTGTTCATTATATTCCACAAATAAATGAGATCATGTGGTATTTGTCTTTCTTTGATTGGCTTATTTTGCTTAGCAAAATACTCTCGAGGTCCCTTGAGAAAGATAAGAGATCTTTCTTTCTTACAACTGCATAGTATTTCATTGTATATATGTTCCACAACTTTTTTTTTTTTCTCACCTGAGTATATTTTTTCATTTATCTTCAGATAGACGGGACGGGGAGAGGGAGGAGGAGAGAGAAACATCGATGTGAGACAGACACATCAACTGGTTGCCACACGCATGACCCCAATGGGGGGCTAAGGACAAACTGCAACTGAGGTACGTGCCCTTAACAGGAACCAAACTTGAGATTCCCTGGTCTCAGGGCCAATGCTCCAAATCGGCCAGGGCTGTATCACAGCTTTTTCATTCACTCATCTATTGATGGACACTTGGGCTGTTTCCAGATCTTTTTTCTTTTTACTTTTTTTTTTTTTTTTGGTACATGCCCCTAGCGGGAACCGAAACTCAGACCCCAACCACTGAGCCAAACTGGCCAGGGCTGTTACCAGATCTTAGCTATTTTAAACAGTGCTGCTATGAACATAGGGGTACATATATTTTTTTTCTGATTGGTGTTTCAAGCTTCTTAAGATATATTCATAGAAGTGGAATCACTGGGTCAAATGGCAATTCAATTTTTAATTAAAAAAATTTTTATTTATTAATTTGTTTTTGTTACAGATGTTTCTCATTTTCCCCCCCATTGACAGCCTCCTCCCCTTCCCCCTGCCCCATCCCCCGCTTTGTTGTCTATGTTCATTTGTCATGCATACATGCATGTAAGTTTTGTGGTTTCTTTCTTCCCCCCCAACCCCGTCCACTGAGGTTTGTCAGTCTGTACCCCACCTCTATGTCTCTGGGTTAATTTTGTTCAGCAGTTTGTTTAGTTCATTATATCACACAAATAAGTGAGATTATGTGATATTTGTCTTTTTCTGCTTGGCTTGTTTCACTTAGCATAATACTCTCCAGGTCCTTCCATGCCATCTCTAAGGATAAGAGATCTTTCTTTCTTACAGCTGCATAGTATTCCATTGTGTACATGTACTACAGCTTTTTATTCCACTCATTTACTGATGGACACTTGGGTTGTTTCCAGATTTTAGCTATTGTAAATAGTGCTGCTATGAACATAGGGGTACATATATTCTTTCTGATTGGTGTTTCAGGTTTCTTAGGGTATATTCCTAGAAGTGGGATCACTGGGATTAAATAGCAGTTCAATTTTTAAATTTTGAGGTAACACCATAGTGTTTTCCACAGCGGCTGCACCAGTCTGCATTCCCACCAGCAGTGTACTAGAGTCCCATTTTTTCCACACCCTTGCAAACACTTGTTGTTGATGATTTGTTGAGGGCTGCCATTCTGACAGGTGTGAGGTGATACCTCATAGTTGTTTTAATTTGCATCTGTCTGGTGATTAGTGATACTGAACTTTTTTTATATGTATCTTGGCCATTTGTATGTCCTTTTTGAAAAGGTGTCTATTTAGGTCCTCTGCCCATTTTTTAATTGTGTTCTTTGTCTTCCTTTTGTTGAGTTGTATGAGCACGGTATATATTTTGGAAATTAACCCCTTATCTGATGCATCTTTGGTGATTATGATCTCCCATATAGTGGGTTCCCTTTCCATTTTGATGATTGTTTCTTTTGCTGTGCAGAAACTTTTGAGTTTGATGTAGTCCCATGTGTTTATTTTTTTCCTTTGTTTCTGTTGCCTTAGGGATTGTATCAGTGAAAATTGTGCTGCATATGATGTCTGAGATTTTGTTGCCTGCATTTCTTTTAGTATTTTTATGGATTCAGGCATCACATTTGAGTCTTTTATCCATTTTGTGTTTATTCTTGTGTATGGTGTAAGTTGGTGGTCTAGGTTCATTTTTTTTTTTAAATGTAGCTGTCCAATTTTTCCAACACTATATATTCAAAGGCTGTCTTTACTCCACTGTATGCTCTTGCCAACTTTGTCAAATATTAATTGAGCATATTCTCTTGAGTCAATTTCTGTGTTCTCTGCTCTGTTCCATTGATCTATATGTCTGTTCTTGTGCCAGTACCAGCCTTTTTTTTTTTTTTTTTTATTACAGTGGCTTTGTAGTATAACCTGATATCTGGTATTGTGATTCATCCTACTTTGTTTCTCTTTTTCAAGAATGCTGTGGCTATCTGGGTCTTTTTTGGTTCCATATAAACTTTTGGAATATTGCATTGAATCTGTAGACTGTACATTTTAATGATGTTAATTCTTCTAATCCATGAAGAAGGTATATACTTCTAATTTTTATGTCATCCTGTATTTCTTTTTCTTATGACCTGTAGTTTTCTGTGAAGAGGTCCTTTATATCTTTGGTTAAGTTTATTCCTAGGTATCTTAATTTTTGTGCCACAATGGTAAATGAGATTTTTTTTTGTTTCTCTTTCTGTGAGTTCATTGTTTGTGCATAAGAATGTCATCGATTTCTTGATGTTAATTTTGTATCCTGCTACTTTGCCAAATTCATTTATTAAGTGTAGTAGATTTTTGATGGGGTCTTTAGGCTTTTTTATGTACAATATCATGTTATCTGAAAATCATGACAGTTTCACTTGCTCCTTTCCTATTTGGATCCCTTTTATTTTACTTCATGTCTGATTGTTGTGGCTGAGACTTCCAGTACTATGTTAAATAAGAGTGGCAAAAGTCGGCATCCCTATCTTGTTCCTGGTCTTAAGGGAAACGCTTTTAGTTTTTGCCCATTGAGTATTATGTTGGCTGTGGGTTTTTCATAGATGGCCTTTATGATGTTGAGATATGATCCATCTGTTCCCACATTGCTGAAGGTTTTTATAAGGAATGCGTGCTGGATTTTGTCAAATGCTTTACGGTGTCTATTGATAAGATCATATAGCTTTTATCTTTTGTTTTGTTTATGTAGTGTATCACATTTATAGATTTGCAAATATCGTACCAGCCTTGCATCCCTGGGATGCATCCCACTTGGTCATGGTGAATAATTTTATTAATGTATTCCTGGACCCAATTCGTGAATATTTTGTTAAAGATTTTGGCATCTGTGTTCATTAGGATTCTGGTGGGTAGTTTTCATTCTTGGTAGTATCTTTAAACGGTTTTGAAATTAGAATTATGCTGGCCATATAAAATGAGTTTAGAAGTCTTCCATCTTTTTGAATTTTTTGAAATGGTTTGAGGAGAATGTTTATTATATCTTCTCTGAATGTTCTGTAAAACTTTTCTATGAAGCCATTTGAGCCTGGGCATTTGTTTGCTGAGAGTTTCTTTTTTTGAAATTTTTATAATATTTTATTTTATTACTTCTTATGCATTTTTAAATTTGATTAATTAATTTATTTTTATTACAGATGTTTCTCCTATACCCGTCACTGATTGCCCCTCCCCCTTCCTCCCTGTCCAGTTCCCAGCTTTGCTGTCCATGTCCATTGTTCATGCACACATGCATATAAGTTCAGTGGATTATCTCTCCCCCACCAGCCCCTCTTCTGGCAGTCAGTCTGTACCCCACTTCCACACCTCTGGGACTACCCAATTCCTCAGACTGTTATGTACATTAAATTCCACAAATAAGTGAGATCATATGATACTTGTCTTTCTCTGTTTGGCTTGTTTCACTTAGGATAATACTTTCTAGGTCCCTCCACATCATCTCAAAGGATAAGAGATCTTTCTTTCTTACAGCTGCATAGTGCTCCATTGTGTATATGTACCACTGCATTTTTATCCATTAGTCTACTGATGGACACTTGGGCTGTATGCAGATATAAGCTATTGTAAATAGTGCTGCTACAACCATGGGGGTACGTATATACATTCTTATTGGTGTTTCAGGCTTTTTAGGGTACATTTCTAGCAGTGGGATCACTGGGTCATTTGGCAGTTCAATTTTTTAAATTTAATTTTTATTAATTAATTTATGTTACAGATGTTTCTCCTTTTTCCCCACTGATTCCCCCGTCCCTCTCCCTCTCTGCCTTGTCCCCAGTTTGTTGTCCATGTCCACTGTTCATGCATACATGCATATAAGTTCTGTGGCTTATCTCTCCCCCACCACCCCCTCTTCAGGGGATTGTTAATCTGTACCCCATTTCCATGTCTCTGGGACTAACCCATTCCTCAGACTGTTATGTTCATTATATTCCACAAATAACTGAGATCATATGATACTTGTCTTTCTCTGTTTGGCTTGTTTCGCTTAGGATAATACTTTCCAGGTCCCTCCACATTGTCTCAAAAGATAAGAGATCTTTCTTTCTTACAGCTGCATAGTACTCCATTGTGTATATGTACCACTGCTTTTTTATCCATTCGCCTACTGATGGACATTTGGGCTGTTTCCAGATCTTAGCTATTGTAAATCGTGCTGCTACAAACATGGGGGTACATATATTCTTTCTGATTGGTGTTTCAGGATTCTGAGGGTACATTCCTAGAAGTGGGATCACTGTGTCAAATGAAAGTTCAATTTTTAATTTTTTGAGGTGACACCATATTGTTTTCCATAGTGGCTGCACCAGTCTGCATTCCCACCAGCAGTGTACTAGAGTCCCCTTTTCTCCACACCCTCGCTAACACTTGTTCTTTGATGATTTGTTGATGGCGACCATTCTGACAGGTGTGAGGTGATACCTCATTGTTGTTTAAATTTGCATCACTCTGATGATTAGTGATGTTGAGCATTTCTACATATGTCTCTTAGCCATTTGTATGATCTGTTAGGAGAGGTGTCTAGTTCCTTTGCCCATTTTTTTAGTTGGGTTCTTTGTCTTCCTTTTGTTGAGTTGTATGAGCACTCTATATATATTGGAAATTAACCCCTTATTTGATATACCATTGGCAATTATGCTCTCCCATACAGTGGGTAGCCTTTTTGTTTTGATGATTGTATCTTTCGCTGTGCAGAAGCTTTTGAGTTTGATGTAGTCCCATGTGTTCATTTTCTCCTTTGTTTCTATTTCCTTAGGTGATGTATCAGTGAAAATTCTGCTGCGTATGATGTATGAAATTTTGATGCCTACAGTTTCTTCTAGGATTTTTATGAATTCATGAGTCACATTTAAGTCTTTTATCCATGTTGAGTTTATTTTTGTTTAGGGTGTACGTTGATGGTCTAGTTTCATTTTTCTGCATGTAGCTGTCCAATTTTCCCAACACCATTTATTAAAGAGGCTGTCCTTACTCCACTGAATGCTCTTGCCAAGTTTGTCAAATATTAATTGAGCATATTGCCTTGGGTCCATTTCTGGGTTCTCTATTCTGTTCCACTGGTCTATATGCCTGTTCTTGTGCCAATACCAGGCTGTTTTGATTATGGTGGATTTGTAATATAACCTGAAATCTGGTATTGTGATCCCTCCAACTTTGTTCTTCCTTTTCAAGATTTCTGTGGCTGTTCGAGGTCTTTTTTGGTTCCATATGAACTTTTGAAGCACTTGTTCTAATTCTGTGAAGTATGCCGCTGGGATTTTTATAGGGATTGCATTGAATCTATAGATTACTTTGGGTAATATGGACATTTTAATGATGTTAATTCCCACAATCCGTGAACAGGGTATGTGCTTTCACTTTTTTATATATTTCTGTATGTTTTTTTTTCAATGACCTGGAGTTTTCTGCGAATAGGTCCTTTATTTCTTTGGGTAAGTCTATTACTAGGTATCTTAAATTTTTTGTCGCAATGGTAAATGGGATTGTTTTCTGAGTTTCTCTTTTTGTGAGTTCATCATTGGTGTATAAGAATACCATCCATATCTTGACGTTAATTTTGTATCCTGTTACTTTGCCAAATTCATTTACTAAGTCTAGTAAATTTTTGATGGAGTCTTTTGGGTTTTCTACGTGTAGTATCATGTCCTCTGCAAATAATGACAGTTTCACTTCCTCCTTTCCAATTTAGATCCCTTTTGTTTTTTCTTACTGTCTGATTGCTGGAGCTACGACTTCCAGTACTATGTTAAATAAGAGTGGCAAAAGTGGGCATCTTTGCCTTGTTCCTGTCCTTAAGGGAAATGCTTTTAATTTTTGCCCCTTGAGTATGATGTTGGCTGTATGTCTTACATATATGGCCTCTATTATATCTAGATATGATCCCTCTATTCCCACATTGCTGATCGTTTTTATCAGAAATGGATGGTGGATTTTGTTGAAGGCGTTTTCGGCATCAATTGATATGACCATGTGGTTTTTATTTTTCATTTTATTTATGTGGTGTATCACGTTTATTTATTTGAGAATATTGTCCCAGCCTTGCATCCCTGGGATGAATCCCACTTGGTCATGGTGCATAATTTTTTTGGTGTATTGCTGGATCTGATTTGCTAGTATTTTGTTCAGGATTTTGGCATCTATGTTCATCATGGATATTGGCCTGTAGTTTTTGTTCTTTGTACTGCATTTTTCTGGTTTTAGAATTAGGATTATGCTGGCTTCATAAAACGAGTTTGGAAGTTATCCTTATTCTTGAATTTTTTGAAATAGTTTGAAGAGAATGGGTATTAGTTCTTCTTTGAATGTTCGTTAAAACTCCCCCGTGAAGCCATCCGGGCCTGGGCTTTTGTTTGCTGGGAGAGTCTTGATTACATCTTCGATTTCTTCTTTTCTTATTGGTCTTTTCAAGTTTTTTTCTGTTTCTGGTCCAGTGTTGGGAGACTATGAGTTTCTAGAAATTTGTCCATTTCGCTTAGATTGTTGAATTTGTTGCCATATAATTGTTCATAGTAGTTGTTAACAATCTTTTGTATTTCTGTGGTGTCAGTTGTTACTTCTCCTCTTTCATTTCTGATTTTGTATTTGGGTTCTCTCTCTTTGTTTCTTGTTGAATCTAGCTAAGGTTCCATCAATGTTTATCTTTTCGTAAAACCAGCTCTTTGTTAAATTGATCCTTTGAATTGTTTTTTTGGTCTCTATGTCGTTTATTTCTGCTCTGATCTTTACTATTTCCTTCCTTGTACTTCCTGTGGGCTTTTCTTTTTGTTTGCTCTGTAGTTCTTTAAGTTGTGAGGTTAGATAGTCTATTAGAGATCTTTCTTGTTTTTTGAGATTAGGCTTGTAGTGCTATGAACTTCCCTCTCAGAACTGCTTTTGCTGCATCCCATAGATTTTGTGTTGTTTTGTCTTCATTTTCGTTGGTTTCCTGGAAGTTTTTGATTTCTTCCTTGATCTCCTTGGTGACCCATTCATTCTTTAATAACATGCTATTTAGCTTCCATGTTTTCAAATGTCTTTGTATGTTTTTGTTGCAATTGATTTCTAGTTTCATGCCATTGTGATCTGAGAAGATGCTTGATATGATTTCAGTCTTCTTGAACTTGAAGAGACTTAGTTTGTGCCCTAACATGTGTTCTATCTTCGAGAATTTCCCATATGCACTTGAAAAGAATGTCAATTGTGTAGTTTGGGGTGTAATTCTCTGTAGATATCTATTAAATCCATTGGTCTAGTGCTGCATTTAGAGTCTCTGTTTCCTTGCTAATTTTTTTCTATAGAGGATCTATCCAGTGATGTCAGCGGGGTGTTGAAGTCCCCTGCTCTGATTGTATTGCTATCGATTTCTCCTTTGAAATCCTTCAGAAGATTTTTAATATATTTTGGTGCTCCTATATTGGGTGCATATATGTTTATCAAGGTTATATCTTCCTGTTGAATAGATCCTTTTAATATTATGTAGTGGCCTTCTTTGTCTCTAGTTATGGCCTTCATTTTGAAATTTATTTTATCAGATATGAGTATTGCTACCCCAGCTTTTTTTCCCTTCCGTTTGCTTGGAAGATTTTATCCATCCCTTCACTTTCAACCTATGTGAGTCTTTTGTTGTGAGGTTGGTCTCTTGTAAATAACATATAGATGAGTCATGCTTTCTTATCCAAACAGATATTCTGTGTCTTTTTATGGGAGCATTCAATCCATTTACATTTAAGTTGATTATTGATATGTACTTATTTATTGCCATTTTTGTTTAGTGTGGTTCTATTTTTCTTCCCATTTCTCCTGGTAATTACGGCAGTCCTTTTACCATTTCTTGCAGTGCTGGTTTGGTGCTAATGTATTCCCTTAGCCTTTTTTTTTGTCTGGGAAGCTTTTTATTTGACCTTCTATTTTGAATGATAGCTTTGCTGGGTAGAGTTGTCTTGGATTCAGATCCTTGTTTTTCATGACCTTGATTACTTCATGCCATTCCCTTCTGGCCTGTAGTGTTTCTTGTGAGAAGTCAGCTGAGAGCCTTATGTGGTTTCCTTTGTTGGTAACCTGTTGCTTTTAGGATTCTCTCTTTGTCTTTAATTTTTGGCTGTTTTATTTCTATGTGTCTTGCTGTGGGCCTGTTTGGGTTCTTCTTACTTGGGGCTCTCTGTGCTTCTTAAAATTGAATGCCTTCTTCCTTCACCAAATTAGGAAAGTTTTCTGTCACTATTTCTTTGAATATATTCTCTAACCCTTGCTCATTTTCTTCTTCTACGGGGACTCCTGTGATGCGAATATTATTACGTTTCCAGTTGTCCTGCAGTTCTTTTAAGCTGTCTTCCTGTTTTTTAATCGTTTTTTCCTTTTGGTTTTCTGATTGGTTGATTTTTTCTACCCTGTCATCTAATTCACTTATCCGGTCCTCAGCTTCTTCTACTCTGCTTTTTAGACCTTCCAATGTGTTTTTCATTTCGGATATGTCATTTTTTACCTCTTCTTGGTGGTTTTGAATTTCCAATTGGCTTATTTTCAGCATCTCTATGTCCTTACACATGCTGTTGAGCTTTCTCAAGATCATGGCTGTGAATTCTAGTTTTGTTAACTTGCTTAACTGCACCTCATTTATCTCATCATCGTTAGAGGTCTCTTGTTCTTTCGTTTGGCCTTTGTTTCTGTTTGTTACCATTTTGGCTATCACAGTGGGCTTTGGAGTCTGGCAAATTTTCCCTGTGGGTGTTGGTGTTCTGCTGTTTGTGGCCCCCTCTCCTGGGTTTGGATGAGGCAGGGAGGACCCACTTTAAACACCACTGTCAAGTCTTAACTTTTCTGCTTAGCGGTAGGTAGCCCAGGGAATGGTAGTTATCCTCTCCCTTTTTTTTTTTTTGCCTGTAGGCTATTAGTAGAGGTTACCTGAAGAACCTTGGTTTCTGAGTTGCCTGTAAAACTCTCTCAGGTGCTCAGTGTAAGAGGATTTCTGGAGGGTGGGGCAGATGCTGGTTATTAATGACCCTCTATTTGCATTTCAATGGCCACCAGGTGGGGTTGAATCTCCAAGGAGGGTCTGCTGCCTCACCGCAGGTTCCTGGGAAGGAGTTAGATGACCACAGTCCTGCGTGGCTGCACTCAGCAAAAGCTCTGAGCACCCTCCAAATCCCGAGTGTCCCCACACAGTTTCAGTCCAGTCTGCCTTCTCTCTGCCGGAGCCCAAGGTGAGTGGCTCCTGCCAATTTAGCCTCTGTCCAGACTCTTCGTCGTGGAGCCGCCTGGCACTTTTAGCCCAAGGGTTCTGCTTACACTTAAGGGCCGCCGAGTCTATGGCACCAGCCGAGGGCATAGCACCCAGCCGAGTTTGCAGGACTCAGTGTTGTTCGCCGGACACAGCCGAGGCGCCAACAGCTTCCAGCCGAGTCCCCTGGTCCCAGCTGAGTCCGCTGGTCAGGCCGCTGCGGATCGAGGGCTCCTGGCCCCCTCTCTCATCCTCACAAGCCTACCAGGATTGAGTCAGTGTCCCTGGTTATGTGGTTTTCCAGGCTGCCTTTCGGTGCCCCTTCCTGACGATTTGTCTTTATTTTTGTTGTAAATCCAGTTTGGTCTTGGGAGATGGTCTGTGTAGCTTCCATGCACTCTGCTGCCATTTTTCTTGAAATTTATTTGGCAGTTCAATTTTTAATTTTTTGAGGTAACACTGTATTGTTTTCCATAGTAGCTACACCAGTCTGCATTCTCACCAGTAGTGGGCAAGAGTCCCCTTATCTCCACACCCTCGCCAACACTTGGTGTTTGATGATTTGTTGATGGCGGCCATTCTGATAGGTGTGAAGTGAGACCTCATTGTTGTTTAAATTTTCATCTCTCTGATGATTAGAGATGTTGAGCATTTCTTCATATGTGTCTTAGCCATTTGTATGTCCTGTTTGGAGAGGTGTCTATTTAGTTTCTCTGCCCAATTTAAAAATTTGGTTCTTTGCCTTCCTTTTGTGGAGTTGTATTAGCACTATATATATATTAGAAATTAATCCCTTATCAGATGTATCATTTGCAATTATGCTCTCCCATACATTAGGATGCCTTTCCATTTTGGTGGTTGTTTCCTTTGCTGTGCAGAATTTTTTGAGTTTGATGAGTTTGATGTGTTCATTTTTTCCTTTGTTTCTGTTGCCTTAGGTGATGTATTGATGAAAATTCTGCTGCGTATGATGTCTGAAATTTTGTTGCCTACATTTTCTTCTAGGATGTTTGAGTCACATTTAACTCTTTCATCTATTTTGAGTTTATTCTTGTGTATTGTGTAAGTTGATGGTTTAGTTTCATTTTTTTGCTCGTAGCTGTCCAGTTTTCCCAACACCATTTATTAAAGAGGCTCCCTTTACTCCACTGTATGCTCTTGCCAAGTTTGTCAAATATTAATTGAGCATATTGCTTTGGGTCCATTTCAGGGTTCTCTGTTCAGTTCCACTGGTCTATGTGCCTGTTCTTGTGCCAGTACCAGGCTGTTTTGATTACAGTGGCTTTGTAGTATAAATTGAAATCTTGTTATGTGATCCCTCCTACTTTGTTCTTCTTTTTTTTTGGATTGATGTGTCTATTCAAGGTCTTTTTGGGTTCCATCTGAACTTTTAAAGTACTTGTTCTGGTTTTGTGAAGTATGTCATTGGTATTTTGATAGGGATTGCATTGAATTTTTAGATTGCTTTTGGTAGTATGGCCATTTTAATGATGTTAATTCTTCCAATCCATGAACAAGGTATGTGCTTCGACTATTTTATGTATTCCTCTATTTCTTTCTTCCATAACCTGTCGTTTTCTGCAAATAGGTTCTTTATTTCTTTGGTGAAGTTTATTCTTATGTATCTTAATTTTTTTTGCCTCAGTGGTAAATGGAATTGTTTTCTTAGTTTCTCTTTCTGTGAGTTCATCATTTATGTATAGGAATGTCGTCGATTTCTTGACATTAATTTTGTATTCTGCTATTTTGTCAAATTCATTTATTAAGTCTGGTAAATTTTTGATGGAGTCTTTGGGGTTTTCTACGTATAGTATCAGGTCATCTGTGAATAATAACAGTTTCGCTTACTCCTTTCCAATTTGGATCCCTTTTATTTATCCTTCCTGTCTGATTGCTGCAGCTAAGTCTTCCAGTACTGTGTTAAATAAGAGTGGCAAAAGTGGGCATCCTTGTCTTGTTTTTGTTCTTAAGGGAAATGTTTTTAATTTTCTCCCATTGAGTACGATGTTGGCTGTAGGTCTTTCATATATGGCCTTTATTATTTTGAGATATCCCTCTCTTCCCACATTGCTGAACGATTTTATCAGAAATGGATGCTGGATTTTGTCAAAGGCTTTTTCAGCATTTGTTGATATGATCCTGTGGTTTTTATTCCTCATTTCTTTTATGTGGTGTATCACATTTATTTATTTGCGAATACTGTACTAGCCTTGCATCCCTGGGATGAATCTCACTTGGTCATGGTGAATACTTTTTTTGATGTATTGCTGGATCCTATTGGCTAGTATTTTGCTCAGGATTTAGGCGTCTATGTTCATCAGGGATATTGGCCTGTAGTTTTCTTTCTATGTAGTGTGTTTTTCTGGTTTTGGAATTAGCATTATGCTGGCGTCATAAAACTAGTTTGGAAGTCTTCCTTCTTGAATTTTTTGAAATAGTTTGAGGAGAATGGGTGTTTGTTCTTTTTCAATGTCCAGTAAAACTCCCCCGTGCAGCCATCCGGGACTGGGCTTTTGTTTGCTTACAAAACAAAATTAAGAGAGTCTTGATTACATCTTTTATTTCCTTAGTTGTTATTGGTCTCTTCAAGTTTTCTATCCATTCCCCGTCCAGTTTTGGGAGACTATGTCCTCCTAGAAATTTGTCCATTTAGCTTAGATTGTCGAATTTGTTGCCATATAATTGTTCATTGTAGTTGTTAATGATCTTTTGTAATTCTGTGGTGTCAGTTGTTACCTCTCCTCTTTCATTTCTGATTTTGTGAATTTGGATTCTCGCTCTTTGTTTCTTGGTGAGTCTAGCTAATGGTCCATCGATCTTGTTTATCTTTTCCAAAAGCAGCTCTTTGTTTCATTGATCATTTGAATTGTGTTTTTGGACTCTTTGTCATTTATTTTTGTTCTGATCTTTACTATTTCCTTCCTTGTACTTGCTCTGAGGTTTTCTTTTTGTTTGCTTTCTAGTTCCTTAAGTTATGAGGTTAGATAGTCTATTAGAGATTTGTTCTTATTTTGTTTGAGATAGGCTTGTAGTGCTATGAACTTCCCTCTCAGAACTGCTTTCACCGTATCCCATAGATTTTGTTTTGTTGTGTGTTCATTTTCATTGGATTCCAGGATTTTTTAATCTCTTCCTTGATCTCTTCGGTAATCCATTCATTGTTTAATAACATGTTATTTAGTGTCCTTGTTTTCCAATGTCTTTGCATGTTCTTGTTGCAATTGATTTCTAGTTGCATGCCATTGTGATCTGAGAAGCTGCTTGATATGATTTCAGTCTTCTTGAACTTGTAGAGACTTAGTTTGTGTCCTAATATGTGGTCTATCTTTGAGAATGTCTCATGTGTACTTGAGAAAAATGTGAATTGTGTAGTTTTGGGATGTAATTCTATCTATATATTTATTAAATCCATTTGGTCTGGTGCTTCATTTAGAGTCTCTGTTTCCTTGCTAATTTTTTATCTAGGGGATCTATCCAGTGATGTCAGCAGGGTGTTGAAGTCCCCTGCTATGATTGTATTGCTACTGATTTCTTCTTTGAAGTCTTTCAGAAGATTTTTAATATATTTTGGTGCTCCTATATGGGTGCATATATGTTTATCAAGGTTATATTTTCCTGTTGAACAGATCCTTTCAATATTATATAGTGGCCTTCTTTGTCTCTAGTTATGAGCTTCATTTTGAAATCTATTTTATGCCATTTGAGTATTGCTATCCCAGATTTTTTTTTTTTTGTCCGTTTGCTTGGAAAATTTTTTTCCATCCTTTCACTTTCAACTTACGTGAGTGTTTTCTTGTGAGTTGGATATCTTGTAAACAACATATATATGAGCCATGCTTTCTTATCCAATCAGCTACTCTGTGTCTTTTCATTGGAGTATTGAATCCATTTACATTTAAGATGATTATTGATATGTACTTATTTATTGCCATTTTTGTTTAGTGTGGAGCTGTTTTTCTTCCTTTTTCTCCTGCTAATTACAGCAGTCCTTTTAACATTTCTTGCAGTGCTGGTTTGGTGCTAATGTATTCCCTTAGCCTTTTTTTGTCTAGGAAGCTCTTAAATTACCTTCTATTTTGAATGATAGCCTTGCTTGGTAGGGTAGTCTTGGATTCAGATCCTTGTTTTTCATGACCTTGATTACCTCATGCCATTCCCTTCTGGCCTGTAGTGTTTCTAGTGAGAAGTCAGCTAAGAGACTTATGGGGTTTTCTTTGTAGGTAACGTGTTGCTTTTCTCTTGCTGCTTTTAGGATTTTCTCTTTGTCTTTAATTTTTGGCTTTTTGATTACTATGTGTCTTGGTGTGGGCCTGTTTGTGTTCGTCTTACTTCGGGCTCTCTGTTCTTCTTGAACTTGAATGCCTTCTTCCTTCACCACATTAGTGAAGTTTTTTTGTCATTATTTCTTCAAATGTATTCTCTAACCCTTGCTCATTTTCTTTCTCTATGGGGACTTTTATTATGCAAATATTATCATGTTTACAGTTGTTCCACAGTTCTCTGAAGCTGTCTTCCTGTTTTTTAATTGTATTTTTTGTTTGTTTTTTTAACTAGTTGATTTTTTTCTACCCTGTCTTCTAATTTACTGATCCTGTCCTCCGCCTTCTTTACTCTGCTTTTTGGACCTTCCAATGTGTTCTTTTTTTCTGATATGTCATTCTTCATTTCTTTTTGGTGGTTTTTATTTTCCAACTGGTTGATTTTTACCATTTGTCTTTATTTTTGTTGTAATTCCAATTTGGTCCTGGGACATGGTCTGTGTAGCTTCCATTCACTCCGCTGCCACTTTGGAATCTTGGGAGTTTCTTAATTACATCTTCAATTTCCTTTGTTGTTATTGGTCTGTTCAAGTTTTCTGTCTTTTCCCAGTTCATTTTTTGGGGACTGTGTGTTTCTAGATATTTGTCCATTTTGCCTAGATTGTCCAATTTGTTGGCCTATGTTTGTTCATAGTATGTTTCGATGATCCTGTGTATTTCTGTGGTGTCAGTTGTTACTTCTTATTTGTTTCTGATTTTGTTTATTTGGGTTCTCTCTTTTTGTTTGTTGGTGATTCTTGCTAAAGGTCTATTGGTCTTGTTTATCTTTTCAATGAACCAGCTTTTTTTTTTTCATTGATCTTTTGTATTGTTTTTATTTTTTTTAAGTTTGTATGTCATTTATTTCTTCTTTGACCTTTAATATATATTTTTTCTTCTTGCTCTGGCTTTTTCTTGATGTTTACTTTCTAGTTCTTTGAGTTGTAGGGTTAGAGAGTCAATTAGAAATTTTTTTGCTTATTGAGGTAGACCTGTAGTGCTGTGAACTTCTTTCTCAGGACTGCTTTCGCTTTGTCACATAGCTTTTGTGTTGTTGAGTGTTCCTTTTTATTGGTTTCCAGGAAGTTTTTGATTTCTCACTTGATCTTGTTGGTAACCCATTCATTGTTAACGACATGGTATTAAGCTCTAAGTGTTTGAATGTTTTTGTTTTAATGGAGTTCTTGTTTCATACCATTGTATTCGAGAAGATGCTTGTTATGATTTCAATCTTCTTGAAGGTTTAGAGACTTTGTGTCCTATCATGTGATATATCTTTGTGAATGTCTACTGTGCACTTGAGAAGATGTATTCTGTAGCTTTGTGGTAAAAGCTTTGTGGTGAAATGTTCTGTAAATATCAATTAAGTCCTACTGATCTGTTTCATAATTTAAGGACTTTGCGTCCTTGTTAATGTTTTGTCCAGCAGGTATCTACAGTGTTTCATTGGGGTGTTACATTCCACCATTATGATTGTTTTGTTATTGATCTTTCCCTGGACGTCCTCTAGAAATTTTAAAATATATTCTGGTGCTCCCACATTTAGTGCATATATGTTCACCAGGGTTACCTCCTTTTGTTGGTTGATCCTTTTAATATTATGTAGTGACCTTCTTTGTCTCTTATTATGGCACTCATTTTGAAGTCCATCTTGTCAGGCATGAGTATTGCTACACCAGATTTTTTTTCACTTCTATTTTTTTGGAAAAATTTATTCCATCCTTTCACTTTCATCCTGTGCAAGTCTTTTTCTTAAATCCTCACCAGAGGACACTGTTTTTTTTTTTTTGCATTCATCTTCAGATTGAGTGTGAGGGAGAGAAGGAGGAAGTGAGAGAGTGAAAAATCGATGTAAGAGAGACACATCAAGTGGTTGCCACACACACGACCCTAACCGGGGCCGGGGACAAACTACAACCCAGGTATGGGCCCTTAGTGGGAACTCAACCCGGTGCTTTTTAGTCCGCAGGCAGAAGCTCTAACAGCTGAGTCAAACCGGCGAGGGCCTGTGCGAGTCTTTTGTTGTGAGGTGGGTCTCTTGCATACAGCATATATATGGGTCCTGTTTTGTTATCTAATCACCTACCCTATGTCTTTTGATTGGAACATTTAAGCCATTTACATTTAAGGTTATTATTGATAGATAGTTATTAGTTGCCATTTTTATTTTATGCCTGTGTTTCTCTCTCTCTTTTTTTCTTCTCTGTTTCTTCTTTTTCTTACAACAGTCCCTTCAGCATTTCTTGCAGTGCTGGTTTGGTGGTGGTAAATTTCTTTAGCTTCTTTTTGTATCTGTGAAACTATTTCTTTTTAAATTTTGAGTGATAACCTTGCTGGATAGAGTAGTCTTTGATTCAGACCCTTGCCGTGCATTACTTTGTACACTTTATGCCACTCCCTTCTGGCCTGCAGTGTTTCTATTGAGAAATCAGCTGTCAGACTAATGGAAGCTCCCTTGTAGGTAATTTTCTGTCTCTCTCTCACTTCCTTTAAGATTCTTTCTTTGTCTTTAATGTTTGCCATTTTTATTATTATGTGTCTGTGGGGTTCATCTTGCTTAAGACTCTCTGTGTTTCCTGGACTTGTGTGACTTTTTCCTTTGCCTGTTTAGGGAAGTTTTCTGTCATTATTTTTTCAAACAGGTTCTCTATTCCTTTCTCTGATTCTTCTCCTTCTGGTATCCCTATAATGCAAATGTTGTTACATTTTGTATTGTCCCACAGCTCCCTTAAACTCTCCTCCTGCTTTAAAATTTTTTTTTTCCCATTTGCTGCTCTATTTGGGTTATTTCTCTACCTTGTCTTCTAAGTCACTTATTCGGTCTTCAGCTTATTCTAATCTACTACTGAACCCTTCCAAGTTATTTTTCATAACAGCTATGTCATTCTTTATTTCCTCTTGATTTTTATGCACAGCTATTACCCACCAATTTTTTTAAGCTAAAGTAGTTCTCAGTGAGCTCTTTGTAATTCTTATTACATTAGTTGTAGTTCTCACCAAATTGTTTGAGCACCCTTATAATCATTGCTTTGAATTCTTTATCTGACAAGTTGCGTTCTTCTAGTTCCTTTTCTGGTGATTCCTCTTTTTTTTTTTTTCATTTGGGTGTTGTTTATTTGTCTCTCCATTTTAGCAATATGGTAGTTCTAAGACTGGTGAGGTATGTTGGGGTGTGTAGGCAGGTCAGTGTTTCTCAACAAAGGCTACTGTGCCTTCCAGCCTGTTTTGGTGTGTGCACCTCTTGCCTGCTGTAGTACTGGAGGATTGACACCTGGTGGCTGGTATTGGTCTGTTGTGCAAGTCTTGGCTCCATGAGACATGCTACTTCTAGAGCTGGGGCACTGCTCCTGGTCAGCCTTTGTGGATGCTGGTGGGGATGGGTCTCAGCTGCTGATATGTGCTGCTGTTGCCTGGGGTGCATGGGTCCAGCTGGAGTGCATGGGGTCCCATTGGTATTCTGTTGGGGTGCATGAGTTCCACTGACACTCTGCTGGAATTCATGGGTCCCATTGGTATGCTTCTGGGGTTCGTGGGGTCCCGCTGGTAGGCTTCTGGGGTGCATGGATTCTACTGGTGCACTTGCTGGGGTTTCTGTGTCCCACTGGTACCCTGCTGGGGTGCAGGGGTCCCACTGTTGTGCTTCTAGGTACTCTGCTGCCTGGTGGGGCTCAGCTCCTGATCAGTCAATACTGAGGGCAAGTGTGATATCCCAGTTTGCACTGTTACTGCTGCTACTGTTGCCATGGGGTGCTCTGAGGTCCCAAACTTTTACTGATGTTGGGGTCAGAGGATGCTCTGCTCCTGGGACTTTGATTCTGCTATATGGAGAAGCTCCACTGCAAGTGCACAGCTACAGTTGTCAGGGGCAGATCTTGGCTCTTTGCCCCTGCTGCTTGGGCTGGTGCACTGCTCCTGATCAACCTCTGCTGATGCCTCTGGGGATCTCTTTCTTTGTCTTTAATGTTTGCCATTTTTATTATTATGTGTGGGTCATTTTGGGTTCATCTTGTTGGGACTCTCTGTGTTTCCTGGACTTGTGTGACTTTTTTCTTCACCAAATTAGAGAATTTTTCTGTCATTATTTTTTCATACAGGTTCTCTATTCCTTTCTCTGATTCTTCTCCTTCTGGTTCCCCTATGATGCAAATGTTGTTATATTTTGTATTGTCCCAAAGCTCCCTTAAACTTTCCTCCTGTTTTTTATTTTAATTTTTTCCATTTGCTGCTCTATTTGTGCATTCTTTTCTACCTTGTCTTTTAACTCACTGATTCGGTCTTCAGCTCTTTTAATCTACTATTGAATCCTTCTAATGTATTTTTCATATCAGCTATGTCATTCTTTATTTCCTCTTGATTTTTATTCATAGCTTCTACCTCTTGTTTTTAAACTGATGTAGTTCCCACTGATCTCTTTATAATTCTCATTAAATCGCCTGTGGTTCTCACTGAATCGTTTGAGCACCCTTAAATCATTGCTTTAAATTCTTTATCTGACAGATTACTTTCTTCCATTTCATGTAGTTATTTTTATGGTGATTCCCCCTTTTCTTTCATTTGGGTGTTGTTTCTTTGTCTTTCCATTTTGGCCATCTGGTAATTCTAGACCCAGCGAGGGATGTTGGGATGTGTAGGTAAGTTGATGTGTATCAAATATGGCTGCTGTGGCTCCCCGACATTTCTGGTGTGTGGCACCTCTTGCCTGCTATGGGTCCTGGAGGACTGACTACCGGCAGCTGGTATTGGTTTGTCCTGGTATGCCCTGCTGCTGGGGCCATGGGCCCTGCAAGAGCCATGGGCAGCTGGATCCCATGGGCTCCACTGAAGCCGTGGGCCCTAGTGCCATGGGCTGCTGAATTTCACAGGCCTTACTGGAGCTGCAAGTTCCACCACTGGTGGCTGGGGTGTGCTGCTGCCTCATGGGGCTCAGCTTTTCTCAGCCTCTGCTTATGATGCTGAAGATGGGTCTCAGCTGCTGATCTGTCCTGGTGCTGCCTGGGGATGGATGTCTGCTCCCAAGCCTCTGTTGCTGGGGATGTGTCTTGGCTCTGATGAGGCTACTGCTGTCGGGGATGGTGCTGGGCTCCCAGGTACTTATGGCACCTTGACAGTGCTGCTACTGTGCACTGGTTTGTGTTGACACAGTGGGGTCCACTGTTAAGTTGACCTTTGGGGTTTCATGGCCCCCAATTCTGCTTTTAAACTCTGGATAAACTCACAGAATGAAATTAGCCTGAACAGGGGACTGGCATCCTGGCCAACTACAAATTCCTTCATCCTTGGGGAAAATAATCAAGAGAAGAATACACAAGTTTGTCATTCTTTAACTTTCTCTCTGTAGCTCTTCAGTCTTCCCTTTCTCTGTCTCCTTTCCTAAAACCCAAACTGCAAAAGCCTATTATTGCATAAATCCCTTTGTTGAGCTTTTCCTTACACAGTACTAACTTGAGAAGAGTGGCTTATTTATCCCTGCTGTGAGGGATAGTAATAATAACTGATATCTGTAAGCTCTAAAACTTCTAATGTTCAGCCTGGATTGAAAATCACACTGGGACCTTGCAGCCAGATCAGTGCTTCTCAGACTATCTGTGCATGTCAATCACCAGGGGATCCTGTTAGAACATAGATTCTGTTTCACTACATCTGGGTTTGGCCTGAGATTCTGCACTTCTAAAATACTTCCTGGTGATGTCTCTGCCACTGGTCCTTAGACCACCCTTAGGAAGCAAGGAACTCATCAGACTGCTCTTTACCATTAATGCTACAGGCTGTCATCTGGCAGAATAACATGAGTCAGGGATCATTTTCCACCTCTTATATTCATCAGGTGATCTAATGATATTCCACAACACATGCACTGTGAGGATTAACAACCATCTCCAGACAAGGTATGCTGCTTTTGCCAAACTCTGACAGATGCTGACTCTTAATTGTTGGGTACTCAGGTTATGTGATGATAATTTTGAGATTCCTTGTTCAGTTGAAATTAATTTTTGAATTTAATCACCCCTAAATATTTCTGAAATTTTCTCTTTGAAAATTTCTTTTTCTTTTTTTGCCAAATAACCTTTCACACTCAATGTTGTATACCATACTTTCAATGAAGAAATCATACAATATTGGCACTGGAATGGATCTTGGAATCCAGCTCACCTACTGCCCTGCATTTGAAGAGACTGGAGAAGCTGCAGATTTATTTCTAGTGTTGAAATAGAATCTTGAAAGCATTAAAAGTATGACTCTCATACGAATATGGAATAAACATGTGTCAATGATTTTATTCATCTAATGAGTTAATGAGGGAACCAGCAAGAGGGTGATGCTGGTTCAAAGGACAGATGTAGAAATATATATATATATATATATATATATATATATATATATATATATACTATATATATATATATATATATAGTTAGTTAAAGAAATGTTGAAATTAATTTTCTAATAGAGACAATACTGGTAAATGTCTTATGGAATCATAAACTATAACCTGTAGGGTCACCTTTTCTACTGGACAAAAATAAAATTCAAATTAACATCTAACATCACAGTCCTAGAGCCCCAATCAGATAAAAAATAGCAAAGCCAAACACAAGTGCATTCTCTTGTACAATCAAATAATTTTTGGGTGAGCCTGGTTAAAATGACATTGAAAGAATATGCAGTCATTGACTGCTTTAGTTCCCAGTATTGGATAATTTTTCTTAACTTGAGACAGAACTTGAACAAGCACCAGGATCATAGTAGTCTTTTAAATGTCCCTGTTCTTGGCAGATTAGCAGTGACATCACTTTTTGTCAGATGACAGTGGTGTCAGATGACAGCTACATGTGTGACACACTCCCTATATTTGCCCAGGGTTATATGTGGGCTCTAAAACCGCCACTTTCTCTTCAGCTAGAGAAAGTGTATGTATATGTGACTCATTATAATGGGATATATATCTGTATATCTATATAGATATATAGATATATTCACAAATGTTGTTTCTATTTAAGAAAATATTCTTAAACTTTGTTACTTAAACTGTTATTAGTAAAAATAAATTTCCTCACAGCTCACAAAGAAACTGACCTCAACATATCAGCATGACATGATGCTGCTTAAGGAATGCTGATAATAAGAGCAAAACTCCCACATATTTTAGAAAATTCCATACTGCCTTGAATAAATGTGTTTCTGCTTCTCTGTATCTTGCATTGCTTTGAGTTGTGGAATCTCAAATCCCATGTACTTGGACTGAAAGCAAGAAGTACTGGAACATGAGGAGTTTGAGACACATTGAATTACCCTAAACCATTTACAGCCCCCAAATTACAGTGCTGTGCTCAGTAAGGACATAAGATGAGCTTCTAGTACTTCGTATGGTGTCTGTCAAGACTATATCTTAACTATCCATTAATGATGAAGGTGTATTTTTAGAATCCTCAGGGTCATATGTCTCATTGGTGTCTCTCTGCTAAGAAGATGCTCAGTCCAGGCTCACAATGGATTTAGGGTTACGGTGAGCATCCTTTTCCTAGATATGTCCTGAAATTTAGGGGAGGCCTTCCAGAGCCATGTCTATACTCTGCAACTTTGTCCCCTTGGCCATGGATGATGGAGAGGTAGAAACCAAATCCCATTCGGGTGAGTCTCTCTCTCTCTTAGAAATTTCACCTTGGAACAGAGAAAGATACTACTGAAGAGGTGTGGCCTCAAGTCTCTGCTGATCATAGTTCTTTAGGGTGAAACTTGGTGAGTGCCTATGCCTGAGGGCTCCAGAACTGCTCTAAGTCTACCTCAAATGGTCAGCTAACCATTCATTTGATTCTGCAAGATAAGTATTTTTCTATTCATTTTCACTCTACCTTTTCTTGTTATTGTTAGTTTAGTCAAAGTTGGTTTCAGTTGCTTAAAAGGGAGAACACCTTAACTAATGGAGGCCTCCCCATAGTAATGAGGTAAATGGATGCTGACTGTCTTGAGTGAAGGGACTTTGGTTTTAGCCTTAGCTCTGTCACTCATTAATGTGACTATAAATAGCCAAGTAAATACTTTTTTAAAATTTTTTTTTAAATTTTAATTTTTTTAAAAACTTTATTTTAGTTACAGATGTTTCTCCTTTTTTACTCCATTGACACCCTCCTCCCCATCCCCCCCACCTGTCCCTGGCTTTGTTGTCCATGTCCATTGGTCATGCATACATGCATATAAGTTCCATGGTTTATCTCTTCCCTCCCTCCACAATGCCCTCTTCTGAGGGTTTTCAGTCTGTACCCTATTTTCATGTCTCTGAGTCTACCCTATTCCTCAGAAAGTTATGTTTATTATATTCCACAAATAAGTGAGATCATGTGTTATTTGTCTTTCTCTGCTTGGCGTGTTTTGCTTAGGATCATAGTTTCCAGGACCCTCCACGTCGTCTCAAAGGATAAGAGATCTTTCTTTTTTACAACTGCATAGTACTCCATTGTGTATATGTACCACAGCTTTTTAATCCATTCATCTACTGATGGACACTTGAGCTGTTTCCAGATCTTAGCTATTGTAAATCGTGCTGCTACAAACATGGGGGTACATATATTCTTTCTGATTGGTATTACAGGTTTCTTAGGGTATACTCCTAGAAGTGGGATCACTAGATAAAATGGCAATACAATTTTTAATTTTTTGAGGTAACACCATAGTGTTTTCCATAGTGGCTGCACCAGTCTGCATTCCCACCAGCAGTGTACTAGAGACCCCTTTTATCCACACCCTCACCAACACTTGTTGTTTGATGATTTGTTAATGGTGGCAATTCTGACAGGTGTGAGGTGATACCTCATTGTTGTTTTAATTTGCATCTCTCTGATGATTAGTGATGTTGAGCATTTCTTCATATGTCTTTTGGCCATTTGTATGTCCTGTTTGGAGAGGTGTCTCTTTAGCTCCTCTGCCCATTTTTTAATTGGGTTCTTTGTCTTCCTTTTGTTGAGTTGTATGAGTACTCTATATATTTTGGAAATTAACCTCTTATCTGATGTATCATTGGCAATTATGCTCTCCCATACAGTGGGTTGCCTTTCCATTTTGATGGTTGTTTCTTTTGCTGTGCAGAAGCATTTTAGTTTGATGTAGTCCCATGTGTTCATGTTTTCCCTTGTTTCTCTTGCTTAGGTGAGCTATCAGTGAAAATTCTGCTGCGTATGATGTCTGAAATTTTGTTGCCTACATTTTCTTCTAGAATTTTTATGGATTCACGGGTCACATTTAAGTCTTTTACCCATTTTGAGTTTATTTTTTTGTATGGTGTAAGGTGATGGTCTAGTTTCATTTTCTTGCATGTAGCTGTCCAATTTTCCCAACACTATTTATTAAAGAGGGTGTCTTTACTCCATTGTATGCTCTTGCGTCTTCTGTCAAATATTAATTGAGCATAATGTCTGGGGTCCATTTCTGGATTCTCTGTTCTGTTCCACTGGTCTATATGCTTGTTCTTGTGTCAGTACCAGGCTGTTTTTATTACAATAGCTTTGTAGTATAACCTGATATCTGGTATTGTGATCCCAGCTACTTTGTTCTTTTTCAAGATTGCTGTGGCTATTCAAGGTCTTTTTTGGTCCCATATGAACTTTTGAAATATTTGTTCTAGTGCTGTGAAATATATCTTTGTTATTTTGATGGGGATTGCATTGAATCTGTAGATTGCTATGGGTAATATGGACATTTAATGATGTTAATGTGCTTGCACTTTTTTTTTTTTTTAATTATTTTTTTATCCTCACCCGAGGACATTTTTCCATTTTTTTGTTCAGGTAGAGTGGGAGGGAGAGAGAGGAACAGAGAGAGAGAGAATCATCGATGTGAAAGGAACACATCGAGTGGCTGCCACCTGCACGACCAACCAGGGCCGGGGACAAACTGCAACTGAGGTATGTGCCCTTAGCGGGAACCGAACCTGGGTCTCTCTAGACTGCAGGCCGACACTCTAACCACTGAGCCAAACCGGCCAGGGCTGTGCTTGCACTTTTTTATGTTGTTCTCTGTTTCTTTTTTCAATGCCCTGTAGTTTTCTGCAAATAGTTTTTTTACTTCTTTGGTTAAGTTTATTTCTAGGTATCTTAATTTTTTTGCTGTGATGGTAAATGGGATTTTTTTCAGTTTCTCTTTCTGTGAGGTCATCATTGGTGTATAAGAATGCCATCAATTCTTGACATTAATTTTGTATTCTGCTACTTTGCCAAATTTATTTATTAAGTCTAGTAGATTTTTGGTGGTGTCTTTAGGGTTTTCTATATATAATATAATGTCATCTGCAAATAATGACAGTTTCACTTCTTCCTTTCCAATTTGGATCCCTTTTATTTTTTTCTTCCTGTCTGATTGCTGTGGCTAAGACTTCCAGTACTATGTTAAATAAGAGTGGCGAAATTGGGCATCCCTGTCTTGTTCCTGTTTTAAGGAAAATGCTTTTAGTTTCTGCCCATTGAGTATGATGTTGGCTCTAGGTCTTTCATATATGGCCTTTATTATGTCAAAATATGATCCCTCTATTCCCACATTGCTGGGCATTTTTATCAGAAATGGGTGCTGGATTTGTCAAATGCTTTTTCGGCATCTATTGATATGATCATGTGGTTTTTATTCTTCATTTCGTTTATGTGGTGTATCACATTTATTGATTTGTGACTATTGTACCAGCCTTGCATTCCTGGGATGATTATCACTTGGTCGTGGTGAATAATTTTTTTGATGTATTGCTGGGTCTGATTTGCTAGTATTTTGTTCAGGATTTTGCGTCTATGTTCATCAGAGATATTGGCCTGTAGTTTTCTTTCTTTGTAGTGTCTTTTTCTGTTTTTGACATTAGAATTATGCTGGCCTCATAAAACGAGTTTGGAAGTCTTCATTTTTCTTGAATTTTTGAAATAGTTTGAGGAGAATGGGTTTTAGTTCTTTTTTGAATGTTCGGTAAAACTCCCCTGTGAAGCCATCTTGGCCTGGGCTTTTGTTTGCTGGGAGGGTCTTAATTTTATCTTCAATTTTCTTAGTTGTTATTGGTCTGTTCAAGTTTTCTATCTCCTCCTGGTCCCGTTTTGGAGACTGTGTTGCTAGAAATTTGTTCATTTCACTTAGATTGTCAAATTTGTTGCCATATAATTGTTTATAGTAGTTGTTAAGGATCTTTTGTATTTTTGTGATGTCAGTTGTTATTTCTCCTCCTTCATTTCTGATTTTGTGTATTTAGGTTCTCTCTCTTTGTTTCTTGTGAGTCTCGCTAATGGTCCATCAATCTTGTTTTTTTTCAAAGAACCAGCTATTTGTTTCACTGATCCTTTGTGTTTTTGGTCTCTATGTTATTTATTTCTGCTCTGACTTGCTCTAGGGTTTTTTTGTTTGTTTCTTTGTTTATTTTCTAGTTCTTTAAGTTATGAGGTTAGTGTATTAGAATTTTTTCTTGTTTCTTGAGGTAGGCCTGTAGTGCTATTTATTTCCCTCTCAGAACTTCTTTTGCAGCGTCCCATAGATTTTGTTTTGTTGTGTGTTCATTTTCATTGGATTCCAGGAAGTTTTTAATTTCTTCCTTTATCTCCTTGGTAACCCATTCATTATTTAATAACATGCTATTTAGCCTCCATGTGTTCAAATGTCTTTGCATGTTCTTGTTGCAATTGATTTCTAGTTTCATGCCATTGTGATCTGAGAAGATGCTTGATATGATTTCAATCTTCTTGAACTTCTAGAGACTTAGTTTGTGTCCTAACATGTAGTCTATCTTTGAGAATGTCTCATGTGTACTTGAGAAAAATGTGAATTGTGTCGTTTTGGGGTGTAATTCTATGTATGTATTTATTAAATCCATTTGGTCTGGTGCTTCATTTAGAGTCTCTATTTCCTTGCTAAGTTTTTATCTAGGGGATCTATCCCCAGTGATGTCAGTGGGGTGTTGAAGTCCTCTGCTATGATTGTATTGCTGTCAGTTTTTTTTAAAATTCCTTCAGAAGATTTTTAATATATTTTGGTGCTCCTATATTGGGTGCATATATATTTATTAAAGTTATATTTTCCTGTTGTTTAAATCCTTTTTATATTATGTAGTGTAGGCCCTTATGCTTCTTGGTTAGAGAGCACTTTGTCCATTCAAGGGGCCATTCTTAGTCTTTCCCCACTAACTTTCATATCATAACTTGCCTTTTAAAAATATTCTGACAAACTCATTTACAAGGAGGTGCCACTGATCAATAATAATTTTTATTATTGTTTTTTTTTTTTTTCCATGGGAGCATCAGTAGTGTAACATTGAAACTAAGAACATGAAACCTGAAGGGTCAGGATGTCTGGAATTTGCAAAAGGAGTGGTGGATATGACTCATCGGCCTGAGTAAAAAAGGAGTGAATGCAGCAGGGCTAAATGGGAGACATCCAAATCCCTTACTCTTCCATCTCTATGTTTCTCTGTTTCTTGTCCATGTTTCTCCCTTTGGCTCTGCAGCATTATTTTGTGTTTCATGTTGAATGGTCTTTTCTGCATCTCTGAGCACATGGACTAAACACGGAAGCCCCAAATGGTGTTCTTGGCCCCTAAGTTTGTATCACCATATACATCTATCACCTGTAGTTAACTACTGAACCAGCTGAGTCCCATTTCCAAGTTTTGGTGTAATGACCATAGCCCAACTTGGATCTTAGTCTCCTTTAATACACAAAGCTATGGGAAGGCTTGGCCAATCAGGAAAAGGTTGCCTGGGTAGGTCTTCTCTGAGCAGAGCTCTGCAAGAGGAGGAGACATTAGCCACCTCTATTGCTTTTGGGTGAAAGGCACCTCAGGACACAGACTATCTGATATCTGATTTCTCTTAGGGCCAAATTTGTCCTCAGTAATCTTTCTGGCAACTACTGGCAGCTATTGCTAGAAACATCTTTCCTTTTGCTACATTATTCCTAAAAGATATGAAAAAGATTAGTGACAGCTAGTGCTTTGTTTTCATTCTTTTAAGTCTCAGATGACTGTAGTTGTCTCTTAATTAACCTGCAGGAAAGCCATCCTTTACTTTGTTTCCTGTGGTGGAATGATAGGCATTTAAGCCAATAATGGCGGCACCTCCACTACAATTTTGCTTGTCCTGTTTTCCCAGAAGTTAAGTTAGATGCATCTCCTGTTGACTCAGTTGCTACAATAATGAAGAGAGTGGTATTGCTGAGAAAATCCTGCCCACTCAAACCTCAGAAAGTGGCAGGAAGCTAGCCTGCATCGCAGCCTTATCATGTGCCAGATACCATGCCACAATCACTTTCATCAACCTCCTTTACTGATCTCAAAGCAATGATATGATTCTAAGTAGAGAGAGTGCCCTGTAGTGGGTGAGTTTGTAACCATGCAGCTTCTTATCTAGATCTTACCTTTCTTTTTTTGTACACAGAATCATTATAGTTCCCCCTTATTTCTTGGAGCTTGAAGTAATTGCACAGTGCTGTTCAATCCTGTTTTTTGAAGTTACACAGTACAACTGTATTAGAAAAGAACCCACCCCTAGAATCCTATGGCACTTCTAAGCTAGGATGGTTTCCATGTATGGATGGTTTTGTGAAGCATGAGGGACTAGAGGAGAGAAACCTTAGATGGAAGGTTTGACCTTTGGTTTTCTTTTAAAAAGCTCTAACATTTTACTATTTTGCCTCTTGTGATGGAAGAATTCCTTTAATTGGCTTCAAATAGCATCTTGTGCAGTAGTGTGCACTTTCTCAGGTTGACTAAACATTGTTTGGTTACTGTAATGGAATTCCTAGTAGCTTTAGAACCCTCTGGGATTAATCCCTAGTTTCCTACAGTGGGGAGCCTGCCAGGAGAAAGGTGAGCAGGAAGTATTGATGTTGGTATTTAACCCGAAAGCTGTAAATAACTGGCAATTCCATAGCCATAATAATAGATTGCTGAATATTACTGACCACATCAATGATACAAGGCATCTTATTTGGTTTTCACAATGATCCTAAAATTTAAGTGGTGTTACTCTAGCTTTAAAGAGATGGGAACTCTAGATCCAGAAGTTAAATAGTAACTTGCTTTGGAGAAACATAAGAGTGCAGAGCTTAAGGCACGTGGATTCAAATCCTGGCTTATGGCTTCTTAGCCTCAGGTTTCTCATTACATTTTTATTAGTGCAAAACATATGGTAATGATCAAAGTCACCTATTTCGTAGTGTTTAGGTAAGGATGAAATAAAATACCATATGTTTGGGTCTTGCTCTGACTAACCCATAAGGCCATATAGCTCATAAGTGGCAGGCCTGGGACTTGAACCTAAGGCTGTTGGAGTCACAGCTTGCAACATTCTGTACTGCCTGCCATGGGGACATTTTCACTTCAAAGTGAAGATAGAGTGGTGTAACAGAAATTTGGGGTTTGGAGTCAGCTCCTAAGATTAACTGATGGGTCACGGTTCCTCTCCCCAATACACCTACACATACATATTTATTTGAGAACATTTCTGTATAGATTTAAGGAAAGGTCTGTTAGGATGGGGCAAGAGAAATCATACAGTGGTGTGGAATGTATACTTACTGACAGATACCAGTTCTGCTAGGCAATCCTTTTGTTCTTATTGTTTTTCTTCATAAATCAAGTTCATTGAAGTATAATTTACATATAATAAAATGCACCCATTTTAAGTTTGATAAATTTTGACAAACATATACATCTGTGAAACCACCATAATAATCAAACTACAAAGCATTCTCATCATCCCAGAAAGTTCTTTCATGGCTCTTTGTAGCCAATTCCCCCACTCCCAGCCCTAGTTATCCACTGATATACTTCACTGTAGAATTTGCCTGTTCTAGAATTTCACATAATTGAAATCATACAGAATGTACTCTTTTATTTCTGGTTTCTTTTGCTTAGCATAGTGCCTGAGATGTATTTATGTTGTTCTGTGTAACAGTAGTTTATCCTTTTTTTCCCCCGTATAGTATATCCTTGAATGGATATGCCCATATATTTATCTATTCATCCTGACAAAAAATCGCTCATTCAACAAAGGTTAGGGCCAGAAAGAACCATCTTAGGCCTTGCCATCTGGGACCCCTCTCTAGGCCCTAGACTTTAGAGGACCTCTCTTTGACCCTCCTCCAGATACATCCTTCTCCATGAGATGAAATTGCTGTGAGGCCAAGGAAATGTGACTACTCAGAATGTTTGCCTAGGTACCCAGAACCAGACAATCCCCTGCCCAAATGTCCCTGAGTCTGCTTCCCGGGCGTGCTGTGCGCCTTTCTTCTGGATCAGTCCTCCTGTGGTAGACAGTTGATACAGACTAAATGTTTGTGTCCACCCCAAATTCATATATTGAAACTTAATCCTCAATGTATTTAGAGGTAGTGTCTTATAAAAGAGACCCCAGAGAGTTCCCTTGCCCCTTCCACTATAGGAGGACACAGTAAAAAGATGATCATATATGAACCAAGAAGCAGGCTCTTACCAGACCCCAAATCTGCCAATGTCTTGATCTTGGACTTCATAGCTTTCCAAACTGTGAGAAATAAATTTCTGTTGTTGATAAGCCACTTAGTCTATAGTATTCTTTTATAGCTACTGAAATGGACTAAAACAACAGTATATACCTACAAGCCTGAGGGGTGCTTGTCTGCAGTAGGAGAGGGGGTGGTGTGACAGGTAGGGTGTACAGGGAGAATGTATGAACTTTGAATGTGCAAGCTGAGCTGTCTATGCCATGCATGCAAGTCTCCTCATGAGAAGAGAAGAGGGTATTTGCTGCAGGCTGGGGGCCTTTATTTGTATTCATTTCCCAGCCCACAAGAGATAGGGGTGGGCTTGTGGCCATAGGAGTAGGAGCAGAAGGGAGGAAGAGATGCTCAAGAAGAAATACAAATTGTAAAGAGACAGAAAACTAATTTTAGAAGTTACAGAACAGGGAGTTTTAGTATTGTAAATGATTTTAGATTCCATGTTTTTACATTCTTTAATTTCATAGATGAGAAAACCAAGGCCCAGAGAGGTTAAGTGAATTATGTAAGGTCACACAGCTACTTAGTGGCAGTGTCAAGAAAGAACTGAAATATTCTAATTCTAGGTCAGAGCTCTATTAATATATATAATCTCTTCAAACACATTTACTTGCATATACCCTAAATAATTTTTGTTAAACTGAATACCCTTTGTATATTTTTTGGCCTTATTTTATTTTATTATTTAAAATAATTTATTTTTTAGTTACAGTTTACATTCAATATTATTTTCTATTAGTTTCTGGTGTACAGCATAGTGGCTAGATAATCATATACTTCACAAAACATTCCCCCCCCTATATTTTCAGTACTCAGTTGGCACCATGCATAGTTATTACAACAATATTGATTATATTCCCTAAGCTGTATTTTACAACCCCGTGACTATTTTGTAACTACCAATTTGTACTGCTCCTTTTCATCTATTCCCCCAACCCACCTCCACTTTGGCAATAATCAGTCAGTTCTCTGTGTCTATGAGTAAAAGAGTTATTTTTTATCTTTATTGTTGAGAATATTACAGGTGTCCCTGGCCTTTTCCTCTCATTGACCCACTCCTGCCAGTTCCTGCCTCACCCCAGGCATTCACCACCACATTGTCTGTGTCCCTGGTTAATGCACATATGCATTAATCACTTCTCTCCGTCTCCTCTTCCCTCTGAGATTCAAAGGTCTGTTCCTTGCTTCCATGTCTCTGGCATTTTTGTTCATCACTTTATTTTGTTCATTAGATTCTACATGTAAGATCATGTGATATTCCTCTTTCTCTGACTGATTTATTTCACTTGGCATAATACTCTTCAGGTCTCTCCATGTTTTCCAAAGGGTAAGAGATACTTCTTTTCACAACTGCATAGTATTCCATTGTGTTACTGTACCACAGCTTCTTCTTTTTTTTTTTTTTACATTTTTTTGCCTTTATTGATTTTAGAGAGAGAAGAAGTGAGAGGGAGAGAGAGAGAAACATCGATGAGAGAGAACATCGATTGGCTGCCTCCTGCATGACTCCCACTGGGGATTGGGCCCACAACCGGGCATGTGTCCTGACCGGGAGTCGTACCAGTGACCTCTGGGTGCATGCGTTGACGCCCAACCACCGAGCCACACTAGCTGGACACCACAGCTTTTTTACCCACTCATCTATTGATTGGCACTTGGGCTGTTTTCAGATTTTAGCTATTGTAAATAACACTGCTATGAACATAGCAGTACATACATTCTTTCTGATTGGTGTTTTGAGATTCTTAGGATATATTCCTAGAAATGAGATCATTGGGTCATACAACAGTTCAATTTTTTATTTGTTGAGGGAATTCCATACTGTTTTCCATAGTGGCTATACCAGCCTATAATCCCGTCAGAAATGTACTAGGGTTCCCTTTTCTTCACATCCTTGCCAGCATTTGCTGTTTGTTGATTTGTTGATGGTAGCCATTCTGGCAGGTGTAAGGTGGTATCTGATGGTAATTTTAATTTATACCTCTTTGATTATTAGTGACATAGAGCATTTTTCACATGTCTCTTGGCCCTTTGTATGTCCTCTTTGGAGGAGTGTCTATTCAGGTCCTCTGCCCATTTCTTATTGTATTGTTTATATTCTTGTTGGTGAGTTGTATGCATACTTTATATATTTTGGAAATTAAACATATATGAGATGTATCATTGGCAACTATATTCTTCCATATAAGAGATTCTCTCTTAATTTTTATGCTGGTTTCTTTGGCTGTGTAGAAGGATTTTAGTTTGATGTAGTTCCATTTGTTTATTTTTTCTTTGTTTCTCTTGCTCTAGGTGTCGTATTGGTGAAAATTCTGAAACATAATATGTCTGAAATTTTGCTGCTTACATATTCTTTTAGAATTTTTTATGGTTTCATGACTTACATTTAAGTCTTTTATCCATTTTGAATTTATTCTTGTGTATGGTGTAAGTTTCATTTTTTTTGCATGTACCTGTACAATTTCTCCAAAACCATTTATTGAAGGCACTGTCTTTACTTACTTGTATGCCCTTGCTTCCTTTGTCAAATGTTGATTGAGCATAATAGCTTGGGTAAATTTCAGGGTTCTCGGTTCTGTTCCATTGATCTATATGGAGATTCTCTGTTTTGATTACAATGGCTTTGTAGTATGATTTGACTTTTGTTATTGTGATCTCTCCTACTTTGTTCTTCTTTCCAATGATTGCTGTGGCTGTTTGGGGTCTCTTTTGTTTCCATATGAGTTTTTTTTCTTTTCTTATTTAAAATTTTTTTTCTTTATTTAATTAATTTATTTTTGTTACAGATGTTTCCCCTTTATCCCACACTGATTCCCTCCTCCCCGCCCCTCCCCGTCCTGTCCCTAGCTTTGTTGTCCATGTCCATTGTGCATGCATACATGCATATAAGTTCTGTGGTTTATCTCTCCCCCACCACGCCTTCTTCTGGGGATTTTCAGTCTGTACCCCACTTCCACGTCTCTGGGACTACCCCATTCCTCAGACTGTTATGTTCATTAGATTCCACAAATAAGTGAGATCATATGATACTTGTCTTTCTCTGTTCGGCTTGTATCACTTAGGATGATACTTTCCAGGTCCCTCCACGTCGTCTCAAAGGATAAGAGATCTTTCTTTCTTACAGCTGCATAGTACTCCATTGTATATGTACCACAGCTTTTTGATCCATTTGTCTACTGATGGACATTTAGGTTGTTTTCAGATCTTAGCTATTGTAAATAGTGCTGCTACTAACATGGGGGTACGTATATTCTTTCTGATTGGTGTTTCAGGCTTCTTAGGGTATATTACTAGAAGTGGGATCACTGGGTCAAATAAAAGTTCCATTTTTAATTTTTTGAGGTAACATCATATTGTTTTCCATAGTGGCTGCACCAGTCTGCATTCCCACCAGCAGTGTACTAGAGAACCTTTTTTTCCACACCCTTGCCAACACTTGGTGTTTGATGATTTGTTGATGGCGGCCATTCTGACAGCTGTGAGGTGATACCTCATTATTGTTTTAATTTGAATCTCTCTGATGACTAGTAATATTGAGAATTTCTTCATATGTCTCTCAGCCATTTGTATGATCTGTTTGGAGAGGTGTCTATTCAGCTCCTCTGCCCATTTTTTAATTGGGTTTTTTGTCTTCCTTGTGTTGAGTTGTATGAGCACTATATATATTGGAAATTAACCCCTTATCTGATATATCATTGGCAATTTGATGATAGAGTGGGTTGCCTTTTCATTTTGGTGGTTGTTTCTTTTGCTGTGCAGAAGCTTTTTAGTTTGATATACTCCCATGAGTTCATTTTCTCCTTTGTTTCTGTGCCCTAAAGTGATGTATCAGTAAAAATTCTGCTGCGTATTATGTCTGAAATTTTGTTGCCTACAGTTTCTTCTAGTATTTTTACGTATTCATGAGTCACATTTAAGTCTTTTATACATTTTGAGTTTATTCTTCTGTATGGTGTAAGTTGATGGTCTAGTTTCATTTTCTTCCATGTAGCTGTGTAGCTGTCCAATTTTCCCAACACATTTATTAAAGAGGCTATCTTTACTCCACTGTATGTTCTTGCCAACTTTCTCAAATATTAATTGAGCATCTTGCTTTGCGTCAATTTATGGGTTGTCAGTTCTGTTCCACTGGTCTATATGCCTGTTATTGTGCCAGTACCAGGCTGTTTTGATTACAGTGGCTTTGTTGTATAACCTGAAATCTGGTACTGTGATTCCTCCAACTTTGTTTTTCTTTTGCAAGATTGCTGTGGCTATTTGCGTCTTTTTTGGTTCCATATGAACTTTTGAAGTATTTTTTCTAGTTCTGTGAAGTATATCGTTGGTATTTTGATGGGGATTGCATAGAATATATAGATTGCTTTGGGTAGTATGGACATTTTAATGATGTTAATTCCTGCAGTCTATGAAGAAGGTATGGGCTTCCACTTTTTTATATCTTCCTCTATTTCTTTTTTCAATGACCTGTAGTTTTCTGTGAATAGGTCCTTTATTTCTTTGGTTAAGTTTATTCCTAGGTATCTTAATTTTTTTGTCACAATGGAAAATGGGATTGTTTTCTTAGTTTCTCTTTCTGTGAGTTCATCATTGGTGTATAAGAATGCCATCAATTTCTTGACGTTAATTTTGTATCCTGCTACTTTGTCAAATTCATTTATTAAGTCTAGTAAATTTTTGATGGAGTCTTTTCGGTTTTCTATGTATAGTATCATGTCATCTGCAAATAATGACAGTTTCACTTCCTCCTTTCCAATTTG
This sequence comes from Molossus molossus, assembly GCF_014108415.1. NCBI lineage: Eukaryota > Metazoa > Chordata > Mammalia > Chiroptera > Molossidae > Molossus > Molossus molossus. The sequence continues at coordinate 112,979,342 of NW_023425355.1, read as the reverse complement.
GACCCCCCCCCCCTTTTTTTCCTGTCTGATTGCTGTGGACAAGACTTCCAGTACTATGTTAAATAAGAGTGGCAAAAGTGGGCATCCCTGTATTGTTCCTGCTCTTAAGGAAAATGCTTTTAGTTTCTTCCCATTGAGTATAATGTTGACTGTAGGTCTTTCATATATGGCCTTTATTATGTTGAGGTATGATCTTTCTATTCCCACATGCTGAGCGTTTTTATCAGAAATGGATGTTCAATTTTGTTGAGGGCTTTATCAGGATCTATTGATATGATCATGTGTTTTTTATTGTTCATTTTATTTATGTGGTGTATCACATTTATTGATTTGCAAATATTTTACCAGCTTTGCATCCCTGGGATGAGTCCCACTTAATCATGGTGAATAATTTTTTTGATGTATTGCTAGATCCCATTTGCTAGGATTTGGTTCATGATTTTGGTGTCTATGTTCATCAGGGATATTGGCCTGTAGTTTTCTTTCTTTGTAGTGTCTTATTCTGGTTTTGGAAATAGAATTATGCTGGCCTCATAAAACGAGTTTGGAAGTCTTCTTTTTTCTTGAATTTTTTGAAATAGTTTGAGGAGAATGGGTGTTAGTTCCTTTTTGAATATTTGGTAAAACTCCCCCATGAAGCCATTTGGGCCTGGGCTTTTGTTTCCTGGAAGAGTCTTGATTACATGTTCAATTTCCTTAGTTGTTTATGGTCTATTCAAGTTTTCTATTTCTTCTCGGTCTATTTTTGAGAGACTATGTGTTTCTAGAAATTTTTTTATTGCTTAGATTGTCGAATTTGTTCACATATAATTCTTCATAGTAGTTGTTATAGATCTTTTGTATTTCTGTGGTGTCAGTTGTTACTTCTCCTCTTTCATTTCTGATTTTTTGTATTTGGGTTCTCTCTCTTTGTTTCTTGGTGAGTCTAGCTAAGGGTCCATCAATCTTGTTTATCTTTTCAAAAAACCAGCTCTTTGTTTCATTGATCCTTTGAATTGTCATTTTGGACTCTGTCATTTATTTCTGCCCTGATCTTTACTATTTCATTTTTTCTACTTGCTCTGGGGTTTTCTTTTTTTTTTGCTATCTAGTTCTTTAAGTCATGAAGTTAGATAGTCTATTAGAGATTTTTCTTGTTTCTTGAGATAGGTCTGTAGTGCTATAAATTTTCCTCTCAGAACTGATTTCACTGCATCCCATAGATTTTTTGTTGTTGTGTCTTCGTTTTCATTGGATTCCAGGAAATTTTAAATTTTTTCCTTGATCTCCTCAGTAACCCATTCATTGTTTAATAACATGCTATTTAACCTCCATGTTTTCCAATGTCTTTGCATGTTCTTGTTGCAATTGGTTTCTTGTTGCATGCCATTGTGATCTGAGAAGCTGTTTGATATAATTTTAATCTTCTTGAACTTGTAGAAACTTAGTTTGTGACCTAACATGTTGTCTATCTTTGAGAATGTCCCATGTGCACTGGAGATGATTGTGAATTCTATAGTTTTCAGGTGTAATTCTCTGTAGATATCTATTAAATCTATTTGGTCTCTGTTTCCTTGCTAATTTTTTGTCTAGAAGATCTATCCAATGATGTCATCGGGGTGTTGAAATCCTCTTCTATGATTGTATTGCTATCAATTTCTCCTTCAAAGTCTTCCAGAAGATTTTTAATATATTTTGTTTCTCTTATATTGGATGCATATATGTTTATCAAGATTATATCTTCCTGTTGGATAGATATTTTCAATATTATGTAGTGGCTGTCTTTGTCTCTAGTTACGGCCTTCATTTTGAAATCTATTTGATCAGATATGAGTATTGCTACCCAGATCTTTTTTCCTTTCCGTTTTCTTGGAAGATTTTTTTCCATCACTTAACTTTCAACCTATGTGAGTCTTTTGTTTTGAGGTGTGTCTCTTGTAAATGACATATAGATGAGTCATGCTTTCTTATTCAATCCGCTACTCTGTGTCTTTTTATCAGAGTATTCAATCCATTTACATTTAAGCAGATTATTGATATGTAATTATTTATTGCCATTTTTGTTTAGTTTGGTTATATTTTTCTTCCTATTTCTCCTGGTAATTACAGCATTCCTTTTAACATTTTTTGCAGTGCTGGTTTGGTACTAATATATTTCCTTATCCTTTTTTTTTTTTTTTTTAATCTGGGAAGCTCTTTATTTGACCTTCCATTTTGAATTATAGCCTTTCTGGGTAGAGTTGTGTTGGATTCATATTCTTGTTTTGCATGACCTTGATTACCTCATGCCATTTCCTTTTGGCCTATAGTCTTTCTGTTGACAAGTCAGCTGAGAGCCTTATGGGGTTCCTTTGTCGGTAACTTGTTGCTTATCTCTTGCTGCTTTTAGGATTCTCTCTTTGTCTTTAATGTTTGGCATTTTGATTACTATGTGTCTTGGTGTGGGCCTGTTTGGGTTCTTCTTACTTGGGGGTCTCTGTGCTTCTTGAACTTGAATGCCTTCTTCCTTCACCAAATTAGGGAAGTTTTCTGTCACTATTACTTCAAATATATTCTGTAACCCTTGCTAGTTTTCTCCTTCTTCGGGGACTCCTATGATGTGAATATTATTATGTTTCTAGTTGTCCCACAGTTCTCTTAAGCTGTCTTCCTGCTTTTTAATTTATTGTTTTTTTTGGTTTTCTGATTGGCTGATTTTTTCTATCCTGTCTTCTAGTTCACTGATCCTGTCCTCAGCTTTCTCTAGTTTGCTGTTTAGATCTTCCAATGTGTTCTTTATTCCTGATATGTCATTCTTCATTTCTTCTTGGTGGTTTTTAATATGCAACTGGTTGATTTTCAATATTTCTATGTCTTTACTAATGGTGCTCATGTCCTTACACATGCTGTTGAGCTTTCTCAAGATCATGCCTCTGAATTCTATTTCTGTTAACTTGCATAACTGCACCTCATTTTTCTGATCTTTGGTAGAGGTCTCCTGTTCTTCCATTTGGCTTTTGTTTCTGTTTTTCACCATTTTGGCTAATACAGTGGGCTTTGGAGCCTGCAAGTTTTCCTTGTGGGGTGTTGGTGTTCTACTGTTTGTGACTCCCTCTCCTGGGTTTGGATGAACCAGGGAGGATTCACGTTGAACGCCACTGTCAAGTCTTACTTTCCTGGTTACAATTGCTAGCCCAGGAATGGTACAGTTATCCTCTAACTTTTTGCCTGGAGGCTATCAGTAGAGGTTACTTGTAGAGCCTTGGCTTCTCAGTTGAATGAAAAACTTCCTCAAGTGTTCAGTATAAGGGTATTTCCTGAGGGTGGAGCAGATGCTGATTATTTATGGCCTCAATTTGCATTTCAATGGCCACCGGATCGGGTTGAATCCCCGAGGAAGGGGCCGTTGCCTCTCCCCAGAGCCCTGGGAAAGAATTAGATGACCACAGTCCTTCATCTCCACAACTCAGCAAAAGCTCTGAGTGCTGTCTAAATCTCGAGTGTCCCCACACAGTTCCAGTCCAGTCCACCCTCCTTCTGCCAGAGCCCAAGGTAAGTGGCTGCAGCTATTTTAGCCTCTGTCCCAGCGCTGCACTGTGGAGCTGCTTGGGAGTGTAACCCGAAGGTGCTGCTCACAGCTAAGGCTGCTGTGGACTGTGAGCTCCCAGTCCACCTCTCGCAAGTCTCCAACCCTACCAGGATCTATCTGTGTCCCTGGTTATATGGTTCTCCAAGCTGCTTTTCTGTTGCTTTTTCCCAACGATTTTTCTTCAGTTTTTTTGTAATTCTAGTTTGATCCTGGGAGATGGTCTGTGTAGCTTCCATTCACTCCACTGCCATTTTGGAATATCTCCATATAAGTTTTTGAAGTATTTGTTCTAGATCTGTGTAATATGCCATTGGTATTTTAATAGGGATTGCATTGACTCTGTAGATTGCTTGGGTAGTTCTTCTACTTGTTTATATAATTTCCTCTATCTCTTTTTTCAACATCCTGTAGTTTTCTGGGCACAAGTCTTTTACTTCATTGTTTAAATGTATTCATAGGTATGTATTTTATTTATTTATTTTTAGTTGTTGTTGAAATGGTAAATAGGATTTTTTTTTTTTTTAGTTTGTGTTTATGATAGTTCATTATTGGTGTATAAAAATGCCATCAATTTCTGGGCATTAAATTTGTACCCAACTACATTGCCAAATTCATTTATTTAATCTAGTAGTTTTTTTTTATAGTCTTTAGGGTTTTCTATGTACAATATCATGTCATCTGTGAATAATGACTGCTTTACTTCCTCTTTTCCAATTTGAATGCCTTTTATTTGTTCTTTCTGTCTGATCACTGTGGCTAGGACCTCTGGTACTATGTTAAACTTAAGTGGTGAATGTGGGCATCCCTGTCTTGTTCTTAGGAAAAGTTCTTAGGGAAAACACTTAGTTTTTACCCTTGGAGTATGATGTTGTCTGTGAGTTTGTTATATTTGGCCTTTATTATGTTGAGATATGATAACTCCATTCACACTTTGCTGAGAGTTTTTATCAAAAATGGATTTTGGATTTTGATGAATGCTTTTTCTGCATCTATTGATATTGTCATGTGATTTTTATCTTTCAATTTGTTTATGTGATGCATCACATTTATTGATTTGAGAATATTGTACCAGCATTACATCCTTGGAATAAATCTCACTTGGTCATGGTGTATAATCTTTTGACTATATTGCTGGATCCTGCTTGCTAATATTTTGTTGAGGGTTTCAGCATCTATGTTCATCAGGGATACTGTAATTATTTTTGTTAGTAGTATCTTTATCTGATATTGGAATTAGGGTAATGCTAGCCTTGAAAAAATAACTTGGAAGTCTTTCTTCCTCTTGATTTGTTTAGAATAGTTTGTAAATGATAGGTATAAATTAATTTTTGAATGTTTGGTAAAACTCCTCTGTGAAGCAGTCTGGACCAGGGTTTTTGTTTGCTGGGAGTTTATTGATTACTGCTTCAATCTCATTAGTTGTTATTGGTTTGTTCAGGTTTTCTGAATCTTGTTGAATTTTAGAAGATTGTATGTGTCTAGGAATTTGTCCATTTCACCTAGGTTATCTAATTTTTTAGCATATAGTTTTTCATAGTATTTTTTTTTTTTTTACAATCCTTTGTATTTCTGTGCTGCCAGTTGATATTTAAGGTTTTTCATTTATGATTGTATTTATTTGGGTTCTCTCTATTTGTTTCTTGATGAGTCTGGCTAGTGCTCATCAATCTTGTTTCCCTATTTGAAGAGCCAGCTCTTGTTTTCATTGATCTTTTGTATTTTTTTTTGTTTGTTTGTTTCTATGTCATTTATTTCAGCTCTGATCTTTTTTTTTTTTTTCCTTCTACTTACTCTTGTACTCTTGAACTTTTGTTGTTGTTCTCTTTCTAATTCTTTAAGTTGTAGGCTTAGATAATTTATTAAAAATTTTTCTTGTTTTTTTGAGTTATGCCTGTAGTGCTGTGAACTTCCCTCTCAGGACTGCTTTAATTGTTTCCCACAGATATTGGATTGTTTTTTGTTCATTTCCACTTGTTTCCAGGAAGTTTGAGATTTTTTTCTTGATCTCATTGGTAACCCAATCATTGTCTAATAACATGCTATTTAGCTTTTATGTGTTTGAATGTTTTTTAATGTTTTTATTGTAGTTGATTTCTAGTTTCATGCCATTGTGGTCTGAGAAGATGCTTGATATGCTTTCAGTCTTCTTGAACTTGTAGAGACTTAGTTTGTATCCTAAAATGTGGTCTATCTTTGACACTGTCCTATGTGAATTTGAGAAGAATGTATATTCTGCAGCTTTGTGGTGAAATGTTCTGTAAATGTCAGTTATATCCATTTGTTCTAGTATGTCATTTAGAATTGCCATTTCCTTGTTGATTTTTCATCTAGATGATCTATCCTGTGATGTTAGTGAGTGGGGTGTTAAAGTCCCCTACTATGATTGTATTGCTGTAGATCTCTCCCTTAAAGTTCTCCAGAAGTTTTTTATATATATATATATATATATATATATATATATATATATATATATATATATATACATAAATCTGGGTGCATATAGTGTGATCAGGATTATAGCCTCTTGTTAAATTTATTCGTTTAATATTATGAAGTGGCCTTCATTCTCTCTTGTTATGGCCTTCATTTCAAGTTTATTTAGTCAGATATGAGTATTGCTATCCCAGCCTTTTTTTTTTTTTTTCTAGTTTTCATGAAAAATTTTTTTTTATTCCACCACTTTTATCCTTTGTAAGTCTTTTGTTCTGAGGTGGGTCTCTTGTAGACTGCATATATATGGGTCATGTTTTCTTATCCATTCAGCTACACTATGTTTTTTGACTGGAGCATTTAAACCATTTACATTTAAGGTTGTTATTGATAGGTACGTATTTGTTGCCATTTTTAGTCTTTATGCCTGTATTTTTTTCTTTTTCTTTTTCTCTTACAATAGTCCCTTTAGTATTTCTTGTAGTGCTAGTTTGGTGGTAATAAAATTGTTTATCCTTTTTTTTTTGGTCTGTGAAGCTCTTTATTTCACCTTCAGTTTTGAATGATATCCTTGCTGGATAGAGTAGTCTTAGATTCAGTCCTTTGCTTTTCATTAGTTTTTATACTTTATGCTTTTGCCTTCTGGCCTGCAGTATTTCTATTGAGAAATAAGCTGATAGTCTTATGGGAGCTCCCTTGTAGGTAACTTTTTTTTCTCTCTCTTGCTGCCTTTAAGATTCTTTCTTTGTCTTTAATATTTGCTATTTTGTTTGTTGATTTTTTAGAGAGACAGTAAAGGAGAGAAAGATAGAAACATCGATGTGAGAGAGATACATCGATCAGCTGCCTCCTGCATGCCCCCCACTGGGGATCAAACCCACAACCTGGGCATGTGCCCTGATTGGGAATCAAACCGGAACCTCTCAGTTCATGGAATGACCCTCAATCCACTGAGCCACACCGGCTGGGCTACGTTTGCCATTTTAATTATGATGTGTCTAGTCGTGGGTCCTTATTGATACATCTTGATTGGGATTGTCTGTGTTTCCTGGACTTCTATGACTTTTTTATTCATCAGGTAAGGGAAGTTTTCTGTCATAATTTCTTCAAACAGGTTCTCTATTCCTTGTTCAAATTCTTCTCTTTCTGGTATGTCTATAATGCTGATGTTACGTTTCATGTTGTTCTAAAGCTCCCTTAAAATGTCCTCCTGCTTTTAATTTTTTTTCTTCCAATTGCTGCTCTGATTGGGTGTTTTTATCTACCTGTCTTCTAATTCACTGTTTTTTCTCCTCAGCTTCTTCTAATCTGTTGATTCCTTCTAGGGTATTATTATTTATTTATTTATTTTTAAATTTTTTTCTTTTTCTTTCTTTCTTTATTTTAATTTTTAATTTTATTTTGTTACAGATACTTCTCCTTTTTTACCCCGTTGGCACCCCCCTCATCATCCTTCCCGCCCCGTCCCTGGCTTTGTTGTTCATGTCCATTGGTTATGCATACATACATATAAGTTCTGTGGTTTATCTCTTCCCACCCCCCCACCCCTCTTCTGAGTGATGTCAGTCTGTGGCCTACTTCCATATTTCTGGGTCTACCATATTCCTCAGACTGTTATGCTAGTTATATTCCGTATATAAGTGAGATCATGTGGTATTTGTCTTTTCCTGCTTGGCTTATTTCACTTAGGATAATACTTTCCAGGTCCCTCCATGTCATCTCAAAGTATAAGGGATCTTTCTTTCTTACAGCGGCATAGTACCCCATTGTGTATATGTACCGCTGCTTTTTATCCATTCGTCTACGGATGGACACTTGGTCTGTTTCCAGATTTTAGCTATTGTAAATAGTGCTGCTATGAACATGGGGGTACATATATTCTTCCTGATTGGTGTTTCAGGCTTCTTAGAGTATATTCCTAGAAGCAGGATCACTGGGTCAAATGGAAAGTAGGTGGGGTCACAATACCAGATATCAGGTTATACTACAAAGTGACTATAATCAAAACAGCCTGCTACTGGCACAAGAACAGGCATATAGACCAGTGGAACACAACTGAGAACCCAGAAATGGACCCAATGCAATATGCTCAATTAATATTTGACAAAGGTGGCAAGAGCATACAGTGGAGTAAAGACAGCTTCTTTAATAAATGGTGTTGGGAAAATTGGACAGCTACATGCAAAAAGATGAAACTAAACCATTAACTTACACCATACACAAAAATAAACTCAAAATGGATAAAAGACTTAAATGTGACCCATGAATCCATAAAAATTCTAGAAGAAAATGTAGGCATCAAAATTTGGGACATCATATGCAGCAGAATTTTCACTGATAGATCACCTAAAGCAACAGAAACAAAGGAAAAAATGAACACATGGGACTACATCAAACTGAAAAGCTTCTGCACAGCAAAAGAAACAATCATCAAAATGGAAAGGCAACCCACTGTATGGGAGAACATCATTGCCAATGATATATCAGATAAGGGGTTCATTTCCAATATATAGAGAGTGCTCATACAACTCAACAAAAGGAAGACAAAGAACCCAATTAAAAAATGGGCAGAGGAAATAAATAGACACCTCTCTAAACAGGACATACAAATGGCCAAAAGACATATGAAGAAATGCTCAAGATCACTAATCATCAGAGAGATGCAAATTTAAACAACAATGAGGTTTCACCTCACACCTGTCAGAATGGCCGCCATCAACAAATCATCAAACACCAAGTGTTGGCGAGGGTGTGGAGAAAAGGGGACTCTAGTACACTGCTGGTGGGAATGCAGACTGTTGCAGACACTATGGAAAACAATATGATGTTACCTCAAAAAATTAAAAATTGATCTTCCATTTGACCTAAGGTATTCTTTATTTCAGCTATGTCATTCTTCATTTCCAATTGAACCTTATTTATGGTGTCTACATCTTTTTACATGCTGATGTAGTTCCCACAGAATTCCTTATAGTTGTCATTAAATTGTTTGTAGTTCTCACTAAGTTGTTTGAGCACCCTTATAACCATTACTTTGAATTCTTTATCTGACCAATTGCTTGCCTCCATTTCATTTAGTTAGTTTTTTTTGTCAATTCCTTCTTTTCTTCCATTTGGAGGTTATTTTTTGCCTCCCCATTTTAGTGGTTCGGTAGTCCAGGGCCATGAGAGGTGGGCTGGGTCATGGGTGCAGGTTTGTGTGTCAGGTGGTGTTGGGTTGCTCCTGGGTACAGTGGTGGTTACAGTGTTCTGGTGGCGCCTTGTTAGGGGCAACAAGTAACTGTGGCAGGTTGGTCCATTCAGGGGTGTCTGCTCATGGTGTGTTGAGCAAGTTGAAGCTTTGATCCAGTCTGGTCTTCTGGGGCACGAGTGCCTCTCAGTGGCATTGGCGTTGGCAAGGGCGAGATGGCAGTGGTGGCAGAGGGGCTGGGTGTGCCTTTCTGTGGCTTAGGGGTGCTGGGTCTTGGCTGATCTCCACAGCCTCCTCCCAAGGAAGACCCTGTGGATCCTCCAAAATGGTGCACTCTCTAATCTGAATAGGAAAGAAGCACCTGGGGGAGCAGTGTGCCATGTTGGCCAGCAGCTTCCTGACCAAGAATGCCTGAACTGCCTGCCTAGATTTCCCACACTGACAGGCAGACTCCCACTTACACTCACACCCACACACACTCTCTTTTTCACATGCTCACCCACTCACACTCTTACCCTTAATGTGGTCCTGTCTGCCAACATGTTGCTCCTCCTCAGCATTCCCTCTTCATATATTTTAAAGTTAACAAATAATTGTTAACTTCTAAAATATTTTTAAACATAACAAATAATTGCAAAGAATTTAATTTCCAATGTATTGCAAATATTGTCATTTATGTCACACTTAGAAGTGGAATCTAAGTACCATAGCCATTTGATATCCATTAACACCTAATTAAAAACACATGAACAAGCTCTTCTTTAATAGATACAAATTTTATATTATTCCTTTTTCTCTTTGAACTTGAATTTTCTTTCCATTCTTCCCAAAATATTGTCCTAATATACTTTATGCTTCAAAGCTTTTTGTTTATTACTTTATTATAATTTTCTTCATGTTACTAACACACACACACACACACACACACACAGAAATTATACATTGACATTTTCTGTGTCCTTTCATTCATTTGTTAAACAAATATTTATTGAATTCTTTTTTTTTTCCTCACCCGAGGACATTTTTCCATTTTTTGTTCAGATAGAGTGGGAGAGAGAGGAAGAGAGAGAGAGAGAAACATCAACATGAAAGGCACACACTGAGTGGCTGCATCCCACACAATCCAACCAGGGCTGGGGACAAACTGCAACCAAGGTACATGCCCTTAGTGGGAACTGAACCTAGGTCTCTCTGGACCGCAGGCTGACGCTCTAACTGCTGAGCAAAACTGGCCAGGGCATATTGAATTCTTATTATAGGCTGTTCTAGTAAACAAAAATAGACACCCCCCCCCCCATGGAATTTACTTTATGGTGAGGAGGATATTCAATATACAGGATAAATAAGTAAAATATATATAATTCTAGATATTGAAAAGAAAAACAGAATTAAGAAAGGAAGTCTATAATGTCAGGTGAGAAATGCTGTTCACATTTTTGATAGGGTAGCCTCCCTGAAAAGGTGACTTTTGTAAAAGATTTGAAAGAAGTAAAGGATCCAGATATGTGGATATGGATTAAAGAGCTTGTTCGATAGAGGGGGTAGCTGGTGCAAATACCCTGAGGCTAGAGTGTGCTTGTCATATTTGGAAAAGTGCAAGAAGGTCAGCATGGCTGAAGCCAGGAGATGGAGAGTGGAGGCCCCAGGAGATGAGCTCAGAGGTCTTGAGTAGTACGATTATGTAGGGCTTTTTAGGATATTTTAAGGATTTTTAGCCTTGACTAATTATGGAGGGTTTTGAGAAAAAAATTATGTCATCTGAGTTAAGCTTTTACGAGATCTTTCTTGCTACTTTGTAGAAAATCAGCAACAAGGGCGTATAAACCAAAAAAGCAGTGAGAGCTATTAGGCCCGGTGCCGGATAGCTTTCATTTGCTCTTCAGATGTACTCTCCACCTTTCTCCACCCTGCTCTGTATCCTGGAGGCTGATCTCTATAGACTGCATCAGTGGGCTGCTTGCTCTCTGGTTTCCTTCCAGTAGATTTAGCTAATGGGGACCAATTGGAGATGAGAAGGGACGGGGAAGAGAATGAGATCAAGGCATTTATTCCATTTATTCCTCTGGTTCTTTCCCTGAAGAGTCACTACAGGGTGACTGTGTCCCACTACCTAGGGCTACAACTCCTTTCAGGTAGTAGTGTCTCCCTATAGCTACCCTTTTGGGGGTCTGGTGATTGCTCTCTTCTATTGCTCCTTTAAGCCTATAGGTGGACATGACATCTCTTTCATGTGAGTCCCTGGTGCTACACCATTCCTTACCCATGGCCACACCTTTGCAAGCATAGTTCCTAAATTAAGGTCTCTTCAGTTACCCTTTTTGTGTGCTATTTCCTGTTGGGGCCCTGGCTCTTCTAGTTATTTATTGTGTAAAAAACCAGCCCAAATGTAATAGCCTAAGACAATGACAATCATTTTTTTATTATGATTTTATAATTCAGGTAAGACTTGGAAGGTATAGCTCATCTTCACCCCATGTGGCATTGTCTAGGGTAGCTGGGACTGGAGGATTCACTTCCAAAGTGGCTCACTCATATGGCTGGCAAGTTGGTGCTAGCTGTTGTCTAGCAGCTCAGCTGGGGCTTTTGGCCAGGGGCTTTGATTCTCTTCTGAGTGGGCCGTTAGGTCTTCCATACAGCACAAAGGTTGGGTTCCAAGAGGCAGGAAGCAGATGCTTCCAGTGCTCTTAAAGCCTATGTCCAGAATTGGCACAGAATTGCTTCTTCTATATGAAATTGGCTAGCAGTCAGAGGCCAACGCTAGATTTAAGGTTATAGAAAGGAGCACAATGAATTTACGATCATTTTTAATGCAACATGCCAACTAAAACAGGAGATTATCCCATAATCTGGGTAAGAGATTACGATGGCTTGACCCAAGGTGATGGTGAGATGTGGTTGGATCTTGGTTATAATGTGAAGAGAGCTGGCAGAGCTTGCTGATTGGATGTAAGGTATGAGAGAAAGAGGAAAATTGTGTTAATCTGTGTGTTCTCAAAAGTAGATACTCAGATGGAATTAAACATGTAAATATTTTATTAGTATTATTGCCTATATGAAAAGAAATAGGGAGGGAGCCAGGTAAAACTGGGTAAGCTATCAGACCATGGTGGAATCTGACCCTGGATGAAGGGGAGAGGAAGAGAAGAATGGGTGGAAGAGTCCAAGGCCATCTAAGGAAGTTTTGGCTAAGCCAATGGATAATTTTTGAGCCAAATTTGGCAAATGAAGAAGTTCTGTGTCTCTCAGTAATGTGTGTTCCTTAGTATCCCTGGCCACACTCAATTATTGGTTGGGAGCAGTCCATGGAAGAGGTTGCCTCAATGCAAATATGATAATGGATTTCAAGCACAGCATCTGGGAGTCCCAGTCAATTATACTCCTTGCATAAGAGGTTTGTGAAGCACATTCTCATGGTTGCCTCAGGGCTCAAGGACAACTTTAAGGGTTTGACCTGAGCAGCTAAAAGTATGAAAGTACCTAAACTGAGCTCAGTGAAACCCTGCAGGAAAAGTTGGTTTAAGAAGTACAGTTTTGGACATGTTATATTTGCTATTACATCCCAGTAGAAGTATCAAATAGGCAAATGGATAAACATGCCTAGATTTGGGGGGAGATATTTATGTTGTAGATAATGAATGAGGGACAGTAAAACTCTAACTGTTTAAAAAGCCTCTTCTCAATGAAGTTATCATTACTATATTATTGGCACCAAATTGATCAAAATAACATAAATGTATATCAAATTTTGGTAAATAAAATTATTAAACACAACAGTAAACTTTTATTAGAAATGTATCTCTTTATAAGAGATATCTGTGAATGAATATTACTAATTGTTAGAAAGAGACAGAGTTAGGCATCAACCGTATTCCTTTTTTTCATAGTTATTGATTTAAGTGTCAAGAAATTTGTTCACATAAATATGCAGATCAGAGTGGAAAGAGTTTTATTATAGTAACATCACTTGATTCTTTAAATTCCTTCTGCATCACATACTTAAGATCCTGTAGTAAACTATTATTAAAAATTATTTTAAATTATCAGCTGCTATAGGTCTTTCTATAGTTTTGGTGAAAACAAAGAATTGGACACCACCTGACTTGAAACAACATTTGTTACTCAATGATTAAAATTATTTACTTTGTAACACCACCCCTAAATTTGAAATTGTCCCTCTGTTTGATGCCTAAGACATTTATTTTTACTGCATGGGGCAGTGTATCAGTGGAAGGTTCTGGAAGGATGAGAAGTGGGCCTTATTTTTAGCAGAGTGGAAGAGGGGAAAAGGGAGGTAGGAAGGGTGGGTCTGCATTTCCATCACAGGCATGTTCTTAGGCAGATTCTTAGGAAAAGAGGTCTGAAAATCGAGTCCCTTGAAACCCTCTTGCATGCAGGGTGGAAAGTCTTTTCATATTTTAGTTTGCACAGTGTGAAGCAGAGTTATTGGGAATGTCCTCAGACAAGGTGGTGGAGTTTATTTAGAAGGCCATTCGAGCAGCCCTCCAAGACACATTGATACAGGGACACTTTGGGGAGATAATTTGAGGAGCCCTGATATAGGGCAAGGACTGTCCCTCAACCCATAGGAAGGTGATTCTGCTTTCCTGGTGTTTTAGGCTATGCTGGAGAATAAATGCTCAGGCTTAGGCTAAGGCCACAGTAAAGTGGGCCGATTGGAGAAAGCAAATTGATATTGGTGATGAGGGAGTGAACTAATGTGGAAGACAGGAGAGCTTTTAAGAACCTGAGCAATGAGTTAGGCTACTTCAAGCCAGTTTTAAAAACTGAGGCTGGATGTGTGGAATGGGGAAGAATTTGGATTTAGAATCAGCCCTGAAGGGTTGTATGAAGAGAAAAGATAGTTAAGATGGGAGGTAGAGAAATTACTTAATCTCAAGAGCTCTGGCTCCTTAGGATATTCCTTCCCATTCCCTTGGGTGCCATAAAATTTCCTCATAGTAAATGTGGCTGGGCAGCCTGCTATTGGGCCACCCAAGCCCATTATTAGCCCCTAATTGGTATTGTGGAGAGATTATTATGTTCAAGTCAGAAGGCAAAGTTTAGACATGCATCTGTCCCCCATTGGTTGTGTGGTCTTTGGAAAACTCTTTTCTTAGCCTCTGTTTTCTTATCTCTAAAATAGAAACAAAGATATTTATTTTTGCTGCTTTTAAAAATAATTTTAATGGCTATATCATTATTCTGATGCTTTTTGAAAAAGAATTTTTATTTTTATTGAATTTATTGGGGTGAAATTGGTTAATATTATATAGGTTTCAGGTATACAATTCGGTATATTATATTGTGTGTTCACCACCCCTAGTCAAGTCTCCTTCCATTGCCATTTAACCCCCTCACACCCTCTTCTACCTCCCCCCACACCCTTTCCCTTTTGTAATCACCATACTATTGTCTACGTTTAAGTGTTTTTTTTTTAATCCCTTCACCTTTTGCACCCAGCCTTGCAACCCCCTTCCCCTCTGATAGCTGTCAGTCTGTCCTCTATTTATGAGTCTGTTTCTATTTTGTTTGTTAGTTCATTTTGTGCATTAGATTCCACATATGAATAAAATCATATGATACTTGTCTTTCTCTGACTGGCTTATTCACTTAGCATAATGCTCTCCAGGCCCATCCATACTGTCACAAAGGGTGGAATTTTCTTCTTTTTTACAGTTGAGTAGTATTCCATTGTATAAATGTACCACAGCTTTTTTATCCACTCATTCATTGATAGACACTTGGGCTGCTTCCAAATTTTGGCTATTGTACATAACTGCTGCTTTTTAACATTGTAAAAATAAAAAGCAGATATCTGTGAATTTGCTTTCTAAATCATAATGCCCATGCAATTCAATTCAGTATCAGTGTGTACCTCCTATGTGCCATGCATCATGGGAGGGAGGGGCAGTTAGACACAGAGGACCATGTGAGGGCAGAAAGTGCCTAGGGTGAGAGCCAGGCACTGATTAAACTCATAATAAGGGAGGATGAAAGAGATGCTGGATGCACTTGCAAGGCAATCTGGAATTACAGGGGAAAACAGTAATAAATTTCAACTCAGGGATTCCAAGAACAAGTTCATGGAGAAGAAGGAGTTTGCCTTGGGCCTTGAAGGCTGAATGGGAATTTAATATGCAGAGAAGTAGGACAAAGGCATTCCAGGCTGAGGCACCAGCAAGGTGCTAGTACAGAGACATGGAATTGTTTGGAATGTGCAGAGGACTATAGATACTTAGGTTAATTTAGTTTAGTCTTTTTTTGCTATTTGAAATATTATTTCCATGAGCAGTCATACACATATGTCTTTATACATTTCTCCAATTATTTTCTGAACAGAACTATCTGAGGTCAATGGATCAGAAATTACTTTTTAGGCCTTTGAATTCATAACATTATATTACCCTCTAAAAAGGTTGTGCCACCATCTTCTGTATGCAGGAGGCTTTACCACAACTTTCCCTGAATCTACCATGACTTTTTATGCCAACATAACAAGTAACAGTTTCTGAGAGTGGTGTTTGATCCATGATTTTTGATCTAAAACCTTTTTAATCTTGTTTCTGTTTCAGTGGCAGTGGTTAGGAACACAGCTCTAGAGGAGACTGCTTAGGATTGACGCCTGGGTCTACCACTTCACAGATGGAATGAGCAGTCCTGCAAAGGTCACTGAGACTCTACATGCCTCATTTTTCTTATCTCTGGATGGAGTGGTCTTATGAAAAATTTTGGGTGCTCATTTTTAGTTTTCAATTTCTTATGATGATTACACATTGTGTTTTTTATTTTTAAAAATCTTATAAAATAAATGAATAAATACATGTGAATGGTTTGACATAATCAGTTTTTTTGGATGGTCAATGGCTGCCACTAGGAAGGACAATGAACCTGAGAAAGCATGGATGGTAACCTGGACAAAGGTTCTCAAAGGTAAGAAGGCCAAATGGAGAGGGCTGAGATGCTGAGTGAGAAGGGAAGGAGTTAAGCATAGGAGAGGGGTGGGTGAAGGTGGTTAAAAAGCATAGACTTCCAGTTACAAGGTGAATAAGTTCTGGGGATGTAATATATAACATGGTGACTATGGTTCACAAATACTATATTGTATATTTTAAAGTTGCTAAGAGAATGGATCTTAAAAGTTCTCATTGAAAAAAAATTGTAACTATGTGAAGTGATCGATGTTAACTTATTGTAATTATTTTACATTTTATACATATATCAAATCATTATAGTGTACACCTAATACTCATACAATGATATATATCAATTCTATCTCAATGAAACTGGAAAAAATACATAATCTAGTTTAAATATATATATATATATATATATATATACACCTTTTAATACATAATCTAGTTTAAATATATATATATATATATATATATATATATATATATATACACCTTTTAATTTAAAATAAATATAAACTACAAAAAGAAAGACTAAAGAAGGCTAGCAGAGGGAGACAGAATGGGCATGAAGGAGTGTGAATGGGTGGTTTTCCAGAATACCTGAGGCTGCCCTCTTCTCATGTTCCTTCCCAAGTCTGGGGGATGCTGCAGTCCTCTTTCATACCAACTCTGCCTCTGGGAACAATACTGGGCTTGTTCAGCACACCAGGGAGAGCTGACTTTTATTGCTAGCTCACTGCACCACTGGTTTTATCCCAGCTTCAGAAATGTTCTTTTAATGGCAAATGCCATTTTGATGAGATTCTTTCTTGTCCTCCCCCTTTCCTCTCCCATCACTATTCTTAACTCTTTTATTACTGTGTTGCTGAGTAGATACCATGGGTTACCCCTGTGGCAGATACCATGGGACACATATAAAAGATACATCAGGAACCTCACTTTTCAAGGGATATGAAATGGCACCTTCAATCCCCCGTTGCTTCTTTTCCCAAAGGACTTCGGAAAGCAGCATGGTAAGCAAAGGAGAGAAGGAGGCCACTGGTTATTGAGTACCTTTTGCTATGTGCCAGGTAGTGTGCTAAACACTGTACACACTTTTAAAATTTTAATCCTCTCAGCAACTATAGTGGTAGGTATTATTACTTCATGTTATAGATGAAAAAATTGTGGTTCAGAGAGTTTTGGCAACTGGTACAAGGCCATAAAACTAGAGATTTGAATATGGGTCTGGTTGACATTTGACCCTGCTCTGCCTTTACTATCTTTTTGTTAACTGGCCAAGGGACCATAGAAACCCATGTTCATTCTTCTCCTAATATTTTGAGGGCCTCATTTATAATTATTCTCAAAGGGAGGTGAGGGTTATGGAAGTGAATTGATGAGCAGAATTCTTCCACAGGTTCCGATAAGCTGCTACCTCTGAAAGGAGTCATGCTTATTCTCCTGGGTCATGGAGGGTGGTGATTACCTTGGACTAGTGGACATTCAGGAAGGACTAGGAGTGGTGTGCTTTCTCGAGAGAATTCCTCTGTCATGCTCCTTGGGGCCACGCTAGTAATCTGACTGGATTACCTGTGGCATGAGGAGAGCCATACTTGGTTCACACCAGTGTCCTCCTAGCTTTCTGTGGAAGACCCTGGATGCCATGTTGCTGTGGTACCTGTGGCTTCTGACCTGAGCGATTTTGTGATTATCAGAAATGAGATGATTATGAGAAATGGGCTAATTGTAGAGTATCATGGCTAAAGGGAATTTAGCAACCAGGTTCGGGGCCTGCTTGGTTTTATTCGTGTTATGGCTTTTTTCAGATTTCTGTTGATTAGCCCTCTTGAGAGAAGTGAAAGTTCAGCTACTCCACTGGCAGCCTGAGATGTGTCCAATGAGAGCCTGGGAGGTCCCTGTTGCTAGGAGTCCTGAGGTGATGGCTGCCATGAGAACTATTGGTAGCCTCAGTCACACTGAGCTCAGCACTCTGGGGCTTCAGAGAGCCCTGGTGCAACTATCTGTTACCCCAGGAAATTGTGTTTCTTGTTGAGGGGAGGAGGACATTCCCTTGGCTCTTAGCTTCACAGGGGCTGACAGGGTAAAAGAATCCACACATCTCTTGGATTCTTCCCAGAGGGAAGCTCCAAGAAGCTCTTCATAACATCATGTCCACACCTTATGCCTGTATTTATCTAATCAAGTTGAAATGATCTGCTGCTGAGGTTAAAGATAGATCATTAGTGGTAGGGGAAACTGTCCCTAGCACCCAGCATGGTGACTGGTGTGCAAGAGATGCTCTGTCAATGGTTCTTTCCACCTTCGGGATCTGCTTATGTCCTCATAATTGCAAGATGGCTGATTTGTTCCTATACATCATGTCCACATTATAGACATGACCTTTTATCAAGTTAACAAGGATTTTCCAGAATTCTCTGCAGATCACTGTTATATGGTTATCACTAAACAGCAAAGGAGTCTGGGAATGTATATGTTTTTCCCCTGGCTTGTCATCTTAAGCAAAATCAGGGTTCTTTTAGCTAGTATATTAGTTTTCTAGAGCTGCTGTAATAAATTACCACAAATTGGGTGGCTTAAACAACAGAAATTCATTGTCCTACAGTTATGGGGGCCAAAAGTCTGAGATCAAGGTGTTGACAGAGCAGATTCCTTCTGAAGGCTATGAGGGAAGGATCTATTCTTTGTCTCTCTCATAGCTTTTGGTGGTTAATTGGCAATCTTTGGCATTCCTTGGCTTGTTCCTTGGCATCACCTTGATCTTTGCCTTATCTTCACATGACATTCTCCCTGTGTGTATATCTCTGCACCTAAATTTCCCCTTTTTATAAGGACATAGTCATATTGGATTAGGTGAATTATTCCTACCTTAATGATCTCATTTTAATTTGATCATCTGCAAAGAACTTATTTCCAAATAAGGACACTTTCACAGATACTGGGGATTAGGATTTCAACATATTTGAGAAGACACTATCCAACCTATAATAGGTATTTTAAAATATGAGCTCCAGTTTGGGAAAAAAAGGTGAAGGAATTAAGCAGTACAAATTGGTAGTTACAGAATAGTCACAGAGATGTAGATTACAGCATAGAGAATATAGTCAGTAATGTGATAGCTATGTATGGGGCCAGATGGGTACTTGAAACAGTTGGGGGACCACTCTGTAAAGTACATGATTTTCTAACCATTTTTCTTTGCATCTGAAACTAATACAGAATAATATTGAATGTGAACTGTAATTGAAAAAACCAACCAACCAACAAACAAAAAACATGGCCTCCAAATTCTTCAACACTCATCCCATCAAGAGGTGAGGTCTTGCCTCTCCCCTTGAATCTGATTGATCATGTCTAGTAATAGAACATGGTAAAAGTGACTTCCAAGGCTAGGTCATAGAAAGCCTTACACCTTCTTCTTGGCTCTCTTGAGACACTCTGGAAGAAACTAGTCGCCATATTAGAAGTCTTACCATCCTGAGATAGCTGTCCTGGAGATGCTGCATATAGGTGCTTCAGTCTTTAACCCTAGTTGAGCTCTGGACCAACATCTGTGCATGCACCATTTTGGACATTCAGCCCATTTGAGCCTTTAGATGAGTGCAGCCTCAGCTGGCATCTGCAACCACATGAGAAACTCCAAGCAAGAACTGCTTAGACAAGCCCTTCCTTAGGTCCTGACTCAGAAAATCATAAACAAATCAAATTGTTTTTAAGCCACTAAATTTGGTAGGTTGTGGTACAACAACAGAAAACTAGAATAATCAGTAAGAAGAATAAAATGGGTATTGGTCATCCAATAAGAGCAGTGGGGGCTCTAAAACTCAAGGAGAATTATCATCAGGGGCATGGCTTCCATGGAGCCCCTTATCACAGGTTTTGCTTTTCCAGGTTTCCATTGAGGGTAGGAGTCTCCCAATGCTGAGGCACTTAGTTGAGACAAACCTACATCTGAGTGTTCAAATAATCATTTTCATAGGAGAAATTGTATCAGGTATTATCACTGTTTTGTTTGTTTGTTTGTTTTACATACTGCCGGATTTTCAGTTGTCTGTTTTATTTATTTATTTTTTCTTAAGTAATTTATTTTTGTTACAGATGTTTCTCCTTTCCCCCCCACTGATTTCCCCCACCCCTCATTTTCCGCCCTCTTCCCTGCTTTGTTGTCCCTGTCCATTGTTCATGCATACATGCATATAAGTTCTGTGGTTTATCTCTCCCCCGACCCCCTCTTCTAGGGCTAGTCAGTCTGTACCCCACTTCCACGTCTCTGGGACTACCCCATTCCTCAGACTGTTATGTTCATTATATTCCACAAATAAGTGAGATCATATGATGCTTGTCTTTCTCTGTTTGGCTTGTTTCATTTAGGATGACACTTTCCAGGTCCCTGTTAACTGTTGCATTGATTTCTGGCTTGCCTTATCATCAACAGGGTGCTTTGTCTGAACTGGGGGTACATTCTCATTAGAAAACACAGTGCTAGCTTGTAGAACTCTTGATTCACCAAGGAGCAGGTACCTTCCCTGTCCCATTTTATAGGCAAAGGCCCTGCAAGTTTCTGGCAGACCTTGAATTCTATACCATAGTTTTCAGTTCTTAGTTTATTCTGGAGACCTCAGAGCCAGACTTTACCTCTCAAATGATGGGTGAAAAGTGGGGTTTGTCTTGTGATAGATTTTCTGAACTTGTTGAAGATCATTCTGTGCTAACCAGTTCACCTGTGGGTATCTGTGCTGCTCTGGTGTCCAAGTCCATGAGGTTCCATTCCTCTGTGTGCTTTATTGGGTCTCAAGATGCATCATTTCTTTTATCTCTTCTTCATACTGTGCCTAAGATAAACCCTTTCTTTGCTCAATCTTTATTCTATTTTCCTTGACTTCTTCATATTCAACTACATGTTTTGATCAATCTCCCCAAAGAAGCAACTTCCTTTCCCTTCTACAGATTTCTTCCTAAAATTCCATCTGTCTCATCAAGCCCTTTGCTCAGCTGCACAGCTGATATCCAGTTTTTGTTTGCACTGTGTTGAAACTATAGATTATAAGCCAAGGAGCTGCTACATGGACATGGAGCAAGTTGCAGAGTGGTTAGGGCAAAAACTTTGGAGTCAGAGAAGCCTGGGTTCAAATTCTGGCTCCCTCCCCAACATGTTTACTGTAGGATTTTGAGCAGATTATTTAACTTTCCAAATCTCAGTTTCCTCATATGTAAAATAGATATAGCAAATTAATCTTTCCAAAGATGGCCATGACAATTCCTTTCATCCCACATTTTGTTTCTAGAACCTTTCCACTTCCTCTCAGAAGGTGGGGTCTTTGTTCCTTGTCTCTGAATCTAGATAGATTTGTTACTTGCTTGTAATCATTTCAATGCAGTAGAAATAATACTGCATGTTTTCAGAGAGTAGGTCAGAAAAAGTGATGCAGCTTCTTCTTTGCTTGCTGGAACACTGAAACTGGAGCCATGAGCTGCTATGTAAGCTGCTCAGGCTGCCCAGAACCCACCATGCTGTGAGGAAGCTCAATGAGCTTGTCATGAGAAACTGTGTTGAGACGCTCTGAAAGTACATTTGATCCTCACTATGGGTAAATTTTGTATTGGTGAATCTCCTTACTTTCCAAAATTTATGTGTAACCCAAAATAGATATTCACAGTGCTTTGTGATCATTTGGGGACATGCACATAGTGGCAAATAATTTGAGTCACAGCTGATGTTAAACAAAGTGACAGTGCCTTCTTGTTTCAGCTCTCATACTGTATACAAGTGTTGTTTGTGCTATTTATTGCCATGCTTTTTGTACATTTTGTTGGTGATTTCACTGTTTAAAATGGTCCCTAGATGTAGTGCTGAAGTGCTGCCTAATGTTCCTAAGCCCAAGAAGGCTGTGATGTACCTTACAGAGAAAACTACATGTGTTAGATAAGTTTTATTCAGCTATGAATATAGTGCTGCTGGTTGTGAGTCAATGTGAATGACTCAACAATATATGTTAAATAAAGTGTTTTTATACAGAAACACATATAAAACAAGGTTATGTATTGATCAGTTGTTGAAAATATTGTGACCAAAAAACTTGAAGGAACCTAACCTTGTACTTCCCCCAAGAGCAATAATTCAACATTCGCTTATTTAGTGTTCATGTTGACATTATAAAATAAAATTACTTCAAATAATGAGCATCGACTGTACATGAACAGAGAGGATGCTCAGTCAGTCCCCAGCTGCTCCAGCTTCCTGCAGTTCTAGCTTCAGTCACTGTCTGACTGTATCTGCATGAAAGACCCTGAACCAGACAGCTCAAGAGCGCCTCCTGAATTCTTGATCCTGAAAAGCTTTGAAATATAATAATATTGTTTTTAAACAAAAATATTTTAATACCTTATTATCATTGTTTATAATACTTTTAATATTATTTGTAGCTATTTAAAATGTTTTATGTCTCAGTAGTGACCAGAATAATGGGGTTAACAATGTATTCTTCACAAGGTTGGTGGGGGGATTAAATGTGATGGTGTATATCATATTGAAAGGACTAAATGTTTTTTTGTTTTATTTTTATCCTCACCCAAGGACATCTTTCCATTTTTTGTTCAGATAGAGTGGGAGGGAGGGAGAAACATCGACATGAAAGGGACGCATAAGAGTGGTTGCCACCCGTACTACCCAACCAGGGCCAGGGACAAACTGCAACCGAGGTACATGCCCTTAGCGGGAACTGAACCCGGGTCTCTCCGTACTGCAGGCCGACGCTCTAACCGCTGAGCCAAACCAGCCAGGGCTAAATGTTTTTATTAAGTGCCAAGCATTATGCTACCATTAATATTATGAATCCTCTGTCTTAGCTTTTATTTTATAGAAATGCAAATGATTATGCTGGAAAGAAACTTTAAAGATCACCGAAGCTAATTCCTGTATTTTCAGTTATGAAATCAGAGACCAAGAGAAGGGAAATTGTCTGTATCACACAGAAAGTTGATGGCAGAGTATAAATTAGAAGTAAGGCTCTATCTCTGCGCTGAATAGAAAAGCCTTGTAACTGTTTCCTTGCATGTTTAAATTATAGATGTGCCTTAGTTATTGAAAAAAACAAAGCATAATATGATTTAAATACACGGAGAAGCCTTGAATTTTAACGCATCCTTTTAGTCTTAGAATCACAGGTGAGATGATCTTTTATTATTGGTCTTCACAAAAGAGAGATCTTCAGAGGCATGGAAATTGTGCCCTGTGATATGCCATAGTAGATACCAATGTTATTATTGCTTTTTGATTAAAAGCCTGAATGAGGGCTTGTTCCCTTTGTGGTAGCTTCCTGGACGTGACAAGAGGCCATGGCATTGGCTGCTGGAAGGGTGAGTGGGTGAGGGAGGTGATGATGTCTGTAGCCATGGCCTTAAGAACTCTTGATTTCAGAGCCTGTTGACAGTAGCTGGACTTTGGCCTTAGTTCCTGTTATATACTAGAAAAGAGACATTTCTAGGGTGGTCCAGATAATAAATTTTTGTTCTTTATTTTCTGGGTAATAAAGTGTCATCTTGGATGACACAAAAGAAAGTCAACAAGAACCTACAAATACTTGTACCTGTGGGCGCTGGGAAAGGCTGGTGAGTAGTGGCTGCTAAGTAGGGTGGGAAAAATGTCAGTGAGACCCACAGTCTAGAGTTAAGAAGCTCCAGGTTCCACAAAGAAAACTAGAAGCTTGGAGTCAGCAGAGGTGAGGGTTCATTCTGTCCTAACACAATTTGGCCTATAAATGTATATCTTGCAGCATTTACTAATGAATCTTCTCTCCTTACATAACAGGCATAATCTATCATGTTGAGAAGAAAATTTTAAAAGACTAATTCTGAAATAATAAAATTCCATTTTGAATACACTTAAAAAGTACCAAAGCCAAATATAAAATCAAAGCAGTAACTTGACCCTATACCTTTTCAATCTATGATGACTTAGAATGATCCTCTGAGGGTCTGTAAGACAGACAGTCCTTCAGGATGCCTTTGTTAGTCTTTGGCCACACAACCATGGGGGCCACATATAGAATAGTGGCTGCTTTCACCCCTACTTCCTCACCTTCTGCCAGGAACTTTCTTTTTCCTTCTATGTACTGGGTGCTGTTGTAAGCCAGAACTTAAATTTGCATCTCAACAATTAAGAAGGACTGATTACATCTTTCTTCTGACTATTTACATGGTGATGTAGCAGTTTAAGTTCCAGAGAGAAAAATCCCCTTAAAGAGAATGACGTCCAGGTCTATCACATAATGTATCCAGAGTAAAAGGATTCAATCATTACGAGTTAATTAATAATTCAACAGATATTTATTTTGTAACTCCTAAAGAGGGAACAAGTCCACCAAAGGACAACTTGGCCCACTCTTGGACACATATATAAGGATGTGACACAGAGACTAATAGCAGTTCTCTTCTAAGTGTTGTTCAAGGCAGAGGCTACTCTGTCTCACTGGGTCCTGGGGTAAAGTAGATCCCAAATGTTTAGTGTTGACTCTTAACCTCAGTGGCACCCAACAGTAATTCCTCCATCCAAAACCCTTGCCTGAATCCATGCCCAATAAGGAAACTACTGATTATAATCTACTTCCCATGCAGATTTCTTCTAGAGAGAGAATGCAATGGTGCAAGCGTGCAGCCCCACCTGCTGATGGATATTCCTTTGGAAATCACTAATCTTGTAATCTTGTTTTAGATATCAATCTCACTTAAGGAATGTGTTTAATCAGAACATTTCCTGGAGAGACAAATCCAGAAACATTTCTTGGAGGAGTCATTGAATAATTTGGGTAAGACAAATATAGGTGAAGTAAGGAAATTTGTTTTTTTTTTTTTTTTTTTTTTTTTTTTGAGTGTTGATATGCTCAAAAAAAGGACCTAAGTGGTGTTAGGCAAGAAGCTCAATAGATCCCTGACATGTGTGTGTGTGTGTGTGTGTGTGTGTGTGTGTGTGTGAGACATGGGGGCCTACCTTTGTAAACCCCTACTCAGAGATTTTCAAAGTATAGTTCTGACCTATTGAATCAAAATGCCTGGGTGCGGGACCCTAGTGTCTTGTTTTTACCAAGTTTCCAGGTGATTCTGATGCTTAGTCAAGTTTGAGAACTACTACCCTGGTCCATGTTATCTTTATGCACTTTTCTCTCCCTCCATATCAGTGACAGAAATAATGAGTCAAATAATTACATTACGCATCTAAATCTAGTACAACATATTGAAATTCCTCTCAGTTCTGTAGCTAAGAGAAACAGAGTTCCGCAAGAAATGATTTTTCCATAACTCACCCCACCACCAAATAAACCTGTTTTCTAAAAATTTTAGCACCTTAGTTCAAACATCCATTAAGTAATTAATAATTGGGGGTAATAAGTATTGGGGTGGAGAAGGACAAACTATAGATGTGAGGTTTAAAAAGGCATCCAAATATTTTATTCTCAAAATGGGATTATTATGTTCTTAAACAATTGTTATTTGATAAGCATGTGCTTTGTAAATACTGTATTCTTTGCACCAAAGACTACCTAGAAAAAGTTGGGTGGGAACCTTCTCTTTATTTCTACCTTTTCAGCATCCTTTTTTGCCCACCTGGTCTTGGCTCCAAGGCTCTCATGCTGGTCCCTGATAATGACTCAGATTCTGCACTGATACAGCCTGTGGCATAAACTTATCTTTCTCTCATAATTTCATTCTCACCCACTACTCAACAAGTTGTCTCCCTGGAAAGCAATCTGACTAACTTATCCATGGCAAAGTGCTGCTGAAGGATAATAGTTTAAAGAGTCCCTGAGGACTTTTCAGGACCTAATTTGTCAAAATATAAAAAATGCATTTCTAATGGTGAAGTCTACATATAGAAAGGAGGGAATAAAATTATTTGGGATGTCAGATCTTCTTAGGATTCCTAAAATTGTACCATGGAGCATAGTTTTGTTCAAAGCTGAGGTTTGAAGGGATAGGATAAAAATATTAAATAGAGCCTAAGACAAAAAACCAAGTATAAAATGTGATTGAAACCCTCATGTTCCAAAGAACACATGCAGAACTCATTAAAATTGAACAAAAACTGCTCAGAGACTATCACCCCCAGCAGCATATTAAGATGAGACTAGAAATTCAAGAAATGGATTTAAGGAAACAGTAAGTCCTTTTTTCATCCCTCCCAATATTTTCTTGGAATGGAACAGAGCACAGTGATACAACTCTTAGGAGAAATTTATGTGCCTCCCCTGGAATTTGGTGGTGCTCAGGATCAAAGAGACGGATGCCCACTTATCACCTGGAGAAGTCTGAAAGGAAAGGCTGACTGGAGCAGCCTCAAGAACAGTCCAAAGGTAGGGGAAGCAAGATAAGCAGTACTCCCACCATTTAGTGGGTCAGGATGCAGTTCCTGGGAACCAACAGGACTGTGGGCAAGATAGCTAGAGTGACCTTTCAGAGACCCTGCCCAAGAAGGTGGCTTGTTGGAGCAAGGGGATTCTACAAGTAAGAGGCTCCAAGATTTCTTTCAGGTGGAAAAGTTGAGGGGGTCAGAACTGATCAGCCAGAATATGTATCGCCAGAACCCAGAGATCCCTGTGGACTATCCAAAGATCCAAATATCTCACTCCCCTTACATTTGCAGCCCATAGAAGACCTAGCACTTTGGTGGCTGCCATGACAGTCATGCTACAATAGCATCATTGACATGAGATGTTGCTCCTTTTCTATAATATTTTCTCTAGCCCAGAGAAGAAAGCAGAAGTATGCAAGGAAGCAGGAGTGTTTTAGCCTGGGTTTAATGAAAAGAGTAGAATTACTATAAATGATATAAGGGGTTTGTTATAGGGATTAGACTGTATCCACTGTAGGAACTGATAAAGAAATCTATGTGGGAGGGTTGCCTCTATGTCTGGTATTTGGGCCAATATCGCTATAGGTCAGCTAAGCTGGCTAGTCAGGAAGGGAAGCTGGATGTGAAGTGGGGAAGAGCAAGGACAAATTGGAACACAGAACAAACTAGAACTCAATGGCAGGGGTGACCTGTGGGGTAAACTAATACTATCTGCTACAGAGCTGCATTTATGCCTTGCCCAGGACATAAAAAAGTGAAAGTAGTAAATCAAATGGGAGCTAAAGGAGCTGCAGACCTGGGTGCTGGCCACACCAAAATGAGTAACCAGCAAATCAGCAGCAATGCATAGGAGATGCTGCAGTGCCTGGTGCCCTTCATCTTCAGAGCATAAAATGGCAGCTCCTTCACTTCCTTCTTGTGCAAATTTCTCTTATGCTCCACCCTAACTTAGACCCATACAGGGACGGGAATTTGGGGAAATGTAGTTTCAGTTTAGCTGAGAGGCTGAACTACAAGAGAAAGGGTGGAAAGAATTGTTATGACTTCTTGTCCAACTTTTTGGTTCCCTGAGTCAGGGAAGGGAAGAAGCTTTGAACTGCATATGAGATTAAAGGATTGACTTAGAACAGATTTTTAAATACCAAATAGGGTTTGTTCTTAACATGGCTTAAAAGTAAGGAGATTTGTCTAAGATGTTTTCAAGAGGCAGGAGAACAGTGAAGGCAGTAGTGAAGAAAATACAGCCATTTCCTGTTTATATCCAGTCAGGTTTAGCCTGTTTAATAAACCAGTTTCACAGGCATTTAAATTGTGTGAGTTCAACTATATACATTGCTACATTCTTCCATGTTAGTATGTCTATCTCAAAATTTAAAATACTTAAAATTCTATTTTGCATCTACTCTTTGTTAAATGTTTTCCTCCACTGTATACTTTATAAAAACATATAGAAATGTATATAATTATATAGGGTTTCACTGTATATAAAATATACCTATACTGTTTATTGTGGTCATTTAAAGTGCTTTTCAAGGGCTATTTTTATAATGTGAAATTTTTGCTTTATGTGCTGATAGCAGAAGCTAACACTCTATGTCAAATGAAGGTGTGGCTCTTCTATACTCTGATTCAGGGGCGGGCAAGGATGAGTAGGATGAAGAAAGCCCATGGTTTACAAATGCATTGATGTGCCTAAGACATCCAGTTCATCCTGTCTCTTCTAAAAAAGATGGGTTTTCACTTTCTAAAACAATAACATATTAGAGAAGAAAGTTACCTTAAAGGTCATTAGTCATCCTCATTTTAGAAGAGGGAATGAATCCAGTCCCTAGAGAGGTGAAGCAATGAGTCCAGGATTACAGGTGGCAGGTCCAGAACTAGAAACCAGTAGTCCCATATCAAAATTGACTTTTCCTTCCATCTTCCATGCTGCTTTTCATCTTGTGAGTTCCTCTAGCAGGTACTGTGAACCTGACACAGTTTCAAGCCATCTAGAAACTGAGGGTCCCCACAGCTTAGACCTAGGCTATTAGTTCATTCTGGGTCAGACAGGGATGCAGAACTGCTTTCAGGAATGATAATGGCTCTTCTGTTTCAGAGCTGGTATCTCCTTCAATGCAGGATTCTCAGGGTGGATTGAATAATTTTTCTCGCATTTGCCCCCTGGGGAGCAACCCAAGCCTCTTCCTTGGACTTGCACAATGCCTGCTGCCCTGCTGTGGTCCAGGCCCTTGGGGCTGAGGCTCATTTGATGCCCTTGGCCAAGACTACCATTGCGGGCAGATCAATCCTGAGGCTGCATGGTCTCTTTAAAACAGCGGCAGACAAGCATTCTGATCTCAAAGGTCTGAACTCACTCTTGGAATCAGCTTTCCCCAAGCCTCCCCCGGGATTCCCTTCTCAGTGCTCGCCTTTGTAAAGGGTTGTAGTTCCTTAAGAGTTCTTTGTGAACAAGAATGATCATGTTCATCCACCTCCTTCCTGGCCCATCTGATTCCAGGGAGAGAGCACTTATAATTCTTCTCAGTCCCTTTGGAACTTCAGATACTGAATGCTCTTCTTACCCCATCAGATGTTTGTCTTGATTTTGGAGCTTTTCCTTCTAGAGTTTCAAAGCAGGTAAAATGAAGCCTTCCTGTAACATTTGGAAATCCTACTGCTCAGCCCTTTTTCTGTACCTCAGTTGGTAAAGCAAATAAGATCTCCTGATACTCCAAGTTTCTAAGCATGTTGATTTTAGACAACCATGGAAAATTCAGGACTCTAATTTGTTTCTTTATACCTGCTGCTCAGTGCTGCTCCCCTCACCATAGTGAGGGCTGCTGTTATTTCCCAGCCTGGAAAATTTTATTTGCATCCTTTCCTTTCCCTTAGGACAACAGAAAGAATAAGAAAGCCCACACAAACAGCAGCAATGCCTGTGAGTAGAGGGTTTTTTTTCTACTTCATATCAGGTTTGCATTTTTTTTCTGTTATTTTAGGCAGCTGACAACATTGATGCCTCTCAATCCATTAATTGTAATGAGCTGAAGTCCTCTCATGGAACACACATCTGATTCATGCTTTCTGCTCTTTCCTGTGTAGCCCTGATGCTGTGATGATCTTGTGACTGGCGTATACATCTTCTCACTCACAGTGGAGCAGGGGATAAAAGAAGAGTGTGTTCCAGGCCTCAGGTGCGTGGGATAAAAGGAGGCAGCCACAGAGCCAGAAAGGAATAGATAGTGTGTTCCACCAGGGCATTTCCCAGGGCGTTTTCCAAGAGTGTTTGTGGGAACAATACTCCAAACTCTGGAGAAGCCACCAGCCTTGAATTGCCTTCTTTGTGTGTTCTGAAGTGTTCTTGAAGGCTTGAGAGGAGACCATGATGATGCTGAATCTACTTCAACACATAACATGTTTCTATGATGCTTTCCTAAGGGTGATAGGAGAATTCAGAAAATGGAGGTTTTGCCTTTGATCTCAACATCATAACAACAATGCTTAGACATCAATTTAATAAAATAGTGAAAAGTCTTTTCCTGCCTCCAGCTGGGCAAGTCTTAACAAAATGGTAATTAGGAAATGTTGGTCTTCAGAAGGCTTTGCCTTCATTTTCTGGCCCAGGCCTCTCAGACCAAGGGTGCCTACCATGTGCCAAATCTTTGTGTTGGGGGCTGGGTGCTGAGAATGCAGTATGGAGCAACACAGACATTTAAGAAGACCTGAAAACATAAAGGAGATTGAGGAAGAAAGATGTGACAAGTCTATGCTCTTCTAGAGCAGATCATTCAGCATATAAAAATGTGTACATATTTATGAAGCCTTATTTAGATTCTCATCGAACCAGCTTCTATGTCCAAACAGATGGGTATTTTTAACCACACATAAATATTTCAGATTTTCTATGTTTAAGCTAGTGGTTCTCAAAATGTGGTCTAACATCAGCATCACCTGGAACTTGTAAGAAATGCAGATTATCAAGCAACACCCCAGACCTACTACTGAATAAGAAACTTGGGTGAGGCCCAGCACTTTGTATTTCAACGAGTCCTCCATGGGATTCTGAGTTTGAGAAATACTGCTTTCAGAGAATTTGTGCTCACTGCTTCTGGTGTCATTGTCTTTTTCTTTACTTCAAATAGAAAGCATCATTGACAAATAAAAGCCAAGTAGAGCACTCCATCTAAGAACACAGTGAAATTATTGCAAATGTTCACTTGCTAAGATCACCCTGGTCTCTTCCAGCACCTGGTTGTGAAAGTGGGTGGTATAAGGAAAAAATGAGCTGTGGGCAGAATGACCTAAGAGATTTTTAATAACTCCAGTTTTGGTGAACCTTTGTTCTATGAAACACTTACCTTCCCTTTGGCTTTGAGTAATTTCTTTGGTAGTAAAAAATAATTTGAGTTGCAAGGGAGCTTCATACTTGTTCAGATAAAAGGGATATAGGGAATGGATTGTCTTATAATATGTAATGCTGTATTGAATTGAATGTCAAAGTAATGAACTATGTTCTTTGAAGTTAAGGTTATGAAAGATCTCGAATTAAACTGATTCAATGAGGCAGAAGGGCAGCATATTCTTTTTAGTCACTTACTTGGTAACTTTGAGTAATTCCCTTGTCTTCTGCCTTATCTACTTACCCTAGTTCCTTTAACAACAGACCTGTACAAGCTGTGCTTGGTATTGACAGTGGTTCACAGATCTAACATCTCTTAAATATATTTTTGGTGTGAAGGATTCCTATAAATATTGGGCAGATAAGAGCTTTAATATTGTGAAATGGGGGTCTTGGATGACCTTCTGACCAAGGAGAAAAATTTCCCATCATGTCAGTGGGTGAACACTGGAGCTATGCCAACTGCCTGCCTAATTGGATCCATTAATCTCTGCTGATAAGTTAGCCAATGTACAATCCTGCCCAGGTAACTACAGGGAATAAATCAACAAACATTTGCTGAGGATCAACTAGGTGTGGCTTCAACCTCTGGGAGAACAGAGCTGCCATTTACTGGGGAGGAGTTGGCTTGCAGTTGTGGCAGGAACCAGAAATTCAGTTTGGGCGGTGGTGAGTTTAAGATTCCTATTTGATATCCAAGTGTAGTTATGCTGTAGGTAGGTGGATGGAAATCACTGATGTAAAAAAGGTAGCTGGCACATTTTAAAGTAATATCACCTCTTGACTTAAGAGGGAAACTGAACCATAACTCATTTCTTAGATGACTGTCTTGAACATATTTCTTCCCTAGTATTGGGATGGTATTGGTGGTATCTGCAAACCTGTGATACTTCATTTTGTTAAAAAGCTACATCGTTATCATCTGCTCTATTATGTTCAGAGGAACAAAGGCCACTGATACTATGTAAAATTCCTTATTAGGATATCAGATCTATGTGAAATGTAACATTTTTTTTTTATACTAAAACATAATAGCTTGTCAGCTTTTGGCTTTTTCTTCTCTACCAATAGGTTATATGTGTTTTCATACCCGTATTATCAGTGAGAGTAATGAGATGATCATTACATTCCAAAACATTTTAGAGCACTTATTAATATGTGATGCTTAGTCTAGAGGTAAGAAGGGCCTTCTGACTTCTTGTGGGTGAGATATACACAGGGTGGGAAACACACAGAATGCTAGCCATCATCTTGAAGTTGGCAGCAGGTTGGTGAGGTGGGATAGGGGTGGAGCAGCCACCAACAATTGTCATGGCATCTTTGCTACACTTGCCTTAGATTGTCAATCTGTATCATATTAATTGATTTGCGAATATTATATGAGCCTTGCATCCCTGGGATGAATCCCACTTGGTCATGGTAAATCATTTTTTTGATGTATTGCTGAATTTAATTTGCTAGTCTTTTGTTCAGGATTTTGGTATTTATGTTCATCAGGGATATTGGCCTGTAGTTTTCTTTCTTTGTAGTGTCTTTTTCTGGTTTTGGAATTAGAATTATGCTGGCCTCATAAAACGAGTTTGGAAGTCTTCCTTCTTGAATTTTTTGAAAGAGTTTGAGGCGAATGGGTGTTAGTTCTTCTTTGAATGTTTGGTAAAACTCCCCCATGAAGCCATCCAGGCCTGGACTTTTGTTTGCTGGGAGAATCTTGATAACATCTTCCATTTCCTTAGTTGTTATTGGTCTGTTATTGGTCTTTTAAATTTTCTATCTCTTCCTGGTTCAGGTTTGGGAGACTATGTGTTTCTAGAAATTTGTCCATTTCGCTTAGATTGTTGCCATATAATTGTTCATAGTAGTTGTTAACGATTCTTTGTATTTCCATGGTGTCAGTTACTTCTCCTCTTTCATTTTTGATTTTGCGTATTTGGGTTCTCTCTCTTTGTTTCTTGGTGAGTCTAGCTAAGGGTCCATCAATCTTGTTTATCTTTTGGAAAAACCAGCTCTTTGTTTCATTGATCCTTTTAATTGTGTTTTTGGTCTCTATGTCATTTATTTCTGCTCTGATCTTTACTGTTTCCTTCCTTCTACTTGCTCTGGGTTTTTGTTTTTGTTTGCTTTCTAGTACTTTAAGTTGTGAGGTTAGATAATCTATTAGAGATTTTTCTTGTTTCTTCTGGTAGGCCTGTAGAGCTATAAACTTCCCTCTCAGAACTGCTTTCACTGTGTTGCATAGATTTTGTGTTGTTGTGTGTTCATTTTTATTGGTTTCCAGGAAGTTTTGAATTTCATCGTTGTTTAATCCCATGCTATTTAGCCTCCATGTGGTCAAATGTCTTTGCATGTTCTTGTTGCAACTGGTTTCTAGTTTCATGCCATTGTGATCTGCGAAGATGCTTGATATGATTTAAATTTTCTTGAACTTGTAGAGACTTAGTTTGTGTCCTAACATGTGGTCTATCTTTGAGAATGTCCCATGTGCACTTGAGAAGAATGTGAAATCCGCGGTATTGGGGAGTAATTCTTTGTAGATATCTATTAAATCCATTTGGTCTAGTGCTTCATTTAGAGTCTCTGTTTCCTTGCTAATTTTTTGTCTAGAGGATCTATCCAGTGATGTCAGCGAGGTGTGGAAGTCCCCTGCTATGATTATATTGCTATCGATTTCTCCTTCAAATTCTTCCAGATTTTTAATATATTTTGCTGCTTCTATATTGGGTGCATATATGTTTATCAAAGTTATATATTCCTGTTGGATTGATTCTTTCAATATTATGTAGTGGCCTTCTTTGTCTCTAGATATGGCCTTCATTTTGAAATCTATTTTATCAGATATGTGTATTGCTACAGCAGCTGTTTTTCCTTTTCGTTTGCTTGGAAGACTTTTTTTTCATCCCTTTACTTTTAACCTATGTGAGTCTTTTGTTGTGAGGTGGGTCCCTTGTAAATAACATATATATGAGTCATGATTTCTTATCCAGTCAGCTACTCTGTGTCTTTTTATTGGATCATTCAATCCATTAAGTTTTAAGGTGATTATTTTTTTGTTTTGTTTTGTTTATCCTCATCCGAGGACATTTTTCCATTTTTTTTGTACAGACAGAGTGGGAGGGAGAGAGAGGGAGAGAGAGAGAGGGAAACATCGATGTGAAAGGGACACATCGAGTGGCTGCCACCCGCACGACCAACCAGGGCCGGGGACAAACTGCAACCAAGGTACATGCCCTTAGCGGGAACCAAACCCGGGTCTCTCTGGACCGCAGGCCGACGCTCTAACCACTGAGCCAAACTGGCCAGGGCTTAAGGTGATTATTGATATGTACTTATTTATTGCCATTTTTTGTTTAGTGTAGTTCTATTTTTCTTCCTACTTCTTCTACTAATTAAAGCATTCCTTTTAACATTTCATGCCGTGCTGGTTTGGTGCTATTGTATTCCCATAGCCTTTTTTATCTGGGAAGCTCTTTATTTGACCTTGTATTTTGAATGATAGCCTTGCTGGGTAGAGTAGTCCTGGATTCAGATCCTTATTTTTCATGACTTTGATTATCTCATGCCATTTCCTTCTGGCCTGTAGTTTTTCTAGTGTAAAGTCCTGTGGGGGTTCCTTTGTAGGTAAACTGTTGCTTATCTCTTGCTGCCTTTAGGATTCTCTCTTTGTCTTTAATTTTTGGCATTTTAATCCTATGTGTCTTGGTGTAGTCCTGTATTGGTTCTTCTTATTTGGGGCTCTCTGTGCTTCTTGAACTTGAATTACTTCTTCCTATACCAAATTATGGAAATTTTCTGTCACCATTTTTTATTAAATGTATTCTCTAACCCTTGCTCATTTTCTTCTTCTTTGGGGACTCCTATGATGTGATTAATATTATGTTTCCAGTTGTCCCACAGTTCTCTTAAGCTGTCTTTCTGTCTTTTAATGTTTTTTTTTTCTTTTTTTTTTTTGGTTTTCTGATTGGTTGATTTT
Organism: Molossus molossus; assembly: GCF_014108415.1. Classification (NCBI taxonomy): domain Eukaryota; kingdom Metazoa; phylum Chordata; class Mammalia; order Chiroptera; family Molossidae; genus Molossus; species Molossus molossus. The sequence continues at coordinate 112,944,568 of NW_023425355.1, read as the reverse complement.
TTTATACCCTGTCCTCTAATCCACTGATCCTATCCTCAACATCCTCTACTCTGCTGTTTAGTCCTTCCAATGTGTTCTTTATTTCTGCTATGTCATTCTTTATTTCCACTTGGTTGATTTTAAATATTTTTCTGTCTTTACTCATGGTGCTCATGTCCTTACACATGGTGTTGAGTTTCCTTAAAATTATGGCTCTGAACTCTACCTGTGATAACTTGCTTAACTGTGTTTTATTTACCTTATCTTCAGTAGAGGTCTCTTGTTCTTTCATTTGGGATTTGTTTCTTTGTTTCACCATATTGGCTATTTCAGTGGGTTTTGGAGCCTGCCTAATTTTCCTGTGTGTGTTGGTATTCTACTGTTTGTTGCTCTCTCTACTGTGTATGGATGAGCGAGGGTGGACCCACATAAATACCACAGTCAGGTCTTACTTTTTTGGATAGAGTTGTACGCCCAGGAAAGGTTAAGTTATCCTCTAGCTTTTTGCCTAGAGGCTATTAGTCAGGGTTACTTGAAGGCCTTGGCTTCTCAGTTGAAAGAAAAACTCCCTCAGGTGTTCAGCATAAGGGGATTTTCTGACGGTGGGGCAGATACTGGTTTTTAATGAGGCCCAATTTGCATTTCAATGGCCCACAGGGTGGGGTTGAATCTCTGATGGGGGAGTGCCTCTCCCCAGAGCCCTGGGAAAGAGTAAGATGGCCTATGTGGTTGCAACTCAGCAAAAGCTCTGAGTGCTGTCCAAACCCAAGTATCTCCACACAGTTCCAGTCCAGTCTGCTCTCCCTCTGCCAGAGCACAAGGTCGGTGACTGTGGTTATTTTAGCACTTTGTCCCAGCTCTGTACTGTGGAGTGGGCTTGGGAGTTTAACCCTGAGGGTGCTGCTCACAGCTTAGGCCACTGCTGTCCATGGGCTCCCAACCTCCCCTTCTTGCGCCTCTGCAATCCTACCAGGATCAATTGGTGTCCCTGGTTTTATGGTCCTCACAAGCTGCTTTTTTTGTTGCTTTTTCCTAATGATTTTTTTAAAAATTTCATTGTAATTCTAGTTTGGTCATGGGAGATGGTCTATGTAGATCCCATTCACTCCGCCGCTATTTTGAAATAACTTCCATTTTAAAATTTTTATAATAAGTTTTTATTAATTTTTTTTAGAGAGAGAGGAAGAGAGAAAGAGGTAGAAACATCTTTCGGTTATCTCCTGCATGCCCCCTGCTGGGGATCAAGCTGTCAACCTGGGCATGTGACCTGACCAGGAATTGAAACAGGACCTCTCAATCCATGAGACAACACTCAATTTACTGAGCCACACTGGCCAGGCTCAGCTGTTAATTTTTTCCTGGAGACTATATTGGCCCAGTGTAATTCCAAGGGACCATACAAGAGGGAGGCAGGAGTATCAGAGTCATAGAAAGAGATTTAATGATGGAAGCAGAGGTTGGAGTTATGGGATCATGAATCAAGGAAAGTAAGTAGACTCTAGAAGCAATAGAAAATTAATACAAGGGTTCATTATCTATGACAACTATGCTAATTCTTATTAATTTACTTAAACTTACACATACCGCTTTGAGTAGTTCTAATTACTGTTGTTCATTTTAAAGGTGGTAAAACTGAGGCTCAGAGAAATTAAGGGTACTAAGGCTACTTTTGGTCACATAGTAAGTAAATAGCAAAGCAAGGATTTGAACCAATGTCTTTCCTAATCCTAAATTGGAATTATGAAATAATATGATATATTCTGCACACACACATACACACATACACGAAAGTAGGCTTTTTTATTATTAATTAATTAATCTATTTTTGTTAAGATGTTTCTCTTTTTTCCCCCACTGGTTCCCCCCACCCCCTCACTCCCCACCCTGTCCCCAGCTTTGTTGTCCATTGTTCACTCATACATGCATATAAGTTCTGTGGGTTATCTCTCCCCCACCACCCCCTCTTCTGGGGATTGTCAGTCTGTATCCCATTTCCACGTCTCTGGAAGTACCCCATTCCTCAGACTGTTATGTTCATTATATTGCACAAATAAGTGAGATCATATGATACTTGCCTTTCTCTGTTTGGTTTGTTTTGCTTAGGATGACACTTTCCAGGTCCCTCCATGTCATCTCAAAGGATAAGAGATCTTTCTTTCTTACAGCTACATAGTACTCCATTGTGTATATGTACCACAGCTTTTTATCCATTTGCATACTGATGGACATTTGGGCTGTTTCCAGATCTTAGCTATTGTAAATAGTGCTGCTACAAACATGGGGGTACATATATTCTTTCTGATTGGTTTTTCAGGCTTCTTAGGGTATATTCCTAGAAGTGGGATCACTGGGTCAAATGGAAGTTCAAGTTTTAATTTTTTGAGGTAACACCATATTGTTTTCCATAGTGGCTGCACCAGTCTGCATTACCACCAGCCTTGTACTAGAGTCCACTTTTCTCCAGACCCTCACCAACACTGGTTGTTTGATGATTTGTTGATGGTGGCCATTCTGACAGGTATGAGGTGATACATGTTTGTTGTTTTAATATGCATCTCTCTGATAATTTGTGATGTTGAACATTTCTTCATATGACTCTTAGCCATTTGTATGTCCTGTTTGGAGAGGTGTCTATTTATTTCCTCTGCCCATTTTTAAATTGGGTTCTTTGTCTTCCTTTTGTTGAGTTGTATGAGCACTCTATGTATATTGGAAATTAACCCCTTATCTGATATATCATTGGCACTTATGCTCTCCCATACAGTGGGTGGCCTTTCCATTTTGATGATTGTATCTTTTGCTGTGCAAAAGCTTTTGAGTTTGATGTAGTCCCCTGTGTTTATTTTCTCCTTTGTTTCTGTTGCCTTAAGGGATGTATCAGTAAAAATTTTGCTGTGTATGATGTCTGAAATTTTGTTGCTTACAGTTTCTTCTAGGATTTTTATGTATTCATGAGTCACATTTAAGTCTTTTATCCATTTTGAGTGTATTCTTGTGTAGGGTGTAAGTTGATGGTCTAGTTTCATTTTTTTTTGCATGTAGCTGTCCAATTTTCCCAACACCATTTATTATACAGGCTGTCTTTACTCCACTGTATGCTCTTGCCACCTTTATCAAATATTAATTGAGCGTATTGCCTTGGGTTCATTTCTGGGTTCTCTGTTCTGTTCCACTCGCTGTACCAGTACCAGGCGGTTTTGATTACAGTGGCTTTGTAGTATAACCTGAATGCTGGTAATGTGATTCCTCCTACTTTTTTCTTATTTTTCAAGATTGCTGTGGCTATTCGTGGTCTTTTTTTTATTCCATATGAACTTTTGAATTATTTGTTCTAGTTCTGTGAGATAGGTCATTGGTTTTTTTTTTTTTTATTGATTAATTTTTGTTACAGATGATTCTCCTTTTTTCCCCCACTGATCCCCCCTCCCCCTCCCCTCCCTGCCCCTTCCCCAGATTGTTGTCTATGTCCACTGTTCATGCATACATGCGTATAAGTTCTGTGGTTCTTCCCTCCGCTACCTCCCCACTCCTTAGGGGATTGTCAGTCTGTACCCCGCTTCCGCGTCTCTGGGACTACCACATTCCTTAAACTGTTATGTTTATTATATTCCACAAATCAGTGAGATCATATGAAATTTGTCTTTCTCTGTTTGGCTGGTTTCACTTAGGATGATACTTTCCAGGTCCCTCCATGTAGTCTCAAAGGATAAGAGATCTTTCTTTCTTACCGCTGCGTAGTACTCCATTGTGTATATGTACCACAGCTTTTTGATCCATTTTCTACTGATGGGCACTTGGGCTGTTTCCAGATCTTAGCGATTGTAAATAGTGCTGCTACAAAGATGGGGGTACATATATTCTTTCTTATTGGTGTTTTATGCTTCTTATGGTATATTCCTAGAAGTGGGATCACTGGGTCAAATGGAAGATCAATTTTTAATTTTTTGAGGTGACACCATATTGTTTTCCATAGTGGCTGCACCAGTCTGCATTCCCACCAGCAGTGTACTAGAGTCCCCTTTTCTCCACACCCTCGCCAACACTTGTTGTTTGATGATTTGTTGATGGTGGCCATTCTGACAGGTGTGAGGTGATACCTCATTGTTGTTTTGATTTGCATCTCTCTGATGATTAGTGATGATGAGCATTTCTTCATATGTCTCTTAGCCATTTGTATGTCCTGTTTGGAGAGGTGTCTATTTAGTTCCTCTGCCCATTTTTTAATTGGATTCTTTGTCTTCCTTTTGTGGAGTTTTATGAGCACTCTATATGTATTGGAAATTAACCCCTTATCTGATATATCATTGGCAATGATGCTCTCCCATACAGTGGGTAGCCTTTCCGTTTTGATGATTGTATCTTTCGCTGTGCAGAAGCTTTTGAGTTTGATGTAGTCCCATGTGTTCATATTCTCCTTTGTTTCTATTGCCTTAGGTGATGTGTCAGTAAAAATTTTGCTGCATATGATGTCTGAGATTTTGTTGCCCACAGTCTCCTCTAGGATGGTCATTGGTATTTTGATGAAGATTGCACTGAATGTATAGATTGCTTTGGGTAGTATGGACATTTTAATGATGTTAATTCTTCCAACCCATGAACACGCTCTGTGCTTGCACATTTTGATATCTTCCTCTATTTCTTTTTTCAATGACCTGTAGTTTTCTGCAAATAGGTCCTTTACTTCTTTGGTTAAGTTTATTTCTAGGTATCTTAATTTTTTGTCATGATAGTAAATGGGATTGTTTTTTCAGTTTCTTTTTCTGCTAGTTCGTCATTGGTGTATAAGAATTCCATCAATTTCTTGACATTAATTTTGTATCCTGCTACTTTGCCAAATTCATTTATTAAGTCTACTAAATTTTTGATGGACTCTTTGGGGTTTTCTACATATAGTATTATGTCATCTGCAAATATGACAGTTTCACTTCTTTGTTTCCATTTGTGTCCCTTTTATTTTTTCTTCCTGTCTGATTGCTGTGACTAAGACTTCCAGTACTATGTTAAATAAGAGTGGCGATAGTGGACATCCCTGTCTTGTTCCTGTTCTTAAGGGAAATGCTTTTAGTTTTTGCCCATTGAGTGTGATGTTGGCTATAGGTCTTTCATATATGGCCTTTATTTTGTCGAGATATAATCTCTCTATTCCCACATGCTGAGTGTTTTTATCAGAAATAGATGCTGGTTTATGTCAAAGGCTTTTTTTCATCTATTGATATCATCATGTATGTGATTTTTATTCTTTATTTTATTTATGTGGTGTATCACATTTATTGATTTGTGAATATTGTACCAGCTTGCAACCCTGGGATGAATCCCACTTGGATATGGTGAATAATTTTTTTGGTGTATTGCTGGATTCGATTTGCTAGTATTTTGTTCAGGACTTTGGCATTTATGTTTATCAGGGATATTGGCCTGTATTTATTATTTCTTTGTAAAGTCTTTTTCTGGTTTTGGGATTAGAATTATGCTGGCCTCATAAAACGAGTTTGGAAGTCTTCCTTCTTCTTGAACTTTTTAAAATAGTTTGAGGGGAATGGGTGTTAGTTCTTCTTTGAATGTTCAGTAAAACTCCCCCGTGAAGCCATCCGGGCCTGGGCTTTTGTTTGCTGGGAGAGTCTTGATTACATCTTCAATTTCCTTAGTTGTTATTGGTCTGTTCATGTTTTGTATCTCCTCCCAATCTCGATTGGGAGACTATGTATTTCTGGAAATTTGTCCATTTTGGTTAGTTTGGCGAATTTGTTGCCATATAATTGTTCATGGTAGCTGTTAACGATCCTTTGTATTTCTGTGTTGTCAGTTGATACTTTTCCTTTTTCATTTCTGATTTTGTACATTTGGGTTCTCTCTCTGTTTCTTGGTGAGTCTAGTTAACGGTCCATCAAACTTGTTTATCTTTTCGGAAAAGCAGCTCTTCGTTTCTTTGATCCTTTGAATTGTCATTTTGATCTCTATGTCATTTATTTCTGCTCTGATCTTTACTATTATCTTTTTTCTACTTGCTCTGGGGTTTTCTTTTTGTTTGCTTTCTAATTCTTTACGTTGTGATGTTAGACACTCAATTAGATATTTTTTTGTTTGTTTCTGGAGGTAGACCTGTAGTGCTATGAACTTCCCAATCAGAATTACTTTTGTTGCATCCCATAGATACTTCGTTGTTGTGTGTTCATTTTCATTGGTTTCCAGGAAATTTTTAATTTCTTCCTTGATCTCCTTGGTAACCAATTCATTGTTTTATAACATGCTATTTAGCCTCTATGTGTTCAAATGTCTTTGCTTGCTTTTGTTGCAATTGATTTCTAGTTTCATGCCATTGTGATCTGAGAAGTTGCTGGATATGATTTCAATATTCTTGAAGTTGTAGAGGTTTAGTTTGTTTCCTATCATGTGGTCTACCTTTTAGAATGTCCCATGTGCACTTGAGAAGAATGTGAATTGTGTAGCTTTGGGCTGTGATTCTCTGTAGATATCTTTTAAATCCATTTGGTCTAGTGTTTCATTTAGAGTCTCTGTTTCCTTGCTAATTTTTTGCCTAGAGGATCTATCCAGTGGTGTTAACGGGGTGTTGAAGTCCCCTGCTATAATTGTATTGTTATCGATTTCTCCTTTGCAGTCCTCCAGAAGATTTCTAATATATTTTGTTGCTCCTATATTGGGTGCATATGTGTTTATCAAGGTTATATCTTCCTGTTGGATAGATCCTTTCAATATTATGTAGTGGCCTTTTTGGATCTTGTTATGGTCGTCATTTTGAAATCTATTTTATCAGATATGAGTATTGCTACCCCAGCTTTTTTTTGCTTTGTGTTTGCTTGGAAAAATTTTTTCCATCCCTTCACTTTCAAGCTATGTGAGTCTTTTGTTGTGAGGTGGGTCTCTTGTAAACAACATATAGATGAGTCATGGTTTCTTATCCAATCAGCTACTCTGTGTCTTTTTATGGGAGCATTCAGTCCATTTACATTTAAGGTGATTATTGATATGTAGTTATTTATTGCCATTTTTGTTTAGTTTGGTTATATTTTTCTTCCTATTTCTTCTACTAATTACAGCAGTCCTTCTAATATTTCTTGCAGTGCTGGTTTAGTGCTAATGTATTCCCTTAGCCTTTTTTAATCTGGGAAGCTCGTTATTTGACCTTGTATTTTGAATGACACTCTTGCTGTGTAGAGTAGTCTTAGATTCATGGCCTTGTTTTTCATGACCTTGATTACTTCATGCCATTCCCTTGTGGCCTGTAGTGTTTCTTGTGAGAAGTCAGCTGAGAGCCTTATGGGGTTTCCTTTGTAGCTAACCTGTTGCTTCTCTCTTGCTGATTTTAGGATTCTCTCTTTGTCTTTAATTTTTCACATTTTAATTACTATGTGTCTTGGTGTGGGCCTTACTTCGGGCTGTCGGTGCGTCTTGAACTTGAATGCCTTCTTTCTTCACCAAATTAGGGAAATTTTCTTCCACTATTTCTTCACACATATTCTCTAACCCTTGCTCATTTTCTTCTTCTTCTGGGACTCCTATGATGCCAATAATATTCCGTTTCCAGTTGTGCCACAGTTCTCTTAAGCTGTCTTCCTGTTTTTTAATCGTTTTTTCTTTTGGTTTTCTGATTGGTTGATTTTTTCTACCCTGTCTTTTAATTCACTGATCTGTTCCTCAGCTTCCTCTACTCTGCTCTTTAGACCTTTCAATGTGTTCTTTATTTCTGATATGTCACTCTTGATATCTTCTTGGTGGTTTATATTTTCTAATTGGTATTTCAGCACCTCTATGTCCTTACTCATGCTATTGAGCTTCCTCATGGTCATGGCTCTGAATTCTAGCTCTGTTAACTTGCCTAACTGCTCCACAGTGATCTCATCTTTGGTGGAAGTCTCTTGTTGTTTAATTTGGCTTTTTTTGTGTGTGTTTCACCATTTTGGCTATCACAGTGGGCTTTGGAGCCTGCCAAATTTTCCTTGCGCGTGTTGGTGTTCTGCTGTTTGTAGCTTCCTCTCCTGGGTTTAGATGAGCGATGGAGAACCCATGTTAAACACCACTGTCATGTCTTAATTTCCTGGTTAGAGTTGTTAGCCCAGGAATGGTACTGTTATCCTCTAGCCATTTGCCTGGAGGCTAGCAGTCCAGGTTACTTGAAGAGTTTTGTGTTAGTTTATTGAAAAACTCCTTCATGTGCTCAGTGTAAGGGGATTTCCTGAGGGTTGGTCAGATGCTGGTTGATAGTGAGCCTCAATTTGCATTTCAATGGCCCACAGGATGGGGTTGAATCTCTGAGGGAGGGGCTGCTGCCTCTCCCCAGAGCCCTGGGAAGGAGGAAGATGGCCACCATCCTGCATGGCTGCAACTCAGCAAAAGCTCTGAGCACCCTCCAAATCCTGAGTGTCCCCACACAGTTCCTGTCTAGTCTGTCCTCCCTCTGCCAGAGGCCAAGGTGAGTGGCTCTGGCTATTTTAGCCTCTGTCTGGGCTCTGTGCTGTGGAGCTGCTTGGGACTTTAACCCGAGGGCACTCCTCACCACTAAGGCCACTGCTCACAGCTAAGGCCGCTGCTGAGCTGCTGACCGTGGGCTCTCAGCCCTCCTCTCACGCCTTTGCAATCCTACCAGGATCAAGTCAGTGTCCCTGGTTATATGGTCCTCGCAAGGTCCTTTTCTGTTGCTTTTTTCCCGTCGGTTTGTCTGTGTTTTAGTTGTAATTCCAGTTTGGTTCTGGGAGACAGTCTGTGTAGCTTCCATTCACTGTGACACCATTTTGGAATTTGATGCTGGTTGTTAATGAGCCTCAATTTGCATTTCAATGGCTCACAGGGTGGGGTTGAATCTCTGAGAGAGGGGCTACCACCTCTCCCCAGAGCCCTGGGAAGGAGTAAGATGACCACCGTCCTGCATGGCCACAACTCAGCAAAAACTCTTAGCGCCCTCCAAATCCCGAGTGTCCCCACACAGTTCCAGTCCAGTCTGTCCTCCCTCTGCTGGAGCCCAAGGTAAGTGGCTGTGGCTATTTTAGCATCTGTCCCATCTCTGCACTGTGGAGCTGCTTGGGACTTTAACCCAAGGACGCTGCTCATAGCTAAGGCCACTACTCACAGCTAAGGCAACTGCAGACCGTGGGCTCCCAGCCCCCCTCTCGCATCTCTGCAAGCCTACCAGGATTGAGTCAGTCTCCCTGGTTATGTGGTTCTCCAAGCTGCTTTTCTGTTGCTTTTTTTCTGATAATTTGTCTTTATATTTGTTGTAATTCCAGTTTGGTCCTGGGAGATAGTCTGTGTAGCTTCCATTCACTCTGCCGCCAATTTGGAAACTCGAAAGTTGGCTTTTTAAAACATAAGCAGAATGGAATTTTTCAGGGTGAAAGGCAAAATTTACTAAACTGAAGTCCCTTTGAAGTCTGGTAACCTCCTTTCATGTGGCAGATCCCACGTCTAGCAATCTAGCACATTGTATACACACTTAGGTGTTTGTTGAATGGTCATACCACCAAGCCTAGCATGCTGGTGGACCTGCACAGAATATATGCATATTCTTTGCAGTGTCTTCTAAATTTATCTTGCTGCATATTTGCAATCAAGCTTGGGTAGAAAGCCTCTGGAAAGGTGGCCAACCCTCCCCATGGCTGTGTGTCTCTGGGCAGAGCAGTCTGTGTACAGAGTCACTTTCTGAACTACCAGGTAAACGAAGGGGACCTGTGAGCACAAATAATGAAAAAAACTCAGAATAATCAGAAACAATTTCTTCAGGGCTTTTGCATATACATGAATATCTTTATCTCCTCATCAGATTTATCTCAAATGGCTTTGCATTTTCCTGAATATGTATCAGCCTATGTTTGGGGGAAGTCACTGGGTACAGAGTGGATGTTTGAAGGAAGCCAGGCTAGGGTGTAAATTTTGCTATTGCTAGTCCACCAGCTACATATGTCACCTGAGGATAATTAAGAGTAGATGACTGTTTCCAGGTTGCCCTGCCTGTACTTATTTGTACAGATATTTATGTTGGCTCTGTCTTCTATGGAGACCAGGTCTCATGATACACAAGGTCCCTTTGCAACTCCCCCACCACTAGTGCTCTGCCCCCTTCTTGGCCTTGCGTGACATTTCCCAACACCTCAGCCTATTCTTATCTGTGGTGACCAGTTTCTTGCGACTAGGGCCAGTTTTTCTGTCCTAGTATTCCCAATATCTTCTGTCATAGCCACTGTTAGCTATTCTGTGATTTTTAGTATTAGGGCTGAAAGGAAGGTCACCTACCCAGGATCCTTCTCCAAGTCTTCTCACGTTCTCCTTTCCTATCTCTCAGAGTCACTTTTGTGAAAATGAGAGCAAACAGATGTATCTGCAACATGAATTCCCTAATGTCAGAAGGTCTCCTAAAGCTGAGGTCTGGTATTCTGGTCTAGTGGGGAAAGGGGTTACTTTTTGTTCCTCTCCATCAGTCACACCTCAGCATGAATGAATCTTGGTCTCTTTCCCCAAATTAAAGATAATTTAATTAATTCACTAATTAATCAATTAATTTTTAGTGAGGAGTCCAAGTTATCAGAAGACTTTCATCATGGTTGGGGTTCCAGAATGATTTGTGTTGAAAGGGTGAGATATTTAGATTATAAAAGAAATAAGGCTAGGTCTGTCTTAGGATGGGGACCTCAGGTGGTTTACTTGAGAGGTAGAAACCCTGAAAGCACTAGCAGGGGAGTGGAAGATGGGACAGGAAAGGGAAGACAGACAACAGGTACATTCCCAAGGCACTTAGCCCATGAGTAATTGGAACTATGAGACACAGTAGGGGGATACATCTTAGTTTGATCCCACTTGAGGGGTGAGGCAGCTGGTGTCTTTACCCTCCAATTCCAGTCTGCAGTTGGTTGAGAGCTGCCTCTGAGATGCTAACTGCCCAGTCTTTCCAGCTTGCCAGCACTCAGGAGAAACATGTTCTTTGAGCCAGAAAAAGCCCCCAGGCAGAAGTCGCAGGTGTTTGCAGCAAGAAACTTTTTGCATGTATGGGAATCAGAGATGCTGAGGAGATGTGAGTGGGACTGACAGCAGCTGATACAGCACCAGAGTCTCCAGGGCCATTTCATACATAAAATTTCTTCCCTTACAATGTTTTTTAAGCTTGGTCCTGATGCTACTCAAATGACTTAGGCCCCAATAAATAGCTTTTCAGGTAGTTTCTTAGTCTGTTAGGGCTGCCTTAACAAAATTAACATTACTGGGTGGCTTATAAACAACATACATTTGTTTCTCACAATTCTGGAAAATAAGTCCAAAATGAAGGTTCCAGCAGTTTTGGTGTTTGGTGAGAACTCACTTCCTCATAGATGGTGCCTTCTCTCTGTGTCCTCTTGGTGGAAGGGCTGAGGGAGTTCTCTTGGGCCTCTTTTATTAGGCACTAATCTTATTCATGAGGGCTTTGCCCTCATGTATCACATAATCAACTCCCAAAGGCCCCACCTCCTAATACCATCACCTTGGGTATTAAGTTTTTAACATACAAATTTTAAGGGGACACAAGCATTCAATCTAAAGCAGACAATAAGCACATAGTATATATGAAGTAATAAAAATTAGTGAGTGCCCTGTAGTTGAGGTTGGATCCTCATTCCAAGCATGCTATCACCTACTACTAAGAACTATTTCCTGTGGGCCAGGCATGTACATCCTCGAAATACATTTTAAACTTGATCTAGTACCTGGGTTTTCTGAGTGGAGACATTTCCTATTGCTTCCCCAGCTTAGCCCATAGTTTGCAGGTAATATATTTCAGTAACATTTAGAAAAATTTACTGCACAGCTTGTTCTACACACAAAAGCTAAATGTTAATGCAGTGTTTTACTAACTGTGCTAAAATCAGCTAGCCAGCTGGTGAATTACCCAGAGGCCCTTTACTGTTGAGACTCACATGGGGTTTTGTAGCCAGCCTGAATGTCATTTATATAAAATCACAGTGGCGATGTCAGATGGGTGCTCTTCAGCTTTATGACTGGACTGGGCAGATTAGATATTTACACAGCATTTTTAATTAACCCCTGCCATGCCCCTTTTCTCTAATCTAATCCTGCCAGGTGGATGTGCTTGCCATATGTAGGGCTCAGGGCATGGCAGAGCCATACCAGGGTGCCAGCTGGGAAGAATTCCTGTTCAGTGGGTTCATCATTAGCAGAAGGAGTCACAGATGTAGAGTGAAAGTGAGAGGCCCAGCTTTGCCACTCAGTCTGTCTGGGTTCTGGTTAGAAGACAGAATACTATCAGGGGTATTACCAGTGTGGCTATAAGCACCAGGGAATCAGACTCTGTCTGGTGGACTTGAACATTAAACTGGGTCTCTGGGTTTGGGTTTTGGCATTAAGGTTATTTCCTGCCATGGTTTGCCCTGTGATTATTTTTGGCAAGCCATTTTATTCCCTCAGAGCTCTGGTGCACTTATTGGTAGAACATACAAAAAGTATATTTTATTTTTTTGGCATATGTTGGTAGTAGAATGTGCATTTATTCATGTATTCATTCATTCATTCATTCATTATTCCTTGAGAGCCCACTGTTGTAGATGCTGGGAATATAGCTTGCAATTCAAAGAGTCCTGACTAATATTTCTAGCAATATCCTGACCCGTACTGGAGGAATTTGGAGGCTGTGCTTTTAATGACTTCACTAGCAATGGCTGAGTCAGGGGTAAACATTTTTGATCCTATTGCCAGTTTATGGTGTTTGTAAAGAATGCAAATTACTATTGCTTCCTTGTGGAATTGGGTAATCTTTATCTCTGGAAAGGTGAAATCTTGTAGTTTATATCATGATAGTTTTTGTTTCTTTTTATCCTTCATCACAATTAAGATCCAGAGTTTGATCGACTAGTTGAAACTATTCTTACAATGACAAGTCTTGCTTATAATCTCAAATTGTTCTATATAATAAGCTCATTGACCTGGTTTGAAGAGTTTTCACCTTCTGGTTCATTTTTTGTGCTGGCTTCCAGAGCTCTCTGCCAATGGGAGTAAGCACAGGAAAGAGATCTAAATGTGCATCCTGAGACATTGAGAAGGTGTAAGCTTAATACAGTGCAAAAGAAGACACATTATATAGAATATACTCCTTTGCATTTGGAAGCTACCTAATTTCATACTCACCCAAGGATATTTTTCCATTTTTTTGTTCAGATAGAGTGGGAGGGAGAGAGAGGAAGAGAGAGAGAGAGAGAAACATCGACGTGAAAGGGACACATCAAGTGATTGCCACCCGCACGACCAACCAGGGCCGGGGACAAACTGCAACCGAGGTACATACCCTTAGCGGGAACCGAACCCTGGTCTCTCTGGACTGCAGGTTGACACTCTAACCACTGAGCCAAACCGGCCAGGGCCATATTCACGTATCTTAATAGTAGAATCTTTCGTGATTTCATTCTTTCCCAAGAGGGGAAGAATTTTTTTAAAAAAGCATTTTGTTCTAGTATTCATGTTACCATAATGAAAATATTTTTCATTATTTGTTCTCCTTCTCTTCCACTAATTCACATTTACCCATATTTGATTGGAAATTTTTGGCTTATTCAAGAAACAAAGTCTTGATGGAGGTAAAACCAGCCCTGGTGATTGGTGGTTAGGGAAGTTGAAGCTGTGGAAGAAGGCAGAATGGAGGTGCGTACTCTTTCTGTGGGGGAGAAGATAGTCAGATTGTACTGTCATGAGGGTTTATATCTCAATTTATGTTGTTGAAGGAGTGGGGATGTATCATCAAAATATGTTGTTATTATTATCATTACCATTATTATTATGCCTTCAATTTATAGCTACCAGGAGAGGTCAACAGATATATATTACAACCCATGCCTGAGAAGGAGCTGAGAGAAACCTACTGTAGTACCTGTCAGACAACACTGTGTGTGTGTGTGTGTGTGTGTGTGTGTGTGTGTGTGTATGTATGAAAGAGAGAGCACTTTTATTATTAATTGGTAAAGTAGTTAGACAATCTTACTTGATAAACATAATAGAGAAATATAGTTGAGAGCAAGAGTAAATGAAATAAAATATGTAGCTGAGAACAAGAGTAAGTGAAATAAAATACCCAGGTAAAAGTTAAGTATCTTTTTTTTACATTACTATCTATTACTGCTGTCTAGCTTGTCTTCCTTTGTCATAGTAACCAGACAGCCTCTCAGCATTACTTAGGAGAATCAGTAGCCATCTTTTACAAAATTTATTAATCCCTGCTGCAAGTCATCATGGAGCATATTCTTAGAGTTGTCCAAGTTAGAACCATCCCAATCACAAGTCAATATTTGTAGATCACAGAGTTCAATTAAGGACTCAAAGTTGAAATCAGTCTTTTTCATGTGCCTCTCTTCTCATTGGGAGGCCAATGACTATCTTGTCAGTACTTAGTTTTGCCTGCTCACGGAGAAGGAGCGCTAATGAGCAACTCAGTATGTACTACCCATATCCCACTCAGCATATACAGAGTAGGGCAAAAGTAGGTTTACAGTTTTGAGTACGTGAAACATAGAATTTATTCTTGTATTATTATTTATTAATTACTGTATTAACTTTCCATATGAACAACTGCAATCCCACTTTTACCCTACCCTATATGTTATCAGGCAATTCAAACATCTTCTAAATCTGATGCAAATCCATTCAATTATTTCCACATATTGTGGCAACAGTCAGAAACATGATTTTATTTATCCAGATAAGAAACTTTTGATTTTTACCGCATGCTTTGTGTATTCGGAGCTTACCAATGGCTACTTACAACTGAAACTGGAAGATTGAGGAATACTTCTGGAGCTCAGCATTCAGAGCAACACTAAGATCTTTTCAATTAGCCCTAAGACCCAGTTGTCAGGTTACTACCAGAGGTCAAGTGTAATTTTACAGTTTCTTTGAACTTTTGGCCATCAAAATTTGGGGTGTCTTTAATTTATGTGCCCTACAGTCGAGAACCCATTCTTTACATCTTGGCTGTGGGATGCAGACATGAGGAGGGTTAGATATTGCTTCATTTCTAAATATCATGGAGTAAAAAGAAAGTGGTTATGATATGTGGGGCAACTAAATTTCAAGTAGGGGTGTTAGTGAGATATGGGAGTAGACAATCATACCCAATTCTTTCATTTAGAAATTGTGGTAGAAAAATTCATTGAGATACTAAATTGTGCCTTGTTCTCACTATATTTTTGCTTCTTGGTTTCCAAGATTTGCTAGCCAGATTATTTCTTCTGTCTTGACGAGATTTATGTCACAGGGCTAAGTACCCCACTGTGCTCTACTTCCCTTTCTGGCTTTCTTCCCCACAAAAGCCACAGCATGGAGTGTTAGTAATTGGGGAGAGAGTTTTGTTTTCTTCTACCACTGATTATGAACACATTTCAAAAATATGGCAAAATTGAAAGAATTTTACAGTGAATGCCCATTAACTACCATCTAGATTTTACTATTAACTTTTTACTATAATTGCTTTATCACATTTATCCATCCTGTGTCCATTTAGAGATCTGCATTTTTTTTTAAAGCAGATACTACAAGAGCAGAAAGAAAAGGAACCTTTCTAAGACTTGAAAGGAGTGGTGGTTAGAGGCTTCATGGGTAATGGTGGCTCATGGCCCTGGCTTTCACAGTTCCTGAGAGATGGAAAAACCTGATAAGGGCATGGCTAGGACGTGTGCAGGGGAATTAGGTCCCCAGGTACTGAGGTACCCAAATGGGACACAGACATGACAGATCGACATTCCAGGAACTGTGGTGGTTCCAACATTGGTTATAGAGATCTTAAATTGAAGACCATTGGGATTTTGATGACTTTGAAGTTTTATGTCAAATCCCTGGTGATGTTTGAAAACTTCCAAGAGTTGGGGAGAGGAGAATCCCTAAAGACTAAGACAGTTTAGTTTTTCTTTAGGCTGGTGGGAATGGGAACTCAGTGTTAGATGTGATTTTATTTTTGAAAAATAATGTATTTTTATTTGCATACCTAGGTTTGTAGAGCCAAATTCACTTCTGTTATAAATGTACTTGTATATGGGAGCTTTATCTAGAGTTGATTTTGAACAATTATAAGTAACAAGGATAAAAGGTTCTTGAAGGTATTTTTTCCACCTCTTTGGTAAGCAATGATTTGAACATCTTAAGAAGTGAAGGAAGGGTCTTTGAGAGTGTTGCCTTCTTTGACTTGCTTATTTGGACCTAGAGTCATTTAAATTCATTTTCCAGTTTAATGTTCCCTTTTAACCAGGGTAATTATTTATTTTCTATTACCTATCTATAATCTCCCACTTAAAAGGGATGGGAGGTAAAATTTGAAATGTAGCAGTGGGAGGGGTGCATCAAAGCAAGAACCAGGATCCTGAGAGGCTAGAAGGTGTGGCAGGCAGGTGCCCAAAGATCCCACCCTACCCATTGTGAGGCAGTGGAATCTCTGCGGGTCAGCCATGTTGTAAGTGGTGGTGGCACAGACAGCTAACTTCAGGCCTGAGTTCACAGTGGTGCTAAGAAGCTTGGGTACTTCCTCCACCTGTGAGAACCAAGAGCTCAAATCCTAGGGGAGCACTAGCTTCTCAGTTGGAGAAGCATAAGGTTGGATTCCAAAATGGCGGCAAAATGAATGGAAGCTACACAGACAATCTCCCAAGACAAAACTGGAATTACAACGAAAATAAAGACCAATCGTCAGGAAAAAGCAACAGAAAAACAGTTTGGGGGACCATATAACCAGGGACACTGACTCAAACCTGGTAGGATTGTGGAGGCGCAAGAGGGGGGCTGGGAGCCCACAGACAGCAGTGGTCTTAGCTGTGAGCAGCACCTTCAGGGGTACACTCCCAGGCAGCTCCACAGCACAGAGCTGGGACAGACGCTAAAATAGCCATGGCCACTCACCTTGGGCTTTTTCAGAAGGAGGGCAAACTGAACTGGAACTGTGTGCGGACACTCAGGATTTGGAGGGCACTCAGAACTTTTGCTGAGTTGCAGCCACACAGAACAGTGGTCATCTAACTCCTTCCCAGGACTCTGGGGAGAGGCGGTGACCCCTCCATCAGAGATTCAACCCCACCTGGTGGCCATTGAAATGCAAACTGAGGCTTATTAACAACCAACATCTGCCCCATACTCCGGAAATCCCCTTACACTGAACACCTGAGGAAGTTTTCATTCAACTGAGAAGCCAAGGCTCTTCAAGTAACTGCAACGAATAGCCTCCAGGCAAAACGCTAGAGAATAACTAAACCATTTTTGGGCTTACAACTCTGCCCATGAAGGTAAGACTTGACAGAGGTGTTTTAAAGGGGGTCCTCCCATGCTCATGCAAACACAGTAGAGGGTGCCACAAAGAGCAGAATACCAACACCCACCGGGAATTTTTGGCAGGCTCCAAAGCCCACCGAGATAGCCAAAATGGTGAAACAACGAAGCAAATCCCAAATGAAAGAATAAGAGACCTCTATCAAAGATGAGATAAAGGAGGTGCAATTAAGCAAGTTAACAGAACTAGATTTCAGAACCATGATCTTGAGTAAGCTCCACAGCATGTGTAAGGACATGAGCACCATGAGTAAAGACATAGAAACGTTGAAAATCAACCAGTTGAAAATTAAAAACCACCAAGAAGAAATGAAGAATGACATATCAGAAATAAAAAACACATTGGAAGGTCCAAACAGCAGACTAGAGGAAGCTGAGGAACACGTCAATGAATTAGAAGACATGGTAGAAAAAAATCAAGCAATCAGAAAACCAAAAGGAAAAAAACAACAAAAACAACAGGAAGACAGTTTAAGAGAACTGTGGGACAACTGGAAATGTAATAATATTCGCATATAGGAGTCGCCAAAGAAGAAGAAAATAAGCAAGGGTTAGAGAATATATTTGAAGAAATGGTGACAGAAAACTTCCTTAACGTGGTAAAGAAAGAAGGCATTCAAGTTCAAGAAGCACAGAGAGCCCCAAGTAAGAAGAAACCAAACAGGTCCACACCAAGACACATAGTAATTGAAATGCCAAAAAATAAAAGACAAAGAGAGAATCCTAAAAGCAGCAAGAGAGAAGCAACAGGTTTCCTACAGAGGAACCCCCATAAGGCTCTCACCTGACTTCTCAACAGAAACACTATAGGCCAGAAGGGAATGGCATGACATAATCAGGGTCATGAAAAACAAGGATCTGAATCCAAGACTACTGTACCCAGCAAGGCTATCATTCAAAATAGAAGGTCAAATAAAGAGCTTCCCAGACAGGAGAAAAGACTAAGGGAATATATTAGTACCAAACCAGCACTGCAAGAAATGTTAAAAGGACTGCTGTAATTAGCAGGAAAAATGTGAAAAAAAATATAACCACACTAAAAAAAAAATGGCAATAAATAAGTACATATCAGTAATCACCGTAATGTAAATGGATTGAATGCTCCGATAAAAAGACACAGGGTAGCTGATTGGATAAGAAATCATGACTCATCTATGTGTTGTTTACAAGAGACCCAACTCACAACAAAAGACTCACATAGGTTGAAAGTGAAGGGATGGAAAAAATCTTCCAAGCAAACGGAAAGAAAAAAAATGCTAGGGTAGCAATACTAATATCTGATAAAATAGATTTCAAAATGAAGGCCATAACTAGAGACAAAGAAGGCCACTACATAATATTGAAAGGATCTATCCAACAGGAAGATGTAACCCTGGTAAACATAGATGCACCCAATATAGGAGCACCAAAATATATTTAAAATCTGAAAGACTTCCAAGGAGATATCGACAGCAATACAATCATAGCAGGGAACTTCAACACTCTGCTGACATCACTGGATAGATCCTCTAGACAAAAAATTAGCAAGAAAACAGAGACTCTAAATGGAGCACTAGATCAAATGGATTTAATAGATATCTACAGAAAATTACACCCCATAAGAAGAGAATTCACATTCTTCTCAAGTACACATGGGACATTCTCAAAGATAGACCACATGTTAGGACACAAACAAAGTCTCTACATGTTCAAGAAGATTGAAATCATATCCAGCATCTTCTCAGATCACAATGGCATGAAACTAGAAATCAATTGCAACAAGAACATGCAAAGACATCTGAACACATGGAGGATAAATAGCAGGTTATTAAACAATGAATGGGTTGCCTTGGATGTCAACAAAGAAATTAAAATCTTCCTGGAATCCAATGAAAATGAACACACAAAAACACAAAATCTATGGGATGCGGTGATAGGTGTTCTGAGAGGAAAGTTCAAAGCACTCCAGGCTTACCTATAGAAATAAGAAAAATCTCTACTAGAATAACTAACCTCAGAACTTAAAGAACTAGAGAGCAAACAAAAAGAAAATCCCAGAGTAAGTAGAAGGAAGGAAATAGTAAAGATCACAGCAGAAATAAATGACATAGAGTACAAAACACAATTCAAAGGATCAATGAAACAGCTGGTTTTTCAAAAAGATAAACAAGATTGATGGACCCTTAGCTAGACTCACCAAGAAACAAAGAGAGAGAACCCAAATACACAAAATCAGAAATGAAAGAGGAGAGGTAACAACTGACACCACACAAATACAAAAGATCATTAACAACTACTATGAACAATTATATGGAAAGAAATTTGACAATCTAAGCAAAATAGACAAATTTCTAGAAACACTTGGTCTCCCAAAACTGGATCGGGAAAAGATAGAATATTTTAACAGAATAATTTAATATTCTAACAGCTAAGGAAATTAAAGATGTAATCAAGAGTCTCCCAGCAAACAAAAGCCCAGGCCTGGATGGCTTCACGGGGAGTTTTACGAAACATTAAAAAAATTAACACCCATTCTCCTTAAACTATTTCAAAAAATTCAAAAAGAAAAATGACTTCCAAACTTGTTTTATGAGGCCAGCATAATTCTAATTCCAAAACCAGGAAAAGACATTAAAAAGAAAGAAAACTACAGAACAATATCCCTGGTGAACATAGACGCCAAATCCTGAATAAAACACTAGCAAATCGGATCCAGCAATACATTGAAAATATTGTTCACCATTACCAAGTGGCATTCATTCCAGGGATGAAGGCGGTACAATATTCACAAGTCAATAAATGTGATACACCACAGAAATGAAATGAAGAATAAAAAACACATGATAATATCAATAGATGCTGAAAAAGCCTTTGACAAAATCCAGCATCCATTTCTGATAAAAACACTCAGCAGTGTGGGAATAGAGGGATCATATCTAGACATAATAAAGGCCATATATGAAAGACCTACAGCCAACATCATACTCAATGGCAAAAACTAAAAGCATTTCCCTTAAGAACAGGAACAAGGCAAGGATGCCCACTTTCGCCACTCCTATTTAAAGTAGTACTGGAAGTCTTAGCCACAGCAATCAGACAGGAAGAAAAAATAAAAGGGATCCAAATTGGAAAGGAGGAAGTAAAATTGGCATTATTTGCAGATGACATGATCCTGTACATAGAAAACCCCAAAGACTCCACCAAAAGTTTACTAGACTTAATAAATGAATTTGGCAAAGTAGCAGGATACAAAATTAACGTCAAGAAATCGATGGCATTCTTATATATCAATGATGAACTCACAGAAAGAGAAACTACGAAAACAATCCCATTTACCATTGCGGCAAAAAAATTAAGATACCTAGGAATAAACTTAACCAAAGAAATAAAGGACCTATTCGCAGAAAACTGTAGGTCTTTGAAAAAAGAAATAGAGCAAGATATAAAAAAGTGGAAGCACATAACCTGTTCATGGATTGGGAGAATTAACACCATTAAAATGTCCATATTACCCAAAGCAATCTATAGATTCAACGCAATCCCCATCAAAATACCAACGGCATACTTCACAGAAATAGAACAATTACTTCAAAAGTTCATATGGAACCAAAAAAGGCCTCGAATAGCCACAGCAATCTTGATAAGGAAGAACAAAGTTGGAGGGATCACAATACCAGATTTCAGGTTATACTACAAAGCCACTATAATCAAAACAGCCTGGTACTGGCACAAGAACAGGTATATAGACCAGTGGAACAGAATAGAGAACCCAGAAATGGATCCAAGGCAATATGCTCAATTAATATTTGACAAAGGTGGCAAAAGCATACAGTGGAGTAAGGACAGGCTCTTTAATAAATGGTGCAGGGAAAATTGGACAGCTACTTGCAGAAAAATGAAACTAGACCATCAACTTACACCCTACACCAAAATAAACTCAAAATGGATAAAAGACTTAAATATAACTCATGAATCCATAAAAATCCTAGAAGAGACTGTGGGCAACAAAATCTCAGACAACGTATGCAGCAGAATTTTTACTGACACATCACCTAAGGCAATAGAAACAAAGGAGAAAATGAACAAATGGGACTACATCAAACTCAAAAGCTTCTGCACAGCGAAATATACAGTCATCAAAATGGAAAGGCTACCCACTGTATGGGAGAGCATAATTGCCAATGATATATCAGATAAGGGGTTAATTTCCAATACATATTGAGTGCTCATACAACTCCACAAAAGGAAGACAAAGAATCCAATTAAAAAATGGTCAGAGGAACTAAATAGACACCTCTCCAAACAGGACATACAAATGGCTAAGAAACCTATGAAGAAATGCTCATCATCACTAATCATCAGAGAGATGCAAATCAAAACAACAATGAGGTATCACCTCACACCTGTCAGAATGGTCGCCATCAACAAATCATCAAACAACAATTATTGGCGAGGGTGTGGAGAAAAGGGGACTCTAGTATACTGCTGGTGGGAATGCAGACTGGTGCAGCCACTATGGAAAACAATATGGTGTCACCTCAAAAAATTTAAAATTGATCTTCCATTTGACCCAGTGATCCCACTTCTACGAATATACCCTAAGAAGCATAAAACACCAATCAGAAAGTATATATGTATCCCCATCTTTGTAGCAGCACTATTTACAATCGCTAAGATCTGGAAACAGCCTAAGTGCCCATCAGTAGACAAATGGATCAAAAAGCTTTGGTACATATACACAATGGAGTACTACGCAGCGGTAAGAAAGAAAGATCTCTTATCCTTTGAGACTACATGGAGGGACCTTCAAAGTATCATCCTAAGTGAAACAAGCCAAACAGAGAAAGATAAATTTCATATGATCTCACTTATTTGTGCAATATAATGAACATAACAGTTTGAGGAATGGGGTAGTCCCAGAGACACGGAAGCGGGGTACAGACTGACAATCCCCTAAGAAGTAGGGAGGTGGGGGAGGGATGAATCACAGAACTTATACGCATGTATGCATAAACAGTGGACATGGACAACAATCTGGGGAAGGGGCAGGGAGGGAAGGGGGAGGGGGCAATCAGTGGGGGAAAAAAACGAGAATCATCTGTAACAAAAATTAATCAGCCCTGGCCAGTTTGGCTCAGCGGTTAGAGCGTCGGCCTGCAGTCTGGAAAGACCCGGGTTCGGTTCCCGCTAAGGGCACGTACTTCGGTTGCAGTTTGTCCCCGGCCCTGGTTGGTCGTGTGGGTGGCGGCCACCCGATGTGTCCCTTCACGTCGATGTTTCTATCTGTCTCTCCCTTCCTCTCTCTCCCTCCCACTCCATCTGTACAAAAAATGGAAAAATATCCTCGGGTGAGGAAAAAAAAAAAAAAAAAAAAAAAAAAAAAATAATCAATAAAAAAAACCCCCCAAAAAACCAAAAAAAAAAAACCCACATGATCATATCAATAGATGCCGGAAAAACCTTTGACAAAATTCAGCATCCATTTCTGATATAAACGCTTAGCAATGTGGGAATGGAAGGATCATATCTCGACATAGTACAGGCCATATATGAAAGACGTACAGTCAACATCATACTCAATGGGCAAAAATTAAAAGCATTTCCCTTAAGAACAGGAACAAGACAAGGATGCCCACTTTCGCCACTCCTATTTAACATAGTACTGGAAGTCTTAGCCACAGCAATCAGACAGGAAGAAAAAATAAAAGGGATCCAAATTGGAAAGGAGGAAGTGAAACTGTCATTATTTGCAGATGACATGATACTACATGTAGAAAACCCCAAAGAGTCCATCAAAAATTTACTAGACTTAATAAATAAATTTGGCAAAGTATCAGGAAAAAAAATAAATGTCAAGAAATCGATAGCATTCTTATTACACCAATGATGAACTCACAGAAAGAAAACTAAGAAAACAATCCCATTTACCATTCTGGCAAAAAATGTAAGATACCTTGGAATTAGCTTAACCGAAGAAATAAAGTACCTATTAGCAGAAAACTATAGGTCATTGAAAAAAGAAATAGAGGAATATTTAAAACGTTCAAGCACACACCTTGTTCATGGATTGGAAGAATTAACATTAAAATGGCCATACTGCACAAAACAATCTATACATTCAATGCAATCCTCATCAAAATACCAATGACCTACTTTACAGAACTAGAACAAATACTTCAGAAGTTCATATGGAACCAAAAAAGACCTCAAATAGCCACAGCAATCTTGAAAAAGAAGAACAAAGTAGGAGGGATCACATTACTAGATTTCAGGTTATACTACAAAGACACTGTAATAAAAACAGCCTGGTACTGGCACAGGAACAGGCATATAGACCAGTGGAACAGAACAGAGAACCCATAAAAATCCTAGAAGAAAATACATGCAACAAAATTTCAGACATCATACGCAACATAATTCTCACTGATATGTCACCTAAGGCAACAGAAACAAAGGAGAAAATGAACACATGGGACTTCATCAAACTCAAAAGCTTCTGCACAGCTAAAGATACAATCATCAAAATGGAAAGGCAACCCACTGTATGAGAGAGCATAATTGCCAATGATATATCAGATAAGTGGTTAATTTTCAATATATAGAGATTGCTCATACAACTCAAGAAAAGGAAGACCAACAATCCAATTAAGAAATGGGCAGAGGAACTAAATAGACACCTCTCCCAACAGGACATACAAATGGCTAAGAGAAATATGAAGAAATGCCCAACATCACTAACATCTAGTGCACTGCTGGTGGGTATGCATACTGGTGCAGCCACTATAGAAAAGAATTTGGTATTACCTCAAAATACTAGAATTGAACTTCCATTTGACCCATTGATCCCACTTCCAGGAATATACCCTAAGGAGCCTGAAACACCAATCAGAAAAAAATACATGTACCCCCATGTTTGTAGCAGCACTGTTTGCAATAGCTAAGATCTGGAAACAGCCCAAATGTCCATCAGTAGACAAATGGATAAAAAAGCTGTGGTACATATACACAATGGAATATTTTTATTTAATTTTATTTTGTTACAGATGTCTCTCCTTTTTTACCCCATTGACACCCTCCTCCCCATCCCCCCCACCCCATCCCCAGCTCTGTTGTCCATGTCCATTGGTTATGCATATGTGCATATAAATTCTGAGGTTTATCTCTTCCCACCCCCACCACCCCCTCTTCTGAGGGTTTTCAGACTGTACCCTACTTCTGTGTCTCTGGGACTACCCCATTCCTCAGACTGTTATATTTATTATATTCCATATATAAGTGAAATCATGTGGTATTTGTCTTTTTCTGCTTGGCTTGTTTCACTTAGGATAATACTTTCCAGGTCCCTCCATGCTGTCTCAATGGATAAGAGATCTTTCTTTCTAACTGCTGCATAGTACTCCATTGTGTATATGTACCACTGCTTTTTTATCCATTCGTCTACTGATGGACACTTGAGCTGTTTCCAGATCTTAGGTATTGTAAATAGTGCTGCTATGAACATGGAGGTACATATATTCTTTTTGATTGGTGTTTCAGGCTTCTTAGGGCATATTCCGAGAAGCGGGATCACTGGGTCAAATGGAAGTTCAATTTTTAATTTTGTGAGCTAACACTGTATTGTTTTCCATAGTGGCTGCACCAGTATGCATTCCCACCAGCAGTGTACTAGAGTCCCCTTTTCTCCACATCCTTGCCAACACTTTTTTGATGATTTGTTGATGGCGGCCATTCTGACTGGTGTGAGGTGATACCTCATTGTTGTTTTAATTTGCATCTCTCTGATGATTAGTGATGATGAGCATTTCTTCATACGTCTCTTGGCTATTTGTATGTCCTGTTTGGAGAGGTGTCTATTCAGCTCCTCTGCCCATTTTTAAATTGGGTTCTTTGTCTTCCTTTCGTCAAGTTGTATGAGTACTCTATATATTTTGGAAATTAACCCCTTATCTGATGTATCATTGGCAATGATGTTCTCCCATACAGTGGGTTGCCTTTCCATTTTGATGGTTGTGTCTTTTGCTGTGCAGAAGCATTTTAGTTTGATGTAGTCTCATGTGTTCATTTTCTCTTTTGTTTCTGTTGCCTTAGGTGATGTATCATTGAAAATTCTGCTGCAATGATGTCTGAAATTTTGTTGCCTACATTTTCTTCTAGAATTTTTATGGATGCACGGATCACATTTAAGTCTTTTATCCATTTTGAGTTTGTTTTTGTGTGTGGTGTAAGTTGATGGTCTAGTTTTATTTTTTTGCATGTAGCTGTCCAATTTTCCCAACACCATTTATTAAAGAGGCTGTCTTTACTCCACTGTATGCTCTTGCCACCTTTGTCAAATATTAATTGAGCATATTTTCTTGGCTTCTTTTTTTGATTCTCTTTTCTGTTCCACTTGTATATATGCCTGTTCATGTGCCAGTACCATGCTGTTTTGATTACTGTCACTTTATACTATAATCTGATATCTGGTATGGAATATTATGCTGCTGTAAGAAGGAAATATCTCTTATTCTTTGTGGTGACATGGAGGGACCTGGAAAGTATTATCCTAAGCAAAACAAGCCAAACAGAGAAAGACAAGTATCGTATTATCTCTCTTATTTGTGGAATATAATGAACATAACAGTCTGAGGAATGGGGTAGTCCCTGAGTCATGGACTTGCGGTACAGACTGACAATTTCTAGAAGAGGGGTGGTGGGGCGGAGATAAACCACTAACTTATATACATGTTTGCATGCACAATGGACATGGACAACAAAGCTGGGGTCAGGGTGGGGAGATGTGGAGAGGGTAATCAGTGGGGGAAATAGGAGAAACATCTGTAACAAAAATAAATGAATTAATTTAAAAAATTCAAGAATCAATTATAAGCAGTGAGTAGTTTCCACTGGATATGAGGTCACATTAAATGTTTCTTCACAAAGAGGGGGGAATTATATCAATTTTTATTCTTTGGTCCCACTCTTCTGTTTAGGAAGCAACTGTATTTAAATAAACTGACGTTGTAGAATAAAGCATTTTTAGATCCCGTTTTTCTAACCCTCAAATACATGTTTGACTATAAGTATGATATGGAGGCTGTATGGATTAATGTATCTTTTCACATCCAGGGAAGCTATTTGAATTATATATTGTCACAAAGCGAGAGGAGATAAAGTCTTTGGTGGCTTAGCTAAGCATCTCTGGTCTATGTTCTGTAATAAATCACACACTGGGGGGCCTGATGCTTTAGTTCAAGGCTCTGGATTGCAATCTATGCTTACTTCTTTTTTTTCTTTACCAGCCACTGTTTTCCCATAAAGGGATAGTGTCACCTTAAGAAGCAGCTCCACTTGGTCTGTGTGGGGCTGCTAAGCTGTGTGTGAGCAGATTTTTGAGTTGAACTTTAGAAGATAAGGAAGGATAAGTCAAGGAGCTGCAGAGACCTCAAGATTAAACTTTGCCTCACCAATGACAGGAGCACTGGGACAAGCTGACTACTACTCAAGATGTGATCTTTTGCAGGCTGTGGGTACAGGGGCAGCACCTTGAACCATGAAGCACCTCCTGCCCTAAAACTTTGGGTTTTATGTTGTAGTCATAAGCAAGAACTATACATTGCCTGACAAATACAGACACATGTTAAATTAAAGGGAGATTAGTCTGCCTTAGTTATTATAAAATAGGTAATATTGGTAGATAACTTAGACAGTACCCCCTTTAAGTTTTCTTCGAGTCTGGCCCATGCCTTTATGTTCACCAAGAGTTGACAAAGTGCTCAGTATAGTGCCTGGCACATCACAATCCCTCAATAAATGTCTGAATGAATGAATAAACCAGTACTCAAACAAAACCAATATATCAACACCTTTCTCTAGTTAGAGCCCTCATATTTTTTACCCTTTTAGTTTGGCTATACTTTTAAAAGAATGTCTAGAGAATTATGCTTCATTTGGACCATTTTCCTTTGAATATTTTAGGTAAAAGTCATGCTAACACATCACATACATGCATGTTTCTACTTGGTGAGTCAACTGGAATGTGGTAAGAAGCTCTTCAGGCCCAGGGAATGTTACTGACTTCCCGGAAAGGTGGATGGAGGGAAGAGGGATTTTAAACAGCTAGAGACCCCTTGTCATGTGAGTGGTTAATTTAGTGCTACTTGAATGGTCAGGGGGTAGTGTGGCCAATTTATTGAGGCTCAGCATGGGAGATGGTAGACAAGAGAGGTGGAGAATTGGAGTGGAATGGAATAGAGGACCATGGCATCTTAAAACATTTTTTTGATTGACATAATTATTGATTAAAACATAAATATGTTAGCTATGTTTGGTGTAGATTCTTGATGGGAAGTGTGTGTGCTAAGGAAGGGTCTGTTTCATCAGTCACATGATCCATCATGTTTACTGAATATCTACCAAGAGAATTACCCACCATTGTCAATGTACTCCTTCATACAGAGAAGAACATGAGGTGTGATTGCCTTTAAGGAGACAAAGTGGATTTTGTCTTCCCAACCAGGTGGCCATTAGCTGTTTTGAAGGACCCCTAGGTCAGTAACTTAGGTAAACAGTGTAATGGGCACTTTTCAACCCTTTCTCTGTGCTTGCAACAAAGCATATGCAGGTATACTGTAGCAAAATCATTGACATCAATTCTGTACTTGCTGGTTGGATGTCTGACTATCAACAAGTGTGGATCTCTATTTGAGGATTTTCTCTAATCAAGGGACTATTTTATATTGGCATGTAAGACAAGCTGGCAGTGCTAGGGACTTATGTCTCAAGAGCAGCTATGAACCAATAACTAATGAGCATTGGTATAATCCCCCCACTTCCTCACTTCTCAGTTGGGATAGCTCTAAGGTGTGTTCTACAGTATCCCCAGGGGTCCCCAGGGTGATTAAGCTCTAGTTCCCCATAGAGTTAACCTGCTTGGTATCATGTTTTTTCTTTTATTGACTTTCTTCCCTTCTCTGTCTTATATCCTTACCCACCTGTTGGTGTTTCTCTGGATCACCTCCCAAATAAACTACTTACACTTGAGTCCTTGTCTCAGGGTTTGCACATGAGAATATATACAGTAAATAAGTTTTTGCCACTAATTTAAAAAAGTAAAACTAGGTATTGAAGTTCTCCTGTGAGTACACATAGATTTATCTCATTGTTTTTAGCATTTCATGATATAGATATATCCTACATTTTACTTTTTTTTTTTGGTATGTGCCCCTAGAGGAAACCGAACCCGGGACTCTCTGATCCACAGGCCAATGCTCCAACTGCTGAGTCAAACCAGCCAGGGTTGTCCTACATTGTGTGTTTTTTTTTAATTTAAATTAATTAATTTATTTTTGTTACAAATGTTTCTCTTTTTCCCCCACTGATTCCCCCCTCCCCACCCCTCCCCGCCCTCTCCCCAGCTTTGTTGTCCATTTCTGTTGTTCATGCATGCATGCATATAAGTTCTGTGGTTTATCTTCCCCCGCACCCATTGTTCTGGGGATAGTCAGTTTGTACCCCACTTCCATGTTTCTGGGGATACCCCATTCCTCAGAATGTTATGTTCAGTATATTCCACAAGTAAGTGAGATTATATGATACTTCACTTTCTCTGTTTGGCTTGTTTCACTTACGATGGCACTTTCTAGGTCCCTCCATGTTGTCTCATAGGATAAGAGATCTTTCTTTCTCATACCTGCACAGTACTCCAATGTGTACATGTACCACAGCTCTTTTATCTGTTCATCTCCTGATGGACATTTAGGCAGTTTCCAGATCTTAGCTATTGTAAATAGTGCTGCTACAAACATGGGGGTACATATATTCTTTCTGACTGGTGTTTCAGACTTCTTAGGGTATATTCCTAGAAGTGGGATCACTGGGACAAATGGAAGATCAATTTTTAATTTTTTGAGGTAACACCATATTGTTTTCCATAGTGGCTGCACCAGTATGCATTCCCACCAGCAGTGTACTAAAGTCCCCTTTTCCCCACACCCTCGCCAACACTTGTTGTTTGATGATTTGTTGATGGCAGACATTCTGACAGGTATAAGGTGATACTTCATTGTTGTTTTGATTTGCATCTCTCTGATGATTAGTGATGTTGAGCATTTCTTCATATGTCTCTTAGCCATTTGTATGTCCTGTTTGGAGAGGTATCTATTCAGCTCCTCTGCCCATTTTATAATGGGGTTCTTTGTCTTCCTTTTGTTGAGATGTATGAGAACTCTCTATATATTGGATATTAACCCCTTATCTGATATATCATTGCCAATTATGCTCTCCCATACAGTGGGTCACCTTTCCATCTTGATGATTGTATCTTTTGCTGTGAAGAAGCTTTTGAGTTGGGTGTAGTCCCATGTGTTCATTTTCTCCTTTGTTTCTAATGCCTTAAGTAATGTATCAGTGAAACTTCTGCTGCGTATGATGTCTGAAATTTTGTTGCCTACAGTTTCTTCTAGGATTTTTATGGATTCATGAGTCACATTTAAGTCTTTTATCCATTTTGAGTGTATTCTTGTGTAGTGTGTAAGTTGATGGTCTAGTTTCATTTTTTTGCATGAAGCTGTCCAATTTTCCCAACACCATTTATTACAGAGGCTGTTCTTACTTCACTGTAAGCTCTTGCGACTTTTGTCAAATATTAATCGAGCATTATGTCTGGGGTCCATTTCTGGGTTCTCTGTTCTGTTCCACTGGTCTATATGCCTGTTCTTGTGCCAGTACCAGGCTGTTTTGATTACAGTGGCTTTGTAGTATAACCTGAAATCTGGTAATGTGATCCTTCCAACTTTGTTCTCCTTTTTCAAAATTGTTGTGGCTATACGAGGTCTTTTTTGGTTCCATATGAACTTTTGAAGTATTTGTTCTAGTTCTGTGAAGTATGTCTTTGGTATTTTGATGGGGAGTACATTGAATCTATTGTTGCTTTGGGAAGTATGGACATTTCAATAATGTTAATTCTTCCAATCCATGAACAAGGTATGTGCTTCCACTTTTTAATATCTTCCTCTATTTCTTTTTCAATGGCCTGTTGTTTTCTGCAAAAAGATCCTTTATTTCTTTTCTTTTCTTTCTTTTTCTTTTATCCTCGCCTGAGGCCATTTTTCCATTTTTTGTTCAGATAGAGTGGAAGGGAGAGAGACAGAGAGAGAGAGAGAGAGAGAGAGAGAGAGAGAGAGAGAGAGAGAGAGAGAGAGAGAGAGAGAAACATTGATGTGAAAGGGACACATTGAGTGGTTGCCACCCACACAACCCAACCAGGGCCGGGGACAAACTGCAACTGAGGTACATGGCCTTAGTAGGTACCAGACCCGGGCCTCTCTGGACCACAGGCCAATGTTCTAATTGCTGAGCCAAACCAGCCAAGCCAAGGTCTTTTATTTCTTTGGTTAAGTTTATTCTTAGGTATCTTAAATTTTTTGTCAAATTGCTAAATGGAATTGCTTTCTTAGCTTCTCTTTTTGTGAGTTCATCATTGGTGTATAAGAATGCCATCGATTCTTGACGTTAATTTTGTATCCTGCTACTTTGCCAAATTCATTTGTTAAGTCTAGTAAGTTTTTGATGGAGTCTTTGGGGTTTTCTACGTATAGTATCATGTGATTTGTGAATAATGACAGTTTCACTTCCTCATTTCCAATTTTGATCCCGTTTATTTTTTCTTCCTGTCTAATTGCTGTGGCTAACACTTCAAGTATTACATTAAATAAGAGTGGCGAAAGTGGGCATCCCTGTCTGGTTCTTGTTCTTAAGGAAAATGCTTTTGGTTTCTGCACATTGAGTATGATGTTGGCTGTACGTCTTTCATATTTGGCCTTTATTATGTCTAGATATGATCCCTCTATTCCCACACTGCTGAGCATTTTTATCAGAAATAGATGCTGGATTCTGTTGAAGGGTTTTTCGGCATTTATTGATATGACTATGTTATTATTATTCTTTAATTTATTTATGTGGTGTATCATATTTATTGTTTTGTGAATGTTGTACCAGCCTTGCATCACAAGGATGAATCCCACTTGGTCATGGTGAATAATTTTTGATGTGTTGCTAGATCCAATTTGCTAGTATTTTGTTCAGGATTTTGGTGTCTATGTTCATCAGGAATATTAGCCTACACTTATCTTTCTTTGTAATATCTTTTCCTGGTTTTGGAATTAGAATTATGCTGGCTTCATAAAACGAGTTTAGAAGTCTTCCTTCTTCTTGAATTTTTTGAAATAGTTTTAGGGGAATGGGTATTAGTTCTTCTTTGAATGTTCAGTAAAACTCCCCCATGAAGCCATCTGGGCCTGGGCTTTTGTTTGCTGGGAGAGTCTTGATTATATCTTCAATTTCTTCTGTTGTTATTGGTCTGTTAAAGATTTCTATCTCTTCTTGGTCCAGTTTTTGGAGACTATGTGTTACTAGAAATTTGTCCATTTCACTTAGATTGTCGAATTTGTTGCCATATAATTGTTCCCAGTAGTTGTTAATGAACTTTTGTATTTCTGTGGTGTCAGTTGTTATCTCTCCTCATTCATTTCTGATTTTGTGTATTTGGGTTCTCTCTTTGTTTCTTGATGAGTCTACCTAAGGGTCCATCAATCTTGTTTATCTTTTCGAAAAACCAGCTCCTTGTTTTATTGATCCTTTGAATTGTTTTTTTTTTTTTTTTTTTTTTTTGGTCTCTATGCTGTTTATTTCTGCTCTGATATTTACTATTCCCTTCCTTCTACTTACTCTGGGGTTTTCTTTTTGTTTGCTCTCTAGTTCTTTAAGTTGTGAGGTTAGATTGTCTATTAGAGATTTTTCTTGTTTTTTTTAAGGTAGGCCTGTAGTGCTATGAACTTCCTTCTCAGAACTGCTTTCGCTGCATCCCATAGATTTTGTGTTGTTGTGTCTTCATTTTCATTGGTTTCCAGAATGTTTTTGATTTCTTCCTTGATCTCCTCGGTGACCCATTCATTCTTTAATAACATGGTATTTAGCTTCCATGTGTTCAAATGTATTTGCATCTTCTTGTTGCAATTGATTTCTAGTTTCATGCCATTGTGATCTGAGAAGATGCTTGACATGATTCCAATCTTCTTGAATTTGTAGAGACATAGTTTGTGTCCTAACATGTTGTCTATCTTTGAGAATGTCCTATGTGCACTTGAGAAGAATGTGTATTCTGTAGTTTTTGGGTGTAATTCTCTATAGATATATATTAAATACATTTTGTCTAGTGCTTCATTTACAGTCTCTGTTTCCTTGCTAATTTTTTGTCTAGAATATCTGTTTAGTGATGTCAGCAGGGTGTTGAAATCCCCAGCTATGTTTGTATTGCTATAGATTTCCCCTTTGAAGTCTTCCAGAAGGTTTTAAATATATTTTGCTGCTCCTATATGGGTGCATATATGTTTATCAAGGTTATATCTTGCTGTTGGATAGATCCTTTCAGTATCATGTAGTTGCCTTCTTCGTCTCTAGTTATGGCCTTCATTTTGAAATCTATTTTATCAGATATCAATATTGCTATCCCTGCTTTCTATTCCATTCCATTTGCTTTAAAGGTTTTTTTCTATCCCTTCACTTTCAAGCTGTGTGAATCTTTTGTTGTGAGGTAGGTCTCTTGTAAACAACACATAGGTGAGTCATGTTTCTTATCCAATCAGCTACTCTGTGCCTTTTTATCGGAGCATTCAATCCATTTACATTTAAGGTGATTATTGATATGTACTTATTTATTACTATTTTTGGTTTAGGGTGTTTCTATTTTTCTTCCTATTTCTCCTGCTAATTACAGCAGTCCTTTAACATTTCTTACAGTGCAGGTGTGGTGCTAATGTATTCCCTTAGCTTTTTTTTCTTTTTTCCTCTGGGAAGCTTTATATGTGACCCTTTATTCTGAACAATAGCCTTGCTGGGTAGAAGAGTCTTGGATTCAGATCCTTGTTTTTTTTTTTTTTTTAATTCAATTATTCATTTTTGTTACAGACGTTTCTCCTTTTTACACAATGATTCCCCCTTCCCACTCACTCCCTGTTCTGTCCCACTTTTGGTGTCCATGTCCATTGTTCATACAAACATGCATATAAGTTCTGTGGGTTATGTCTCCTTCACCACCCCTTCGTTTTGGGATTGTCAGTATGTACCCCATTTCCATGTCTCTGGGACGATCCCATTCCTCAGACTGTTATGTTCATTATATTCCACAATTAAGTGAAATCATATGATACTTGTCTTCCTCTGTTTGGCTTGTTTCGCTTTGGATAATACTTTCCAGGTCCCTCCATGTAGTCTCAAATGATAAGAGATCTTTCTTTCCTACAGCTGCATAGTACTCCATTATGTATATGTATCACATCTTTTTTATCCATTCTTCTATTGATGGACATTTGGGCTATTTCCAGATCTTAACTATTATAAATAGTGCTGCTACTGTCATTATTCGCAGATGACATGATACTATATGTAGAAAACCCCAAAGACTCCATTAAAAATTTACCAGACTTAATAAATGAATATGGAAAAGTAGCAGGATACAAAATTAATGTCACAAAATCGATGGCATTCTTATACACCAATGATGAACACACAGAAATAGAAACTAAGAAAACAATCCCATTCATCACTGCAGCAAAAAAAAATTAAGATACCTAGGAATAAACTTAACCAAAGAAATAAAGGACTTATTCACAGAAAACAACAGGTCATTGAAGAAAGAAATAGAGGAGTATATAAAAAAGTAGAAGCAAATATGCTGTTCATGGATTGGAAGAATTAACATCATTAAAATGTTCATACTACCCAAAGCAATCTATAGACTCAATGCAATCCCCATCAAAATACCAACGGCATATTACAAAAATTAGAACAAATACTTCAAAATTTCATATGGAACCAAAATTCCTCAAATAGCCACAGCAATCTTGAAAAAGAAGAGTGAAGTAGGAGGGATCACATTACCAGATTTCCGGTTATACTACAAAGCCACTCTAATCATAACAGCCTGGTACTGGCACAAGAACAGGCATATAAACCAGTGGAACAGAACAGAGAACTCAGAAATAGACCCAAGGCAATATGCTTCATTAATGTTTCACAAAGTTGGCAAGAGCATACAGTGGAGTAAAGACAGCCTCTTTAATAAATGGTGTTGGAAAAATTGGACTGCTACATGCAAAGAAATGAATCTAGACCATCAACTTACACCCTACACAAGAATAAACTTAAAATTCATAACAGACTTTAATGTGACTCATGAATCCATAAAAATCCTAGAAGAAACTGTAGGAAACAAAATTTCAGACATCAAACACTGCAGAATTTTCACTGATACATCACCTAAGGCAATAGAAACAAAGGAGAAAATGAACACATGGGACTACATCAAACTCAAAAGCTTCTGCACAGCGAAAAATACAATCATCAAAACGGAAAGGCTATCCACTGTATGGGAGAGCATAATTGCCGATGATATATGAGATAAGGGGTTAATTTCCAATATATATAGAGTGCACATACAGCTCAACAAAAAGAAGACAAAGAACCCAATTAAAAAATGGGCAGAGGAGCTGAATAGACACCTCTCCAAACAGGACATACAAATGGCTAAGAGACATATGAAGAAATGCTCAAAATCACTAACCATCAGAGAGATGCAAATTAAAACAACAATGAGGTCTCACTTCACACCTGTCAGAATGCCCACCATCAACAAATCATCAAACAAGTGTTGGCGAGGTTGTGGGGAAAAGGGGACTTTAGTACACTGCTGGTGGGAATGCAGACTGGGGCAGCCACTATAGAAAACAATATAGTATTACCTTAAAAAATTAAAAATTGAACTTCCAGTTGTCCCAGTGATCCCACTTCTAGGAATATACTTTAAGAAGCCTGAAACACCAATCAGAAAGAATATATATACCCCCATGTTTGTATCAGATCTTTGTTTTTTATGACCTTGATTCCCTCATGGCATTTTTTTCCAGCCTATAGTGTTTCTGTTGAGAAGTCAGCTGAGAGCTTTTTGAGGTTTCCTTTTTAGGTAACCTGTTGCTTATCTCTTGCTGCTTTTAGGATTCTCTCTTTGTCTTTAATTTTTGGTATTTTGATTACTATGTGTCTTGGTGTGGGCTTGTTTGTGTTCTTCTTACTTGGGGCTCTTTGTGCTTCTTGAACTTGAATGTTTTCTTCCATTACTAAATTAGGGAATTTTTCTGTCACTATTTCTTCAAATATATTCTCTAACCGTTGCTCATTTTCTTCTTTTTTGGGGACTCCTATGATGCGAATGTTATTTTGTTTCGTTATCTTATAGTTCTTTTAAGCTGTCTTCCTGTTTTTTAATTGTGTGTTTGTTTTTTTTTTTTTTGGTTTTCTGATTGGTTGATTTTTTCTACCCTATCTTCTAATTCACTGATACAGTCCTGAGCTTCTTCTCTCTGCTATTTAGACCTTCCAATGTGTTCTTTATTTCTGCTATGTCATTCTTTATTTCTTCTTGGCTTTTTTAAATTTCCAACTGGTTGATTTTCAACATTTCTATGTCTTTACTCATGGTGCTCATGTCCTTACACATGTTGTTTAGGTTCCTCAAGATCATGGCTCTGAATTCTAATTTTGTCAACTTGCTTAACTGCACCTCATTTATCTCATCTTTGGTAGAGGTCTGTTGTTCTTTCATTTGGCTTTTGTTTCTGTGTTTCATCATTTTGGCTATCACAGTGGGCTTTGCAGCCTGCCAAATTTTCCTGTGGTCGTTGGTATTCTGCTGTTTGTTCCTTCCTCTCCTGGGTGTGGATGAGCCAGGGAGGACCCATTTTACACACCCCTGTCAAGTCTTACTTTCCTGGTTAAAGTTGCTGGCCCAGGGAATGGTACAATTATCCTATAGCTTTTTGCCTGGAGGCTATCAGTAATGGTTGCCTTAGGAACCTTGGCTTTTCAGTTGAATGAAAAACTCCCTAAAATGCTCAGAGTAAGAGTATTGCCCAAGGCTGGGGCAGATGCTTGTTGGTATTGGTCCTCAATTAGCATTTCAATGGCCACCGGGTGGGGTTGAATTTCCCAGGGAGGGGCTGCCTCCTCTCCCCAGAGTCCTGGGATGGTGTAAGATGACCACAGTCCTGAGTGGCTGCAACTCAGCAAAAGCTCTGAGCACCCTCCAAAACCTGAATGTCCCCACACAGTTTCAGTTCAGTCTGCCTTTCTTCTGCTGGAGCCCAAGGTGAGTGGCTGCTGCTGTTTTATCCTCTGACCCAGCTCTGCACTGTGGAGCCGCTTAGGAGTTTAACCCAAGGGTCCCGTTCATAGCCAAGGCCTCTGCTCACAGCCAATGCCACCCCTCCCAGCTAAGGCCTCCACTCACAGCCAAGGCTGCTGCTCCCAGCTAAGGCTGCTGCGGACCTTGGGTTCCCAGCCCCCCTCTTGTGTCTCTGCAAGCCTACCAAGATTGAATCAGTGTCCCTGGTTATGTGGCCCTTCCAGCTGCTTTTCTGTTGCCTTTTCCTGATGATTTGTCTTTATTTTCATTGTAATTCCAGTTTGGTCCTGTGAGATGGTTCCTGTAGCTTCCATTCACTCTGTGGCCATTTTGGAATCACCTGTCCTAAATCTTAATAACCATTTTTCTATTGATGCTAATTTAGTTTTCTTCCCAGTTTTTTTTTTTTTTTTTTTTTTTGCTTGTCACTAATAGTGAAGCAGTGAACTTCTGTTAAGACTTAGTTTGCTTTGTGTCCTAGACAATGCTAGTACCAAAAAAAGTGCTTTAGAAATCCTTCTGGAACACTATGGTGATAAATTTTACCACATGTGCTTAAAGATTAGAACTAGTTATGACATTAGTAGGATCATTTGCTGGGGGTGTTGGTGGTGTCTATAAAACTTACTCCCCTGGGTTCCGTGGGGAAAATCCTTTATTTACTAGGTGCCTGCAGGTCCCACATTCAAGTTCAGAATGAAAGGAAAAGGTCAACCAATATTTAATTTGTGAATCTAAGGAAGCCAGAGAGAGTGGGGTAGAGATTAGAAAACCTAAGACCAGGGTGACCATCTTATGTTTTGGCAGAGCTCATGGGTATGAGTTTATGTGGACTTCTCTGTCTTATATTTGAAGTTCCCTATCTTTGAATTTAAAATAATCGGTTTTAATTTTAGCTATTGTAAATATCTCTGATATGAACACAAAGGCACATATATTCTTTTTGATTAGTGTTCTAGGCTTCTTAAGATATATTCCAAAAAGTTGAATCACTGGGTCAAAT
Organism: Molossus molossus; assembly: GCF_014108415.1. Classification (NCBI taxonomy): domain Eukaryota; kingdom Metazoa; phylum Chordata; class Mammalia; order Chiroptera; family Molossidae; genus Molossus; species Molossus molossus. The sequence continues at coordinate 112,907,102 of NW_023425355.1, read as the reverse complement.
GAGTTCCATTTTTAATTTTTTGAGGAAAGCTCATTCTGTTTTCCATAGTGGCTGCACCAGTCTTCATTCCCACCAGCAGTGTACTAGAGTCCCCTTGTCTCCACACCCTCGCCAACACTTGTTGATTGATGATTTGTTGATGGCGGCCATTCTGGCAGGAGTGAGGTGATATCTAACAGTCTTTATTTATTTATTTATTTATTTATTTATTTATTTATTTAGTCATTCATTTATTTATTCTTTTCCTTTAAAATTATTTTTATTAATTTGTTTTTGTTACAGATGTTTCTTTTTTTTTCTCCCAATGATACCTTCCACCCCATCCCCCTGCCCCATTGCCAGCTTTGTTGTCTATGTCCATTGGTTATGGATACTTGCATATAAATTCTGTGGTTTATCTATTTCCCCCAACATCTCTCTTCTGAGGGTTGTCAGCCTGTACCCTACCTCTATGTCTCTGGGTCAATTTTGTTCATCAGTTTGTTTAGTTCATTATATTCCACAAATAAGTGAGATCATGTGATATTTGTCTTTCTCTGCTTGGCTTGTTTCACTTAGCATAATACTCTCCAGGTCCCTTCATGTCATCCCAAAGGATAAGAGATCTTTCTTTCTTACAGCTGCATAGTATTTCATTGTGTACATGTACCACAGCTTTTTTATCCACTCATCTACTTATGGACACTTGGGTTGTTTCCAGATCTTAGCTAATGTAAATAGTGCTGCTTCAAACATGGGGTACATATATTCTTTCTGACTGGTGTTTCAAGCTTCTTAGGGTATATTCCTAGAAGTGGGATCACTGGGTCAAATGGCAGTTTAATTTTTAAATTTTTGAAGTAATGCCATAGTGTTTTCCACAGTGGCTGCACCAGTCTACATTCCCACCAGCAGTGTACTAGAGTTCCCATTTCTCCATACCCTCACCAGCACTTGTTTGATGATTTGTTGATGGTGGCCATTGTGACTGGTGTGAAGTGATACCTCATAGTTGTTTTAATTTGCATCTCTGAGGATAAGTGACATTGAGAATTTTTTCATATGTCTCTTGGCCATTTATATTTCCTGTTTGGTGAGGTGTCTATTTAGATCCTCTACCCATTTTTAATTGGGTTCTTTATCTTCCTTTTGTTGAATTGTATGAGTAATCAATATATTTTGGAAATTAATCCCTTATCAGATGCTTCATTGGCAATTATGGTCTCCCATATGTTGGGTTCCCTTTTTATTTTGATGATTGTTTCTTTTGCTGTGCAGAAGCTTTTTAGTTTTATGTAGTCCCATGTGATCATTTTTTCCTTAGTTTGTCTTGCCTTTGGTGTTGTACCAGTGAAAATTCTGCTGTGTATGATGTCTGAAATTATGTTGCCTACAATTTCTTCTAGAATTTTTATGGATTTGCAAGTAACATTCAAGTCTTTTATTCATTTTTGAGTTTATTCTTGTGTATGGTGTAAGTTGGTGGTCTAGCTTTATTTTTTTCAAGTAGCTGTCCAATTTTCCCAACACCACTTATTAAAGAGACAGTGTTGACTGCACTGTATGCTCTTGACACCTTTGTGAAATATTAATTGAGCATATTGTCTTGGATCAATTTCTGAGTTCTCTGTTCTGTTCTATTTATTTATATGTCTGTTCTTGTGCCAGTACCCGGCTGTTTTGATTACAGTGGCTTTGTAGTATAACCTGAAATATGGTATTGTGATCCCTCCTACTTTGTTATTCTTTTTCAAGATTTCTGTGGCTATTCAAAGTCTTCTTTGGTTCCATATAAATTTTTGGAGTGTTTGTTTTAGTTTTGTGAAGTATGTTATTGGTATTTTTATGAAGATTGCATTGAATCTATAGATTGCTTTGGGTAGTATGGACATTTTAATGATGTTAATTCTTCCAATCCATGAACAAGTTATGTGCTTCCACTTTTTTATATCTCTCTCTATTTTTTTTTTTTTCAATGACCTGTAGTTTTCTGTGAAGAAGTCCTTTATTTATTTGGTTAAGTTTATTCCTAGGTATCTTAAATTTTTTGTTGTGATGGTAAATGGGATTGCTTTTTTAGTTTCTCTTTCTGTGAGTTTATCTTTGGTGTATAAGAATGCTATCAATTTTTTTATGTTAATTTTGTATCCTACTTTTCCAAATTCATTTATTAAGTCTAGTAGATTTTTGATGGAGTCTTTAGGTTTTTTTTTTATGTACAACATCATGTCATCTGCAAATAATTATAGTTTCACTTCCTGCTCTCCAGTTTGGATCCCTTTTATTTTTTCTTCCTGTCTAATTGCTGTGGCTAAAACTTCCAGTACTTTGTTGAATAAGAGTAGCAAAAGTGGGCATCCCTGTCTTGTTCCTGTTCTTAAGGAAAATGCTTTTAATTTTTGCCCATTGAGTATGATGTTAGCTGTAGATTTTTCATATATGGCCTGTATTATGTTGAGATATGATCCCTCTATTCCCCCACTGGTGAGCATTTTTATCAGAAATAAGTGCTGGATTTTGTCAAATGATTTTTTGTCATCTATTGATATGATCATATGGTTTTTATCTTTCATTTTGTTTATGTGATATATTACATTTATTGATTTGTGAATATTGTACCAGCCTTGCATCTCTGGGATGAATCCCACTTGATAATGATGAATAATTTTTTGATGTATTGCTGGATCTGATTTTATTAAGGACTTTGGCAACTGTATTTACCAGGGATATTGTCCTGTAGTTTTATTTTTTTTTTGTAGTATCTTTACCTTATTTTGGAAGTAGGATTATGCTGGCCTCATAAAATGAGTTTGAAAGTCTTTCGTCTTCTTGGATTTTTTGTAGTAATTTGAGGAGAATGGGTATTAGATATTTTTTGAATGTTTGGTAAAACTCCCCCATGAAGCCGCCTGGGCCTGGGCTTTTGTTTGCTGGGAGTTTCTTAATTACATCTTTGATTTTTTTAGTTGTTATTGGTCTGTTCAAGTTTTATATCTCTTCCTGGTTCAGTTTGGGGCTCGTAGTCATTTTTATTTGCATCTGTCTGATGCTTAGTGATGTTGAGTATTTTTTCATGTTTCTTGGCCATTTGTATGTCCTCTTTGGAGACATGTCTATTCAGGTCTTTTGCCCTTTTTCAAATTGGATTTTTGTGTTCCTTTTGCCAACTTTCCATCAGTATATGAGTGGATAAAAAAGCTTTTGTACATTTCCACAATGGAATACCATGAAGCTATAAAAAAAGAAGCATCTCTTACCCTTTGAGACAACATGGAAGGACCTGGAGAGTATTATCCTAAGTGTAATAAGCCAGTCAGAGAAAGACAACTAGGACATGATCTCACTTATATGTGGAATCTAATGAACAAAATAAACTGACGAACAACATAAATCCAGAGACATCGAGGTAGGGAACATACAGACGAACCTCAAAGGGAAGCGGGTGTGGAGGACATCACTAAGCATCAGAGAGATGCAGATTAAAATGACTATGAGATATCACCTCACACCTGTGAGAATGGCTGCTATCAACAAATCATCAAGGAGGGCAGGAAGAGATAAACCAAATAACTTATATGCATATATGCACAACCAATAGACACAGACAATATTGTGGTGAAGGCCAGGGCAGTATGAGAGCAAGAAGGAGGGTCAATGGGGGAAAAAAGAAGGGACAGCTATAGTACTTTCAACAATAAGATACATTTATAATAAAAAAGGAGAAAAAGAACAGAAGAAAATAAATAAAATCTGCCAATTCTTTAGCCAATTCTAAATTTAAAAGAAAATAAAAAACATCAGTTTTGGAGCCAGAGTTTTGCTGTTGCTCAGCTGGTTAATTGGAAGGGCTGTTAAGTGCTCATATGTAGCTATCGTCCCATTTTATGTATATGGAAAGTGAGGTACAGAGTGATTAGTGCCTAAGGTCACTTAGTGATATGATAGGTTATGTGGAATTGGGGGCATTTATTATCAGGAGTGTTCTTAGATAATCTTGAAAAGCATGTCCATTATTAGAAGATGATTCCAGATGTAACCTCTAAAAGCTTTAAAGTGGAGTTGTTTTCCTTGGAGAAGAAGCTACCACAATAAAATGTGCTGGGTGTTTTAGATGCCCTAGCTCTTCCTAGAAACAGGAGTTTAGACAAGATCAATTAATTGACAGGTATTTATTGAACACCGGTTATACGTAGGTACTGCAGAGGAGACCACACATGGTCTCTACCCTTGTAAAGCTTATTGTCTCCTTGGTAGCACAAAGTGTTGTCACCAAAGTCACTGCTCAGAAGACTTCAAGCAGGGCCTTGTTGTCCATGTTCATGCATACATGCATATACGTTCTGTGGTTTATCTCTCCCCCACCACTCCCTCTTCTGGGAATTGTCAGTCTGTAACCCATGTCCACATCTCTGGGACTACCCCGTTCCTCACACTGTTATGTTCATTATATTCCACAAATAAGAGAGATCTTGTGATATTTGTCTTTCTCTGCTTGGCTTGTTTTTCTTAGGATAATACTATCCAGGTCCCTCCATGTCGCCTCAAAGGATAAGAGATCTTTCTTTCTTACAGCTACATAGTACTCCATTGTGTATATGTACCACAGCTTTTTTATCCATTTGTCTATTGATGGACATTTGGGCTGTTTCCAGATCTTAGTTATTGTAAATAGAGCTGCTATAAACATGGGGGTACATTTATTATTTATGATTGGTGTTTCAGGCTTCTTATGGTATATTCCTAAAAGAGGGAACACTGGGCCAAATGGTAGTTCAATTTTTAATTTTTTGAGATAACACCATATTATTTTCTATAGTGCCTGCACCAGTCTGCATTCCCACCAGCAGTGTACTAGAGTCCCCTTTTCTCCACACCTTTGCCAACACTTGTTCTTTAAGTTGTGAGGTTAGTCTGTTAGAAATTTTTCTTGTTTCTTGAGGTAGGCCATTAGTGCTATACACTTTCCTCTCAGAACTGCTTTCACTGCATCCCATAGATTGTGTATTGTTGTGTGTTCATTTTTATTGATTTCCAAGAAGTTTTTGATTTCTTCCTTGATCTCTTCAGTGACACATTCATTGTTCAATAACATGCTATTTAGCTTCCATGTGTTCAAATGTTTTTGTATGTTCTTCCTGCAATTGATTTCTAGTTTCATGCCATTGTGATCTGAGAAGATGCTTGATATGATTTCAATCTCTTGAAATTGTAGAGACTTAGTTTGTGCCCCAATATGTGGTCTATCTTTGAGAATATTCTATGTGCATTTGAGAAGAATGTGAATTCTGCAATTTTGGGGCATAATTCTCTGCAGATATCTATTAAATCTATTTGATCTAGCGCTTCATTTAGAGTCTGTGTTTCCTATTAATTTGTTGTCTAGAGGATCTATCCAGTGATGTCAGTGGGGTGCTGACGTCCCCTGCTATGATTTTATTGCTGTCGATTTCTCCTCAGAAGTCCTCCAGAGGAAGAAAAAATGGTGGCGGAGTGAATGGAGCTACACAGACCATCTCCCAGGACCAAACTGGATTTACAACGAAAATAAAGGCAAATCGTCAGGAAGGGGCCACTGAAAGACACCTTGGAGGACCACTTAACCAGGGACACCGACTCAATCCTGGTAGGCTTGTGAGGACGCGAGAGGGGGCCGGGAGCCCACTGTCCACAGAGGCCTGGGTGGAGACCGGGGGATTTCGCGGCAGCAGGAAGTTGCTGCTAAAGCCTCCGTGGCCAGGGCGGGGACTGGAAACTCCACAGCGGGAAGTTGCTACTAAAGCCTCTGCTGCCACCCCGCCCCAGTACTGCGAACTCTCCTGTGGGAACTCTCCTGCCTCCCAAACCCTTGGCTGGTGCTGCACGGACTCGCTGGGGCCAGGGAACTCGGTGGAGGCGGCGGCGGGAAGTTGCCGCTAAAACCTCCCCCACTGTGACTCCACCCCAGTCCTGCTTACCCTCCTGTGGAAACTTTCCTGCCTCCCAAAACCTCGACTGGGGCCCCACGGACTCCCTGGGGCCAGGGAACTCGGCGACAGCTGCTGCGGCGGCGGAGGGAAGTTGCTGCTAAAGCCTCTGTTGCGACCCCGCCCAGTCCTGCGAACTCTGCTGCCTCCCAAGCCCTTGGCTGGTGCGGCACGCACTCCCTGGGGCCAGAAAACTCGGTGGCAGCGGGAAGTTGCTGCTAAAGCCTCCCCTGTGACCCCGCCTGAGTCCTGCGAAGCCTGCTGCCTGCTAAGCCCTCAGCTGGTGCTGCACAGACTCGCGGGGACCAGGGGACTCTGCTGGAAGCTGCAGCCACCCCGACAGTGTCCTCCTACCGTGGCTCAGTCCTGGGGCTTCTGCTGAGTGCAAAACCCTCTGCTGGTGCCACAGCCATGGCCACCCTTGACAGGAAGCAGTGCTCTTGGGTTAAAAGTCCCAGGCGGCTCCATGATGCAGAGTCTAGACAGAGGCTAAATTGGCAGCAGCCACTCACCGTGAGCTCCAGCAGAGGGAAGGCAGACTGGACTGGAACTGTGTGGGGACACTCAGGTTTTGGAGGGTGCTAAGAGCTTTCGCTGAGTGCAGCCACGCAGGCCTGTGGTCATTTTACTCCTTCCCAGAACCCTGGGGAGAGGCGAGGTAGAGGCCCCTCCCTCAGAGATTCAATCCCACCTGGTGGTCATTGAAATGCTACTGAGGCCCATTAACAATCAGCAGCTGCCCCAACCTCGGGAAATCCTCTTACACTGAGCACCTGAGGGAGTTTTTCAGGCAACTCAGAAACCAAGGGTCTTCAGGTGACCTCTACTAATAGCCTCCAGGCCAAAAAAAAAAAAAAAAAAAAAAAGCTAGCAGATAACTACCATTCCCTGGGCTAGCAACACTAAGCAGAGAAGCTAAGACTTGAAGGTGGTGTTTAAAGTGGGTCCTCCCTGGCCCATCCAAACCCAGGAGGGGGAACCACAAACAGCAGAACACCAACACCCACAGGGAAAATTTGGCAGACTCCAAAGCCCACTGTGATAGCCAAATGAAAGAACATGAGACCTCTACAGAAGATGAGATAAATGAGGTACAGTTAAGCAAGTTAACAGAACTAGAATTCAGAGCCATGATGCTGAGGAAGCACAACAGCATGTGTAAAGATATGAGCACACTGAGTAAAGACATAGAAATGTTGAAAATCGACCAGAAGGAAATTAAAACCAACAGGAAGAAATGAAGAATGACATATCAGAAATGAAAAACACATAGGAAGGCCTAAAAAGCAGAGTAGGGGAAGCTTAGGACCGGATCAGTGAATTAGAAGACAGGCTAGAAAAAATCAACCAATCAGAAAACCAAAAGGAAAAAACGATTAAAAAACAGGAAGACAGCTTAAGACAACTGTGGGACAACAGGAAACAGAATAATATTTGCATCATAGGAGTCCCTGAGGAAGAAGAAAATAAGTAAGGGTTAGAGAATATATTCAAAGAAATAGTGACAGAAAACTTCCCTAATTTGGTGAAGGAAGGAGGCATTCAAGTTCAAGAAGCACAGAGAGACCCAAGTGAGAAGAACCCAAACAGGCCTACACCAAGACATAGTAATCAAACTGCCAAAAATTAAAGACAAAGAGAGAATCCTAAAAGCAGCAAGAGATAAGCAACAGGTTACCTACAGAGGGAACCCCATAAGGCTCTCAGCTGACTTCTCACAAGAAACACTACAGGCCAGAAGTGGATGGCATGAATTAATCAAGGTCATGAAAAACAAGGATCTGAATCCAAGACTACTCTACCCAGAAAGGCTATCATTCAAAATAGAAGGCAAATAAAGAGCTTCCCAGACAAAAAAAGGCTAAGGGAATACAGTAGCACCAAACCAGCACTGCAAGAAATGTTAAAAGGACTGCTATAATTAGTAGGAGAAAGAGGAAGAAAAATAGAACCACACTAAACAAAAATGGCAATAAATAAGTACATATCAATAATCACCTTAAATGTAAATGGACTGAATGCTCCCATAAAAAGACACAGAGTAGCTGATTGGATAAGAAAGCATGACTCATCTATATGTTGTTTACAAGAGACCCACCTCACAACAAAAGACTCACATAGATTGAAAGTGAAGGGATGGAAAAAAATCTTCCAAAAATGGAAAAGAAAAAAAAGCTGGGGTAGCAATACTCATATATGATAAAATAGATTGATGATAAAATAGATTTCAGAATGAAGGTCATAATTAGAGACAAAGAAGGCCACTACATAATACTGAAAGGATCTATCCAACAGGAAGATATAACCTTGATTAACATATATGCACCCAATATAGGAGCACCAAAATATATTGAAAAACTTCTGGAGGACTTCAAAGGAGAAATCGATAGCAATACAATCATAGCAGGGAACTTCAACACCCCACTGACATCACTGGATAGATCCTCTAGACAAAAAATTAGCAAGGAAAGAGAGACTCTAAATGAAGCACTAGACCAAATGGATTTAATAGATTTCTACAGAGAACTACACCCAAAAACTACAGAATTCACATTCTTCTCAAGTGCACATGGGACATTCTCAAAGATAGACCACATGTTAGGGCACAAACTAAGTCTCTACAAGTTCAAGAAGATTGAAATTATATCAAGCATCTTCTCAGATCACAACGGCATGAAACTAGAAATCAATTGCAGGAAGAACATACAAAGACATTTGAACACTTGGAAGCTAAATAGCATGTTATTGAACAATGAATGTGTCACCGGGGAGATCAAGGAAGAAATCAAAAACTTCCTGGAAACCAATGAAAATGAAGACACAACAACACAAAATCTATGGGATGCAGCGAAAGCAGGTCTGAGAAGGAAGTTCATAGCACTACAGGCCTACCTCAAAAAAGAAGAAAAATCTCTAATAGACTATCTAACTTCACAACTTAAAGAACTAGGGAGCAATCAAAAAGAAAACCCCAGAGCAAGTAGAAGAAAGGAAATAGTAAAGATCAGAGCAGAAATAAATGACATAGAGACCAAAAAAACAATTCAAAGGGTCAATTTAACAAAGAGCTGGTTTTTCAAAAAGATAAACAAGATTGATGGACCCTTAGCTAGACTCACCAAGAAACAAAGTGAGAGAACCCAAATACCCAGGATCAGGAATGAGAGAGGAGAGATAACAACTGACACCACAGAAATACAAAAGATTGTTAACAACTACTATGAACAATTATATGGCAACAAATTCGACAATCTAAGCGAAATGGACAAATTTCTAGAAATACAAAGTCTCCCAAACCTGGACCAGGAAGAGATAGAAATCTTTAACAGACCAATAACACCAGAAGAAATTGAAGATATAATCAAGACTCTCCCAGCAAACAAAAGCCCAGGCCCGGATGGCTTCATGGAGGAGTTTTACTGAACATTCAAAAAATAACTAATACCCATTCTCCTCAAACTATTTCAAAAAATTCAAGAAGAAGGAAGACTTCAAACTCATTTTATGAAGCCAGCATAATTCTAATTCCAAAACCAGAAAAAGACAAAACAAAGAAAGAAAACTACAGCCCATATCCCTGATGAACATAGATGCCAAAATCCTAAACAAAATACTAGCAAATCGGATCCAGCAATACACCAAAAAAATTATCCACCATGACCAAGTGGGATTCATCTCAGGGATGCAAGGCTGGTACAATATTCGCAAATCCATAAACGTGATACACCACATAAATAAAATGAAGAATAAAAACCACATGATAATATCAATAGATGCTGAAAAAGCCTTCGACAATATCCAGCATCCATTTCTGATAAAAACGCTCAGCAGTATGGGAATAGAGGGAACATATCTAGACATAAGAAAGGCCATATATGAAAGACCTACAGCCAACATTTTACTCAATGGGCAAAAACTAAAAGCTTTTCACTTAAGAACAGGAACAAGGCAAGGATGCCCACTTTCACCACTCCTATTTAACATAGTACTGGAAGTCTTTGCCACAGCAATCAGACAGGAAGAAAAATAAAAGGGAAACAAATTGGAAAGGAGGAAGTGAAATTGGCATTATTTGCAGATGACATGATACTATACATAGAAAACCCCAAAGACTCCATTAAAAGTTTACTAGACTTAATAAATGAATTTTGCAAAGTAGCAGGATACAAAAAAACGTCAAGAAATCGATGGCATTTTTATACACCAATGATGAACTCACAGAAAGAGAAACTAAGGAAAAAATCCCATTTACTATTGCGGCAAAAAAATAAGATACCTAGGAATAAACTTAACCAAAGAAATAAAGGACTTATTTGCAGAAAACTACAGGTCATTGAAAAAAGAAATAGAGGAAGATATAAAAAAGTGGAAGCACATACCCTGTTCATGGATTCGGAGAAGTAACAGCATTAAAATGTTCATATTACCCAAAGCAATCTATAGATTCAACGCAATCCCCATCAAAATACCAACGGCATACTTCAGAGATTTAGAACAATTACTTCAGAAGTTCATATGGAACCAAAAAAGGCCTCGAATAGCCACAGCAATCTTGAAAAGGAAGAACAAAGTTGGAGCGATCACAATACCAGATTTCAGGTTATACTACAAAGCCACTGTAATCAAAACAGCCTGGTAATGGCACAAGAACAGGCGTATAGACTAGTGGAACAGAACAGAGAACCCAGAAATGGACCCAAGGCAATATGCTACATTAATATTTGACATAGGTGGCAAGAGCATACAGTGGAGTAAGGACAGCCTCTTTAATAAATGGTGCTGGGAAAATTGGACAGCTACTTGCAGAAAAATGAAACTAGACCATCAACTTACACCCTACACGAGAATCAACTCAAAATGGATAAAAGACTTAAATGTAACTCATGAATCCATAAAAATCCTAGAAGAGACTGTAGGCAACAAAATTTCAGACATCATACGCAGCAGAATTTTTACTGATACATCACCTAATGCAATAGAAACAAAGGAGAAAATGAACACAGGGGACTACATCAAACTCAAAAGCTTCTGCACAGCGAAAGATACAATCATCAAAATGGAAAGGCTACCCACTGTATGGGAGAGCATAATTGCCAATGATATATCAGACAAGGGGTTAATTTCCAGTACATATAGAGTGCTCATACAACTCCACAAAAGGAAGACAAAGAATCCAATTAAAAAATGGGCAGAGGAACTGAATAGACACCTCTCCAAACAGGACATACAAATGGCTAAGAAACATATGAAGAAATGCTCATCATCACCAATCATCAGAGAGATGCAAATTAAAACAGCAATGAGGTATCACCTCACACCTGTCAGAATGGCCACCATCAACAAATCATCAAACAAGAAGTGTTGGCGAGGGTGTGGAGAAAAGGGGCTCTAGTACACTGCTGGTGGGAATGCAGACTGGTGCAGCCACTATGGAAAACAATATGGTGTTACCTCAAAAAATTAAAAATTGAACTTCCATTTGACCCAGTGATCCCACTTCTAGGAATATACCCTAAGAAGCCTAAAACACCAATCAGAAAGAATATATGTACACCCATATTTGTAGCAGCACTATTTACAAAAGATAAGATCTGGAAACAGCCCAAGTGTCCATCATTAGACGAATGGATCACAAAGCTGTGGTACATATACACAATGGAGTACTACGCAGCTGTAAGAAAGAAAGACCCCTTATCCTTTGAGACTACATGGAGGGACCTGGAAAGTATCATCCTAAGTGAAACAAGCCAAACAGAGAAAGACAAGTTTCATATGATCTCACTTATTTGTGAAATATAATGAACATAACAGTCTGAGGACGGGGGTAGTCCCAGAGACACGGAAATGGGATACAGACTGACAATTACCTAAATAGGGGGGAGGTGGGGAAGAGATAAACTACAGAACTTATATGCATGAATGCATGAACTTTAGACATGGACAACAAACTGGGGAAAGGGCAGGGAGGGAGGGGGAGGTGGGAATCAGTGGGGGGAAAGGAGAAACATCTGTAACAAAAATTAATAAATATAATAATAATAAAAAATAAATAAATTTAATAAGAAACATTAAAAAAAAAAGAAGAAAAAAAAGAAGTCTTCCAGAATGTTTTTAATATAGTTTGGTGCACCTATATTGGATGCATATATGTTTATCAAGGTTATATCTTCCTGTTGCATAGATCCTTTCAATATTATGCAGTGCCTTCTTTGTTTCTAGTTATGGTCTTCATTTTGAAATCTAATTTATCAGATATGAGTATTGGTACTCCAGCTTTTTTTGCTTTCCGTTAGCTTGAAAGACTTTTTTCCATCCCTTCCCTTTCAAGCTATGTGAGTCTTTTGTTGTGAGGTGTGTCTCTTGAAACAACATATATGTGAGTCATGCTTTCTTATCCCGTCAGCTACTCTGTGTCTTTTTATCAGAACATTCAAACCATTCACATTTAAGGTGATAATTGATATGTACTTATTTATTGCCATTTTTGTTTAGTGTGGTTCTATTTTTCTTCTTATTTCTTGTACTAATTACAGCCATTCTTTGAGCATATCTTGCAGTGCTGGTTTGGTGTTAATATATTCCTTTAGCTTTTATTTGTCTGGGAATCTCTTTATTTGACCTTCTATTTTGAATGATAGCTTTCCTGGATAGAGTAGTCTTGGATTCAGATATTTTTTTTCAGGACTTTGAATACTTCATGCCACTCCCTCCCTTCAGACCTGTAGTGTTTCTGTTGAGAAGTCAGCTGAGAGTCTTATGGGGTTTCCTTAGTAGGTCACCTGTTGCTTATCTCTTACTGCCTTTAGGATTCTCTCTTTTTCTTTAATTTTTGGCATTTTAATTACTATGACTTGGTGTGGGCCTGTTTGGATTCTTACTTAAGGCTGTCTGTGCTTCTTGAACTTTAATGCCTTCTTCCTTCACCAAGTTAGGAAAATTTTCTGTCACTATTTCTTCAAATATATTCTCTAACCCTTGCCCATTTTCTTTCTCTTCAGAGATTTCTATGATATGAATGTTATTATGTTTCCAGTTGTCCTACAGTTCTCTTAAGCTATGTTCCTGTTTTATAATTGTTTTTTCCTTTTTGTTTTCTGATTGGTTGATTTTTTCTACCCTGTCTTCTAATTCACTGATCCGGTCCTCAGCTTCCTGTACTCTGCTGGTTAGTCCTTCCAATGTGTTCTTTATGTCTGCTATGTCATTCTTTATTTCCACTTGGTTGGTTTTGAATGATTCTATATCTTTACTCAGGTTGCTTATGTTTTTATTTATGCTGTTGCACTTCCTCAAGATCATGGCTCTGAACTCTACCTCTGATAATTTGCTTAACTGAATTTCATTGATCTAGTCTTCGATAGAGTTGTTTTGTTCTTTTATTTGAGTTTTTGTTTGTTTGTTTGTTTCACCATTTTGGGTCTCTCAGAGGGTTTTGGAGCCTACCAAATTTTCCTATTGGTGTTGGTGTTCTGCTGTTTGTGGCCCCCTCTACTGGGTTTGGATGGGCCTGAGTGGGCCCATGTTAAACACCACTGTCAAGTCTTACTTTCCTGGGTAGATATGCAAGTCCAGGAAAGGTTCAGTTATCCTCTAGATTTTTGCCTGAGGGGTAGTTGTATCAGTTACTCCGTGACTTCGAATGTAGCCCTGGTGTTCTGCATAATAGGATTTTCAGAGGGTGGGATAGATGCTGTTTGTTAATAAGCCTCAATTTGCATTTCTTTGCCTCACCTGGGAAAGGCTGATTCTCCAGGGGGATGGGTGCTCGTTTTCCCCACAGTTCTGGAAAGGAGCACACTGGCCATCATTTTTTGTGGCTGCAACTCAGCAAAAACTCTGAGTGCCCTCCAAATCCTCGTTGTTCCCACAGTGTTCGAGCCCAGTCTGCCCTCCCTCTGCCGTAGCCCCCAGGTGAGTGGCTGTCGCTATTTTAGCCCTCTGTACTGGTTCTCTGCGCTGTGGAGTGTGCTTGGTCTTTATTTCCCAAGGGCGCTGCTCACAGCTATGACTGCTTCTGTCTTTGGTCTCCCAGCCCACTACCCTCTTGCACCTCTGCAGATCCTTCCAGTATCCCTGGTTATATGGTCCTGTTCTGCTGCTTTTCTGTTGCTTTTTTTCTGAGGATTTGACTTTTTTTAGCTGTAATTCCCATTTGGTCCTGGGAGATCATCTATGTAGCTTCCATTCACTGCACCTCCATTTTCTCATCCTTTAAGCCTATCTTGTGTGCAGCTTCAGCACCCCATAGGTCCTGCGGATAACTAGATCACACAGTCCCTGCTGGGTTGCACAGGCCTCTCTGGTGCTGAAGCACCCCGCAGTTCTAGTTGGTAACTGGATGGCACAGTCCCTTCTTGGTCTCACAGGTCTCTCTTTTGCTTCAGTACCCCACAGGTCCCATGGGTAACTGGAACACACCATCCCTGCTGGGTAGTACAGGCCTCTCTCGTACCCTGCACTCTGCAGGTCCCATGGGCAGGCAGCTGGATTCCACCAATCCCTCTTTGGCCTTGGCTTACCAACAGCTCTTGTGGGCTACTGGGTTGCAGAGTCCTCTCTCATGCCTCCACACCCTGCAGGTCCCGTGGGCATGCAGCTGGATCGCACCAGTCTCTCTCAGACTTTGGCTTCCCACTGCTCTTGTGAGCTGCCAGACCACAGAGTCCTCTGTGGAGCCCCAGGTCCTTCCTCTGGTGGCTGCGGAGTGCTGTTGCCCCGTGGGGCTCAAATCCTGCTCAGCTTTTGCTATAGTTGTTGGGGCTGGGTCTCAGCTGCTGGTCTGTGCTTCTGTTGCCTGGGGATGGATGTGTTCTCCCCAGCCTGTGTTGCTGAGGGTATATCTCAACTCTGATAGGGCTGCTACTGTGGGGGATGGTGCCGGGCTTCCAGTTTACCGCATCTTCCGTGACCGGCACCTTGGGAGCTCCACTACTGTGTACAGAGTGTCCACTGGTCTGATGGTGCCAGGTGCGCTGGTGGACTTGGTTTGCTGGGCCCTAGCCACTCCCACTGCCTCCTACCAGGGGAGACCTGGGAACCAAAATGGTGGACCTCCCCGCGGCACAGGGAGAAGCAACCTGAAGAGCCACTTACCGTGTTAGCTGGCTGCTCCCTTCCATAGCACAGGAACCTTCTGCTTAGCGGCTCGGCATTGCAAGAGTTTGGTCGTCCACCTTCACGTCCACTCACACTCTCTCACACACTACCTCACTCTCTCACACACTCACCCTCCCTCTGGTCCTGTCCGCCGCCATCTTGAAAAATCTGGTATTCTTTTTATTAGGATGCACCCCAATGACCTCATTTTAAGTAATTACATCTGCACATTCTGAGGTACTAGAGATTAATACTTTAATACATGAATTTCGGGGGAGGACCTATATCAGGTAGTGTCAGTTATTGCCTGCATTGGGGGTAGGGGTCAGATCAGGAGAGAGGGTAGAGAGCCTGGGAGCTGCAGAACAGAAAAGTTGGGACTTGGGCTTCTTTCAAAGAATGGAATGGGGAGAGATATCAGGTGTGCAGAAAGAGGTGAGAGAGAAACTGCATGAGCAAAGGGTTATAGGTAGCAACAATGAACATGAACTTGGGAGACATAGAAGAAGCTAGTTTGTCAGGTGTTAGTGGTGCAGCAAAGGGAAGGTTGGAAAGGGAGCTGTGGATTTTGTCCTGTAAAGCCTTAAATGCAGGTTAAATGTGAACACTGGGTGATGCTATGATTTCTGAGACTCTTCTAGTTTAATTACTGCTACCTTTCCCTCTTTTTTCACCTAAACCAATCAGCTCAGGGAATTTTAAGAACCCAAAGGCTTATTTTTGTTTTAACAGTTGTTGGTTTGTGATACAAATTTTCTAATTCTTTTTCCTGATTTTTGGGCAACACTTCAGGGAGACACTTTTATTTTCTATTTCCATCAACTTGTTGCATGTTTTTTTTCTGAAAATGCCTAACATATTGAAAACGATTGAGGCTTCAAAGTGTTGAAAAAAGAGAGTCGCCCTATTACTAACTTTGAAATAGTAATTAACCCATTTGTGTTATTACTTTATTGGTACATATTTCCTATATTAAGGGCATGGAGAGGAGGGAATAAAAACCTTAGTTTGTCTCAGCTTTCAAATAAAATTCAGTCCTTTTGGAAAAAACATCTGGGACTAATGTGGATGCTAAAACTGTTACCTCACATACACCAGTTTCATTTGCTCTTTCATGATGAAAATTTTCCCCTTACAGTTGCCCAGATCCACATGCATGTTATTCAGGGTCTGATGTACCATGGGCACCATTTCTGGCCACATCCTCTGAAAACCACTTTAAGCGGGTTTCCAGACTCTTTAAAAATAGGCTGGGTTCTGGTAAAGCTTACAAGCATAGAGGGAAAAATGCAACCACGTAGCTTTCAGAAATGGTTTAGTTTTTGAAAATAGTTTAATTTTTAGGCATCTCTTCCTACTTTTACTCTCTTACAGATCTCAGGATATTAGTTGAGCTAATATTCTGAATTTCCTGTTTTTTAAAAATATATTCAAACTGACTTCAATTCTTCAACTACAAAAATCCTGTCTTTTGCATTATTCTGGTCTCCTAAAAAGTTCTTAGTTTTGTATTTGCTGCACCCAGCAAACCAGTTTGTGGTACTGATTGAACTTTCCCACATGGTTACTGGACCACTCCTTAATTATTTTAACTGTCACTCCAATACTTCTCCAATAGTGACATTAGACCAAGTTGCTTCTAAATGGCTGCCAAGCACATTGCCATGGCAATGTAGCTCTGTTGGTCAGCTGGAATGGAAGTTCTTTAGTTCTGCCAGCAGTGATTCTGAGACTTGGTGTGCCACAGAAAGAATCGTTCAAGTGCTTGTTAAAAATGCTCACTCCCAGACCCCACCCTTAAGCATTCTGATTAGAGGAAGTTTGGGAGTGAACCTTTATTTATAACCATCTTTCTAGGTGATGATCATTCAGGTGGCCCATAACCTCATTGTCAGAAAGATTCTTTATAGCACACAGATATGATAGAAGTTATGCCCCTTAGAGAGTGATGATCTTCATCCCCATTGGGTCAATGCTCAGGATTGCCTCCTCTTTGAAGTTACCAAAGTATTTGCATTCTGCCCTTTGAGGGATCTTTATATGTGAGTGTCTGCCACACATATGCTTTGTGTTTACTCTCTACTTTTTCTGGGTCACACTCCCCAGCTCCAAAACCAAGGTCATCTGTTAATAATTCTCTACTTCAATTGGCAAATGACCTACCAAGGACACGCAATTGAAATTAGCATATGTATTTTGAGAGGTTTACAGTTTCTTTTCCTCTGGATCTTCGTGGATAACTTATTATGGTATGTATATGGGGAGAGAAGGTAAATGGAGGCACTTTGAATTCAGAGATTCAAAGAGAACCTTAGATTTTTTTTTCAAGGAATGAGAATCAAGCATGTTTGTTTATGGGAATAAAAAGAATGAATTATTTGTTGAAAATAGTAATTAGTATCTTTGTAGTGTGTGCCATACACCCTGGTGTCTGGGTGTTTTCATTTTTATTTGGTTAATTTGTAAACTTCCAGAGGGGAAGCAATTAACTAACTATGAAGAGGGGAGTGAGATGGGTATATGGGTGTAGTGTCAACATTGATTTAGAACAGTAAGTGAAGTTTCTCAGCCCCTACCTTTCTGGAAAGTCTATTTTAGCCATCTCAGATAGAGGAATCTATATTTATAAATTAATTTGTTAGCCTTTCAGCTTTTCAAAGGATATCTTAAGTGACACTTTCTTCTGATTAACAATTTCTAATAACTTCAACTGTATTATTTCAACATGCATATGTTGAAAGCACCAACCATATCTGGGGTGTTGTGCTAGATGTTATCTGAAATAGAGATAAAAAGTAATTTTTTTTTTTTTTTTTGTATCCTCACCCGAGGTCATTTTTCCATTTTTTGTTCAGATAGAGTGGGAGGGAGAGAGAGAGAAACATTGACGTAAAAGGGACACATTGAGTGGCTGCCACCTGCACAACCCAACCAGGGCCAGGGACAAACTGCAACTGAGATACTTGCCCTTAGCAGGAACCAAACTTGGGTCTCTCTGGACCACAGGCCGATGCTTTAACCACTGAGCCAAACCGACCAGGGCAGTAATTTTTTCTTAAAAGTGATTGAGCCCCACCTTTTCCCCAAAATGAAGTGGCTCAACAAGACTTCACGGGGAATATACCAACTATGACTATTTGGAACCTAAATCCCACACAGGACTGCACTCGGCCAGTACTTCTTTTTAGTTCCCAGTGAAGATAGACAATCACTGATTCTACTTTTCATTTTATAAAATGGAATAATCATTGAGAACCTCAAAAGTTCTAATTAAAATGCTCTCTTCCAGGCTGAATAAGTTCAGATGCCTTCAATGTATCCCTTTTGGTCTGAGTTTTAAACTTTTCCAACCCTTATTGCTTCTACACAAGTAAAGTTTGCTGTAAACAAAGGCATTTTTTTTTTTTTTTTTGGTATTGAAAAGACATTGCTACTTGGAAATTACTTCAACAGCTACAAAATGCAAGTAGATAGACTGGAGAAGAAGAGATGGTGCCAGTGTGGGCTTTGGTGTCAGACACATTTAGGTTCAAATCTCATCTTGGCCAATTAGTGGTTATTGGAAACTGGGCATGTCTCCTAATAGTGGAGCCTCAGTTTCTTCTGTGAGAGGGACTATCTCCTTGAGGAGGTTGTTGTGATGATTAAATGAGCCTCTCAATATAAAGCACCTGGCACATTAATGTGATTCATTTGTCAGTTTTCTTGCTACCCAAAATAAGAACATTTAAAGATATAAATGCATTAAGGAAAGGCTTTATGTCAGGAGGAGAAGATGAAAGAGTTTCAGTCTTAAATGACTTTAATCTTAGGTTAGTTATGGAGTTATCTTTTCATTCTGAGAAGATTTCAAACTAGGCTTCTAAATAAAATGGGTTAGCTATTATAACTAGAAGCAAAACCAATCTCTTGGGTATTTTCTTCTTTTGCTCTACCTATCCACTATCCAGCCCTCCTAAATTATTTCTTAGAAATAAAATATTGGGAAAATTCTTTAAAGCTATAATAGACAATTATGCCGCAATTGTTTAGGACTGTGTCTAAGAATCACCCGGGAGCTTTTTAAAAGTATACGTTCTGGCTCCACCTCAGACCTAGTAAATTTCTGAGCATAGGGAGCTGGCATGGGAAAAATCTCCAGGTAATCCCAATAGTGACCACTGCTTTAGGGCAGTGTTCAAAAATATGAGCATGCATCAGAATCACCTAAAGGGCTTGGATCTACCTCCTCCCCACCTCATCCCTAGCTTCTGATTCTGTAGGTAAGAGATAAAGCATGAGAATTTACATTTCCAGCAAGGTGATGCTGATGTTACAGGTCTGGGATCACCCTTTGGGGACCACTGATTTAAACATTCCTATTATATTACTTCAGTGGGCACTCAGTTACAACTTCAGCAGCCCTAAATCATTACAATATTTTTGGCCCAAAAAGATAAAGCTTAGGGAAGAAAATACAAATAAATTTAAAAAAGAGCCTTTTTAAAAATTTTGTTTCTTGTTGACAGTATTATAGATGTTCCCCATTTCCCCCTCCTTTGACCCCCTCCAACCAGCTTCCACAACACCCCAGGCTTTCCCTGCACCATTGTCTGTGTCCATGGGTTAGCATGTATACATACATTCCTTGGTTAGTCTCTTCCACTCCCTTCCCCTCTGAGATCTGTCAGTCGGTTCCATGCATCCATACCCGTTTATTTTGTTCATTAGATTCCACATATAAGTGAGATCATGTGACACTTGTCTTTCTGCAACTGGCTTATTTTGCTTAGGATAATACTCTCCAGGTCCCTCCATGTCGTCTCAAAGGATAAGAGATCTTTCTTTCTTAGAGCTGCATAGTACTCCATTGTGTATATGTACCACAGCTTTTTTATCCACTCGTCTGATGGGCACTTGGATTCTTTCCAGATCTTAGCTATTGTAAATAATGCTGCTATGAACATAGGGGTGCACATATTCTTTTTGATTGGTGTTTAAGGATTCTTAGGATATATTCCCAGAAGTGGGATCACTGGAGAATGACAGTTTTTTGAGGAAACTCCATACTGTTTTCCACAGTGGCTGTACCAGTCTGCATTCCCACAAGCATGTACTAGAGTCCCCTTTTCTCCACATATTTACCAGCACTTGTTTGATGATTTGCTGATGGAAGCCATTCTGGCAGGTATGATACCTCATAGTCATTTTAATTTGCATCTCTCTGATGATTAGTGATGTTGAGCATTTTTTCGTATGTCTATTGGCCAACTTATATCATCTTCGAAGAAGTGTATATTCAGGTCCTTTGCCCATCTTTTTAAAACTTAGATTTATTGTTGAATGTATTACAGATGTTCCTCATTTTCCCCCCATTGACCCCCTCCTCCCCATTCCTGCCCCCTCCTGCCTTTTCCCACATTGTTGTCTGTGTCCATTGGTTATGCACATATGCATGTAAGTTCTTTGGTTTATTTCTTCCCACCTCCCAACCCCCCTTCCCCTTGAGGTTTGTCAGTCTAACAACCAATTTGTACTTCTTAATCCCTTCACCCTTTTTACCCATTCCTCCAACCACCCTCCCATCTGGCAACCAACAAAATTTCTCTGTGTCTGTGAGAATGTTTCTGTTCTGCTTGTTCATTTTATTTGTAGATTCAATTGTCGACAGATATGTATTCATTGCCATTTTGTTTGTTCATATTTTTTATCTTTTTCTTCAAGAAGACCCTTCAATATTTCATATAATAATGGTTTTGTGGTGATGAACTCCTTTAGCTTTTCCTTGTCTGGGAAACTCTTTATATGGCCATCGATTCTAAATGACAGCTTTGCAGGATAGAGTAATCTTGGTTGTAGGTTCTTGCTTTACATCACTCTGAATATTTCTTGTCACTCCCTTCTGGCCTGCATAGTTTCTTTTGAGAAATCAGCTGACAGTCTTATGGGAACTCCCTTGTAGGAAACTAACTGCTTTTCTCTTGCTGCTTTTAAGATTCTCTCTTTGTCTTGAACCTTTTGCATTTTGATGATGATGTGTCTTGTTGGGGCCTCTTGGGGTTCATCTTGTTTGGGACTCTTTGTGATTCCTGGACTTGTATGTCTGTTTCCTTCCCCAAGTTAGGGAAGTTTTTTGCCATTATTGTTTCAAATAGGTTTTTAATTTCTTGTTCTTGCTCTTCTCCTTCTGGCACCCCCAAGATGGGAATGTTGGCACACTTGAAGGTGTCCCAGAGACTCCTTACAGTATCCTCATTTTGTTTTGGATTCTTTTTTTTTTTTTTTTTTTTTTGCTGTTCTGATTGGGTATTTTTTGCTTCCTTATATTCCAAATCAATGGTTTGCCTCTTGGCTTTACCTATTCTTCTATTGAATCTGTGTAAATTATTCTTTATTTCAGTTAGTGCCTCCTTTATTTCTGACTGTTCATTTTTTATGCTCTTGAGACCCTCACTAAGTTCACCGAGGTTCTCACTAAGTCCATTGAGCATCCTTATAAGCAGTGTTTTGAACTCAGCATCTGTTAGGTTGCTTATCTCCATTTCGCTTAGTTCTTTTTCTGGAGTTTTGTTCTGTTCTTTTATTTGGGTCATGTTTCCTTGTCTCCTCATTTTGGCTTCCTCCCTGGTTTGTTTCTATGTATTACTTAATGAGAGGTATGGGGCTGGCTGAGACCAGATGCTGCTTGTTTGAACAAATTTAGGAAAGCCGGAAGCAGGATCTAAGACAGGGCAATCCTATGGTAAAGCAATTGGCAGCAGCTTGGGTGGCCCTGAAAGTTGGGTGGGGCAGGGCCTCAGGGAATCACCAGGGTGGGGCAAACAGTGTGATCCAGGTTGCTGGAGTCCCTGATATGGCAGCTGTCTGCTGCCCCAGGGAAGGGCTCCAAAAGAACAAAGGCCTCTGACAGCATGTCTGTCCAGGAGAAAGCTGCCTCTCCAGCCCTCACTCCAATGCCAAACAACTCAGTTTTTCCTCATATGTCTCTGGTGCCTTTCACACTGCCTTCCCCATGCTGGAGCCTGGAGGGTGTGAGTCCAAGTAAGTTCATGCATGGTCCCTTTAAAAGTTGCCTGGAACTCCAGCAGCCTCAGCCTCAGTTCCTGCTGTTTTTTCCAGCTGAAAGTTATGGGGACTTCTCTTCCTGTCACTGGAACCCTGAGTTAGGCGCCTGGTGTGGGACAGGGACCCCTTAGTCCTCAGGAAGGACCTTCTCAGCTGAGGTATTTTCCTAATTTTTATCTGCCACATATGGGTGTGGGACCAGCCCTTCGTGTCTCTGCCGCTCCTACCCATCTTGATGCAGCTTTCTCTTTAATTTCATAATTTTAGGACTTCCATTCAGCTTGATTTTAGGCGGTTTTGAATGATGGTTGTTCTGTAGTTTAGTTAAAACTTTGATGTGGTTGTGGGAGGATGCAATACTGCATTTACCTCCACTGCCATCTTGACTAGAAGTCCCTTTGCCCATTTTTAAATGGCATATTTCACAGACCTAGAAAAAATATTCCAAAATTTATATGGAATAAAAAAGACTCCAAGTAGCCTCAGCAATGTTGAGAAAGAAGGACAAAGTTGGAGGGATCACAATACCAGATATTAAAGTATCCTACAAAGTCACTGTATTCAAAACAGCCTGGTACTGGCACAAGAAGGGTTGGCATATAGACCAATGGAACAGAACAGAGACCCTAGAAATTGACACACATCAATATGGTCAATTAATATTTGACAAAGGAAGCAGGAGTATACAAAGATAGTCTCTTAAATAAATGGTGTTGGGAAAATTGGACAGGTACATGTGAAAAAAATGGAACTGGATCAACCTTACACCATACATAAAAATAGACTCAAAATGGGTTAAAGACTTAAATGTAAGTTTCAAAACCATACAAATCCTAGAAGAAAACCTAGGCAGTAAAATCTCAGACATCTCACATAGCAGTATTTTTACCAATACATCTCCTAAGGTAAAAAGAAACAAAGGAAAAAATAAACAATGCAACTATATCAAACTAAAATCTTCTGCACAGTAGAAGAAATCAGCATCAAAATCAAAAGGTATCCCACTGTATATGAGAACATATTCACCAATAATACATCTGATAAGGGGTTAATTTCTAAAATATACAAAGAACTCATACAACTGAACACCAGGAAGAATTGTGTCTTTTAAGTCAAGTGAGAGAAAATAATTGTCAAAAGCTGTGGATGGTAAGGTTATGAGGTAAAAATTTCTGTCTTCAATAATGTGAATATTTTTGTTATTTTATGAGACTGACTCTAGTGGTTTGCAGAGAAACTGGACTTTGTACCTTACAAATGAAAATGGGCTGTAAACAAGAAGTCAGACACCTCCAGAAAGATAGGGAGCCTCTTGGGGCCTGTGTTCCTAACCTTCTGATTGGCTATGGAGAGAGTAGACACACAATTTAACATAAAACCACACACCTAGTTGCCCTCTTATGGTGGTGGTAGGGGATGAGGTGGCCCCTCTGATCTGCATAGGTTTTTTTTTTTTAAATTGTTTTTAGAGAAGTTATAGGTTCACAGCAAAATTGAGGGGAACATACAGAGTTTTCCCCTATATCCTCTGCCCCTACACATGCATAACTTCCCCTATTACCAGCATCCCCCACCACAGAGGTATATTTGTTATAATTGATGAGCCTATATTGACATATCATCACTCAGAGTCTATAGTTTACTTTAGGGTTTGCTCTTTATATGTACATTTCTTGGGGTTTTGACAAAGGTATAATGACATGTATCTATGACATTTTAGTATAATACAGAATATTTTCATCACCCCCAAAATCCTTTGTGCTTTGCCTGTTCATTCCTCCATGGGGTTTTTAAGAGTAAAAATATGACTTTCCGAGCACAGCAAACAAAGAAGACAGTTTTTTTTTTCTGCTTTCAAAAAGCAGAAAAGAGTATAGAAAGCAATATTTTGATTTATGAGAGGTAAAAAGTGAAGCAATGCATAGTTTTGTTTTTCAATGTTTTAATCATATCTCTATGGAAGCCCATAGCATGAGCCTTCAGCATCAGTCAAATGGAAATGTGACTCCCAGTGTTGCTGTGTCTGTAGAAGGGTTAGGCTTCTTCATGTAAAAGATGATCTTACTTCTTGGGAAAGATCTTTAAATAATTCCTCAAAATATTTATTTTTAGTGGAGCTTGAAAGATAAAACCATAATTTTTCGCATTGATGAAAGTGATACTATGGTGTTTTCATAATGCATTTAAAAAAGTGAATGGCATTTTCAGTGCCATAAAAAGAAAGTATAAAAAGTCTGGGGGCTTTTATTCTACTATCTCATTGGAAATAAATATATTAAGGACTAGCAAAGTCTGAAAATTATATAGTTTGATCAATTTGACTATCACTGGATGGATTATTTATTTTGTTGGTTATCTGCCATCTCTTAGCCTGCCAGGATTGGTGCAAAGCAATGAAACTACAAGCACACACTGCTTGGAGTGAGGGGGAGCTTTGCAAGTTAGCAAATACTCCAGTTCTCTGGATGCAGTCCCATTTATTTGCAGATTGGTACCCCCAGGTAACAAGTGGATTTAAGTAAATTATTTCCTTGAGATGGCATTACTGCAAACATACACCCTAGCTTTGTCTCTTGCTTTTTATGAGAAGAGACCTTGAAGCCAAAAGATAACAAACCCTTATTCACATGCAAATAAAACACCCAATACACTTGGGTGGGCCGGGTTCCCCCTCCCCCGCTAGGATTCTGAGAATGCATTAACACAAGGTTGAGAGTGCTTAAAACAAGGTTAAAAAACGTCCATCTTCCAATCCCCCAATCCCACATTTATCTGAAACAAAATTTTAATTCCAGTGTGGCTTCTTCAGTTTGCTTTGCCTGCAATTAGCTAGAATGTGCCTTGGGAATGCCAACAAACTCTAATATTAGCTCCAGGAAAATATAATCACCAAGGTAAATCTGCAGCTACTGGAAGAATGAATGTGTCCCAAAGCCAGACCTTACTGGTTTTTATCTTAGATGTGGTTTTGGATTATTCATGCTATAACAATGCAGATAATCAGGAATGGAGTGAAAATTTCTCTCCCAGCATGTGGGACTTCCTTTTGGTTATCTTCTCATAGCCCTACTTTCAACGGGCTACCTTCCTAACCTACTCTAGCCTCATGAACTGACATGTATGTGCAGGTGTGGGGAAGGTACCATGAATCACTTTGGATTCCTCCTTCTATAGATTTCTTAATTACTATTGTCAGTTTTAGGTGAAATCTCCAAATGCCCCTTATGGGTCACAGGCAATGACTACTCTGTCCCTAGGAAACTGTGTACATTTGAGTAATCAAAGGGTAGTAATGGAGGGTGATATTGAGATGAAGTTTAGCTATGAATAGAAATGTATTTTTCAGAGGAACCACTATAAATTTAAATAGAAATTCCTCAGAAAAACAAACAACGAAACATTCCTCAGATCCCTTCCTCTCATCAGTTAGGATTAGCTTCAGCTGCATGTAACAGAACACCTAAAATAAGAGAGCATAAAAAGATAAGGGTAAAAAAATAAAAATTCAAAGTCCATTTCTTTTTTAGGTAGTAGGCAGTTTATAACGTTATCAGGAGTTGTGGACACCCACCACCTTGATACTCAGCTATACTCAACAGGTGGTTTTCATCAAGATGGCTGCTCAAGCTCCCAGTCATCACATCCACCT
This sequence comes from Molossus molossus, assembly GCF_014108415.1. Taxonomy (NCBI): domain Eukaryota; kingdom Metazoa; phylum Chordata; class Mammalia; order Chiroptera; family Molossidae; genus Molossus; species Molossus molossus. The sequence continues at coordinate 112,881,371 of NW_023425355.1, read as the reverse complement.
TTTAGCAAGCAGAGAAGTGGAATGGTCAAAGAAGGGCATGTCCCTCCCTATTAGAAATAATCCTGGAAGTTTTCCAGGACTCGTCAGCTTATACCTCACTGGCTGGAAGACTTAGTCATGTGGTTTCATCAGTGAGGCTGAGAAATGTCGTCTTTATACTATATGGCCCTGTGCCCAGCTAAAATGGAGGATTCTGTAACTAAAAAAGAAGAAGGCAATAAATATCAAGAGACAATTTACAGTCTCTGTCACACACTGCTTGCCTTTTATTAAGAGTAAAGCAAACAGACCTCCAGCAGGGATGGTCTTATATTATATTACAGGTTGTCGGTATGTTTCAAAAAAAAGGGAAAACCACAGGCAGAAAATGGCGGCGGAGTGAATGGAAGCTACACAGACCATCTCCCAGGACCAAACTGGAATTACGACAAAAATAAAGACAAATCGTCAGGAAGGAGCAACCAAAAGGCAGCTTGGAAGACCACATAACCAGGGACACTGACTCAATCCTGGTAGGCTTTCAAGGATGCGAGAGGGGGCCGGGAGCCCACGGTCCGCAGCGGCCCGGCAGGGACCTGTGGCCTCGGCTGGGACCAGCAGCCTCGGCTGGGAGCTGGGCCCTTGGCAGGGACCTGTGGCCTTGGCTGGGACCTGTGTTGGCCTCAGCTGGGGCCCTGCGGCCTCGGCTGGTAGCTGCGGCCTCGGCTAGGTGCTACGCACTCAGATGGGAGCTGCCGCAGCCTAAGCCGCCCTTAGCTGGGAGCGGCACCCTCGGGTTAAAGTCTCAAGCGGCTCCACAGGACAGAGCCGGGACAGAGCCTAATTGGCAGCAACCACTCACCTTGAGTTCTGGCAGAGGGAGGGCAGACTGGAATGGAACTGTGTGGGGACACTCGGGATTTGGAGAGCGCTCAGAGCTTTTGCTGAGTGCAGCTTCGCACACCTGTGGTCATCTTACTCCTTCCCAGGGCCCCTGGGAGAGGCGGTGGCCCCTCCCTTGAAGATTCAACCCTACCCGTGGCCATTGAAATGCAAATTGAGGCCCATTAGCAACCAGCATCTGCCCCACCCTCAGGAAATACTCTTACACTGAGCACCTGAGAGAGTTTTTCAGTCAACTCAGAAACCAAGGTTCTTCAGGTGACTGCTACTAATAGCCTCCAGGCAAAAAAGCTAGAGGATAACTACCATTCCCTGGGCTAGCAACTTTAACCAGGAAAATAAGACTTGACAGTGGTATTTAAAGTGGGTCCTCCCTGCCTCATCCAAACCCAGGAGAGGGAGCCACAAACAGCAGAACACCAACACCCACAGGGAAAATTTGGTAGGCTCCAAAGCCACTAAGATAGCCAAATTGGGGAAACACAGAAACAAAAGCCAAATTAAAGAACAAGAGACCTCTACCGAATATGAGATAAATGAGGTGCAGTTAAGCAAGTTAACAGAACTAGAATTAAGAGCCATGATCTTGAGGAAGCTTAACAGCATGTGTAAGGACATGAGCACCATGAGTAAAGACATAAAAATGTTGAAAATGAACCAGTTGGAAATTAAAAACCACCAAGAAGAAATGAATAATGACATATTAGAAATAAAAAACACATTGGAAAGTCTAAATAGCAGAGTAGAGGAAGCTGAGAACCGGATCAGTGATTTAGAAGATAGAGTAGAAAAAATAAATCAATCAGAAAAACAAAAGGAAAAATAATTAAAAAACAGGAAAAGAACCTAAGAGAACTGTGGGAAAACTAGAAACAAAATACATTCGCATCATAGGAGTCCCCGAAGAAGAAGAAAATGAGCAAGGGTTAGAGAATATATTTGAAGAAATAGTGACAGAAAACTTCCCTAATTTGGTGAAGGAAGAAGGCATTCAATTTCGAGAAACACAGAGAGCCCCAAGTAAAAAGAACCCAAACAGGCCCACATCAAGACACATGGTAATCAAAGTGCCAAAAATTAAAGACAAAGAGAGAATCCTAAATGTGGCAAGAGAGAAGCAACACTTACCTACAAAGGAAACCCTATAAGGCTCTCAGCTGACTTCTCAACAGAAACACTACAGGCCAGAAGGGAATGGCATGAGGTAATCAAGGTCATGAAAAATAAGGATCTGAATCCAAGACTATTCTACCCAACAAGGTCAAATAAAGAGCTTCCCAGACAAAAAAAGGCTAAGGGAATACATTAGCACTAAACCAGCACTGCAAGAAATGTTAAAAGGACAGCTATAATTAGCAGGAGAAATAGGAAGAAAAATAGAACCACACTAAACAAAAATGGCAATAAATAAGTATATATCAATAATCACCTTAAATGTAAATGGATTGAATGCTCTCATAAAAAGACACAGAGTAGCTAATTGGATAAGAAAGCATGACTCATCTATATGTTGTTTACAAGAGACCCACCTTACAACAAAAGACTCACATAGGTTGAAAGTGAAGGGATGGAAAAAAATCTTCCAAGTAAACGGAAAGGAAAAAAAAATCTGGGGTAGCAATACTCATATCTGATAAAATGGATTTCAAAATGAAGGCCATAACTAGAGACAAAGAAGGCCACTACGTAATATTGAAAGGATCTATCCAACAGGAAGATATAACCTTGATAAACATATATGCACCCAATATAGGAGCACCAGATATAGTAAACATCTTCTGGAGGATCTCAAAGGAGAAATTGATAGCAATACAATCATAGCAGGGGCCTTCAACACCCCGCTGACATCATTGGATAGATCCTCTAGACAAAAAATTAGCAAGGAAACAGAGACTCTGTATGAAGCACTAGACCAGATTTACTAGATATCTACAGAGAATTACACCCCAAAACTACAGAATTCATAGTCTTCTCAAGTGCACATGGGACATTCTCAAAGATAGACCACATGTTAGGCCACCAACTAAGTCTCTATAAGTTCAAGAAGACTGAAATAATATCAATCATCTTCTCAGCTCACAATGGCATGAAACAAGAAATGAATTGCAGCAAGAACATGGAAAGACATTTGAACACATGGAAGCTGAAGAGCATGTTATTAAACAATGAATGGGTTACCGAGGAAATCAAGGAAGAAATTAAAAACTTCCTGGAAACCAATGAAAATGAAGACACAACAACACAAAAAGTATGGAATGCAGTGAAAGCAGTTTGGAGAGCAAAGTTCGTAGCACTACAGGCCTACCTCAAGAAACAAGAAAAATCTCTAATAGACTATCTAATCTCCCAACTTAAAGAACTGGAGAGAAAACAAAATGAAAACCCCAGAGCAAGTAGAAGGAAGGAAATAGTAAAGATCAGAGCAGAAATAAATGACATAGAGAAAAAAAAAAAAAGTCAAAGGATCAATTTAACAAAGAGCTGGTTTTTCAAAAAGATAAACAAGATTGATGGACCCTTAGCTAGACTAATCAAGAAACAAAGATAGAGAACCCAAATACACAGAATCAGAAATGAAAGAGAAAGATTAACCACTGATAGCACAGAAATACAAAAGATTGTTAACAACTACTATGAACAATTATATGGCAACAAATTTGACAATCTAAGCAAAATGGACAAATTTCTAGAAACACATAGTCTCCGAAAACTGGACCAGGAAGAGATAGAAAACTTGAACATACCAATATTAACTGAAGAAACTGAAGATGTAATCAAGACTCTCCCAACAAACAAAAGCCCAGGCCAGAAGGCTTCACAGGGGATTTTTACCAAACATTCAAAGAAGAACTAACACCCATTCTCCTCAAACTATTTCAAAAAATTCAAGAAGAAGGAAGCCTTCCAAATTTGTTTTATGAAGCTAGCACAATTCTAATTCCAAAACCAGAAAAAGACACTACCAAGAAAGAAAACTACAGGCCTTTATCCCTGATGAACATAGATGCCAAAATCCTGAACAAAATACTAGCAAATCGGATTCAGCAATACACACACAAAAAAATTACTCACCATGACCAAGTGGGATTCATCCTAGGGATGCAAGGCTGGTACAATATTCGCAAATCAATATACATGATACACCACATAAATAAAATGAAGAATAAAAACCACAAGATTATATCAATAGATGCCAAAAAAGCCTTCGACAAAATCCAGCATCCATTTCTGATCAAAGCGATCATCAATGTGGGAATAGAGGGATCATATCTTGACATAATAAAGGCCATATATAAAAGACCTACAGCCAACATCATACTCAATGGGCAAAAACTAAAAGCATTTCCCTTAAGGACAGGAACAAGGCAAGGATGCCCACTTTTGCCACTTATATTGAATATAGTACTAGAAGTTTTAGCCACAGCAATCAGACAGGAAGAAAAAATAAAGCTATCAACATTGGAAAGGAGGAAATGAAACTGTCATTATTTGCAGATGACATGATACTATATGTAGAAAACCCCAAAAAGACTCCATCAAAAATTTACTAGACTTAATAAATGAATTTGGCAAAGTAGCAGGATACAAAATTAACATCAAGAAATCAATGGCATTCTTATACACCAATGATGAACTCATGGAAAGAGAAACTAAAAGCAATCCCATTTACCACTGAGGCAAAACAATTAAGATACCTAGGAATAAACTTAACGAAAAAAATCAAGGACCTATTCGCAGAATACTACAGGTCTTTGAAAAAAGAAATAGAGGAAGTTATAAAAAGATGGAAGAACATACTCTGTTCATGGATTGGAAGAATTAACATAATTAAAATGACCATACTACCCAAAGCAATCTATAGATTCAATGAAATCCCCATCAAAATACCAAAGCCATACTTCACAAAATTAGAACAAGTACTTCAAAAGTTCATATGGAACCAAAAAAGACTCTGAATAGCCACAGGAATCTTGAAAAAGAAGAACAAAGTAGGAGGGATCACATTACCAGATTTCAGGTTATACTACAAAGCCACTGTTATCAAAACAGCCTGGTACTGGCACAAGGACAGGCATATAAACCAGTGGAACAGAACAGAGAACCCAGAAATAGACCCAAGGCAATATGCTCAATTAATATTTGACAAAGGTGGCAAGAGCATACAGTGCAGTAAGGACAGCCTCTTTAATAAATGGTGTTGGGAAAATTGGACAGCTACATGCAAAAAAATGAAACTAGACCATCACCTTACACCCTACGCAAGAATAAACTCAAAATGAATAAAGACTTAAATGTGACTCATGAATCTATAAAAATCCTAGAAGAAAATGTAGGCAACCAAATTTCGGACATCATATGCAGCAGAGTTTTCACTGATACATCATCTAAGGCAACAGAAACAAAGAAGAAAATGAACACATGGGACTACATCAAACTCAAAAGCTTCTTCACAGCAAAAGATACAATCATCAAAACGAAAAGGCTACCCACTGTATGGGAGAGCTAATTGCCAATGATATATCAGATAAGGGGTTAATTTCCAATATATATAGAGTGCTCATATAACTCAACAAAAGGAAGACAAAGAACCCAATTAAAAAGTGTGCCGAGGAACTAAATAGACACCTCTCCAAACAGGACATACAAATGGCTAAGAGACAAATGAAGAAATGTTCAACATCACTAATCATCAGAGAGATACAAATTAAAAGAACAATGAGGTATCACCTCACAGCTGTCAGAATGGCCGCCATCAACAAATCATCAAACACCAAGTGTTGGCGAGGGTGTGGAGAAAAGGGGACTCTAGTACACTGCTGGTCGGAATGCAGTCTGTTGCAGCCACTATGGAAAACAATATGGTGTTACCTCAAAAAATTAAAAATTTAACTTCCATTTGACCCAGTGACACCACTTCTAAGAATATACGCTAAGCAGCCTGAAACACCAATCAGAAAGAATATATGTACCCCCATGTTTGTAGCAGTACTATTTACAATAGCTAAGATTTGGAAACAGCCCAAGTGTTCATCAGTAGACCAATGGATAAAAAAGCAGTGGCACATATACACAATGGAGTACTACGTAGCTGTAAGAAAGAAAGATTTTTTATCCTTTGAGACGAAATGGAGGGACCTGGAAAGTATTATCCCAAGCGAAACAAGCCAAACAGGGAAATACAAGTATCATATGATCTCACTTATTTGTGGAATATAATGAACGTAACAGTCTGAGGAATGGGGTAGTCCCAGATACGTGGAAGTGGGGTACAGAGTGTCAATCCCCAGAAGAGGGGGTGGTGAGGAAGAGATAAACCACAGAACTTATATGCATGTATGCATGAACAGTGGACATGGACAACAAATCTGGGTACAGGGTAACGAGGGAAGTGGAGGCAGGAATCAGTGGGGGGAAAAGGAGAAACATCTGTAACAAAAATAAATAAATTAATTAATAAAAAAAATGGGGGAAACCTGTTCTCTTTTATTGCGTCTCTCCTGGTCCTCTCCACGGCCACTCTCCTCTTCTGTTCCCCTTTTCTAGGGCCCTGACCTCAAGGAGCACTGGCGGGCACAAACCACTTTGCAGGGCTTATCAGGAAAATTTGTGAGTCTTTGAAAATAATTACTTAAGTGTCTTCTCTAGTGTTACTTTAATGGTTATCTCCACAGTTCATTCATTGTCTTTGAGCTTTTTTAAAACTGTGTAAGTTGTTGAAATTTGATACTAGTGCAAATTATTTTTTCCCTTAGATGAAAATTAGTTGTGTCTGGTTGAATATAATTAGTTTTCATCTCATTTTATATGAATTTTAATTTCCTTCCAGTATTCCTTATTTGCTTATATATGTGCAGTACTTACTCGTTCCCCCATTAATTAATGAGTTAAATAGAATCGTTGACATGTGTTTATTTTGTGGCTATAAGAGAACCCTGTTTATACCTTTAAAAAAATAATCCTTTAACAGATACTTGGGCCTAGTTTTATACCTGGTGTTTTGGTATACACTGATGTTCTTGTTCTTCTTCACCCCACCAAACCTATTCCTAGGGGGTCTTTCATACTCTTTTATACTTTTTTATACTTTTTAATACTCTTTTATACTTTTAGAAAACAACTTAAACAGCAACATCAATAATAATAGTGATTGCAACACCATTTACTGGGTGCTAATTAGCCAGATGTCATGCACATCTGAACCATTTAACCTTTCTTACCCCACCATGCTGAAATAAGTATTATTACAGTAGTCCCTCGTTTATTGCGGTTAATCTGTTCCAGACTCTAGCAGTTGCACCTGGTGTTGAAGGATTTGAGGGGCACTTGAATACATAGGCCTACAGTCCATACGTATAGTAGTTTTAATTTTAATTGTAATATAGGGGTGCATAATTGACTCAGACAACCGAGCACGCGCTGTATCATTTTCCCTGTCTCAATCAACTTTTTTCTTTTATCCTCACCCGAGGACATTTTTTTTCCATTTTTTGTCAGATAGAGTGGGAGGGAGAGAGAGGAAGAGAGAAAGAGAAAAAGATCGATGTGAAAGGGACTAATCGATTGGCTGCCACCTGTTAGACCAACCAGGGCCGGGGACAAACTGCAACCGAGGTACGCGCCCTTAGCGGGAACCGAACCCGGGTCTCTCTGGACCGCAGGCCGATGCTCTAACTGCTGAGACAAACTGGCCAGGGCTCAATCAACTTTTTAATGAATATATTTGAAAAAACCACGATAGAGTGAAGCCGCGACCATCAAAGCGCAAAGTGGTGAGAGATGAATGTATACCCATTTTACAAGAGTGAAAAGTGAGGTTTGGAGAGGTTCCACATCCTTCCCAAATTTACATAGCTGACAATTGACAAAAACTGGGTCTGAGCTCAGGTTCAACTCCCAAGCCAGTATCCAATTCTCAGTTTTGCAGACTCAAGAGTTAATGGCCTGAAGTGACCACTGCCCTAACCCTTTCAGGGACATATGCATATTAACAGAGAATTTCTAGACTCAAACTTTAACCCAAAGGGATGAATTCATGAGTGGACTTTCAGACTTTTTTGGTGCTGTTAGTGCCAAGATACTTCCTCAAGGGGTAATTTCAATCATCATGTAGTAAACTAACTCTGTTCAGGAAGCGATGACTACTGGGGATGGTAGATAGAGCCCTGGGGGCTAGAGACCTGGCTTCTACTCCCAACTCTCCTACCGACTAACTATGGGACATACAAAAACAGGGCCAGGAAAGTCTTCATTGCTTGCTAATTACTCATATCACAGAAAAAGAAACCAAGGACTAAAATAAATAAAAAGTAAAATAAAAACACATTTCTGACTTTCAGGGGATCTGCTTGCTAAAATAGCATGTGGCATGGAAAGGATTTAGATGGCAGTGGTGAGGATGCAAGAGGGCACCGTCAAAACAGTGGAAAGATTTGGACTTGGAAAACTGATGTTTGAGGGCTGACTCTGCTGTGTTGTTGGATATGTTACTTTGGCTTCTTTTACCCAAGGGAGTTTCATCTTTAAAATCAGAGATATATGGTTTCTAGAATCTTCTTAGTACTAAAATCTTTGACTCTCTGAAGTGAATTGCACAGTTTATTACAGTTGACTATAAAGTTTGTTACCTGTGAAAAAAGCCAAATATTTCCTCTGTTCCACCACTGTATTTGGATTTTTCACATAATTACCTTATTTAATCCTTTTAACACTTTCTGAAGTTGGTCAGGACAGTATACCCGTTACCATTTTAGAGATAAAGAAACTGAGGCCAAGAGAGGTTCAGTAATCTACCCAAATGCTGTGTTTGACTCCATGATCCCTACACATGGATTTTTGGACAAAGGAGCTCCTGAACATGTTGGTAAGTCAGAAGGCTTGGGGCCTTAGAGAAGTACCAAGATCTCAACACTATGATGAAAGTTAAACATGCTTTCTAAATGTGGTTTTAGTAACTTGCAAGTCCAAACATTTGAAATAAAACTGTTGGAAGGAATTCTCTAGCTGCTTCATCTTGAATATGATATTGGTAAGTACGACCTTGCAAGGGTGTTGTGAGGATTAAATAAAATAATGCATCAAAACATCTAGGACCCTTCTGGACACACATTACACACACCCAAAGATTAGCTGACATTGCTATTAATAATATTATGGTTGTGTTGTAGGTACTACTATTCAGATATCTTGAGAGATCTGCTCATGATACCTATCAATAATTGGCTGTTTTTGCCAATAGGCATTCAATTCCAGCACACTTCATCAATACAATAGGCTTATGAATATAATTCACTTATCTCTAATTTAAAATAAACTTCTTCTAAAGGAAAACAATCACCGAACAGCATAGAGAATACAAACACAATTATTGACTTGAGAAAGAGGCTCATCTGTCTCTTTAATTTAAGCTGTGGGATTTGATGGAGTGTTTTCAGCCTGCAGGACTTCTCAGAACCAGAGATTTTTTAAACTAGTTTTTTTTTTTTTTGGCATAAAATGAATACTTCCACACAGTAAATATTTCAAGTAAAATGGGACTTTATAAAATGAAAATTGCTACATAGGCTATTTTTTTCTACCCCCACCCCACCCTTCAGAAATAACCTTGTTAGTCATTAGTCATTTTTGGAATCCTTATAAACACTTTTGGTGCACATATAGGTATATTTATATCTATATATTCGTTGAAAAAACACTGATAGGATCACATTGTTTTGTACCTTGCTTTTCCCTTTAATAATTTGCCTTGGAAATGACTATATATCAGTACATCTTTACACACTTCGTTCTTTAAAAAATGACATAGCATTCTAGGTATGAATACACTATAATTTATTTCATCCGTCCCTTACTGATGGTTCCTTAAGCTATTTGCCGTTTTTCTTCTATTACAAACCACACAACAATGAACAGCCCTATAATGTAGTTGGATAGTTGTAGGAGTATCACTAAGGTTCTGTGTGGACTCATAATTGGGTGGCCAATAGTTATGGTATGGGTTAGGAGCTTGAAGCTCCCAAAAGGACCCACTGTGACTGTTTACCATAATGTTTATACCTTGACTGAAAGTAGTGACTAATGGAAAAAATATTAAGGATTACTTTAGTGGTTCTCAGGACATGTCAATTGGTGGCATTTTTCCTTGCTGAAGTATTTTGCAAATGATGCTGTAATGACCCATCAAAATAAAAAGGAGCAAATTAAAGTGATTTTATTGTTTCCTAAAAAAATTACTTTACTTCTGTTTTTAACATGCAACTATTTATCTGTCTCTTCTGCAAACAGATTATCTCTTTAACCTGGTATGGGTCACATTATAGTAAAACAAAAGAAGGGATTTGAAAGGGCCCTTGTAAAGTTACAAGTGCTATACAGATTACCAGTCCTGTTCTGATCAGCATTATGGTACTGTTTAATAGGATGTGCTGTTGAGCTCAGGTTCACCAGGGCCCAAAGCCAATTCCTCTCTGCTTCTTTTCTCTTCCTCAACCTTCTCATCAATCATTTATTGAACATGCCCAATTTTTTTTGCAGCTGGTCCAGTTCCTTCCATACCTTTCTCTTTCCCACTGCTTTCTTTCAACAAGCCATCACATCTGACAATAAGGAAGCCATTACTATGTTCTAGGCATTGTGTTAAGAGCCTTAAGAATGTTTTCTCATGCAATCCTCTCAACAGCTCTGTGAGGTAGATATCACACTCTTCCTTTTACAGGATGAGAATTAGGAAACTGAGGATCAGAAAGGTTAAGTGACAAGCCCAAGATCACACAGCCTGTATTTGGTGAGTTGGAATTGATATCTAGATCTAATGAACCTCAAAGGCTATTCCTTTACTTCTATATCTGCTGCCTACTATCTGGTCTCTGTTAAGACTCATTTCTCCCTCTCCAGGCCCCTGCTAGATAAGGTTCTATAAAATATAACTTAAACACAACACTTTTCTACCTAAAAGCCTACAAAGACCTACTTCTCAAAGACTTGTTAATCTTTTCATTGAAATGGAAACATTAACTTTGAACTCAAAAACCTACTTAAATTTCCAGCAAAATTGTCTACATGTCTTTGCCCCTCTATAGTCATGGAGGAAAGAGTTTATTATGCAGGAGAGTCAGGAGATCTTTAGAGTCAGACTGACCTGAACTTTCATCCTACTCTACTACTTAGCTGTGTGTGATCTTGAGCAAGTGAGGTAACCTCTTTAAATCTCCATTTCCTCATCTGTAAAATGAACATACAGTAAAACTTTAATATAATGGACTAATTCAGATGAGGGGGTATCCAGTAAAGCTGAAAATCCATTATATAAAAAGTAGATTTTCCTTAAGAAATTGACAAATTAGTTTACCTATTTTTACTTATGTAGACATGTTTGTAATAAAAATTAAGTATGAAACATTAAAATTCACAAAAAAGTTTTCTATATGTACTACAGTAATTTTAAATTTACACTGAATAGGTCTAATAAATTTGTGCAATCACCAGTCACTATGAGTAAACAAATGCACATGGGGCATGGCTTAGTGCAGGTTGGAACACTGGCCAGTACCAGGTAAAACTGCTGCAGAAAGTCACTCCTCCCTATAACAGAGCGAATTATCCCACACCATGTAGTGTGTGATCATATGCTAATCATTCACCAAACATTGTTTATAAGTGGTGACTCTTGGATTTAAATATGTAGACTATAGTTATAGATGTGTAATATTTGTTCATGTCAGCAAAATTACTAGTGTTTTTTCCAACATATAGCCTATTTGCTAAAATTTGATAAAAACAACAATGAATTAATAACAAACATAACCCATTAATTTAATTATAAGCAAATATTGGTTAAAAGCATTTAAAATAAACAGGGTGTTAATTTTCACATATGACATATGGACTAGAAATTTTGTCCATTAAATCCAAAATCCATTAAATCAAGGTCTAAAAAATTGAGGTTTACTGTAATACACTTATATTATCTTGAATACTTACAACACCACTGGTTTTATAAAGGGCCAGGGAACTATTTTTCATTACCTATAACCTATACCTAGTTCAGTACTCTGTACTTAGTGGGGGATCACAGATAGTTACCTGAACAAATGAATTAAATGAAAGGTTTGTTAGGTGGAATAAGCTGGGCAAGGCAGACTTTTTGCAAAAAACCAGCTTGAGAACTGGGAAATGATGTGTGTTTGTCTGCTAGAGGGACCGTGATAAGGAGGAAGATGTGAAGAAGAGGGGAGTCCCTGAGACAACATGTTTGAACAGAAAATCTGTCGAAGATTGTGCCTGATGCCCAGTGAAGAGGAAGAGAAGTCTTAGAAAAAGGTATTGATATACTTGGCTCCTCTTTTCTATTAGATGATACTTGGGCTAATTTCTTTGTACTGATCAGATGAGTAAAGTAAGACACAATCTACATTCTACAATTCCCAGAATGCAGAATATGCAAGACTAATGTATCAACATTACAGGGTATTAGAATTTGATATCCTCGAGAGGGAAAATGTATTAAAGGTACTGTACTATTTAGAGGATTTTGACTAATATTCACTGTAATTTCTTTGGGTTCTCTGAAGGCCTTCATTTGCTTACCCCAGAACATGTTTACAGTAGTTTTAGATTGACCATTTAAAAGTCACATGGCTGGAGATTTGATGCTTTATGATAATGGGGGGAAAACAAAACCAAACCCAAAATACCCCTGGAAAAGACATTTCTACTAATGTGAAATTGAAAATTGTTCTTTGTGTTGTTATTTCACAGCTGGGTCAGTTCAATGTTTGTAAAAATTTAGGGGTCTCTACATTGCTCTTTTAGATTTTTTACTGTGTGAGTCACATTGTAAAATGGAGGAAGAGGCAGTGTGGCCTAGGGGAACAAAGTTAAGGGGTAAAACAATAAAAAGTAAGAGTGATAATAAAAACTCATAGATATGTCGAAATGTAAATGGTATTTTAGAGATAAGTAAGTTTAAGTATATAAGGGATAAAACATATTTGTGCAGAAAAGCAAAAAAAAAAAAAAAAAAGTACAAGGAAAGTGAAGAAATAGATCAGTTCATTTCATACCCATTGGTATAAATGTCTGGTCCTTTGCACAATTTCAATACAAAATCATAATATGTTTTATACAATATTGGAAGAAAACCACATGGCATTCAGATGGTTCTCCTCAAGAAAGAATTTGAAGGCATCAAAGTAGTTGGTCCAGGACTTACTCCATAGGATAACAGGAAGGTAGAAGGTTCTACTGAGTGTGTTTCAAAGTGGAAAGGATGAAAGGAGAATAGACCACTTTAGGTGATGATAGAAACCTAAGTGGAGTCAAGAGAAGGAAGAAAAGAGAAGGGGTTTTGTTTTATATATGTGCATGTAACATGCTTGGGTTTGGGGAAGCATCTGGGGGGTTCAGCAAATGTATTTCTCTCACTTATAAACAATTGAATGTTGGACGTTTGAATTTGTTCTACTTCTCTGTCTATATTCAGTGGTTATCAATCTTAGCTGCAGATTAGAATTACTTGGGGGAAGTTTTATAAAATAGATTGCCTTACGATACAAATTCAGGAAGCTAGAACCTGGGTATCCTTGTTTCATTTTTCTTTAAAAACTTCCTAAGTGGTCCTGATGCACAATGAGGGTTAACCATTGGCCCAGAAGTATTGCTTCAAGTACAGTGCTTGTAACTTCAATTAGGATTGTAGTCAGCAACCTACTTCTGGAACGTAAGGGTTCTTTCTTGGTGGCCATAAAGACTTGGGGAAATCTTTAGATGATAACTCTTTATAGGTTTTGTTGTCTCAAGTAGGAATCCTGGTCCTACCACTTACTATAGTGAAGCCTTGAGCAAGTAACCTACTTATCTGAGTCTTAGTTTTTTAGCTATAAATTGGAGATAACATCCATTTAATGATGCCATTGAAAAGATTATTATATATATAGTAATAAATTATCTGCTACAAGTAACCATTTATTCACTACATCAACAGGTAAAATTTTCATTAGGCTCTGGCCCACAAAAAAACCAGTGAAGATGTTTAAGACATTCATCATGTCTGAAGACACAAAACTGGGAGGTATAGCTGATATAAAAGATGTTAGAATCAAAATTCAAAAAAAGATTTTGACCAGCCAAAAGGATGGCCAGTATTTGCAAGGTGAATGCAGAGACTTGAACTTAAAATGTAATAAAAAATAAAGGTAGAGTTATGATTTATAATAGGACAGGATATGAGAGTAGTTCCTGTGCAAAAGGTCTGGGAGTTTCACTGACAACAAATTTAATAAGAGGTAACTGTGTAGTGTGACTATTAAGAAAACTGATGTTGTTGGAGGTTGAGTGGAGAGCAATGTAAGATACAGATTTCATGTGGCCATAGAATCTCTGGGCCCTGCCCTGAACTGAATCCCATTTTAAAAAGCTCATTTATTTATATAACAACATTTATTGAAAACGATGTGCCAGGCCCTGCTCTAGGCTCTGCGGATACTACTTTCTTGACCCCTTGTAGCTCAATTTTTATGAGTGTTGGGGGTGAGAAGATAATACATAAATAAGTTATATGAGATATTAGGAAGAGATAAGAGCTATGGAAAAAAATAGACAAGGAAGGGAGAAAAGCAGTGCTGTTAGTATAAAGGGTTATTTACAATTTTAAATAGTGTTTCAGTTGGATGATGAAAATTAGCAGCTGTATGGTCTCTTAATTTGATTGTTTCTTTTTTTAATTAATTAATTTTTTATTAATTAATTTTTGTTACAGATGTTTCTCCTTTTCCTCCCACTGACTTTCCCCCCTCCCTGCCCCTTCCCCAGTCTGTTGTCCATGTCCACTGCTCATGCATACATGCATATAAATTCTGTGGTTTATCTCTTCCCCACCACCCTCCTATTTAAGGGATTGTCAGCCTGAATCCTAGATGACAATTCTATTCCAAAATTCTGTTATGGTGGCCTCACACAATCTTTGTTTTTGGTCTCCACATTCCAGAAATATTTTTAAGGCAAAGTGGAATATACACAGACAAAGCCTTGGAACAATAAGGATTACAGAAAAAGAATGCTTGCCTGGCCAGTGTGGTTCAGCGTTGTCACATGGACTGAGAGATCCTATTTCGATTCCCAGTCAGGGAACACACCTGGGTTGCAGGCTCAATCCCTTGTAGGGAGAGTGCAGGAGGAAGCCAATCAATGTTTCTCTCTATCTCTAAAAACTTAATAAAAACATATTTAAAAATAAATAAATAAATAAATAAATAAATAAATAAATAAATAAATAAATAGTGTTTCAGGGGATGGATTCATTGACAAGTTGACTTTTGGGCAGATCTGAGGGCAGTAAAAAATAAGGTATCTGGGGGAAGAGCACTCCAGGTAGAGGGAACCACAACTGCAAAGACCTTGATAGGGGATGTACCTGTATTATTCAAGAACAATGAAAGAAGCCCTAAATGGAATATTGTGGTCAATCTGAGGCCTAAATTTTACTCTTTTTAGCTGAGTATAAAAATAAAATATTTGGAAACAAAGCATGTGAAAGTTATAAAAAAATTTTGAAGATAGTATAAATCACCCACTATTCAAGTGTTCTTGATATTTTGGCATATTTCATTCTAGTTTATAAGTAGACAGACATGCAGAAGTAGCAGAAAACAGCAAAGTTGAATTGAGATTTGTTAGGGGCTCTCTAGGGCTCCATTTTTAGTTCTAGTGACTCAATTACGCATTCCTAGCATGTGGTATTCAAATGTGGACCTCAGCATACTTTTAAATTACTACAGGTAAAATCTAGTGCAATAGATAAACACAAGGTTGTTTTCAAATAGTTGAAATCACAAATGTTTATGCTATAGATCCTTTACATTCAAGGATCCATTTACATTCCTTTACATTGCCACTATGGCAGATACAATTTTCTCATACTTTCAGCTTTCATTATTATTGACATTGAGCATTCTGTCCTATGTTTATTGACCATTTGTAATTCTCCTGTGATTTTCCTGCTTACTAATAATTCTTTCTAAAATGTGGTACTTAAACTATAATATTTCTAGAAGATGCTGAACTGAATGGCAATGACTCTATTATTTCATTGTAGGTTGTAAGCTTCAATGGTAGGTTTTTACCAAAAATCGCCGAAACAATCCTTCCCAGGCTACATGCCTTTTTGCAATATGACTTTGCCCCTCCCAGGAGGTAGATTTGATTTTTCCTCCCTTGAATTTTGGCTCTTTTTGTAAATTGCTTTGACCAATAGATTGTGGCAGAAGTGATGATATGACATTCCAGATTAGGACTTAAAAGGATTTACAGTTTTGGATTTTGCCTTTTTGGAAGATAGTCACCATAAAATGAAATTCAAGATGGATGACTGAATGATGAGAGACCAACTGGAGAGTGAGAAACCAAGTGGAAGAGGAACCAAGTGCCCACCCAATAGATAAGATAAAAGCTATAGATATATGAATGGATCCATCTTAGATCCTCTAGGCCCAATAGAGTCACATGGAATAATGATGAGCTGTCTTGTTGACCTGTCCAAATACCTGTCCCATAGGATAATGAACAACAAAATATTTGTTGTTTTTAGTTACTAATCTTTGGGGTAGTTAGTTATACAACCATAGATAATTGATACATGATAAATGTGGAAACAGAATTTTTATTGTCCCCAGTTAAAATGCTGGAGTAGATTTGTTCTATGTTGCTCTGAAGAGTAGAGCTAGAACCAATCTGTGGGTGGAGGTCACATGGAGGCACCTTATTAGCTGACTGGAAGAACTGATAATAAATACATGTCAACAATGAAATGGGTAATTTTGTTAATGGACTTCCAGAGGACACTACGAGAGAAAAAGTCATTTTTAAATATCTTCCAGGACCAGAAAGTAGAATTCTAGTTGTTTAAGTCAGATTTTCCCACTCCTACCTGTTACCCTCATTACTGTGGTATATAGTCTCCAAATATGGCCACCAACAAATTCTACCATCTCTGTATACACATCAGGCCCTACTTGCTGAGCGGAAGAGTCTGTCTTTCTTCCCTTTAAAATTGGGCTGGCCTTGACTTTCTTTGACCCACAGAATGTAGCAGAAGTTACTCTTAGGCTTTAAAATGGCTGACAGCTCGGACTTTTTTTTTTTTTAATTAATTTTTGTTATAGATGTTTCTCCTTTTTCCCCCACTGATTCCCCCCTCCCCTTCCCTCCCTGCCCCTTCCCCAGTTTGTTGTCCATGTCCACTGTTCATGCATACATGGATATAAGTTTTGTGGTTTATCTCTTCCCCACCACCCCCCTATTTAGGGGATTGTCAGTCTGTATCCCACTTCCGCATCTCTGGGACTACCCCCTTCCTCAGACTGTTATGTTCATTATATTCCACAAATAAGTGAGATCATATGAAACTTGTCTTTCTCTGTTTGGCTTGTTTCACTTAGGATGATACTTTCCAGGTCCCTCCATGTAGTCTCAAAGGATAAGAGATCTTTCTTTCTTACAGCTGCATAGTACTCCATTGTGTATATGTGCCACGGCTTTTTTATCCATTCGTCTACTGATGGACACTTGGGCTGTTTCCAGATCTTATCTTTTGTAAATAGTGCTGCTACAAATATGGGGGTACATATATTCTTTCTGATTGGTGTTTTAGGCTTCTTAGGGTATATTCCTAGAAGTGGGATCACTGGGTCAAATGGAAGTTCAATTTTTAATTTTTTGAGGTAACACCATATTGTTTTCCACAGTGTCTGCACCAGTCTGCATTCCCACCAGCAGTGTACTAGAGTCCCCTTTTCTCCACACCCTCGCCAATACTTGTTGTTTGATGATTTGTTGATGGCAGCCATTCTGACAGGTGTGAGGTGATACCTCATTGTTGTTTAAATTTGTATCTCTCTGATGATTAGTGATGATGAGCATTTCTTCATATGTTTCTTAGCCATTTGTATGTCCTGTTTGGAGAGGTGTCTATTTAGTTCCTCTGCCCATTTTTTAATTGGATTCTTTGTCTTCCTTTTGTGGAGTTGTATGAACACTCTATATGTATTGGAAATTAACCCCTTATCTGATATATCATTGGCAATTATGCTCTCCCATACAGTGGTAGCCTTTCTGTTTTGATGTTTGTATCTTTCACTGTGCAGAAGTGTTTGAGTTTGATGTAGTCCCCTGTGTTCATTTTCTCTTTTGTTTCTATTGCCTTAGGTGATGTGTCAGTAAAAATTCTGCTGCATATGATGTCTGAAATTTTGTTGCCTACAGTCTCTTCTAGGATTTTTATGGATTCATGAGTTACATTTAAGTCTTTTATCCATTTTGAGTTGATTCTCGTGTAGGGTGTAAGTTGATGGTCTAGTTTCATTTTTCTGCAAGTAGCTGTCCAATTTTCCCAGCACCATTTATTAAAGAGGCTGTCCTTACTGCACTGTATGCTCTTGCCACCTTTGTCAAATATTAATTGAGCATATTGCCTTGGGTCCATTTCTGGGTTCTCTGTTCTGTTCCACTGGTCTATATACCTGTTCTTGTGCCAGTACCAGGCTTTTTTGATTACAGTGGCTTTGTAGTATAACCTGAAATCTGGTATTGTGATCGCTCCAATTTTGTTCTTCCTTTTCAAGATTGCTGTGGCTATTCGAGGCCTTTTTTGGTTTCATATGAACTTTTGAAATAATTGTTCTCATTCTGTGAAGTATGGCATTGGTATTTTGATGGGGATTGCGTTGAATCTATATATTGCTTTGGGTAATATGGACATTTTAATTATGTTAATTCTCCCAATTCATGAACAGGGTATGTGCTTCCACTTTTTTATATCTTCCTCTATTTCAGACTTTTTAAATTTAGAAATCAGAAGTCAGGTAAGAAGTCTCAGTTTCCTGAGACCACCATGTTTAGAGGAAGCCCAAACTAGCTAGGTGGAGAGGTAAAGTAGAGTGAGACACATCTTTGACCAAACCCCTGCTGTTTCAGCCATCCCAGACAAAGTGCCATCTTTAATGTTGCAGCCTCAGTAGATTCCACATGAAGCAGATCTGCCCAGCTGAACCCAGCACAGATTGCAGAATTATAAACTATAATATCATTGTTGTTTTAAGTCATTAAGTTTTGGAGTTTTTTTTTTTAAATGAAGCAATAGACAAATGAAACAACTGCCCTGGAGGGGTTGGAATTTGGCCATATATCTTGTTAGAGCAGGGGGGAGGAGTGGTTGGAGGGAATAGAGGTGATGTTGAAGATATAGTAGACCATGGCCAACCTTGCCACTTTCCCTCTGCAAGATCCCAACCTGAAGCTCCAGATGGGAAAGTGAGAAGTTACTAGGCTAAATCAAGTGTAGTTTTTCTTCCTGTTTTATTTTATTTTATTTATTTTTTAATATATGTTTTTTAGAAGAGAGGAAGAAAAAAATCCACATGAGAGAAAAACATTGACTGGCTGCCTCCTGCATGCCCCACACTGGAGATTAAGCCTGCAATCTAGGCATATGCCCTGACTGGTAATTGAACCAAGACCTCTCAGTCTATGGGACGATGCTCAATCGACTGAGCCACTCCTGCTGGGCAAGATTTCATTCTTTTTTATGGCCAAGTAATATTCCTGGGTGTGTATGTGTGTGTATTTTCTATAGTCATCTGTCAATGGATGAAAAGGTTGCTTCTATATCTTAGCTGGGTTCTATAATTCTATTAATGTCTAAGCATATTAAGGTTTTTTTTCCGCTATATCATGCTGTTGATTTATAATGAGCTTTTTGTCAGAATCTTAATTTTTTTCATATACACAGCTATTAACTTTTCTTTTCCTTCAGTCTACCCCCATTTTCCACTTGTACTTTTTCTACCACTACTTGTAGGACTTTATTTATTTATTTTTATTTTTTTAATCAATTAATTTATTTTTGTTACAGATGTTTCCCCTTTTTCTCCCACTGATTGCCCGCTCCTCCTCCCTCACCACCCTGTCACCACCTTTGTTGTACATGTTCATTGTTCATACATACCTGCATATAAGGTCTGTGGTTTATCTCCCCCACCACCCTGTCTTCAGGGGATTGTCAGTCTGTACACCACGTCCATATATCAGGGACTACCCCTTTCCTTGGAGTTTTATGTTTGTTATATTCCAACAAATAAGTGAGATCATGTGATGTTTGTCTTTCTCTGCTTGGCTTGTTTTGCTTAGGATAATACTTTCCAGGTCCCTCCATGTTGTCTCAAAGGATAAGAGATCTTTCTTTCTTACAGCTGCATAGTACTCCATTATGTGTATGTACCATAACTTTTGTATCCATTCGTCTATTGATGGACACTTGGGCTGTTTCCAGATCTTAGATATAGTAAATAGTGCTGCTATGAACATGGGGGTACATATATGCTTTCTGATTGGTGTTTCAGGCTTCTTAGGGTATATTCCTAGAAGTGGGATCACTGGGTCAAATGGCAGTTCAATTTTTAATTTTTTGAAGTAACACCATATTGTTTTCCATAGTGTCTGCAACAGACTGCATTCCCACCAGCAGTATACTAGAGTCCCCTTTTCTTCACACCTTTGTCAACACTTGTTGTTTGATGCTTTGTTGATGGTGGCCATTCTGACAGGTGTGAGGTGATACCTCATTGTTGTTTAAATTTGCAACTCTCTGATGATTAGTGATGTAGAGCATTTCTTCATATGTCTCTTAGCCATTTGTATGTCCTGTTTGGAGAGGTGTCTATTTAGGTCCTCTGCCCGTTTCATAATCGGGTTCTTTGTCTTCCTTTTGTTGAGTTGTATGAGCACTCTCTCTATATTGGATATTAACCCCTTATCTGATATATCATTAGCAATTATGCTGTTCCATACGGTGAGTAGCCTTTACATTTTGATGATTGTATCTTTCTCTGTGCAGAAGCTTTTGAGTTTGATGTAGGCCCATGTGTTCATTTTCTCCTTTGTTTCTGTTACCTTAGGTGTTGTATCAGTGAAAATTCTGCAGCATATGATGTCTGAAATTTTGTTGCCTACAGTTTCTTCTAGGATTTTTATGGATCCATGAGTCACGTTTAAGTGTTTTATCCATTTTGAGTTTATTCTTGTGTATGGTGTAAGTTGATGGTCTAGTTTCATTTTTTTGCATGCAGCTGTTCAATTTTCCCAACACCATTTATTAAAGAGGCTGGCTTTATGCCACTGTATGCTCTTGCCACCACTGTCAAATATTAATTGAGCATATTGCCTTGGGTTCATTTCTGGGTTCTCTGTTCTGTTCCAGTGGTCTATATGCCTGTTCTTGTGCCAGTACCAGGCTGTTTTGATTATAGTGGCTTTGTAGTATAACCTGAAATATGGTAATGTGATCCCTCCTACTTTGTTTTTCTTTTTCAAGATTGCTGGGCCTATTCGAGGTCTCTTTTGGTTCCATATGAACTTCTGAAGTATTTGTTCTAGTTTTGTGAAGTATGTCATTGGTATTTTGATGGGGATTGCATTGAGTCTATAGATTGCTTTGGGTAGTATGGACATTTTAATGTTGTTGATTCTTCCAATCCATGAACAGGGTATGTGATTTCAATTTTTTATATCTTCCTCTACTTCTTTTGTCAATGACCTGTAGTTTTCTGCAAATAGGTCCTTTTTTCTTTGCTTAAATTTATCCTAGGTATCTTAATTATTTTGCTGTGATAAATGGGATCATTTTTTTAGTTTCTATTTATGAGAGTTCACCATTGGTGTATAAGAATGCCATAGAATTCTTGACATTAATTTTGTATCCTGCTACTTTGCCAAATTCATTTATTCAGTCTAGTAAATTTTTGATGAAATCTTTGGGGTTTTCTACGCATAGTATCATGTCATCTGCGAATAATGACAGTTTCACTTTCTCCTTTCCCATTTGGATCCCTTTTATTTTTTCCTTCTGTCTGATTGGTGTGGCTAAGATTTCCAATACTATGTTAAATAAGAGTGGCAAAAGTGGGCATCCTCGCCTTGTTCCTTTTCTTAAGGGAAATGCTTTTAATTTTTGCCCATTGAGTATGATGTTGGCTGTAGGTTGTTCATATATGGCCTTTGTTAAGTTGAGATATGATCCCTATATTCCCAGATTGCTGAGCATTTGTATCGAAAATGGGTGCTGGATTTTGTCAAATGCTTTTTCAGCATCTATTGATATGTTTATATGATATTTATCTTTCATTTTGTTTATGTGGTGTATCACATTTATTGCTTTGCAAATATTGTACCAGCCTTGCATCCCTGGGATAAATCACACTTGGTCATGGTGAATAACTTTTTTGATGTATTGCTGCTGTTTCCAATTTCCTTGTGTTTTGTTCAGGATTTTGATATGTATGTTCATCAGGGATATTGGTTTGTAGTTTTCTTTCTTTGTAGTGTCTTTTTCTGGTTTTGGAATTAGAATTATGTTGGCCTCATAAATCAAGTTTGGAAGTCTTTCTTGTTCTTGAATTTTGTTTTAAATAGTTTGAGGAGAATGGGTATTAGTTCTTCTTTGAATGTTTGGTAAAATTCCCCGTGAAGCTGTCCGGGCCTGGGCTTTTGATTGCTGGGAGGGACTTAATTACATCTCCAATTTCTTCTGCTGTTATTGGTCTGTTCAAGTTTTCTATCTCTTACCCGTTCAGTTTTGGGAGACTATGTGTTTCTAGAAATTTGTCCATTTTGCTTGGACTGTTGAATTTGTTGCCATATTATTTTTCATAATATTTGTTAAGAATCGGTTGTATTTCTGTGGTGTCAGTTATTATTTCTCCTCTTTCATTTTTGATTTTGTGTATTTGGGTTCTCTTTCTTTGTTACTTGGTGAGTCTAGGTAATGGTCCATCAATCTTGTTTATCTTTTCAAAGTACCAGATCTTTGTTTCATGGATCCTTTGAATTGTTTTTTTGGTTTCCATGTCATTTACTTCTATTCTGATCTTTACTATTTTCGTCCTTCTACTTGATCTTGGGTTTTCTTGTGTTTGCTTTCTATTTCTTTAAGTTGTGAGGTTAGATATTGTGTTAGAAATTTTTCTTGCTTCTTGAGTTAGGCCTGTAGTGCTATGAACTTCCCTCTCAGTACTGCTTTTGCTGCATCTCATAAATTTCGTGTGTAGTGTGTTTATTTTTATTGGTTTCCAAGAAGTTTTAATTTCTTCCTTGATCTCCATGGTAACCCAGTTATTGTTCAATAACATGCTATTTAGCCTCCACGTTTTCACGTGTCTTTGCATGTTCTTGTTGCAGTTGATTTCTAGTTGCATGCTATTGTTATCTGAGAAGATGCCTGATATGATTTCAATCTTCTTGAACTTGTAGAGACTTAGTTTGTGTCCTAACATGTGGTCTATCTTTGAGAATGTCCTATGTGCACTTGAAAAGAAGGTGAATTCTGCAGTTTTGGGGTGTAATTCTCTGTAGATATCTATTAAATCCATTTGGCTTAGTGCTTCATTTAGAGTCTCTGGTTCCTTGCTAATTTTTTGTCTAGAGGGTCTATCCAGTGATGTCAGCTGGGATGGAAGTTCCCTGCTATGATTATATTGCTGTTGACTTCTCCTTTGATGTCCTCCAGAAGATTTTTAATATATTTTGGTGCTCCTATATTGGGTGCTTATATATTTACCTAGGTTATATCTTCCTGTTGGATAGATCCTTTCAATATTATGTACTGGCCTTCTTTGTCTCTAGTTATGGTCTTCATTTTGAAATCTACTTTATCAGATGTGAGTATTGGTACCCCAGCTTTTTTTTTTTTTGCTTTTTTTTTTTTGTTTGGAAGATTTCTTTCCATCTCTTCACTTTCAAACTATGTGAGTCTTTTCTTTTGAGGTGGGTCTCTTGTAAACAACATATATGTGAGTTATACTTTCTTATCCAGTCAACTACTCTGTGTCTTTTTTATCAGGTATTCAAACCATTCACATTTAAAGTGATAATTGATATGTACTTATTTATTGCTATTTTTGTTTAGTGTAGTTGTGGTTATATTTTTATTCATATTTCTTTTACTAATTGCAGCAGTCCTTTTAGCATATCTTGCATTGCTGGTATGGTGTTAATATATTCCCTTAGCGTTTTTTTTTTTTTTTTCCCCCCTCTGGGAAGCTCTTTGTTTGACCTTTTATTTAAAAATATAGCCTTGCTGGATTGAGTAGCCTTGGATTCAGATCCTTGTTTTTTATGATCTTGATTACTTCATGCCACTACCTTTTGGCCTGTAGTGTTTCTGTTGAGAAGTCAGGTGAGAGTCTTATGGGGTTTCTTCTGCAACTATCCTGTTGCCTACCTCTTACTGCCTTTAGGATTCTCTCTTTGTCTTTACATTTTGGCATTTTAATTACCATGTCTTGGTGTGGGCCTGTTTGGATTCTTACTTAAGCCCTTCTGTGCTTCTTTTTTTTTTTTTTTTTTTTTTTTTTTATCCTCACCCGAGGACACTTTTCCATTTCTGGTACAGATAGAGTGGGAGGGAGAGAGAGGAAGGGAGAGAGAGAGAGAAACATCAACGTGAAGGGACACATCGAGTGGCTGCCACCCGCACGACCAACCAGGGCCGGGGACAAACTGCAACCGAAGTACATGCCCTTAGCGGGAACCGAACCCGGGTCTCTCCGGACCGCAGGCCGACGCTCTAACCGCTGAGCCAAACCGGCCAGGGCCCTTCTGTGCTTCTTGAAGTTGAATGCCTTTTTCCTTCACCATGTTAGGAAAGATTTCTATTACTATTTCGTCAAATATATTCTCTAACCCTTGCCAATTTTCTTGCTCTTTGGGGACTCCTTTGATGCGAATGCCACAGTTGTCTTAAGCTATCTTCCTGTTTTTTAACTGTTTTCTCCTTTTGGTTTTCTGATTGGTTGATTTTTCCTACCCTGTCTTCTAATTCACTGATCTGGTCTTCAGCTTCACAAACTCTGCTGGTTAGTTCTTCCAATGTGTTCTTTATTTCTGCTATGTCATTCTTCATTTCCATTTGGTTGGTTTTCAATGTTTCTATATCTTTACTTATGGTGCTGATGTCCTTACTCATGCTGTTGAGCTTTCTCAAGATCAAGGCTCAGAACTCTTCCTCTGATAATTTGCTTAGCTGAATTTCATTTATGTCATCTTCGATAGAGTTCTCTTGTTCTTTCATTTGGGATTTGTTTCTTTGTTTCACCATTTTGGCTATCTTATTGGGTCTTGTATCCTGCCTAATTTTTCCTGTGGGTGTTGGTGTTCGGCTATTTTTGTCTCCCTTTTCTGTATTTGGGTGAGTCTGTGTGAGCCCATGTTAAACACCACTGTCAAGTCTTACTTTCCTGGGTAGATTTGCAATCCCACGAAAGTTTCATTTATACTCTAGCTTTTTCCTGAAGGCTAGTAGTCTCAGTTACTCAGTGCCTTGGAATGTAGCCCTGGTGTTCTGCATAAGAAGATTTCCAGAGTTTGTGATAGATGCTGGTTATTAATGAGCCTCAATTTACATTTCTTTGCTTCACCTTGGAAAGGCTGAATCTTACGGGGGTTGGGGGATGTTCCTTTTTTCCCACAGCTCTGGGAAGGAGCACACTGGCCACAGTCCTTTGTGCCCTCCAAATCTATGTTGTCCCTACAGAGTTCCAGCCCAGTCTGCCCTCCCTCTGCCATAGCCCCCAGTTGAGTGGCTGGTGCTATTTTAGTGCTCTGTCCTGGCTCTCTGTGCTCTGGAGTGGGCTTGGTCTTTATTCCCCAAGAGCGCTGCTCACAGCTAAGACTGCTGCTCTCCATGGGCTCCTAGCCTGCCATTCTCCTATACCTCCGTTGATCCTACCAGTGTCCCTGGTTACATGGTCCTATCCTGCTGGTTTTCTATTCATTTTTTTTTCCTGAGGATTTGTCTTTGTTTTAGTTGTCATTCTTGTTTGGTCCTGGCAGATCATCTATGTAGCTTCCATTCACTCCACCTCCATTTTTACATCCTCTGTGCCTATCTTGTGCACAGCTGGGTAGTACTGGCCTGTCTGGTGGTTCAGCACCCCACAGGTCCTGTAGGTAACTGGATTGCACAGTCCCTTTGGGTATCCAGCTCTATGCCCATGTTATGGACTGCTGGGTTGCACAGTCCTCTCTGGTGCTTCAGCACCACACAGGTCCTGCAGGTAACTGGATGGCACAGTCCCTGCTGGGTCACACAGGCCTCTCTGGTACTTCAGGACCCCACAGGTCCCATAGGTAACTAGATCTCACAGTCCCTGTTGGGTCGCACAGGCCTTTTTGGTGCCCCTTGAACCCTGCAGGTCCTGTGGGCAGGCATCTGGATTGCACCAGTCCCTCTCGGGCTCTGCCTTCCCACCGCTCTTATGGGCTACTGGGTTACAGAGGCCTCTCTGGTGCACCCGCACACTGCAGGTCCTGCGAGTACCTCTGGGGCTCTGGCTTCCCACTGCTCTTGTGAGCTGCCTGACCACACAGGTCTCTGTGGAGCCCCAGGTCCTGATGCTGGTGGCTGGGGAGTGGTGCTGCCCTGTGGGACTCAACTCGTGCTCAGCTTTTGCTGTAGTTTTTGGGAATGTGTCTCAGCTGCTGGTCTGTGCTGCTATTGTCTAGGGATGGATGTGTGCTCCCAGCCTCTGTTGCTGGGGTTATATCTCGACTCTGATAGGGCTGGTACTGTGGGGGATGGTGCTGGGCCCCTGGTTGAACACATATTCTGTGACCGGCCCTTTGGAAGCTCCACTACTGTGCACTAGTCTTTGTTGACACAGAGTGTCCACTGGTCCGATTGTGCCAGGTGCGATGGTGGGCTCAGGTTGCTGGGCCCTAGCCCCTCCCACTGCCTCCTCCCAGGGAAGATCTGGGATCTTCCAAAATGGTTGGACCTTCCCATGGCCCAGGGAGAAGCACTCTGACGAGCCGCTTACCATGGTAGACGGCTGTTCCTGTCCACAGCACAGGAACTTTCCGCTCCATGGCTCTGCAGTGCAGGAGTTTGGTTGTCCATCTTCACGTCCACTGACACTCTCTCACACACTAGCTCACTCTCTCACACACTCACCCTCCCTTCGGTCTTGCCCACCACCATCTTCTCAAAATAATCCTTTATTTATGGTGACATCCTTAGGTAAGTCCTCATTTCTCAGTAGTCATTGTTGAGAAATTATATATATATATATATATATATATATATATATATATATATATACACACATATACATTTATTCATCTCCTGTTTAGAGCCAGTAACACAAGGAGCATGGATAGACTTTATTCTTACTTTATCTTTATGTCTACTATAAAATATTCATATGCAATCGATAGAAATTGTGGTGATTTGAGATATTATGAAATAACACTGGGAATTTGATACCTCAATGCTACCATGATCTCTTATCCCTAATCATTAGATGCCTGGAGAAATAATATGCCCAGGAGAAAGAGTGACAGATAGTGGCAAAGTAGTACTTTCTGATGAGCTGTGGCTTGTCTCCAAACCCCAATGGTGGACTCTGGTAAACTACACTGGACTTCTAGTAGCTGACTAGAGGCCTATGTGGTCTTCTTCCAAACCAGAGTCTTACTCCTCAAAGGGAAAAGAATTGAGGACTAAATAGATGTGAATCCTGTTGTTTTGGAACTTACAACCAGGTAGGGAGATAGACATTAAACAGAGTAAGACACAATGATAAGAATAAATTATAATACGTGCTCTGAAGAACAAGCTCAGAATTTAATTTAGATTGGAAGTAGAGGGGAAGGTTTATAGGAGGGCCATTCTGAGATCCTACAGGAGAGAAATAACTAGGTGAAGATTGGGATAAAATATGTTCCAGGCAGAGGAAATCGTAAGTGTGAAGGCATAGAATCAAGAAATGGTTTGATGAATTACAAGCACTGGATGTTCGTAGGGGAAATGGGCAAAATGGCACATCAGTGGTTGAGCTATGGTGCAAGGCCTTTAAAACTAATGACAAGTGTGAGAGTTATCCCCCTTTTTGGTAACCAGGCCCTCCCTCTTCCCTCATTCTATATGGTCCTAGTGGCCAAGAAAGTAGAGATATCACACATGCTAGGCCAATCAGAGAGTATGTCTTGGGGTTTTGAATCTTAAGCAGGGTAACCAACGATGAAGACTCCTCAGGTCTAAGTTATTCTGATGTCTTAATATAGAGAGGGGTATTATAAGTTTCTGACTAAGCTTCCTAGAGTCATTGAATCTCCCACCCTTCCCAAGGTCTGCTTGTTCAGCTTTCCTTCAATTCTGCCAAGTCATTTTGGTTGGAGTTAGCCAGAGTTGATTTCTGTGGCTTATGACTGAATAGGCTGAGGAGGGTAAAATCCCAAATCATTAATAATCAAAGTAGATTAGGAAGCCAGCAATATTGACCTTAAGAGGTTAGCATGGGCCAGACATGATATAATTTATTTTTTAAAAAATCACTCTTGTCTCCCTGGTTTCTTTTTTATGCTCTTCCTGCCTCCCTCATAACCCACTATGGGTGCATTGTAGAGGTCAGGTGAGACGTGGTATGTATGCCAAGAATGAGTGCAGAGAAGTTGTAGAAAATGAGATACAGGGAAGAATCTGCTTATTCCTAATGTCCTGCTGGAGGCAAGAGAGAGAACTTGGTGGCCTGCTACCCTTCCCATCCCACCTTCCCTGTGGAGTTGGTCTTGACCTAGCTCATCTCTGAGTAGAGTAAGAAACAGGAGACTTTTTAATAGACAGTAATTCCACCAGTTAGAAAATATAATTCACTGAGAGTCATGCAATTTGACCAAGCAGATCAGTACTCATCCTTGTGGGTAGAGTGAAAGGCCTTGATTTTGATACATCTTTCCAAGAGGAATGATGGATAGAAATGAGTCAGAGGCCTTGCTTGTCTTTTAAAGTCAGAAGAGGTTTCTAAAGAGTTGTGTCAACTGGCCAGCCCTCAGCTCATCCTTCCACTCTTCTATTTTTCTGGGCCTGCTGGAAGGCAAATTTATCCTGTGATTCTGGGCTTCTCCAGGCTAGGTGGTCAGATTTCTAATTCTCCCAAGGAAAGAATATAATAAATACCCATTAGCAAAAGTAATCTGTGATTGAGGGTACAGAGGAATTTGTGGTAGAAGAAAAATTTGCCCCTTTAGCAACATAATCCTGTGAGAGCTGAGTTCTCTGGGCTGAGGTATGAGCTCTAGGCTTCATTTGGTAATCTGGAGAGTAGTTCTAAATGGCTTGAGGTCATAGCCAGGAGAAAGGAAACTCATCTCATTCTCATTGAAGTTCAAGCAGGGAAATTAAATGGATATAGAGAGGATTTGAGTGGCTTGTTTGCCCAAGAAATTCAGGGTGCTCTGAATGCCTTTCTCCACCCACATATGGTTGCCCTCAGTTGACTTCTGAGCCATGATCTAATTCCCTCTGGACAAAGTAGGGACATAGAGCACACTGTTCTGATGATGGTAAGTAGAGATGGAAAATTATTATTGGGATTGCTTTTCTCTTTAGGCGTCTGAAAGACACATGAGCCCTCAGAAACTAACCCTCACAGAGTCTGTCTTGGTGCCCTTTAGGTAGGTGGCTTCTCTCTTTATATATGGCAGAAGGTGAAACTAAGCTGTAACTGAGATGAAATACATCCTCAAAAAAAAATTTCAGATTTCTGGTCCAGACAAGATGGTCCAGGCATATTTTTCCCTGCTTCTCTTGACTTAGTACAATTATAAATCATAATGTAAAAATCAAAGGAAAAGTATGAGAAGTGGTAAGAGAAAGGTGAAATGGTTTAGATCCCCAGGATTGGAAAACATCTTATGTCCCTCCACTCAACAGAAGATTAGGAGGCCTGTTGTCTCTAGATCCATAACCTACCAAGAGAAGACAGCCCAAGCAGGCTTGTTCCTCCCCCAGATCAGAACTTACAACCCCAGGCAAGCCCAACACCAGCAGTTGAGGGGGATTGATGGAGAATACTGCCAATAATAAATGGTCAGAGGATGCATTCTCCTTCTTTGCACAGCCTGAGATTCCCTTCCCCTTCTGAAAGAAATTGAGAGATAGCTAAGGAACAGCACCAGCAAGGGAGATCCCAGCACAAGTGGCTCAGTAGGCCAGGAAGACTCTTTGTCCTCTGGGATTAAGACCCCTCTCCAGCATCCAGCAACACCTACCTACCTGGCCTAAGGAAACCCCTTCTATACCCTCAGGTAGCATACAAATGAATAAAAGAAAATTATCAGCAGAAAAACAAACATATATTTCAAAGAGGAGGATATATAGATGGTGAATAAACACATGAAAAGATGGTCATATATTAGCTATCAGGAAATGCAGATTAAAACCACAATGAAATATCACCACTTACTTATCAGCATGGCTAAAATAAAAAAAAAATGATGGCACCAAATGCTGCAGAGTATGCAGAGAAACTGCATCATTCATACTTTGCTGGGGGGGGGGGGGGATGTAAATTGGTACAGCCACTCTGGAAAACAGTCTGGCAGTTTCTTTTTTTTATTAATTTATTTTTGTTACAGATATTTCTCCTTTTTTCCCCATTGAAACCCTTCTCCCTATCCCCTCCCACCCCATCCATCCCCAGCTTTGTTGTCCATGTCCATCGGTTATGCGTACATGCATATAAGTTCTGTGGTTTATCAGTCAGCACCCTACTTCCACGTCTCTGGGTCTACCCTGTTCCTCAGACTGTTATGTTCATTATATTCCACAAATAAGTGAGATCATGTGATATTTGTCTTTCTCTGCTTGGCTTGTTTTGCTTAGGATAATACTCTCCAGGTTCCTCCATGTTGTCTCAAAGGATAAGAGATTTTCTTTCTTATAGCTACATAGTACTCCATTGTGTATATGTACCACAGCTTTTTTACCCATTCGTCTACTGATGGACACTTGGGCTGTTTCCAGATCTTAGCGATTGTACATAGTGCTGCTATGAACATGGGGGTACATATATTCTTTCTGATTGGTGTTTCAGGCTTCTTAGGATATATTCCTAGAAGTGGGATCACTGGGTCAATGCAATTCAAATTTTAGTTTTTTGAGTTTCTTAGTTGTATATGCAACCATATGACCCAGCAATTGTACTCTGAGGCATTTATCCTAGAAACATGAAAATTTATATTTACACAAAAATCTGTGGACAAATATTCATAGCAGCTTTATGTGTAATAGCCCCAAACTGGAAACAACCCAAATATCTTTCAACTGGTGAATGGTGAAACAAATTGTGATACATCCATGCCATGGAATACTACTCAGCATTAAAAAGGAATGAATTATTGATATACACAACAACTTGGATGAATCTCCAGAAAATTATGCTATGTGAAATAAACAATCTCAAGTGATTACATACTGTGTGATTTCCTGTATATAAAATTTTTGAAATAACACATTTTTATCTTTTCTTTCTTTTTTTTTTATCCTCACCCGAGGACACTTTTCCATTTTCTGTTCAGATAGAATGGGAGGGAGAGAGATAGGAGGAGAGAGATAGGAAGAGAGAGAGAAACATCGACGTAAAAGGGACACATCAAGTAGTTGCCACCCACACGACCAACCAGGGCCGGGGACAAACTGCAACCGAGGTACATGCCCTTAGCGGGAACCGAACCTGGGTCTCTCTGGACCACAGGCCGATGCTCTAAACTCTGAGGCAAACTGGCCAGGGCTGAAATAACACAGTTTTAGAAAGGAGGACATATTAGTGGTTTCCAGGTGCCAGGGGTTAAGGTCCTGGGTGTAGGGAGAGTATAGAGAGAGGCTAGAAAGAAGTGGGTGTGGTTATAAAGGAGCAACAGGATCCTTGTGATGGACTGGTCTGTATCTTCACTGGGGTGGTGGTCACTGGAACCTACACACATGATAAAATTGCATTAAAACTAAACACACACACACATATACATACACACATACAAATGAGTATAACAAAAATTGGGGAAATATGATTAAGATGGTTGGACCCTAGTTGTGGCATTGTACTATGGTTTTGCAATATGTTACCATCGGAGGAAACTGGGTAAGGGTACATAGGATATCTCTGTATTCCTAAAACTGCATGTGAATCTACAATGATCTCAATAAAGAGTTCAATTTATAAAAAAGGGCATTTCAGAAACAAGGCAGTAGATGGTGGACACATACCCTGACCCTAGGAAGAACAGATGTTCAAGGGAGTCAGGGTTGGTCTTCATTCCTGAAAAGGACAGTGACTGTAGAGATTTCCTTGACAGAATGTGAGATGCAGGTGGCCACACTTTGCTGCTCTTGAAAAGAGTTCTTAAGTACCTAATGCTCTTTATTTAAATTAGAAAAATGAGATAGCCTGCTTTTGTTTGGGCCTGCCACTAAATGAGACTGTAATTAGTGAAGTATTTTCAGGAGCACTAGGCCTCTTAACCATTAGTCATACCGGATCCAGGATGTTTTAATTGCCCTTTTACAACAAGTGCCTTGACAGACACTTTTGTCTTCACTCCATGTGTGGGGGGAAAAAAACAAAACAAAACACAACCCCAAACACCACACAGCTTAGAAGAAAAACCTTTCTGAGAAATGATGTTTTGAATATAGTGTCACATCGCTGATGGAATTTAATTATATACGAACACTTAAGTTTAGCACCTTGTAGTCATTTTTTACACTTGTGATTTTAGGTTTCTTTAATAAATTTACTCAGTATGCCAAATGTAACTTATTTTTTTAAGAAACATTGAGTGTATAGGGAAGTTCACTCTCCAAGTCAAGGCTGGCTACAGGAGCCAGACAGAGATGACTGAATTTGTAGGGCTGGTGGAAATTATCAAGAAGGGGTGATAGCCCAGCCGGTGTGGCTAAATAGTTGAGTGTTGACCCATGTGCCAAGAGGTCACTAGTTCGATTCCCAGTCAGGGCACATGCCTGGATTGTGGGCCAAATCCCCAGTGTGGGGCATGCAGGAGGCGGCCAGTCAATGTTCTCTCTCATGGATGTTTCTATCTCTCTCCCTCTCCCTCTCTCTCTAAAATCAATAAAGAAAAAAAAAAAGACTTGAATGAATGGAAAAATTTTTTTTTTTGAAGAAGGAACGCACCTTGACCAGTTTGGCTCAGCGGTTAGAGCGTCAGCCATGGACCAGAGAGTCCTGGGTTTGGTTCCCGCTAAGGGCATGTAGCTCGGTTTCAGTTTGTTTCGGGCCCCAGTTGGGGTCGTGTGGGTGGAGACCAGTTGATGTGTCTCTCTCACATCGATGCTTCTCTCTCTCTCTTCCTCTCTCTCTCCTTCCCACTGTATTAGAAGATAAATGTAAAAATGTCCTCAGGTGAGGATGAAAAAACAAACAAACAAAAATAAGGGGTGACAATGCAACAGTTCAGGAGGTCTCTAGTACTCAGACCAAACTTCTCTTCATGGCCAATATATTCCTTCCCCGGCTTCTGGAAACATGGACTGCTGAGGACTCACAGATGAGCCCATCCCTGAAAACCTTCAGTGGGCCTCAGGGGATTTCCTCACCTAAATTGAGGCCATCTCTCAGGATTGGCCTGGGGCCAATGACTGGCTGAGTCCCCTGCCTCAATTTGGGACAACTCTCAGGGACCATCCAAGCTTCCAAGAACCCCATTAGGATTGGCTGTGGTTTCAGTTACAACCATCTTGTGAGTATATTTTGCCTTCCTCACCTTTTACAAGTTTGTCTTTTGAGGTCTCTCTCCACTGAACATTTTATATGCAACTCACCATCTCAGCATTGACTTCCAGAGAACTCAATTAAGACAGTATCTTTGATTGTGTTCCCAGAAGTCAGAACATTCCCTTTGTTAGTTCAGGTGTTGAGTAGGTATAAAATGAAGACAAGTTTTAAACATTTTAAAACCATCTAAAAGATAGCTTTTAGTCTTATACCTCTATAGTCTGCTATTGCCTACTTCTTTTTTTTTTTTGTATCCTCATCCGAGGACATTTTTTCATTTTTTTTCAGATATAGTGGGAAGGAGAGAGAGAGAGAGAGAGAGAGAGAGAGAGAGAGAGAGAGAGAGAGAGAGATATGTTGGGGGTGTGTGAGAAAGTCATCATTAAAAACTAAATAATTTTGTTTTATCCACTCATCTACTAATGGACATTTGGGCTGTTTCCAGATCTTAGCTATTGTAAATGGTGCTGCTATGAACATGGGGGTACATATACTCTTTCTTATTGGTGTTTCAGGCTCCTTAAAATATATTCCTAGAAGTGGGATCACTGGGTCAAATGGCAGTTCCATTTTTTATTTTTTGAGGAAACACCATAGTTTTCCATAGTGGCTGCACCAGTCTGCGTTCCCACCAACAGTGTGCTAGGGTTCCCTCTTCTCCACATTCTTGCCAATACTTGTTGTTTGTTGACTGTAGACCTTCTGGCAGGTATGAGGTAATGCCTAATAGTCATTTTAATTTGCATCTCTCTGATGACTAGTGACATTGAACATTTATTCATGTCTCTTGACCATTTGCAGGTCTTCTTTGGAGAAGTGTCCATCAGTAGATGAGTGGATAAAAAAAGCTATGGTATATTTACACAATGGAATACTATATAGCTATAAAAAAGAAAGATCTTTTACTCTCTGAGATGGCATGGAGGGACCTGGAGAGTATTATGCTAAGGGAAATAAGCCAGTCAGAGAAAGACAAGCATCACATGATCTCACTTATTTGTGGAATATAATAAACAAAATAAGCTGACGAACAAAATAGATCCAGAGACATGGTGTGTGTGTGTGTGGGGGTAGAAGTGGGGAGGATGGTATCAATGGGGAATAAAAGAGGGACAACTGTAATACTTTCCACAATAAAGATACATTTTTAAAAACTAAATAAATTAAATAGTTTATTAGAAGGTGGTAAGTATATGGAGAAAAATAAAGCAGGAGAGGTGATAGGGGAGGGAGGTTGCAATTTTAAATAGTGTACTGTGGAAGGCTTTGCTAAAGTAACATTGAAATCAAGTTTTGAAGTAGATGAGTGAGTGAATTATGCAGAGAATTAGGGGAATGAAAGTTCCAGGAGGAAGACCTGCAGGATCAGATGCTCTGAAGTGGGAGTGTGACTCTAGTGCTCAATATCTGTTTTAAACCTCTGTAGAGAGAAAATTCTGTGTGATTGGAACTTTATTTGTAACTACCTGAAATTAACCAGCAAAACCCTGGCAAATTTTGAAAGTGGAAGCATTTCCATCTATGTTGAAGGTGATGGCCGTAACTATTATGGGCTCCATTGAATTTGTAATATATACTTATAAGTTTATCTATACTTTTATCTATGTGTCTATTTGTACAATATATATTTATAAAAGTTTCTTATAATATAGAAATATAAATGAAGGTGGGTGCAGCGTTAAGAAGTCAAGGAACTCTTAGTGGAAGATGGGAATTTCTTCTGCTTACAAACCCTTGGCTTTAGAAAATGTTATGGAGCCTTCTGAAGTCATTTTCCATGATGAAACTCTAAAGGAATTACAGATAGTGGGTGAGGCTGGTCTTCCAGATTTGCTTCAACATTTCTTTGCCTTTGTGACTTTATATGTTTATTTATATTGAATTTATTGGAGTGACATCGGTTAATAAAATTATATAGGTTTCAGGTATACAATTCTATAATATATTATCTGTATATAGTATTGTGTGTTAACCACCTAAGTCACCTTTGTGGCTTTAATTGTGTGTGGCTTTAATTCATTTTTGTCTAACTTCAGTCTTCAACACCTTCCTATCATGAATAACTCCTTGGAAAATTGTAATGTGGTGTCTTAATGGCAACCCTCTCCTTTTGGTTATGTAAGAAAATTAGTATGGATCTCAGGGTAGATAATTTCACACAGCTAATAAATCAGGCTGTTCCTTACATCAAGGCAAATAACAGTTGGGGCTGGAGAGCTGGACTGGTAATAAGTACAGAAGAGCTTCAAGTGATTATGAAAGGAGCCTGCTGATGTGCAGCTTTGGACTTTTCTGTGTCAGCACTAAATGTCTTGATTCAGTTTAAACAAAAACTACCTCTGCTTGGAAGTAGCAGGACTCAGCACACTCTTTCATAACCAGTTTGCCAGAAATTATGATTTATTCAGTGGATTAAGTATAGAGGTTACTTTTCTAATCAGCACTGGGAAGTATTTGGAAGGCAGTCTCATGTTTCAACATAGTGGGCAGGGTTATTTCCTCCATAAATTTCCATATACCTCCTTGGACTGTGATATTCTGTCAACAGGTTTTCAGGAAACCTGTGAAAATTAATTAATGTGGAGTTTACAACTAATGAGTCTGGGTGTTTGTTCAATACAATAAACGATGAACAATTCAACACTGAACAATGCACTCTACATTGGCCATGGAGAATTCCCCTTTTGAGGGGCTGTTTAAGAAAGCCTGTGTGTGGAAGTTTCAGAGCAGATTTTACTAAAACCAAGGTAAGATTAGGCCAACAATTCTGAGCTTTTTCAACTATAAGAACCTTTTAAAAAATATATAAATATTTAGGGAAACTGCTGGTGGTGGTTATTCTTTTAGGATCCATTGATTGAGAAAAATATATAACAAATATTATCATTCAAAAAATTACTTAATTTACTTATCTAGACTTTTTAAAAATTCTCACCTGAGGACATTTTTGCATTTATCTTCAGATAGAGCAGGAGGGAGAGAGGGAGGAAGAGAGAGAGAGAAACATCGATGTGAGAGAGACACGTCATCTGGCTGCCACCCATATAACCCTATGGGGCTGGGGGCAAACTGCAACTGAGGTATGTGTCCTTATTGGGAACTGAACCCGGGACTCTCTGGTCCATGGGCTGACGCTCTAACTGCTGAGCCAATCTAACCTTATCTAAGCTTTTAATTTTACTCTTCACAATGATATCTACAAGTGATTTGGAAAAAAATCAATAGCCCAAGTGTGTGTGAGGTATATAGTTTATTTAACCAGTCCATAGGTAAATTAATAGTTTTCCCCAAATTCTCTACTCCTACAGGCTAGATACTGAAATTTTAGAATTAGATGGCTTTGCAGAATGAACTATTCTACACCTAATAGCCCTTTGCCTCCACCCTCAACAACACAGTTTGTTAAATACCTGCAATAGCATTCTGGAGGTGGAGGAATAATGTACAAAAATACCCATGAAACAACTACTGGAGTCTTCCCATTCATGGCAACAGAGAAACTAAGACCCCTCTGGGATCACTGAAATTTTTTTAGCCTGGTGTCACCATGCCAGGTCAACATTGCATTGCCAGAGAGTCACGGGCTTTGCTCAGGATGACTTCCTGCTGTTTCGTCTTCACTGAGGATTTATTTAAGTTTTAAGAACACTCTGTTCTGGTGTCATCATTTTTAATCCATCCCATGAGGATCTTCTCTTGCTTGTGTCATCTATACATGAAAAGCTCCTCCTTTTAAGAACAAAAGGCTCGCCCTGGCCAGTTTGGCTCAGCCGTTGGAGCATTGACCTGTGGTCCAGGGAGACCCGGGTTCAGTTCCCACTAAGGGCGCGTACCTCGGTTGCAGTTTGTCCCCGGCCCTGGTTGGTCGTGCGGGTAGCAACCACTCGATGTGTCCCTTTCACGTCGATGTTTCTCTCTCTCTCTCTTCCTCTCTCTCCCTCCCACTCTATCTGAACAAAAAATACAGAAATGTCCTCGGGTGAGGATAAAAAAAAAGAACAAAAGGCTCAATGGGAATTTAACTTTAAAAGGACAACAAATTGGAATAAAGGTTTTACTGACACTGTAACTCATGTTTTTGGTAAGACATTTTCATTTTATTTTTAAAATCAAATCATTTGCAAAGTTGAATTTCAAAATAAGAAATTTGCTTTTCTAAAAATGTTCTTGAAATGGGTTTTGTGAAATGGGTTTGGAGTAACTCCAGTTGCTTCTCTCACTCCAGTGATGGGTGTGAGTGTTTTATATATCCTGCCATACAAAGGACTCATGCAGACCTTTTAAAGTTAATTAAAGAGCCTTCCATGGGCTGCCAGGTTTGGGCAGTAGTGTTTCTCAGTAACCTTTTGTACCAGATTAAAAACCTCTGACAATCAGAGATGTTGCCAAATTTCAAATGAAGTGTTCAGAGTAAATTCAATAAACTGTACAATTCAGTCAACTTCAGAGTGACTTCTGTTTCTGATTCAGCAAGATCTGGTAGATTGATGAGGACTGAACTCCTTCCATTGAATGTCTACTTAATGTCTTGCTCTCTTCAATAGTACCCCCTACCCTACCCAAAAACCTACAATGGTTCCAACCACAGGAGAATGTTGACCAACATGTCATGGGTGTGCTCTTGACAAAAGATTCCCTGTCATGTGCAGGCTGGGAAACCTGGCATATCAAATTTCTAATGCACACGACCATATCAAACCTTCTGAGCATTTCTGCAGAAAACTGGTTCATTTTGTTGAACACAGTGTTCTTCAGATATGTTTGACTATACTGCCTATTTTTTCCTAATAACTTTTAACAGCTTCCCAAAGAGCTCACAAATATGTCCCAAAGGACTGGGTCAAAGGCTCTGTGAAAATGAACCATTTGACACATAGGTCTTGTAAAAGTCATGGTTTCCTGTGATAAGTGTAAAGGATACATCCCTAGCACAACATACCAAGAGATAGGGACTGAAGAGAGATGTTTGGTGAGCATAAATTTTGAGTTTCACCAGTTTCTGGCAGGAGACTTGCTCTGGTTCATGGCAATGAAATATTCTGTCTCTCTGAAGAGAGAGTTGGCTAGGTCACAGGACTAACCTCCGCATGCTCCCAAATATGTCACCCTAAAACATCACCTGCATGTATGGTTGCAAAAATCATCTTTAGCAAACCACATCACCATCATCTGTCATCTGGCTACAATTTCTATACCACAAGTGCCATCTTGCTCCTTTGCCCACTGTGTATATAATAATGAGCAGGCATCACCCATGTACATTGGCATTGCAACTACATACGGAAGACCAGTTTGTGGGCACACATGCTTGCTTAGATCCTTATGAAATTTAAGTGAAACTCAGCAAGCACCTGGCCAAGGTAGACCCCAGAACTTGTGCTCTGTGAAGCACATTTTGACTTGTCATTACTAGTTCCCAAGTATACTGCTATCTGGGTAAGCAGAGTTTGGAGAACAGTGAACACAATTTGAATTCTTTAGGAAGGGCAGAGTCTGGGTCCCAGCAGGGAACTAGTGGCACTCTCAGAGAGGTATAACTGGAAGAGTTTAATAGAGAGCTTATTGAGGTGGGAGTAGGGTTGAGATAACCAAAGGAGATGTGGAGGCACCTAAAAAATAGCAACATCAGGAAGCTGTTCTATCCCAGGACCTCTCATATTAAAGCCAATTCATCATTTTTCATGAAAATAAAATTAAATGACACACTTGAAAGCCACACCAAAGTCAGATACAAATTGAGTTTCTTGAAAGGAACCATATTCAAAGACAAATTTGAAATGAGTCTTCTGGCTTATTGTAGATAAAGGAAATAATAATTATAAATAATTAACTCTAGGCATGCATAGGCCAACTCTAGAGAACAGAGAAAATCTTGTAGAAGTTTAACTATGTACTACTTTTTACCTCCATCCAACTCCATCTTTATATTGAGCACTAAGAACAACAAAGGAAAAAAGGAATTTCACAAAGTATAACCTGAGGGGTTTAGATGGGTAGTGATAAGAATCTTCACAAATTTGGGCCCTATATTTAATTGTAAGATTAGAAGCAAGTAATGTATTACTAATACTTAAAATGCAAATATTTGAGAATTATTTACATATAAATTTGAAAAATATTAAGGGCATTCCTTGTATTCTGATATATTTTTGAGTGAGACAGAGGATGAGCAAAAGCAGCTAGCTCAGGCAAGGAATGCAGTGCCCATGTGATTAGAATTTTATATGGTTACAAATGTATAAAATTAAAAAATTAAATAACAACAGTGAAGCATAGATTCTTAGCTGTACAAAATGATGATTTTTTAAAAACATAAATACCAAAGTAGTCCCAAAGCAGTCTAATCAACTATATTCATACAAATTCACACAGTTCCAGGTCAAGTGCTGGTCATTAATCAATTTTTGAGAAGGTTGATGTGAATCTTGACATGTTACGATTGAATAGGATCTACACTTCTTAAGAAGAGCTTAATTAAAGTAGTTTTTGATTCATTTGTCACTTCTAGATCATTGCTCCCTCCCCATATTTTTTGAGGGTGTATTATACTCTCCTTTTTACCTTGGAATTATCTGTTAACCTTCTGTGCACTCTCCTCATTTATTAAATATTTTAGCCCCTATGTCATATTTTTCATTTCATTATTATGGGGGTAAATGAAATGTCTTATAAAGGACCCTCCAACACCCTGACTGCTCAGTTCTTTTAACTCTTCATTTTCAATGGCTTTTTCTTCTCACTCTCTCTCAGCCACCCAATTCCATAGTCACATGGACACCATCATCATTGAAAACCACACTATCTCCACATTTACTCCTTGACTATCTCACTCTATATTCAACTTCCCACCTTTCTAGCTTATTGCTCAAATACACCCACTATAAGTTCTTCAAGTCCTTCAATCCATTGACCTCTCCATTTTTTCTCATATATATTACCATCCTCCTGATCTCATTTCACTTTTTATCCAGTATAGATTAGACAGCCCTTATCATTAAAATGATTTCCTTGCAAATATTCTTAACCACCATTTTGCTCTCTCCTTCAGTCACTATCACCTGGCAAAACTAATTCCTGAATGAACCCAATCATTTGTCACTTCATAGGGTCAGTAGTGAGATTCACTATTGCTAGAAGAAACACAATAGACTAAATTATGATAAATTTATGATCACTAATTGCAATGAGGTCTTCAACACTATCAAGAAAACCAACTTGCTTATCTTCCACCCTCTGAAATCACTATTTCACACCTTTCCTATCTTCCTAAAATTTCTGATCATTTTTTTCCATACCCATTGCCCTCTCATTCTTAGTCGATAACTTTGCTTCACATTTCATATAGAAAATGAGCATCATTGGAAGGCCACTCCCTTAACCTCTGGCCATTAAATTTTAAAATCTACTAACATCTTAATTTATTGCCCATTTTTCTTCCTTTTACAATGGGTAAAGTGTTTCTCCTTATATGAAAGGTTACACTCTCCAGTGTCTTTTAGATTTCCTCATTCCTGCTTCCTGGGGGAAACTCAAGCACTATTTTTATTTTATCTCTCTTGTGTCTTCAGTCTATTACTTTCTCAGCTGGTTTCTTTCTTAACATTAAACATGATTTAGGCAATGCTATCAAAGCACACAAACACAAAAAGATGTATACATAAAGACGCATACCCACACACACACCTCCCTGGGTATCGTATCCCTGTCTAGCTTTCATTCTCTAGCTCTATTTTTTTTTTTTTTAACAAACTAAGTTTTCTAAAATGGTAGCACACACTGACTGTCTTTGTTTCCTTATTTAATTTTTTTAAAAAATTATTATTTATTTATTTATTATTGTTGAAAGTATTACAGATGTCCCCCTTTTTTCCCCGTTGACCCCCTCCTTCCTGCTCCCACCCCCATCCTGCCTTCCCCAGCCCAGTGTCCCTGTTTATTGGTTGTAAATATATGCATATAACTTTTTGGTTTATCTCTACCCTCCTCTCCCACCCCCATCCCTCTCTGAGGTTTGCCAGTCTGTTCCCTACTTTCATGATTCTGGATCTCTTTTGGTCAACAGCTTATTTTGTTCATTATGTTCCACAAATAAGTGAGATCATGTGGTACTTGTCTTTCTCTGACTGGCTTATTTTGCTCAGCATAACACTCTCCAGGTCCCTTTATCTCATCTTAAAGGGTAAGAGCTCTCTCTTTTTTACAGCTGGATAGTATTCCATTGTGTAAATGTATCACTGTTTTTTTATTCACTCATCTATTGAGGAGCACTTGGGCTGTTTCCAAATCTTAGCTATTGTAAATAGCATTGCTATGAACATAGGGGTACTTATATTCTTCATGATAGGTATTTCAGGCTTCTTAGGATATATTCCTAAGAGTGGGATCACTGGGTCAAATGGCAGTTCAATGGAACACTATGCAACTGTAAGAAAGAAAGATCTCTTATCCTTTGAGATGACATAGAGGAACCTGGAGAGTATTATACTAAGGGAAATAAGCCAATCAGAGAAAGACAAATACCACATGATCTCGCTTA
Source organism: Molossus molossus (assembly GCF_014108415.1). Lineage (NCBI taxonomy): Eukaryota > Metazoa > Chordata > Mammalia > Chiroptera > Molossidae > Molossus > Molossus molossus. Next base: position 112,839,341 of record NW_023425355.1, on the reverse strand, counting down.
TTTGTGGAATATAATGAACAGAAAAAGCTGATGAACAAAATAGACCCAGAGACATGGAAAGGAATACGGTTTAGACTGACAATCTTTGGGGAGGGGGCAAGAGGGATGAGATAAATCAAAAACCTTAAATGCATGTATGCGTAACCAATGGACGTAGACAGCAATGCTTGGGGGTGGGGTGGGATAGGGAGGAGGGTGTCTGTGGGGGAAAAGGAGAAACATCTGTAACAAAAATAAATTAATTAATGAGAAGAAAAAAGATAAGTGTTCTCTCTATGTTGCCTACTATTATATTTTAATTGCCTACTACAGTGCTTAGTTTATATAGTAGGTGATTGGTAAATTTTGTTGAATGAATAAATGTAATTCTCATTTTTGCTATTATTGTTTATGACTTACAATGCATTTTTAAAGTAATGTGGAGTAAGAATATAACCACATGGTTAGAAATTTCAGTTTAATCCTGAATATCATACACACCTTCATATTCCAGGGACTGAATATCTTATTGGGGGGGGGGGTAGTTTATGTTCAGCTTAAACATTTCCTCATGAAACCGAGCCTGTCATATAGGACAGGTGCCTAATAATTCACATACATTGTGAGGCTTCCCTTTCAAAGAAAGCTATGAAAATTTAAGGTATAATTCAATGCATAAAAGTGTATGACTCTCTTCTGAAATTGCAATTTTGTTCCTACCTAACAGGTCTACAATTTTTAAAGTCTGCTAAGCCGCACTGAATTCAATAGAATCCACTGAAATTGCAATTTTCTTTCTACCTAACAGGTCTATAATTTTTAAAGTCTGTTAAGCTACACTAAATTCAATGGAATCCACGCAAAATAAATGCAATCTTAATGTCAATTTGCTCAATAAGTTTGAGCATGAAAACAGCTTAAATAAGCCTTCTCTCACCCCTATAGAACTTTTTGTATAGAAAATTATTTAATCTGCAGAATTAATTTGGATAGCAGGATTATATATATGTGTTGAAGAGATCTTCTGAGTGGCATATTTTTATTTATCTGTCTAGTTTTTAGATAAGGATACCAACATGAATAAATTAACAGTGTTTTGATAAGTTCTTCCATCTCTTATGCAATGACACTTATTGAAAATTTAATAGCATAAATTCTCCTTACAAAAGTTGTAGTAGAAGCAATGCACAACTACGTTCTGTTTGTACTCAAAAGGAAGAATAAATTTCTAACCACATGACTTTTTTCAATAGATACACAAAAAGCATTTGACAAAATCCAACATCCATTCATAATAATAACAATTTCAACAAAATAAAAATAGAAGGAAAATTCCTCAGCCAGATAAAGAGGATGTATGAACACTCTACAGCTAACACCATACTTAATGGTGTAAGACTGAATGCTTTCCTCTAAAGATTGACAAGGAAAATATTTCTTCTCTTACCACTCCTATTCAACACTGTATTTGAAGTCTCAGTGCAATAAGTCAATAAAAAGAAATAAAAGTCATCCAGGTTGAAAAGGCAGAAGTAAAACTGTCATTAAGCAGATTGCATGAATTAGTATATAAAAATGCTAAGATATCCACCAAAGCTACTGCTAGAACTAAAAAACAACTTCAGCAAGGTCACAGTATACCATATATATATATATATATATATATATATATATATATACATATATATATCTATCTATATATATGTATATATATATGTATATATATATATGAAACTTCTATTTATAGCAAAGAACCATCTGAAAAATAAAATTAAAATAAGAGTCCCATTCACAATAGCATCAAATACTTAGAAATAACTTTAACAAAAGAGCAAGCCTTCAGCACTGAAAACTACAAAACATCACTGAAAGAAGTAAAAGGGGATCTTAATAAATGGAGAGACATTGCATGTTTATGGATTAGAAAACTCAATATTATTAAGATGGCAATTTTTCTAAACTGACCTATAAATTCAATGCAATTTCTATAGAAATTCTAGGTTGCTGTTTGTTTTTTTGCAGAAATCAACAAGCTGATCCTAAAATTTATATGAAAATACAAAGGACCAGACTAGCCAAGAATGTCTTGAGAAAGAACAAAGTTGGAGAACTTATATTTCATGATTTTAAAACTTAGTACAAAGCTACACTAATCAAGACAGTGTGCTACTAGTATAAGTACAGATATATAGATCAGAGGATGGTATAGGAACAACTGGATAGCCATATACAAATAAATAAATTTAGACCCTTATATCATACACAAAAATTAAAAATAGATCATACACCTAAATATGAGAGCTAAAACTACAAAATTCTTCCTCAAAATAAAATCTCAGAAGACACAATTAAGAAAATGAAAGACAAGTGATAGACTGGGAAAATATTTCCAAATCATACATCTAGTAAAGGAATTTACTCTAAAATATATAAAGTATTCTTGTAATTCAATAATAAAAAATAAGAAAATAAATAATAAAAAATAACAGAATTTAAAAACGAGCAATGGATCTGAATACACATTTCTCCAAAGAAATTTGACAAATAGCCAATGAGCTCATGAAATAATGCTCAATATCATTAGCTGTCAGAGAAACAACTCAAATATCTATCAACTGCTGAATGGATAAGCAAAATATGGTATACCCATACAATAGAATATTATGGGGCAATAAAAAGGAATGAAATATCAACATGTGCTCCAACATGATGGAGCTTCAAAAATGTTATGCTAAGTGAAAAAAAGCCAGATGTGAGAGACCACGTATTATATGATTCCATTTATGTGAAATGTCCAGAATAGATAAATCCCTTGAGATAGAAAGCAGATTAGTGGTTGCCAAGGGTGGGGGTGGGGTGGGTTTGGAAATGGGGAATGACTGCTAATTGCTTTGGGGTTTCTTTTTGGAGATAATGAAATGTTCCAGAGTTAGTAGTGATGGCTGCACAACTGTAGATTTATTATAAACTATTGTACATAAAAACTAAGTGAATTTTATGTTTTTAAAATTATACCTCAATAAAGCTATTACAAATGAAAATGACATTTGAACAATTTCCTTATTATCAGGGTCATTTATGTGGCAATTGAACTCAAGTTTTCCATATTAAGTCAAACTTTAAAATTCTTTACTTGTGGAATGTTAGTCCTTTGTTGTTTATATGAGCAAACTAAAGCAATTGGTTTTTCTTTCTTTTTTGTTGGTTATTTTCTTCCACTAAAAGCTCAGGAGGAATCTTTTCCAGTCAGTTGGATTGCATTTGTTGTATGATGGTTAAACCCTCAAGCTCTGGGGTGTGGGGATCCTGTCTTTATTATTGAGTTGTGTTAATTTGTGCCACAGTCACTTAAACACTCAAATTCTCCTTCATCTTTAAAGTGGAGATAACAATATAAATGACAATGTTTATTAAGAAGGACTTAATAGGTTTTTTACTGTGCCTGATACATAGTAAATGCTCAATCAAAATAAATACAATCTACTCTATGTGCTAAATGCTAGAAACCCTGATATAAGCAAATAAGCCACTTACTAATTACAAGACTTGCTCAAGTTGTCTGAGGCTGAGCTGGAATGAAGATATTCTGGCTCTTTGTTCTGTTTTATCACAGATTTCAGCATAGAGTATGGCTGCCCTATCTGGTCCTTTCTACCTCCCCCACAACCTGGTCTTGATTTTCAGCTGCCTGGACTGGTTGCACATACAAAAGTATCAGTACCAATTGTTGCAAATTGGGTGCCCTTTAGAGTCACTGCCCTGCACAAAGGAATGATTCTAAACCCATGGAGCTTCTGAGTGAAGGTACAGTGACTTTGAGGATGGTCTTAGACCAGTGGCGTAAATGCAACAGGAAGAACTTTTGCTTTCTATTTGCAGTGACTATCAAATTTTACTTCCTAGCCAGTCATGATGGGATTTTTCAGAGCTTCAAAATTAGATAAGGACTGTGGCTAATGAGGCATTTATAACCTGGATATAAAATGAAGTGGATATCAAATGGGGCCAAGTGCCCTCAAAAAATAACAAAATCAGAGGACAGGAAGTAATAGTCTTAGGAGCAATACCTCTGAGAGAGATTCATAATGGAATCCAGCTCATAGTTAAATTAGCAGTTCCTAGAGTAAAAATCCCATTCCAGTCACACAGACTCTCAACACTTTATAAATTAGTGTAAACTTCACGTAGACTCCAAGTCTAAAGCACACACTGACATTGGAAGAGAAATTTCTGCTATTGGCACCACTTAGCAAAATATTTGTTTATAAAAAGCCCCTCGCCCTGGCCGGTTTGGCTCAGCGGTTAGAGTGTCGGCCTGCAGTCTGGAGAGACCCGGGTTCGGTTCCGCTAAGAGCACGTACCTCGGTTGCAGTTTGTCCCCGGCCCTGGTTGGTCGTGCGGGTGGCAGCCACTCGATGTGTCCCTTTCACATCGATGTTTCTCTCTCTCTCTCTCTCTCTCTCTCCCCCACTCTATCTGAACAAAAAATAGAAAAATGTCCTCGGGTGAGGATAAAAAAAAAAAAAAGCACCTCCACACAAATGTTAACTTGACTCTATTCTTGCCATCTCTTCATTCTCTTTCTTGCACTTCTTCCAACCTCTCCACCATCTTTTGCTTTGGTGGTTTCTACCTGGCTCTACTGTGTGACAAGGTAAGGAAAGAAGGGAGATGTGTTGTAGCCTGTATACTGAGTTTTCTTGTTCCAAATCTCTCCTTGCTCATTTTAAGAAACAAAAACATGAAACATTTTCTCCACATTTTCCTCTCCCACACTTTTAATTCTACTTTGAAATAGCAGCTAGTGTTGCTAGAATATCATTTGTCATTTTTTATATCAAGTGCAAAGAATTGAATGTATCACTTTTCCCAGTTCAGGGCATATGTTCTGTTTATTCCTCATTTGTTCCCCTGAACTCTTCTCCCAGCACCCACTGCTTCTAATATCAGATATCATTTTTCTCTGTCTGCTTTGGGAAGCCAACCACTGAAGATTCCATTACCTAAGCTCCTTTGCTGCTTGGTTTCTGGTTAGCTTTGCCCAATGAGAGGCACTGGCAAGAGTGTGAGGATGAAGTGAAAGAGTTTGTAGTATTTTCCCCCCATGTACTTGCTACTTGGAGCAGTGTCTAGCAATGATTGCCTCCCTCCTCACTGTAGCACCTTCGAGACAGTTCCTAGGTTCCAGCTCCCCTGAGGTTCTTTTAATATTATTTCCTACCCCCCACCTCTCAGCCCTAGGGATGCTAATGACTTGTTGCTATTGCCTTCTGAGGTAGGCAGAATAATGGTCCCCAAATGTTTCCATATCTTAATGCTTGGAACCTGTGAGTATGTTGCCTTACACCAGTGGTTCAACCTTCCTAATGCTGTGACCGTTTAATATAGTTCTTCATGTTGTGGTGACCCGCAACCATAAAATTATTTTTGTTGCTACTTCATAACTGTAATTTTGCTGCTGTTATGAATCGCCATTGGAAATATGTGTTTTCCAATGGTCTTAGGCGACCCCTGTGAAAGGGTCGTTCAACCCCAAAGGGGCTGCGACCCACAGGTTGAGAACCGCTGCCTTAGATGGTAAGCACCTTTACAGAGGTGATTTAGATTATGAACCTCGAGATGGGGAAATTATCCTAGATTATCTGGGTGAACCGAATCTAATAACATGGGTCTTCAGAAGCAGCTATGATCAGAAAGAGATTAACAATGAAAACAAGGTCAGAGTGAGATTAGATCTTGCTGCCTTTAAAGATGGAGAAAGGAAACCATGAGCCAAAAAATGTGGAAATCTTCTAGTAGCTGAGGAAGGCAAGGATGCAAGGTTGCCCTTGATGCCTCTAGAAGAAATGCAACCATGCTAACACCTTGATTTTAGCCCATTGAGATCTATGCCAGTCTTCTTGTTATCCCCACCTGTTGCCGGTGGATGTGTGCTTCTTGTGATGTCATGAGAAAAGAAATTTTCTGAGACTTGAACAGGAAAATGAGTGACATTTACTTGCATGGAATTAAACCCCTCAGTTTCCAAGGTCCCATTTGCCTCTGTCCTGCCAAAGAAAAAGTCCAACTGTGTCTTCAGCAGAGCCAGGATTAAAGCCATTGCCCAGAGTTTTCACTCCATATTTGCACAGTCCAGTCTAGCATCAGGCTAGCTTAGCTTGTGTTCCCAACTGCAGTCCATTGTGTGTGGGATCTGCATGACCATGACCTGTGCAGCTTCTAGGACCACATGGCTATGGAGGAAACATGGATGAATGCAAGGAAGCATGATCAAAGCCAGAGGAATGAGAGAGAGAGAGAGAGAGAGAGAGAGAGAGAGAGAGAGAGAGAGAGAATTATTTGTCTGGAGATTATGTATTCCCAAATTTTCATAGGCTTGCAGTGGCTCTACCCCTAGCCAATTATCTTTGTTCCAGGTTAGCCTGATAGGCAAGTACCTTCCTTATGTCACCCCAACTTCACTGTGCATGCATCCATCTCCCCCTTTGTCTGGTCCCTTCCCCCAGTGATCAGCAGGAAATGGACCCATGGTCCCCTGGGGAGTGTAAAATTGCAGCTTCCTGGTGAAGTTGTCCAAATGACCTAGCTTATAATGTCTGGCCTTCCCTTTGTGCCTTCCCATTGTTAATAACTAGGTAATGATCTGACCTACCTACAAATCTGTAAGATAATAAATTATGTTATTTTAAGCTACTAAATTTGTGATGTGTTACAGCAGTGACAGAAAACCAGTACCCTTTTCATCCTTTGTTTTTTACTTTTGCAATCCCTATACCAGTGTAAATAGTACTTTAATTAACACCCCTTCATTTAAACCATTTGGAGTGAAGGCTCTTTCCTGTCCTTACAGATGTGCACTATCATTTTTCCCTTCCTTCCTTCCTTCCTTCCTTCCTTCCTTCCTTCCTTCCTTCCTTCCTTCGACCATTTATCCTCAATGCCCATACTCATTCTTCTGTCCCATTAGGTACCCTCTCAAATGTTTAATATGTGTCTTTATATATGTAAACAACCTAAAGATACATGTGCATGTATATATTTTAAATTTATATAAACCATCTTCTAAAATACATTGAATTTTTCCTTAGTTTTAGTTTTCATCTAATGCTACATTTTTAAGAATGATCCATGAGTAGGGCACAGACTGACATCCCTCAGAAGAGGGGGTGGGAGGATGGGAAGAGATAAACCACAGAACTTATATGCATGTATGCATAACCGATAGACATGGACAACAAAGCCAGGGACAGGGTGGGGGGGATGGGGAGGAGGGCGTCAATGGGGTAAAAAAGGAGAAATATCTGTAACAAAAAAGAATTTTAAAAAAAGAAATAATAATCTGAGATGACTCAGTAGTTAGAATTATTAGACAAATTTTTCTAAGGCAAGTATTATAAATATGTACATTGAGGTAAAGAAAAATACTGTTGTTATGAATAAAATTATAGGAAATTTTATAAGAGAAATAGAAAATATTAAAAAATGATTAAAAGTATTACAAATAAATATGATATTTAAAATGAAAAACAAAAAACAAAGAATGATCCATGTGGCTGTCTGTAATCAAGTACCTTGCTTTTGATTGCTGCATCTTTGAAACATGAGATCCAGTCACCGAAGGAAGCAAGTGAAACCAGGAGGGATCTGAAGGACCCTGAGAAGAGAGCAAAGTCCCCATCTTAGAGAATGGGGTGAGGGAAGACAGCAGAAAAATTGGAGGTGGAAGTAGATAAAAGGTGAGGAGATGTGGCTGGAGAGATGTCCTCAAGAATCTTACTCTAAATTTGTAAAATGAGTTTGAGGGAGAGAGTTCATCAAAAACAAGCACCTTACTAGCATTTCCATTTGGTCCAGGCTCCCTAAATTTCTGTGCTTTATATCAGCTTACCTCAGACATTTCTCTCTCAGGAAGCAAAGCAAAACGAAACAAAGCACAGGGCGCCTCAACCAGGTCTTAAATAGTGGTGCTAACCAAGACCTTATTTATCATCCCAACACCTAAATATTTATCTTTGTGTGAATTTACAGCCTCCTGAATTTGGAACTGTATGTAGATTTAACTCATACAAATAACTTTTTTGGGGGGGACCATGACAGTATTTCTTTCCAAATAATTAAATATTTTCTTCTTAGTGGAAATAACTTTATTTTTGCTCTTATTCCTGATTATCAAAGAAATTCATGAGTAGTGTCCAAAAGTATTATTGCAATATAGACAAGTATTGTTAAAATACAGAAAAAATGAAGATATACATTACTCATTATCCTATCATCTGATTTTAACATTTTTGATATATATTATTTCAGCCTTTTTTCTCATTAACAACATTCACTAAATAAATATTTATTAAGCCATCTACTGTAATAGGAGCTGGGATAAAATGGAGAACAAAAATAGACACAATTGTTGCCCTTGTAATCTGGTGAGGAAGAATTAAACTTAATTATATGATTATTTAACCAATATTTGCAATAGTTAGAATGTTTTTGCTGATGCATCAGCCAGCTATTGCCACAGTAATGCTCCATAATAAGTACCCCAAAACTGAATTATATACAATAATAAACATTTTTTCTTATGACCACAATTCTATAGGTCAGCTTAGGTAGCTGTGCTTTAGATTGCGGGTCCATGAACTGGCAGAGATAGCTCTGGTTTAGGATTTGGATTAAGTTTAGCTTCACTTTTTATGCATTGATTCTGGTACCAGGCTAAAAGATAAAGCAACTACCTGAGGGATACTCTTGTCATGAGAGATCACTGGAGAGACCAAGAGAGCTAACCAAACCATAATGAAAATACATATTGAGTCTTTGCTTTCATTGTTAACATCCTATTGGCCAAAAAGTCAGATGAACAAGGTGAAAAGAAGGGACAGGGAAGATCACTCTTTCTGCTATGGGGACATGGCAAGAATGGATATCTATTATAGAGGAATGAAGAATTGGAATCAGTAATTCAACCTACCACATCATGCACAACCAGAAGTGTTATTTATATTTTCTTATTGTCACAAAATGGCTGAAACATTCTTAGGTACCATATCTTATGATATCATCAAAAACAAGAAGATATGAATCCTATCTTGTTCTTTCCCAGAAGGCCCACTCCAAATCTCCTTGTCCTTTTACTTCTCATTAGCAAGGGTTGCTTCACATTCTAGAAAGCATAGAATTGACATGATTGACCTATACTAGAAAACATTCACACCCTGGAGCTAGGGAATGGCTCCTGAGTCACAGGTGCCCAATATCTGAACAAAAATGGATTAGCCCAGCTGGTGTGGCTCAGTGGTTGAGTGTCAATCCATGCACCAAGATATTGGTGGTTCAATTCCCAGTCAGGGCACAAGCCCAGGTAGTGGGCTAACTCCCCAGTGAGGGGCATGCAGAAGGCAGCCAATCGATGTTCTCTCTCATTGATGTTTCTGTCTTTCCCTCTCCCTTCTACTCTCTCTAAAATCAATAAAGAAAAAAAAAATTTAAAAAGGGATTATCTTAACATGAATGAGATACAATTAGAAAGATAACCCACATTATCTGCTTCAGTGTCTTATTACAACTGTCATAAGGGTGCCAAATTATGAGTCATTATACCAAGAGACTTTGGTCTAGTAAGGGAAATGAGTATTAATCTGAAATTTAAAGGATGAGTGGGGAGTTACCTGCACGGAGAGGGAGGTAAGAACATTTTAAGAAGAAGAACATGCATAGAAGTTCTGCAGAGGAGTGAGCTTTGGGGGTGTGTATGAGAGACTTAAAAGGTAGATGTGTGGTGGAAAGTGTGATAAGAAGCAAAGTTGTAGAGGTTAAGAACCTTACCCTTTAGGGCCTTGCAGCTCAAGTTAAAACTTTTATTCTTCATTCTAAGAGCAATGGAAAACCATTAAAGGTTAAAGAGTTTTAAGCAAAGGAGTGATATAATTGAAATTGAGATTCAAGGAAGGTCACACTAGCTGCAGTGCAGAGACAAATTGAGCAGGAGTAAGAATGGATGTAGGGAGATCAGTTGCGAATTTATTACATAGCTCAGCTGAGAGTAGATAGTAACTTGGATAGAATGATAGTGGTAGAGCTAAAAAGTTGTGACTAAATTTGAGAAATATTTGGGAGGTAAAATTGATAGAATTTATTCATGAATTATATTTGAAGGTGGTAACAAATGAAGGTATCAAGATTATTGTTAGATTTCAGAATTACATAGCTGGATCAATGTAGGTATCTTCATTGAGACACAGGAGATAGGAAGTGATCCAGATATGAGCAGGAAGACCACAAGTATACATGTTGAGTTTGAGAAGTCTTTGAAATATTTACAAGGAAATGGATTTGGATTTATGAGTCTGAGATATTATGAGGTATCAGCACACACATGGTAATTTATTCCAAAGATAATAAAAGAAAATATAAAGTAGGAGGAGTAAAGTATTTAAGAATAAGCCTTAAAGAATACCAGAATTTAGTGGGTTAGTAGGGGAGGATAAACCTATGAGATGTCAAAGGAAGCTGAGAAAGACCAATCAGAGAGGTAAAAAAAAAAAAAAAAAAAAAAAATCCCAAATGTAGAAACAGGACCAGAAGCCAAGAGAATAGAGTATTTCAATAAAGAGGGAGTGGTGAAGAGAACTGAAGAAGTTAGATTGGGTTTAGTAACTTTGAGGTCATAGCTCATATGGAAATTAACAAATACTGTTTTGGTGAAGTGATGAATGTAGAAGATGGTTTGAAGTGGGTTCAGGAATAGGGGTAGAGAAAAATGGCGATGTCAGGTAGAAGGAACCTTTTTAAAGAGGTTGGCTTTGGCCCTAGCTGAGTGGCTCAGTTGATTGGAGCATCAAAATGTTGTGAGTTTGATTCCTGATGAGGGCATATACCTAGAATGAGGGTTCAATGCCCAGTTGGAGTGCATACAGGAGGCAACTGATCCATGTTTCCCTCTCACATTTCTCTCTCTCTCTCTCTGTAAAAATCAATGAGAACATCCTTGGGTGAAGACTAAAAAAAAGAGCTTGACTTTGAAGAGAAGAGAATATGAAGTGGGAAATGCAACTAAAGGAGAGTTCTAAAAGAACTGATCAAAAAGCTGATGATAAATATTCAGTTGAGAGGAAGAGGTTTTGAGGTTTTTATATATGAGAGAAATGGCATAAAAAAGACTAAAAATCTTGAGAAAACCAGAAGTATTGGCATCTACATATATATCTTCATGTATTTATATAATTAAAACCTACATGTTTCGCCCTGGCCGGTTTGGCTCAGCGGTTAGAGCGTCGGCCTGCGGTCCTGAGAGACCCGGGTTCGGTTCCCGCTAAGGGCACGTACCTCTGTTGCAGTTTGTCCCCGGCCCTGGTCGGTCGTGCGGGTGGCAGCCACTCGATGTGTTCCTTTCACATCGATGTTTCTCTCTCTCTCTCTCTATTCCTCTCTCTCCCTCCCATTCTACCTGAACGAAAAATGGAAAAAAATGTCCTCGGGTGAGGATAAAAAAACAAACAAAAAACCTACATGTTTCTATATCTTTATTTTATATTAACTACTGAGACAGTACATATTTGGTTGCAAGGAATAAAATACCCTATCAACAGAGTATTGAACAATAAAGATATTTAATGAATCATATAATTTAAAGCTTACACATTGGCAGTTCCAGCCTTGTTTCAGTGGCTCACTAATATCGCCAAACACCTGGGCTTGGTTCTTTCTATCTTTTCCATTCTGCCACTTCAGAGTGTCAGTGATCTCTCTTCTCATGGTCTCCAGTGGTTGCCACAGCTCTAAATATCTTATTCACATACAACATCATCTCAAGTAGAAAAGCAAATGGGGAGGGAGGTGTGAGAAAGCTGCTTTCTGTATCTTTCACTCTTTTATTATGGAGAAATCTTAACCTGAAGCCATCAGCAAATATTCTGTATGTCTGTTTGGCCAGAACTGGCTCACATGACTACCCCTAGACAAATTATTAGCCATAGGAAATGAAATATTCGTGATTGGCATAGACCCACTTTTTTTTCATTCCTGGGACCAGGCACATTGACACCTCAAAACATCAGGGCAAGAAATAATGTGGTATCAGTTTGACTGACAGCTCGAAGAGTAGCTGCCATCAAGAATGTTTGCTCAGTGGTTATATTGATTGGTTTATGTGTGTGTGTATATGTAATTATAAAATTAGTTCAAAATATTTAAAAATCACATAATATTGAAAAATATAATAAAGTTAAAATAAGATAATGTGTAATCCCATTAATTCCAAAATAAGCAACTGTGATTAACATTTTGGCATAGAGCTTTCCAGCATTTTTCTATGCTTAAAAATACTTTTGTTCCCTCTCTGAAAACTGTGATCATACTGTGTGTATACATGTGTGTGTGTGTGTGTGTGTGTGTGAGAGAGAGAGAGAGAGAGAGAGAACAAGAGAGATTAAGCGCTTTTTTCACATAGAATATATTTTTTGTAATGATATCTGAAATTGTAAACTAGATCTTGGTAAATTGTGTTTGTTATGTTTATGCTTGTTTCATATGTTATTCTATCAGTATATGAGCATGCACATTTTTTCATATCCTTAACACTTGGTATATCAATCACACATTTTTTATAATCTTATGAGATAAAAGTGATAATTAGTATAATCTATATTTTTTGTTTTAGCTGAAAAGCTTTCCATGAATATATTTACCATTTGAACATGTTGTTGTCTTTTCTTTTGCTTATTTTTCTTATTGATTTGTGTGAATCTCGTTATATGTTAATGGCATTGATTCTTTGACATATATGTGTTTCAGATACTTTTTTAAATTTGTGGTTTCTCTTTTCACTTTGTTAATAATCTTTGGGGGTATGCAGACATTTTAAATTTTAAGATGAATTAAATTTAAATCATGTCTTTTTCTTATGGTTTCTGAGACAGTATAACGTAATTAAATACTTGGGTCTTTGGAGTTGAGTTGGACTTAGACTTGAATACTAGCTCTTTCCATGATGTGACCACAAAGACCTTTGAGAAAATGATTCAACTTTTCAGACATCATTTCTCCATGTATAAAATGGAGCTATTAATGCCTTCTTCAAAGGCTGTTATATAAAGTATATGTGAATTATGTACAAAAAATGTTTAGTCCAATGACTGATAAATTGATACTCAATAAATTTTAGTTATTGTTATAAGAATCATTATTAATAATATAATTATAAATAATTTTTCCAGTAAAATTTTATTAAAATATGCACATATACTTTCCTGTCTTTACATATTGAAATAAAACTGTAAATCTTTGTTGTTGTTATTGTTGTTGTTAATCCTCACCCAAGGATATTTTTTCCATTGATTTTCAGAGAATGGAAGGGAGGGAGGGAGAGAGAGAGAAACATCTATGTGAGAGAGACACATTGACTGGTTGCCTCCTACATGTGCCCTGACCAGTCCAGGGAACCTGCAATCCAGGTACATGCCCTTGACTGGTAATTGAACCCATGCCACTTAGGAGCACAGGCTGAGACTCTAATCACTGAGACATGCTGGCCAAGGCAAAACCATAAATCTTTATTTTAAACATAATGATAATCTTGAAACAGTTTTATATGGATTAACATTAAATTTTATTAATACGAATTTAAAAACTATTATGGGAGATTTTGAAGTCTTACAGAAATATAATCTACTGAAAATTTATTTATTTTTAAGTATAGGCTCTGTTTAATGGTTAAACATTATTTTATATAGAGTGCTCTTACAACTCCACAAAAGGAAGACAAAGAACCCAATTAAAAAATGGGCAGAGGAGCTGAATAGACACCTCTCCAAACAGGACATACAAATGACCAAGAGACATACGAAGAAATACTCAACATCACTAATCATCAGAGAGATGCAAATTAAAACAACAATGAGGTATCACCTCACACCTGTCAGAATGGCTACCATCAACAAATCATCAAACAACAAGTGTTGGTAAGGGTGTGGAGAAAAGGGGACTCTAGTACACTGCTGGTGGGAATGCAGACTGGTGCAGCCACCATGGAAAACAATATGGTGTTACCTCAAAAAATTAAAAATTGAACTTCCATTTGACCCAGTGATCCCACTTCTAGGAATATACCCTAAGAAGCCTGAAACACCAATCAGGAAGAATATATGTACCCCCATATTCATAGCAGTACTATTTACAATAGCTAAGATCTGGAAACAGCCCAAGTGTCCATCAGTAGACAAATGGATAAAAAAAGCTGTGGTACATATATACAATGGAGTACTATGCAGCGGTAAGAAAGAAAGATTTCTTATCCTTTGAGACGACATGGAGGGACCTGCAAAGTATTATCCTAAGTAAAATATGCCAAGCAGAAAAAGACAAATACCACATGATCTTACTTATATACGGAATATAATGAACATAACAGTCTGAGGTATACGGTAGACCCAGAAACATGGAAGTAGGGCACAGACTGACATCCCTCTGAGGAGGGGGGGTGGGAAGAGATAAACCACAGAACTTATATGCATGTATGCATAACCAATGGACATGGACAACTAAGCCGGGGATGGGGCGGAGGTGGGGTGGGGAGAGGGGTGCCAATGGGGTAAAAAAGAAGAAAAATCTGTAACAAAATAAATAAATAAATAAAAAATTAAAAACAAAAAACAGAAACAAAAAACAACAACATTATTTTATGAAGGTATTTATTCTTTAGGACATCATTCCAGCTTTCTTTATTTTCAGTGAATCAATTGAGTTATTAACTGTGGAAGAAATCAAATAAAGTATTTTTTATATTCATTTTTGGTCTGAAAATGTTAATTAAAAAGAATTTTATAGCCCTGGCCGGTTTGGCTCAGCGGTTGGAGCGTCGGCCTGCGGTCCAGAGAGACCCGGGTTCGGTTCCCGCTAAGGGCACGTACCTCGGTTGCAGTTTGTCCCTGGCCCTGGTTGGTCGTGTGGGTAGCAGCCACTCGATGTGTCCCTTCACATCGATGTTTCTCTCTCTCTCTTCCTCTCTCTCCCTCCCGCTCTATCTGAACAAAAAATGGAAAAATGTCCTTGGGTGAGGATAAAAAAAAAAAACAGAATTTTATAGATTTCATGAAAACATTAAGCAAAGAAATCATAGCTTCCTTTTCAATATTTGCCTCCCATTTCAGTTAATATCCAGAAAAGATTGTCATGTTCTTAAGGTAAATGACTGCTAATCAAGTTATGGATAATCATATATTTCCCCTATATTTAATTAGTGATGAAATGTTTAATATATATATTTCCTATATATATGTGTGTGTGTGTGTGTATATTTTTTTAAGTGCTGACTTGTGATTTGACGGTAATGGGAATTATTGCTTTGAGAATGCTGACAGTGTAATTATTCCTTCCACTGGATGAAGCCATGCTTCATGGCTATACCGACAATGTGCTAGAGTCTCAGAATACTGTGCTCCTTAAGCAGGAAATGTGTGAAGGTGAGAGCAAGGATCCAGACCGTTTGGAGTTGCATTTTCTCTGTGCTGCTTAGTAGCTCTGTGGTCTTAGGCAAGTTAATCTCTCTATACAACTGTTTTTTTTTTTTTTTTTTTTTTTTTTTTACACAATTGGGATAAGAGTAGTACCTACCCTCACAAGGATATTATACCTACTACCATAAGGGTATTGTGACGATTCAGTGACTTAATAGCATTAAAACACTTAGAACAGTATTTGACATAGTGAGCTGTCAATGAATATTATTCTTATGATCCTACACAACTTCTATCTTGCTCTGTGACATTTATATTTAAACTATAGTATTGACCACAGCCATAGAAATATCTTGAACTTATTGATTGTCATGATGAACAGGAAACCCCAGCATCTCTTGAGGTTTCATGCTCCAATCTGAGTAGAGAAGCAGGATGGAGATGGAAAGGAAGGAAATCAGCGAGCATTTAACAGTGTATCAAGTTATGCCAGCACCTCTCTGTCCAGTGAAGATGGGCACTCTTATATAGTATACTAAATAAAATCTATTCCAGGCTTTCATACGATAGCGTTAAAATCCATTCACGATGTCCATTGACTTTATTCAGGTCTTTGTTGGCATATTGCTTGAAATAACTGAATAATGAAATACTCATTCAATTTGCAGACCTGCAGTACAGTGTATTTAAGAATTAGCTTAGACTTCCGGTCAAGATGGCGGTTAGGTAAATGCGGTATCGCGTCCTCCCACAATAACATCAAAGTTACAACTAAACTACAGAACAACCATCATTCAAAACTGCCTAAAATCAAGCTGAATGGAAGTCCTACAACTACGGAATTAAAGAAGCAGCCACATCCAGACTGGTAGGAGGTGCGAAGGCGCGAGGGGCGGCTGCGGCGCTGCGAGGGGCTGGTCCCACACCCAAGTGTGGTGGATAAAAATCAGGAGGCTCCTGCGGCTGGGAAGGTCCTTCCTGAGGACTGAGGGGTCCCTGTCCCACACCAGGTGCCCCGCTCAGGGTTCCAGTGCCAGGAAGAGAATCCCCATCACTTCTGGCTGGAAAAACCAGTGGGAACTGAGGCTCAGGGAGGCTGAAGCGGCTGGAGCCCCAGGCAGCTCCCTAAAGGGCCCGTGCACGGACTTATCGGACTCTCTCCCTCTAAGCTTGGAGGGGAGGCAGCTCCAGGGGCGCCAGAGACATACAAGGAAGAACTGAGCTGTTTGGCACTGGAGCGAGGGCTGGAGAGGGGGTTTCTCGGGGACAAACGTGCTGTAAGAGGCCTTTGTTCCTTTGGTGAGCCCTTCCCTGGGGCGGCAGACGGTCGCCATACTTGGGACTCCAGCTACCTGGCTCACACTGGTAGCCCCACCCTGTTGACTCCCTGAGGCCCCACCCTGCCCCACCCAAATTTCAAGCCCACCCAAGCTGTTGCCACTTGCTTAACCATAGGATTGGCCTGTATTGGATTCTGCTTCAGGTTTTTCCTAAATTCTTTCAAACGAGCAGTATGTGGTCTCAGTGAGCCCCATACCTCTCATTAAGTAATACACTGAAACAAACACAGGGAGGCAGCCAAAATGAGGAGACAAAGAAACAGGTCCAAATGAAAGAACAGAATAAAACCCCAAGAAAAGAACTAAGCGAAATGGAGATAAGCAACCTAACAGATACTGAGTTCAAAATACTGCTTATAAGGATGCTCAGTGAACTTAGTGAGAACCTCAGTGAACTTAGGGAGGGCCTCAAGAGCATAAAAAAGGACCAGTTAGAAATCATGGATACACAGTTAGAACTGAAGGAGGCTTAACTGAAATAAAGAATAATTTACACAGCTTCAATAATAGAGTACGTAAATCCAAGGAGCAAACCATCGATTTGGAATATAAGGAAGCAAAAAATGCCCAATCAGAACAGCAAAAAGAAAAAAGAATCCAAAAAAATGAGGATAGTGTAAGGAGCCTCTGGGACAACTTCAAGCGTGCCAACATTCACATCTTGGGGGTGCCAGAAGGAGAAGAGCGAGAACAAGAAATCGAAAACCTGTTTGAAACAATAATGGCAGAAAACTTTCCTATCTTGGTGAAGGAAACATACATACAAGTCCAGGAAGCACAGAGAGTCCCAAACAAGATGAACCCCAAGAGGCCCACACCAAGACATATCATCATCAAAATGCAAAAGTTTGAAGACAAAGAGAGAATCTTAAAAGCAGCATGAGAAAGGCAGCTAGTTACCTACAAGGGAGTTCCCATTAGGCTGTCAGCTGATTTCTCAAAAGAAACTTTGCAGGCCAGAGGGGAGTGGCAAGAAATATTCAGAGTGATGAAAATCAAGAACCTACACCCAAAATTACTCTATCCTGCAAAGCTGTCATTTAGAATCAATGGACATATAAAAACTTTCCCAGACAAGAAAACGTTAAAGGAGTTCATCACTACCAAACCATTATTATATGAAATGATGAAGGGTCTTTTTGAAGAAAAAGATAAAATGTATGAACAAACAAAATGGCAATGAATACAGATCTATCAACAATGGAATCTACAGACAAAATGAACAGGTAGAACAGAAACATTCTCATAGATACAGAGAACATTTTGTTGGTTGCCAGTTGGGAGAGGGGTTGGGGGAATGGGTGAAAAAGGTGAAGGGATTAAGAAGCACAATTTCATCGGTAGACTGACAAACCTCAAAGGGAAAGGAGTTGGGTGTGGGTGGGAAGAAATAAACCAAGGAACGTGTATGCATAACCAATGGACACAGACAATAGTGTGGGAAAAGGTGGAAGGGGGGCGGGAGTGGGGAGGAGGGGGTCAATGGGGGATAAAATGTGGAACATCTGTAATACATTTTACATCCAACAATAAAGATTTGAAAAAAAAAAAAAGAATTAGCTTAATGGTTAGTCAGTGTTTGCTATGAAAAAGACAGATAATAGAAAGATTTCCCTGCTGTCTCATAGCAGAAACCTCTCAAATGATGGCTAAATGAGGTATAAACTTATCTGGCAATACAGGTAATCTTCTCCTCCTTTCTTACTTGTATTTTCCATGAGAATTTTTTCCATTTACTTTGTGCTGCCTGTGGCAGAGAGATGTAGAAAATTACTGTTAAATGTGAAGTTACTATTTCTTACCTGAATTATAGTCTCTCAGAATTAAATAGCAGCCCTTTAAGTAGAGAAGTACCTACAGAAACAATTCAAAGAACATCAAGCACTGACATTTTTCCTGTCTTGAAGACACATTTTGATAACAGGGTGAGGTTGACATTTAAAAGGTAGTAGAAAATGCTTGCTAATAACTTCAGTAGTGAAGTAAGAAGGAACAATTCAATGACAGTCTTCCTAAGAGAAAGGCAAATTCCTTGGTGACTTGAAAAATAATTCTTATAATTAATAAAGTACATTTTTGTTCAGTTTATTATACCTCAGATGATATTCCCTTTTAAGACTCTTGTTATATAATGTATTTAGAACAAGATTTAGAAAAATAGCATTCTAGATTTGTGTGGGTCAACCTAGTGTCTATTAACATAAACCACTTGAGGGAATGTAACCTTATTGGCCAAGGCAGCACCAAATGTCTTAGACATGTAATTATGGCCTGAGTGGTA
Source organism: Molossus molossus (assembly GCF_014108415.1). Taxonomy (NCBI): domain Eukaryota; kingdom Metazoa; phylum Chordata; class Mammalia; order Chiroptera; family Molossidae; genus Molossus; species Molossus molossus. The sequence goes on along the minus strand of NW_023425355.1, from coordinate 112,820,292 downwards.
CTAAAGTGCACCTTAATTCAAATTCATTACCAACTCTGACCTTTTTTACTCAGATGTGAAGGGAAAGATGTGGGCTTCTCTCCTTCAAATGGCCCTGTCAGCATCTGGCCTCTTCTGGAATGGAGAATAAATCCTAGCCCAAGGTGGTTGTGAAATCAAATAGACCAATCCATGTGTAAGCCCATGGTTTGCTGCTACACATTGGTTAACTCCTCATATTCACATTCTTCTTTTATTGTGGTAAAATATACATAACAAAAAATGTATCACTTTAACCATTTTTATGTCTACAATTAACTAACATTGACTACATTTGCATTGTTGTGCGGCCATCACCACTATTCATCTCAAGAACTTTCTCATCATCCCAAACAGAAATTCTGTAGCCATTGAATAACAATTCCCCATTTCCCCTCCCCTCAGTTTTCAGGAGGAAATTACCATTCTACAATCTTTCTTGATGAATTTTCTTATTCTAAAAAACTCATATAAATAAAATCAGGCAGTATTTGTCCTTTTGTGTCTGCCTTATTTCATTTACCATAATGTTTTAAAGTTTCATTCATGTTCATCCAGCCGGTGTGTCAGTGGATTGAGCATTGTCCCCTGGATTGATATGTCCCAGTTCAATTACTAGTCAGGGCACATGCCTGAGTTGTGGGCTCGAACCTCACTCGGGGGCGTGCAGGAGGCAGCTGATCAACGTTTCTCACATCGATGTTTCTAACTCTCTCTATAAAAAAATCAATAAAAACTTATATAAAAAATAATGTTTCATTCATATTGTAACATGTATCAGAATTTTCTTCCTTTTTAAGATTGAATAATATTCCACTGTGTGTGTGTGTGTGTGTATATATATTTTTTTGCATGTTGTTTATCCATTCATCTGTCAGTGGATATTTGATTACATTCTTTTTTTAAAATTCATTGTTGCCAATATTACAAATATTACAGATGTCTCCTCCTGCCACCATTTTGCCCAGTCTGCCCAGCCCCCATCACTCCCCAGATTACATTCTTAAAAGGTTGCATACAAGTGACCAGAAACTTACATTTGGGCCTTTTGGAATAGAGCCCTCAATCTTGGTATATTGTATTTGCTTAAAATTATTTCTTCCCTCTCTACTTTTATCATGGTCAATTATGAGTGAATTATATTTCACAACCCCATTGATGCTAGGCTTTGTCATGTAACTTGTTTTGGCACAAGAAATGTAATAGAAGTTTCAGTGTGCCAATTTTGAGCTAAGGCCTTAAGGGGTATTGATAGTTTTTGTTGGCCTCGCTTAGGATTCTGCTATCACCATGAAAAAAAACATGGCCTGCATAACCACTGCTTCCATAAGGAGAAGACACATGGCACAGACCTGAACCAATTCACAGACTGGAGTCAAGGCTAACCAATTCTAGCACAGTCCAGCACAATCACACACAATTCTTAGAACTGTGAGTCAGAAATATGATTATTGTTTTAAACCACTAGTTTAGGGTTATTTTTCACTTCGCTTTAGTTAAGCAGGAGGTGCCTAATACAGGCCTTGGTGAGAAAAGGGGAAAGCTTCTTTCTCATAATTCCAGAGCTCATGTAGGTTGTGGGTAGAGATAATTATTTCTAGGAAAATATTTTTCCTGATATTGACCCAGTTCAGAAAAAAACTGGTTGTTCTCTGCCCTCAAAGGCAAATGTGACAGTTTGGAATGAGATGGGTACTGGGACTCCAGGTTGTTTTCTTGCTGTTTTAATAAATGGAACCATAACTGGGGATTTCTCAATTATTAAGGCTGTGGTGCGGATGATAATCAGCCTATTCAAGATGACTAAATTTTAGGGCAGACTTTTTCATTTACTTCTGCTCCTCCGAGTGCTTTGTGCCTCCACTTATCCTGCACTTCAATGCCTTCCTGAAGTTGAATAGTCATCACACCTGAGGCTCCTTCCAGATTTCTTTGGTATCCTTCACCCTTCAAGTCACAGATTTTAGGTTTCTCTTTTCTTTAAGTTGACATTGGCGGTCCACTGTTAAGAGGCCTTCCCAAATAGATATTGGCAGACCTAAGCCATCCAAAGACTCAGCCAATGGGCATGTTGGATGATGTCTGGAAGAGGGTAAGATTGCCTTCTTTTGCCACATGCTCTGTGACTACTGCCTACATAAGACTTTGTTTGATTCCCAGTTATGAATGGAACATGAATGGACCAAACTCATTGTTTGGAAAATATTTCAGATGAAATAAACATAAACAATTAAAATATGAACGTTTAGGCTATAACTTATTATTATTATTTTGGAAAAAAATTAGTTGCTAATACTATTACTCTAAAAATTGTCAAACATTTTTCTCAGTTTGTTCTTTTCTTCCTCCTTGTCACCTCTACTCACTTTTCTAGTCAACTGGCATGCAAAGGTACTGTTCCCGAAACACTGGCTACTGGAGGTGTGAAAAATGATTTATTTGAGCAGCTGACAGTATCATATGGAAAAACATAGTCATATATGTTGATAAAATAGACACAGCTTATAACTAAAGAGTTTAGGGGTACGGTATAAGTTTTATCAAAAGTCTTCCTTTGGATTTTTACCTTGAAATTTTTATTAACTCCCTTTAATAAAGTAAAAGGCTATATTTTAGAATTAATGATAAGAATAAACACTATAATATTGTCTAAGACTTGAAAATAGGTATAATTTTTCATGAGAGTTAAGGAGCCTATCCCTAAAAGTTTTTCTTTATCCAAATTTCCAATGATGATTTTAACTAACTTCAGATCGACTGATATTGTATCTACAGAGATTGCCTGTCTGTGTGTTAAGGGTAAAATAAGTCAAATATTAGTATCAATTTTTTCTCCAGAAAAGGAAATGAAAGAAAATAACATCATCTTTTGGTGACATCATGCAAAGATCAATCTTCATTTTGAATTGGCTTTGATAAAGTCTACTTTAATTTACAAGAGTCTTATTTATTTATTATTTATATTATATTTAATTAATTTATTTTTGTTACAGATGTTTCTTCTTTTCCCCCCACTGATTCCCCCCTCCCCGCCCTCTCCCTAGCTTTGGTGTTCATGTCCACTCTTCATGCATGCATGCATATAAGTTCTGTGGTCTATGTCTTCCCCTCCCACACCCTCCTCTGGGGATTGTTACTCTGTACCCCATTTCCACGTCTCTGGGAATACCTCATTCTTCAGATTGTTATGTTCATTATATTCCACAAATAAGTGAGATCATGTGATATTTGTCTTTCTTTGCTTGGATTCTTTCGCTTAGGATAATACTTTCCAGGTCCCACCATGTTGTCTCAAAGGATAAGAGATCTTTCTTTCTTACAGCTGCATAGTACTCCATTGTGTATATGTACCACAGCTTTTGTATCCATCTGTCTACTGATGGACATTTGGGCTGTTTCCAGATCTTAGCTATTCTAAATAGTGTTGCTATGAACATGAGGGTACATATATACTTTCTGATTGGTCTGAAATGTTGTTGCCTACATTTTCTTTTAGGATTTTTATGGATTTGTGAGTCACATTTAAGTCTTTTATCCATTTTGAGTTTATTCTCGTGTAGGGTGTAAGTTGATGGTCTAGTTTCATTTTTCTGCAAGTAGCTGTCCAATTTTCCCAGCACCATTTATTAAAGAGGCTGTCCTTACTCCACCGTATGCTCTTGCCACCTTTGTCAAATATTAATTGAGCATATTGCCTTGGGTCCATTTCTGGGTTCTCTGTTCTGTTCCACTGGTCTATATGCCTGTTCTTGTGCCAGTACCAGGCTCTTTTGATTATAGTGGCTTTGTAGTATAACCTGAAATCTGGTATTGTGATCCCTCCAACTTTGTTCTTTCTTTGCAAGATTGCTGTGGCTATTCGAGGCCTTTTTTGGTTCCATATGAACTTTTGAAGTAATTGTTCTAATTCTGTGAAGTATGCCGTTGGTATTTTGATGGGGATTGCGTTGAATCTATAGATTGCTTTGGGTAATATGGACATTTTAATGATGTTAATTCTTCCAATCCATGAACAAGGTATGTACTTTCACTTTTTAAAATCTTCCTCTATTTTTTTTTTTTTCAATGACATGTAGTTTTCTGCGAAAAGGTCATTTATTTCTTTCGTTAAGTTTATTCCTATGTATTGTATCTCATTTTTATTTTTTTTTTTGCTGCAATCATAAAAGGGATTGTTTTTTTAGTTTCTCCTTCTGTGAGTTCATCATTGGAGTATAAGAATGCCATCAATTTCTTGATGTTAATTTTGTGTACTGCCACATTGCCAAATTCATTTATTAAGTCTAGTAAATTTTTGATGGAGTCTTTGGGGTTTTCTACATATAGTATCATGTCATCTGCAAATAATGACAGTTTCACATCCTCTTTTTCAATTTGGATCTCTTTTATTTTTTCATCCTATCTGATTGCTGTGGCTAAGACTTCCAGTAGTATGTTGAATAAGAGTGGCAAAAGTGGGCATCCTTTTCTTGTTCCTGGTCTTAAGGGAAATGCTTTTACTTTTTCCCATTGAGTATGTTGTTGGTTGTAGGTCTTTCATATATAGCATTTATTATGTTGAGATATGATCCCTCTATTCCCAGATTGATGAGCTCTTTTTTTTCTTATCAGAAATGGGTGCTGCATTTTGTTGAATGCTATTTCAGCATTGATTGATATGATCATACGATTTTTTTTTTTTTTTTTAATCCTCACCCGAGGACATTTTTCCATTTTTTGTTCAGGTAGAGTGGGAGGGAGAGAGAGGAACAGAGAGAGAGAAACATCGATGTGAAGGGACACATCGAGTGGTTGCCACCCGCACAACCGACCAGGGCCGGGGACAAACTGCAACCGAGGTACGTGCCCTTAGTGGGAACCGAACCCGGGTCTCTCAGGACCGCAGGCCGACGCTCTACCCGCTGAGCCAAACCGGCCAGGGCATGATCATATGATTTTTATATTTTATTTTGTTTATGTGGTGTATCACATTTATTGATTTGTGCATATTTTACCAGACTTGCATACCTGGGATGAATCCCACTTGGTCATGGTGAATAATTTTTTTGATGTATTGCTAGATTTTTCTTGCTGCCTTTAGAATTCTCTCTTTATCTTTAATATTTGGCATTTTAATTACTATGTGTCTTGGTGTGGGCCTGTTTGGGTTCTTATTACTTGGGGCTCTCTGTACTTCTTGAACTTGAATGCCTTCTTCCTTCACCAAGCTAGGAAAGCTTTTTGTCACTATTTCTTCAAATATATTCTCTAACCTTTGCCCATTTTCTTCCTCTTCAGGGACTCCTCTGATGTGAATGTTATTTCGTTTCCAGTTGTCCTACAGTTCTCTTAAGCTATCTTCTTGGTTTTTATTTTTTTTTTCCTTTTGGTTTTCTGATTGGTTGATTTTTTCCTACCCTGTTTTCTAATTCACTGATCTGGCCCTCAGCTTCCTCTTCTTTGCTGTTTAGTCCTTCCGATGTGTTCTTTATTTCTGCTATCTCATTCTTCATTTTCACTCTGTTGGTTTTCAATGTTTCTATATTTTTACTCATGGTGCTGATGTCCTTATTCATGCTGTTGAGCTTTCTCAAAATTATGGTTCTGAACTCTACCTCTCATAATTTTCTTAATTGTATTTCATTGATCTCATCTTCGATAGAGTTCTCTTGTTCTTTCATTTGGGATTTGTTTCTTTGTTTTACCATTTTGGCTATCTCAGTGGGTTTTGAAGCCTGCCAAATTTTCCTTGTGGGTGTTGGTGTTCTGTTGTTTGTGGCCCCCTCTACTGTGTTTGGTTGAACATGGGTGGGCACACATTAAACACCACTGTCAAATCTTACTTTCCTGTGTAGATATGCAAGCTCAGGAAATGTTTAGTTATCCTCTAGCTTTTTCCTGGAGGCTAATAGTCTCTGTTACTCAGAGCCTTGGAACGTAGCCCTGGTTTTCTGCATAAGAGGATTTCAAGAGGGTGGGATAGATGCTGGTTGTTAATGAGCCTCAATTTGCATTTCTTTGCCTCACCTTAGAAAGGCTGAATCTCTGTGTGGGGGGCTGCTGCTTTTCTCCACAGCTCTGGGAAGGATCACACTGGCCACTGTCCTTTGTGGCCGCAACTCAGCAAAAACTCTGAGTGCAGTCCAATTCCAGGTTTTCCCTACAGAGTTCCAGCCCAATCTGCCCTCCCTCTGCTGTAGCTCCCAAGTGAGTGGCTCTGGCTGTTTTAGAGCTCTGTCCTGGCTCTTCGCACTGTGGAGTGGGCTTGGTCTTTATTCCCCAAGAGTGCTGCTCACTGCTAAGACTGCTGCTTTCCTCGATCTCCCAGTCCTCCACCCTCTCATGCCTCCACAGATCCTACCAGTGTCTCTGCTATATGGTCCTGTCCTGCTGCTTTTCTGTTGCTTTTTTTCTGAGGATTTGTCTTTATTATAGTTGTAATTCCTGCTTGGTCCTGGGAGACTGTCTGTGTAGCTTCTAATCTCTCCACCTCCATTTTCACATCCTCTAAGCCTATCTTGTGTGCAGCTGGGGTGCACAGGCCTCTCTGGTGCTTCAGCACCCTGCAGGTACTGAGGTTAACTGGATCACACAATCTCTGCTGGGTCACACCGTCCTCTGTGGTCCCCACACACTCTGCAGTTCTTGTGGGCGAGTAGCTGGATTGCACCAGACTCTCTAGGGCTCTGGTTTCCCACTACTCTTGTGTGTTGCTGGACTGCAGAGGCCTCTGTGGAGCCCCAGGTCCCGCTGCTGGTTGCTGGGGAGTGCTGCTGCCCCATGGGGCTCAACTCCTGCTCAGCTATAGTTGTAGTTTTTGAAAATGGGTCTCAGCTGCTGTCGTTTGGGGATTGATGTCTGCTTCCCAGTGTTTGTTGCTGGGGGTATATCTTGTCTCTGATCTGGCTGCTACTATTGGGTATGGTTCTGGGCTCCTGGCTGTCCTTGGCTTCTGAGACCGGCACCTTGGGAGCTCCACTACTGTGTTTCGGTCTTTGTTGACACAGAGTGTCCACTGGTTTGATGGTGCCAGGTGCGCTCAGTTTGCTGGGCCGTAGCCGCTCCCTCTGCCTCCTCCCAGGGAAGACCCGGGATCTTCCAAAATGGTGGGACTTCACTGTGGTGCAGGGAGAAACACCCCGAGGAGCCGCTTACTGTGGTAGCCGGCTACTCCTGTCCACAGCACAGGGACCTTCTGCTTCACGTCTCTGCACTGCAAGAGTTTGGTTGTCCACCTTCACATCCACTCACACTCTATCACACACTAGCTCACTCTGTCACACACTCACCCTCCCTCTGGTCCTACCTGCTGCCATCTTCCTTATTTATCTAGAACTTTTATGAAAAACTATGGGTGGAGGGAGCTGGGCAGCAGCGGGCCAGAGGAAAAAAAAATGGCGGTGGAGTGAATGGAGCTACATAGACCATCTCCCAGGACCAAACTAGATTCACAACAAAAATAAAGGCAAATCTTCATTAAGGGGCAACCGAAAGACACCTTGGAGGACCACATAACCAGGGACACCGACTCAATCCTGGTAAGCTTGCGAGGACGTGAGAGGGGGCCAGGAGCCCAAGGTCCGCAGTGACCTGGGTGGGGACCGGGGAACTTGGCAGCGGGAAGTTGCTGATACCGGCCTGGGCGGGGACCAAGGAACTCGGCAGTGGGAAGTTGCTGCTACCGCCTCTGCTGAGACCCTGCCTGCATCCTGCGAACTCTGTAGCCTCCCAAGCACTCGGCTGGTGCCTAAAGGACTCGCTGGTGCCAGGGAACTCGGCGGTGGCAGGAAGTTGCTGCTAACACCTTTGCTGAGACACTGCCTGAATCCCGCGAACTCTGCTCCCTGCAAGCCCTTGGCTGGTGCCGCACGGGCTGGCATGGACTGGCTCTGACCAGGGGACTTGGCGGGTCGCTGCTACCCAGGCTGACTCCTGAGAACTCTGCGTGCTAAGCCCTCAGCTGGTGCCGCACCGACTCGCTGGGGCCAGGGAACTCAGCGGCGGGAAGTTGCTGCTAAAGCCTCCGCTGTGACCCTGCCTGGGTCCTGCGAACTCTGTTGCCTCCTAAGCCCTCTGCTGGTACCGCACGGACTCGCTGGGGCCAGGGAACTCAGCAGCGGCGGGAAGTTGCTGCTAACACCTTTGCTGAGACCCCCCCTGAGTCCCGCGAACTCTGCTGCCTGCAAGCCCTTGGCTGTTGCCACACGGGCTGGCACGGACTGGCTCCGACCAGGGGACTCGCTGGGACACTGCTACCCAGGCTGACACCTGCGAACTCTGCGTGCTAAGCCCTCGGCGGGTGCCGCACTGACTCGCGAGGACCAGGGGACTCTGCTGGAAGGGGCTGCCACCCTGGCAGTGTCCCGCTACTGCAGCTCAGACCTGGGGCTTCTACTGAGTGAAAAACCCTCTGCTGGTGCCACAGCCGTGGCCACCCTTGGCTGGAAGCAGGGCTCTCGGGTTAAAAGTCCCAGGCAGCTCCATGACGCAGAGTCTAGACAGAGGCTAAATTGGCAGCAGCCACTCACCTTGGGCTCCAGCAGAGGGAAGGTAGACTAAACTGGAACTGGGTGGGGACACTCGGGTTTTGGAGGGTGCTAAGAGCTTTCGCCGGGTGCAGCCACATAGGACTGTGGTCATTTTGCTCCTTTACAGGGCCCTGGGGAGAGGCAAGGTGGAGGCCCCGCCCTCAGATGTGGCCATTGAAATGCTAATTGAGGCCCATTAACAACCAGCAGCTGCCCCACCCTCAGGAAATCCTCTTACACTGAGCACCTGAGGGAGTTTTTCAGGCAACTCAGAAACCAAGGGTCTTCAGGTGACCTCTACTAATAGCCTCCAGGCAAAAAAAAAAGCTAGAGGGTAACTACCATTCCCTGGGCTAGCAACACTAACCAGAAAAGCTAACACTTGAAGGTGGTGTTTAAAGTGGGTCCTCCCTGGCTCATCCAAACCCAGGAGAGGGAACCACAAACAGCAGAACACCAACACCCACAGGGAAAATTTGGCAGACTCCAAAGCCCACTGTGATAGCCAAAATGGTGAAAAACAGAAACAAAAGCCAAATAAAAGAACATGAAACCTCTATGGAAGATGAGATAAACGAGGTACAGTTAAGCAAGTTAACAGAACCAGAATTTAGAGCCATGATATTGAGGAAGCTAAACAGCATGTGTAAGGATATGAGCACCATGAGTAAAGACATAGAAATGTTGAAAATCAACCAGTTGGAAATTAAAATCCAACAGGAAGAAATGAAGAATGTAATATCAGAAATGAAAAACACATTGGAAGGTCTAAAAAGCAGAGTAGGGGAATCTGAGGACCGGATCAGTGAATTAGAAGACAGGCTAGAAAAAATCAACCAATCAGAAAAACAAAAGGAAAAAAATGATTAAAAAACAGGAAGACAGCTTAAGAGAACTGTGGGACAACTGGAAACGAAATAATATTCACATCATAGGAGTCCCTGAAGAAGAAAATAAGCAAGGGTTAGAGAATATATTCAAAGAAATAGTGACAGAAAACTTCCCTAATTTGGTGAAGGAAGGAGGCATTCAAGTTCAAGAAGCACAGAGAGCCCCAAGTAAGAAGAACCCAAACAGGCCCACACCAAGACACATAGTAATCAAAATGCCAAACATTAAAGACAAAGAGAGAATCCTAAAAGCAGCAAGAAATAAGCAACAGGTTACCTACAAAGGAATCCCAATAAGGCTCTCAGCTGACTTCTCACAAGAAACACTACAGGCCAGAAGGGAATGGCATGAAGTAATCAAGGTCATGAAAAACAAGGATCTGAATCCAAGACAACTCTACCCAGCAAGTCTATCATTCAAATAGAAGGTCAAATAAAGAACTACACAGACAAAACAAGGCTAAGGGAATACATTGACACCAAACCAGCACTGCAAGAAATGTTAAAAGGACTGCTGTAATTAGCAGGAGAAATAGGAAGAAAAATAGAACCACACTAAACAAAAATGGCAATAAATAAGTACATATCAATAATCACCTTAAATGTAAATGGACTGAATGCTCCCATAAAAAGACACCGAGTAGGTGATTGGATAAGAAAGCTTGACTCATCCATACGTTGTTTACAAGAGACTCACCTCACAACAAAAGACTCCCATAGATTGAAAGTGAAGGGATGGAAAAAATCTTCCAAGCAAACGGAAAAGAAAAAAAAGCTGGAGTAGCAACACTCATATCTGATAAAATAGATTTCAGAATGAAGGCCATCATTAGAGACAAAGAAGGCCACTACATAATATTGAAAGGATCTATCAAACAGGAAGATATAACCTTGATAAACATATGCACCCAATATAGGAGCACCAAAATATATTTAAAAACTTCTGGAGGACTTCAAAGGAGAAATCGATAGCAATATAATCATAGCAGGGGACTTCACCACCCTGATGTCATTGCTGGATAGATCCTCTAGAGAAAAAATTAGCAAGGAAACAGAGTCTCTAAATGAAGCACTAGACCAAATCGATTTAATAGATATCTACAGAGAACTACACCACAAAACTACAGAATTCACATTCTTCTCAAGTGCACATGGGACATTCTCAAAGATAGACCACATGTTAGGGCACAAGCTAAGTCTCTACAAGTTCAAGAAGATTGAAATTATATCAAGTATCTTCTCAGATCACAATGGCATGAAACTAGAAAGAAAGAAGAACATACAAAGGCATTTGAACACATGGAAGCTAAATAGCATGTGATTGAACAATCAATGGGTCACTGAGGAGATCAAGGAAGAAATCAAAAACTTTTTGGAAACCAATGAAAACGAAGACAAAATAACACAAAATCTATGGGATGCAGCGTAAGCAGTTCTGAGAGGGAAGTTCATAGTACTACAGGCCTACCTCAAAAAAGAAGAAAAATCTCTAATAGACTATCTAAATTCACAACTTAAAGAACTAGAGAGCAAACAAAAAGAAAACCCCAGAGCAAGTAGCAGGAAGGAAATAGTAAAGATCAGAGCAGAAATAAATGACATAGAGACAAAAAAAAAAAAAAAAAAAACAATTCAAAGAATCAATAAAACAAAGAGCTGGTATTTCAAAAAGATAAACAAGATTGATGGACCCTTAGCTAGGCTCACCAGGAAACAAAGACAGAGAACCCAAATACACAGAAATCAACAATGAAAGAGGAGAGATAACAACTGACAAAACAGAAATACAAAAGATTGTTAACAACTACTATGAACAACTATATGGCAACAAATTGGACAATCTAAATGAAATGGACAAATTTCTAGAAACACATAGTCTCCCAAAACTAGATCAGGAAGAGATAGAAAACTTGAACAGACCAATAACAACAGAAGAAATTGAAGATGTAATCAAGACTTTCCCAGCAAATAAAAGCCCAGACCTGGATGGCTTCACGGGGGAGTTTTACCGAACATTCAAAGAAGAACTAATACCCATTCTCCTCAAACTATTTCAAAAAATTCAAGAAGAAGGAAGACTTCCAAACTCGTTTTATGAAGCAAGCATAATTCTAATTCCAAAACTAGAAAAAGACACAACAAAGAAAGAAAACTACAGGCCAATGTCCCTGATGAACATAGATGCCAAAATCCTGAACAAAATTCTAGCAAATCAAATCCAGCAATACACCAAAAAAATTATTCACCATGACCAAGTTGGATTCATCCCAGGGATGCAAGGCTGGTACAATATTCACAAATCCATAAATGTAATACACCACATAAATAAAATGGAGAATAAAAACCACATGATAATATCAATAGATGCTGAAAAAGCCTTTGGCAAAATCCAGCATCGATTTCTGATAAAAACTCTCAGCAGTGTGGGAGTAGAGGGATCATATCTAGACATAATAAAGGCCATATATGAAAGACCTACAGCCAACATCATACTCAATGGACAAAAACTAAAAGCATTTTCCTTAAGAACAGGAACAAGGCAAGGATGCCCACTTTCACCACTCCTATTTAACATAGTACTGGAAGTCTTAGCCACAGCAATCAGACAGGAAGAAAAAATAAAAGGGATCCAAATTGGAAAGGAGGAAGAGAAATTGTCATTATTTGCAGATGACATGATACTGTACATAGAAAACCCCAAAGACTCAACCAAAAGTTTACTAGACTTAATAAATGAATTTGGCAAAGTAGTAGGATACAAAATTAAGGTCAAGAAATCGATGGCATTCTTATACACCAATGATGAACTCACAGAAAGAGAAACTAAGCAAACAATCCCATTTACCATTGCGGCAAAAAAATTAGATACCTAGGAATAAACTTAACCAAAGAAATAAAGGACCTATTTTCAGAAAACTACAGGTCATTGAAAAAAGAAATAGAGGAAGATATAAAAAAGTGGAAGCACATACCCTGTTCATGGATTGGGATAATTAACATAATTAAAATGTCCATATTACCCAAAGCAATCTATAGATTCAACACAATCCCCATCAAAATACCAACGGCATACTTCACAGAATTAGAACAGTTACTTCAAAAGTTCATATGGAACCAAAAAAGGCCTCGAATAGCCACAGCAATCTTGCAAAGAAAGAACAAAGTTGGAGGGATCACAATACCAGATTTCAGGTTATACTACAAAGCCACTATAATCAAAACAGCCTGGTACTGGCACAAGAACAGGCATATAGACCAGTAGAACAGAACAGAGAACCCAGAAATGGACCCAAGGCAATGTGCTCAATTAATATTTGACAAAGGTGGCAAGAGCATACAGTGGAGTAAGGACAGCCTCTTTAATAAATGGTGCTGGGAAAATTGGACAGCTACTTGTAGAAAAATGAAACTAGACCATCAACTTACACCCTACACGAGAATAAACTCAAAATGGATAAAAGACTTAAATGTAACTCATGAATCCATAAAAATCCTAGAAGAGACTGTAGGCAACAAAATTTCAGACATACGCAGCAGAATTTTTACTGACACATCACCTAAGGCAATAGAAACAAAGGAGAAAATGAACACATGGGACTACGTCAAACTCAAAAGCTTCTGCACAGCGAAAGATACAATCATCAAAACGGAAAGGCTACCCACTGTATGGGATACCATAATTGCCAATGATATATCAGATAAGGGGTTAATTTCCAATACCTATAGAGTGCTCATACAACTCCACAAAAGGAAGACAAAGAATCCAATTAAAAAATGGGCAGAGGAACTGAATAGACACCTCTCCAAACAGGACATACAAATGGCTAAGAAACATATGAAGAAATGCTGATCATCACTAATCATCAGAGAGATGCAAATTAAAACAACCTTGAGGTATCACCTCACACCTGTGAGAATGGCCACCATCTACAAATCATCAAACAGCAAGTGTTGGAGAGGATGTGTATAGGAAAGGGGACTCTAGTACACTGCTGGTGGGAATGCAGACTCGTGCAGCCACTATGGAAAACAATATGGTGTTACCTCAACAAATTAAAAATTGATCTTCCATTTGACCCAGTGATCCCACTTCTAGGAATATACCCTAAGAAGCCTAAAACTCCAATCAGAAAGAATATATGTACCCCCATGTTTGTAGCAGCACTATTTACAATCGCTAAGATCTGGAAACAGCCCAAGTGTCCATCAGTAGACGAATGGATAAAAAAGTTGTGGTACATATACACAATGGAGTACTACACAGCTGTAAGAATGAAAGACCTCTTATCTTTTGAGACTACATGGAGTTACCTGGAAAGTATCATCCTAAGTGAAACAAGCCAAACAGAGAAAGACAAATTTCATATGAGCTCACTTATTTGTGGAATATAATGAACATAACAGTCTGAGGAAGGGGGTAGTCCCAGAGACGCGGAAGTGGGATACAGACTGACAATCCCCTAAATAGGGGGGTGGTGGGGAAGAGATAAACCACAGAACTTATGTGCATGTATGCATGAACAGTGCACATGGACATCAACCTGGGGAATGGGCATGGAGCGGGGGAGGGGGGAATCAGTGGGGGAAAAAAGAGAAACATCAGTAACAAAAATTAATTAATAAAAATAAAATAAAATAAAATATCTTTTATAACCAAAAATAAAAAAGAAGAAAAACTATGGGTAACATTATATAAAAAGCAGGTTGAGAAATTCAGGACCAGAATATAATGTTGCTCAATGTGCAAATGTGGTTTGATTAGAGGACTCTGCTATTTAGGGGACACACACATACAGAATCACACACACACACCAACATTGCACTGAGCTGCAATGTCTGTACTGAGTTCAGTATTTTGCAGCTTCTGACATTTGATACCTCAGTTTTGCTGGAACTTCCAAGGACTTAGTTTTGGGTAAGCAATAATCATATAGTGCATTAATCTTACATTCTCAAAAATGCCAATTTGTTTCCTCAGGATAAGAGTGACAAATCAAATTTACTCATGGACCAATTACCCCTCATGGAATTCCTGAAGGACTGTACTAATATTTCACAAAAATATGCCAACTGGCCCTGGCCGGTTTGGCTCAGCGGTTAGAGCGTCTGCCTGCGGTCCGGAGAGACCTGTGTTCGGTTCCCGCTAAGGGCATGTACCTCGGTTGCAGTTTGTCCCCGGCCCTGGTTGGTCGTGCGGGTGGCAGCCACTCGATGTGTCCCTTCCACATCGATGTTTCCCTCTCTCTCTCTTCCTCTCTCTCCCTCCCACTCTATCTGTACAAAACAATGGAAAAATGTCCTCGGGTGAGGATAAAAAAAAATATATATATATGCCAACTGAAGTAAAGCTGTTTACAATGCGGTTGTGGCATTGAATAATGACCTTCTGCAGGCTAGAGCTCGCCCACTGGCTCAATGTTTGACATTTATACTCTAGGATACTTCAGGTTTATTTCTCCTAATGATCAAGATAACACCGTTTCATAAGCTCCTAAGTGTGGAAAGAATTTTGAGACCCCATTTATTGATGCAGGACTGAATCCTTTTCTCTTCAGTTGGACATTTTTTACATATATGATGCACATGACAATATGTATCCTATTTGTCAACACTTTTGGGGAAATAACAATAAGAAATATATTTAAAGTACAAGACAAAAAATTTAAGTTGGATACAAAGAACCTGCTGATAGAACAAACAAAGCACATGAGAAATAGCAATAAGTGTTGGTTTGTGAATCTCTCTCTCCTTTTGTGGTTGCACATTTGTAGATGCCGTTTGTTAAGGCATATTGCACAATCTTAATTTTTGGATTTTCTTTTTATTATTATTCAGATTAACTCAATTTGTGGTGTTGTAGACTGAAAAGAACATACTACCAAGTAGAAGCTTAACTTGAGTGAGTATAAGTTGGTCCAATGATTGGGTTTGGTCTTTAGCCATGTCAGACATGGTTCTAATACAAAGGCATTAATTAAAAGTAACAAAATCATAAGAGACAGATGTATGAATGGAAGGTCAATGTATTACATTCCAGTGGGAAATATTCTTCTCTGGTAAGCAGAGTCATCTTATTCTCCCCTAAGGTATTTACCTCCCAGAATCTGAACCAAATGTAGAAAGAAATGTTTGTTGTCATCTTGGCATCTATTTCCTCCTTTTATATTACTAACTAATTGTCTATTTTATCCAAGTGTCTTTTGCTTGGGTTCTGATTAGATGAATACAATAATTTCTGTCAGAATTTGTGGATAGTTTCACCCAAATAAACTTGATGAAATGAGAAGCAAAAATAACTTATCTGAAAGTTTTGAAAATGCAGCTTTCTTGTTATAGAGCATAGTTATAGGAAGTTAGTCTCTCACTGGATATGAATAAGTGGCCATTTAGCCTTAGTTGCTGTAGGTAGCATCCTATAGCCATGAGGGAAATCAGCCATAGGATGAAGCTGGCAGTGTTTATGTTAGAATAGAAAGATGGAAGTATCCTGTGTTCTTGATGATATCTTGACCAATTAATCCTAAAGCCTCTTCTTCTACAGCTGGGATTTATTTGTGGTAGCCAATATATTTTATTATTGATAAATATAGTTTGAGCTGAGTCTTCAATTTTAAGCAGTTTAAAGAAACCTAAATGTTACAGAGTTTGCTACCAGGAGTGGGGTGCATCAGGTAACAAATCTTAAGATAATGGAATTGTTTGAGTGGAAAAGGCAAGTCAGAGGAAAGTTTGGGTTTTCTACCATTGTCATACTAGAATGGAACATTTTTCATTCTCTAATTAAATAATGTACCTCCTAAAGCTGTAGCATGAAAGGATTTGGTAGAAAAATTCAGGTTATTGACTAATTCTTGCATTTTCCAATAAGATCTTACAAGAACAAGATGAGAATCAATGTTCATCTTGGATGTTGCCATTGAAAGAAAATGGGGTTTCTTTCGGAGAGAACTGTGGGATGCCAGATTGGTTGATGCTGAAAGTCCCTTCACTGCCAGAATAGGAATTCTTGCTATCCCTGTGCAGAAATAGATTATATATAGAGAGTGATAGTCATTGGTGGTATTTTCCATTATTTTTATTTTCTGAACGGGAGTTTTTACTAGAGCTTCTGTGCTTTATCAGCCACCACACATTGTATGTGCTCAAGATAGATTATTCATCTTTTAGCTATGTATTACTAGATCATCAGGAATTACTTCCTGACCTGATGGAGAAGACTAAGTATCAACCAGAGATCTTGGACTTGAAGCTAGGTGTGGCAACTGGTAAGACTTTGGGTTGTTGCCTTTTAGGAGTGGTTAAATGGAAAGATTTTGGGCCTAAGTGGAAAGAATTAGGCTTTCTATGTTTTTGTTTCCAATAACTTTTTTTAGAGAGAGGGGAAGGGAGAGAGAGAGAAACATTGATGTGAGAGAGAGATATTGTTTGGTTGTCTCCTGTATACGTCCCAACTGGGAATCTAACCTGCAACTTTTTGGTGTGTGGGATGACACTCCGACAAATTGGGCTACAATGACCAGGGCTGTTTCCGAAAACTTTTACCAATACATTATTTTTATATCTTTGGCCAAAATTTGGTCACAAGCCCATTCCTGAATCAATGATTGGCAAAGAATATAGGGTAAACCTTAGATCTACCAGATTCATCTGGAGTTTAAACATGCTCATAAAATTCCTCTAAATGCACTCATTGGAAGATAGCTGGAGTGGATGTTGGAGAGTCAGCTATAGCAAACACTTTATGGATTTAGTAATCAGGGAATTGCTTGATAAGCATAGAATCAGATTGGGACTAAGACTCAATGTCTGACACATAGGGGCAATTGTATTTTTTTCTACATTTTTATGAGCACCTCACTCTTGCTACCATGTCTTACCATCCTTGAAATGCTATATCCTAAGACCTAGAGGTTTAAAGTTAACCTTCTAACACTTCTGTCTTTGATTAGGCCTCTCCATTTTTTAGACCTGAAACCTAGGATGGCACACGCACAGTGAGACTCTGATCACATCACAACAGAATTTTTTTTTTTTTTTTTTTACCTAGAATAGTATTATTTATTTATTTATTTATTTTTAATTAATTAAATTACTTTTGTTACAGATGTTTCTCCTTTTCCCCCCACTGATTCCACCCTCCCCCTTCCTGCTCTGCTCCCAGCTTTGTTGTCCATGTCCATTGTTCATGCACACATGCATATAAATTCGGTGGCTTATCTGTCCTCCACCACCCCCTCTTCTGGGGATTGTCAGCCTGTACCCCACTTCCACGTCCCTGGGACTACCCCATTCCTCAGACTGTTACGTTTATTATAGTACACAAATAAATGAGATTATATGATACTTGTCTTTCTCTGTTTGGCTTGTTTTGATTAAGATAATACTTTCCAGGTCTCTCCATGTAGTCTCAAAGGATGAGAGATCTTTCTTTCTTACAGCCGCATAGTATTCCGTTGTGTATATGTACCACAGCTTTTTTATCCATTCGTCTACTGATGGATATTTGGGCTATTTCCAGATCTTAGCTATTGTAAATAGTGCTGCTATGAACATGGGGGTACATATATTATTTCTGATTGGCGTTTCAGGCTTCTTAGAGTATATTCCTAGAAGTGGGATCACTGGGTCAAATGGAAGTTTAATTTTTAACTTTTTGAGGTAACACCATATTGTTTTCCATAGTGGCTGCACCAGTCTATGTTCCCACCAGCAATGTACTAGAGTCTCCTTTTCTCTACACCCTCGCCAACACTTGTTGTTTGATGATTTGTTGATGGTGGCCATTCTGACAGGTGTGAGGTGATACCTCATTGTTGTTTGAATTTGCATCTCTCTGATGATTAATGACATTGAGCATTTCTTAATATGTCTCTTAGCCATCTGTATGTCCTGATTGGAGAGGTGTCTATTTATTTCCTCTGCCCATTTTTTAATTGGGTTCTTGGTCTTCCTTTTGTTGAGTTGTATGAGCACTCTATATATTTTGGAAATTAACCCCTAATCTGATGTATCATTGGCAAATATGCTCTCCTATAGAGTGGGTTGCCTTTGCATTTTGGTGGTTGTTTTTATTTATTTATTTATTTATTTATTTATTTATTTATTTATTTATTTTGCTGTGCAGAAGCTTTTGAGTTTGATATAGTCCCATTTGTTCATTTTCTCCTTTGTTTCTGTTGCTTTAGGTGATGTATCAGTGAAAATTCTGCTGCGTGTGATGTCTGAAATTTTGTTGCCTACATTTTCTTCTAGGGTTTTTATGGACTCACAAGTCACATTTAAGGGTTTTATCCATGTTGTGTTTATTTGTGTGTATGGTGTAAGTTGGAGGTCTAGTTTCATTGTTTTGTATGTAGCTGTCCAATTTTCCCATCACTATTTATTGAAGAGGCTGTCTTTACTCCATTGTATGCTCTTGCCACCTTTGTCAAATATTAATTGAGCATATTGTCTAGGGTCAATTTATGGGTTCTCTGTTATGTTTTATTTATCTATATGGCTGTTCTTGTGCCATTACCAGGCTCTTTTGATTACAGTGGCTTTGTAGTATGACCTGATATCCGGTATTGTGATCCCTCTTATTTTGTTCTTCTTTTTCAAGATTGCTGTGGTTATTTGGGGTGTTTTTTGGTTCCATATAAACTTTTGGAGTATTTGTTCTATTTCTGTGAAATATGTAATTGGTATTTTGATGGAGATTGCATTGAATCTATAGATTGCTCTAGGTAGTATGGACGTTTTAATGATGTTATTTAATCCTTCCAATTCATGAGCAAGATATATGCTTCCACTTTTTTATATTGTCCTCAATTTCTTTCTTTTTTTATGACTTATAGTTTTCTATGAAGAAGTCCTTTACTTCTTTGGTTAAGTTTATTCCTAGGAATCTTGATTTTTTTGTCACGATAGTAAAAGGGATTTTTTTTCTTTGATTTCATCATTGGTGTATAAGAATTCCATTGATTTTTTTACTTTAATTTTGTATCCTGCTATTTTGCCAAATTAATTTATTAAATCTAGTAGATTTTTGATGAAGTCTTTACGGTTTTCTATGTACAAACAGGATTCTTAAACTGGCTATGCTAAATAAGGGATTTTGAAGACATTGATGGTGTTATGGGCAAAATAAAATTAAGTGTTTCAATAATTTTTGGAAAATCTGACCTACACCAGATTTGGTAGATAGTTTCCAAATATGACTTCCAACTATTTCTTCTCTCTCTGTTCATACATGCTACTCCTCACATTAAGAATCTTTCTCACCCCCCAACCTGGTTGAATCTAGGCTGACCTTGTGACTTGCTTAAATCAATAAAATTTGTAAAAATGATATTTTGGGATTTCTAAGCCCAGGCCTTAAAAAGACAGGCAGATTATGCTAT
Organism: Molossus molossus; assembly: GCF_014108415.1. Taxonomy (NCBI): domain Eukaryota; kingdom Metazoa; phylum Chordata; class Mammalia; order Chiroptera; family Molossidae; genus Molossus; species Molossus molossus. The sequence continues at coordinate 112,800,495 of NW_023425355.1, read as the reverse complement.
TTTTTCTTTGGATGTCAGCTGCCATGAAAGAAGTATGACTACCCTTAGACCACTGTGTCATTAGAAACACATGCTAGCCATGTGGAGAGGCCACATGTGCTAGCCATGTGAGTATGGTCATTTTGGGCTTTCCAGCACAACCACCGTCTGAATGCAAATAATCAAATGCAACCATCATTACAAAATGATGGTAAAGAATAAAACATTGCTTAGGCATTAAGTTTTGGGGTAGTTTATTGTGCAGCAATAGATAGCTGAAAGAATTAAACAAGTTTCTTTACTGCAGAACTTGGCAGACCTTTTATTGTGTATATAAGCATTAATTATACCCAAAGGATGACAAGACAATTGGCAGCTAGGAGCCCCCCTCCTGTTACAACCATAAGAGTATGCTCTACAGGTCAAAAAATGAGACACTAATTCAGAATATAGCAGATGGGGGCTTGATGCTGTGTGGCCAGCAGAACTGGCAAGAAAAGAGTTCGTAGAGACTAGGCATGCTCATGGAGGTAAAACAAGTACTTGGGAACATATCAAATTGTGGGTGATAGAAAGTATTTCACCCAGGCAGGTGAAACAGAATCTACAGAGGGAATATAGCAGGTAATATGTAGGAGAAAGAATAACCAATTAGCCTCAGGAATATCCAGTGCAGTGTCCTTGTACGTTAGCACAGTGGGGATATGGGATCAGGCACCATGAGGAGATATAGCAGGCAAGCAGAGGGCTGAGATCAGAGATTGGTAGCTGCCACATCCTAGTCACTAGGAAGGAGTCAGAAGCATGATTTCAGCTCATAAGGAGATTGCTGAGAAAAAGGTTGGTTTTCAGATTTAAAGTCCTAGAGCACTAAGTGAGTTATAAAGGCAGAAGCTTATAGTATTATCCAAGGAGGAATTATGAACAGCTGTGGCACATTTACACAATGACATACTATGCAGCTGTAAAAAAGAAGGATCTTTTACCCTTAAAAACAGCATGGATGGGCTTGGAAATTATTATGTTAAGTGAAATAAGTCAGAGAGAGACATATCACATGATCTCACTCATATATGTTAATCTAATGAAAAAAATGAATTGACCAACAAAATAAGTCCTAAGGCATGGAGGCATGGAACAGACTGACATATCTCAGAGGAGGGTGAAACGAGAAGAGATAAAGCAAACAACTTTATATATTTATATGCATAGCCCATGGACACAGACAATAGTGTGGTGAAGGGTTGGGTGGGTAAGGGGCTGGGCAGAGGCAGGTAAAGGGGGTGGGAAATGAGGGATATCTGTAATATAGTCAATAATATATATATACACATATATACTTTAAAATGTGTATTTAAAAAAAAAGAGCTTAGTCCAATTGCTGATGGGAGGGTTGCTTGAGGGACTCAACATCAATATTCTTTGTGAATTGCCTCAGCTAAAGATAGCCACTCCCATTGACAGAGCTGCCTTGCTAAAGGTCATGTTCCCTACCCAATGATGAGCAGTGCTGAAGTATAAATATCTGGTAATTCACCTCAATTTGGGACACCTTTGAAGGGCTATTGCAGCTCCATAACTGCCTGTGGTTTTAACTGAGGCCTTTGTTAGGACTGTCCCATAAATTAGTCCATAAGTTAGCTTGGACTGTCATAACAAAATACCACACACTGAGTGGCTTATGCAACCAAAATTTATTTTCAAACAGTTATGGAGGGTTGAAGTCCAAGTTCAAGGTGCTGGAAAATTTACTTTCTGGTGAGGATTTTCTCTGTGGCTTGTAGACAACTGCCTTCTCCCTGTGTGTTCATGGTGGTAGGGGGTGGAGGGGAAGAGGAGATATCTCCAATGTCTCTCTTCTTGCTCTTATTAGGATATCAGTTCTATTTAATGAAGGCCACCTTGATGATCTCACTTAACCTATGTTATCTCCTTGTAGCACTTATCAACAAATATAGTCACATTGGGGATTAATGTCTCAACATATTAATTTGGTGGGAACAGAATTCGGTTTATGATATATTGCATGGCAGCCCTACTCCTCTCTCTGTTCATTCCTGTTTCCTTGGCAGTTTTTCACAGGTGTGGACCCCAAGATCACTCCCTAAACTTTCTACACACTACTCTCTGTCTCAGAATTTGAGTCCCAGAGAATCCAATCTGTAATGGGACTGTTCAAATTGAGGATTGGCCATGGGAAGCACAAGCTTTTCTAAGGCAGGGATCTCTCTCTCTCTCCCCCTATATATGTTTTTATTCTATATACCTCACTTAATGGGAGGTGTTCAAGAAATGTTATTTGATATAAAAAATTGATGGGTAAATGAATAAATAGGGACAAAACTTGTTTCCTATACTTGGGATGCATGTTCAGAGCTATCCTGATCCAGCAGTTCAAACCAAATTACTTGGCTTTTTGAATCAGGACTCCCTAAATATTCTGTGAAGTTATAGGATCAGACTCAGAACCTAGGATGAGGCTGCATCTACAGATGGAAGTCAGCTAGTTTCAGTTTTAAAAATAATAGCTCTTTGAAGATTCCAAGTTCAATAGCTCACATGGAGTGCTTTGAAAAATTAACTTCCAAGGCATTAGCATTATAATATGGTCATTGGTTTAAATTAATGTGTCACAAATGTATGTCCTTGACATTATGCCCATTATATTAACACCTTAGAGTTTAGGAAGGAAGTTAGGCCTTAACATATTGTCAAATATTTATTTATTCTATTGATCATTTAAACAAATATTTATAGAGCATCTATAATACCCTGGCACTGTTCCAGATACTGGAGATTAAAAATCAGTGGTCAACAAACTACATAAGCTTTCTATCATGTTTTGTATCTTACTGAGAAAATAGGTGGAAGGAAAGATAATGATAAAAGCAGCATGGTTAATATACAAGATCTGGGGTCAAACTGACTTTGAATCTTGGCTCAGCAATAAACCTGGATAATTTATTTAAATTATTCTGGGCCTCAATTTCCTCATTTGTAAAATGGGAATAATAATACTAACATCTACCTTGTAGGGTTGTTGTGATGATTGAGATAGTCTTTGTAGAGTGCTTCACAAAGTGCCTATAAATTGTGTGCCATTGTAAATTGATAGAATAATGTTAATTTCCTCCCCAACAGATTACTATCCTCTTCAACACAAAAAAATAATTCAAATATGAACTACAAAGGAAGACATGATTGTGTAAACCATCTGAAAAAACAACCTATACTGATAACTCTGTTAGGTTAGATTATTATTTCCAACTTTGTCCTTATCCTGCAATAGAATAATACATTCATTCACTTTGATATATGATTTGTGGTACTCCATTTGAATATGCAGAATGTACTTCTCCTTTTCATTGCTTTTTGGACTTGGCCAGGTGATTTCCTTCGACCAACGGAATTTTAACAGATTTGGCATTATAATAGGTTGAATAGTGTGTCCCCAACATTTATCTCTTCCTGGAACCTGTAAATGCTACCTTATTGGAAATAGGATCTTTGCAGATGTAATCAAGTTAAGATGAGGTCATACTAGATTAGGGTGAGCCCTAAATTCAATGACTGATGTCTTCATAAGAGAAAGAAGGCCATGTGATGATGGAGGTAGAGATTGGAGTGATGCAGTTACTACCCAAGGAACACCAAGGATTACTGAAAGCCACCAGAAGCCAGGAAGAGAGAAGGATTATTTCCTAGAGCCTTCAGAGGAAGCATAGCCTTGCCAACAACTTGACTTTGGTATTCTAGCCCCAAGAACTGTGAGAGAATACATTTCTGTTGTTTAAAGACACCTGGTTTGTGGTATTTGTTATGGAAGCTCTAGCAAATGAACACAGACATGTACAGAAACTTTAAATGTGCTGTGTGTTTGGTTTGGTCTCTTTCATTTCTGCCATCTGTCATGAGGATAACATGCTTAGAGTAGGTGCTGGTCATAAAATGAAGAGACTTGTGAAGTGTATCCAAACCCAACACACAGTTTGGAACAAAGCCCAGCAAATTCCACCTTATCCCAGCAGAGCCATAGGCAACCCACAGATTGTGAGCAAGAAATAAATGCATGTGGTTTTATTACATTTGGGAGTTGTTTATTACACAAAATTGTATAATAGTTGACTAACATAGTGATAGATTGGGAATGAGAGATGAAAGAGAGTAAGAAGTTTTTTTAGAACTTCAAAGAGTTCTAAATTACCCCTACTTTCTTCATTATCTTTAGGGAGAGATGCATGCCAAATGTATTAGGGCAGTGATGGGATGAAGTGAGGTTTAGTTTTAGAGAGGATTTCCCCTTTTCATGAGAAGAAGGAAATATGATCACTTTAGAGTCACTCATCAAGTTTTCTAGTTGTCCATTTGGAAGAGTACAGGCAATACAGGAATATAGTGGAAGGAGGATAAGGGAAAAACTGGGAGGCCCCTGAGTTCTTTACTAAAGCAGCCAACATCCCAGATAAAGTGGGGTTGTCTTCAGAGATGAAATACGGCTAGGTACATTTTGAAAAATTAAAAATAAAAAGCTTTCCAATGTTTCTAGCTTATTAAGCCATACAAATGAGAACCAATTTGCAAAGATGTGGGCATAGCAGAATAAATAGTAGAGGCTGATTAAGTACATTTGCCCAGGGCAACTCATTAAAGAGCACCTGACTACAGTACCAAAACCCTTATAATTTCCACCGACTCCCATCATTACCACTTTATCAGCTTCAGAGGAAACGTCAGTTTATTCTTCAAAAAGGCCATATCCTGAAATGGACTTGCTTCCAAAGTCCTTTGCTTTCTTGTAGAAACACAATGAAATCCTTCATTTGCTTTTAGATGGGTGTGAATGGCAATACCTCTCCTTAGCATTAAGGTAGGAGATTAAAGATTGACAGTGTGCCTCTGTTTTTGAAACTTCTCTGCCTTCATCTTTCTTCTAGTTAATATACCATTATAGATGAGGTAAAACACCATGTGCTCATTTTTTGTGTGCATTTAAAATTTGGACTCAGCAACTTTGTTTTTTGACAATGGAGAAAGAAAGGCTGCTTTGATTGTCAAAAATTATAACTATAAATAATGCCTATTCAAATATTGAATCAAGATTAAAACAGTGATTGCCTTTGAATTATCCTTAAAATCCTTCACTTCCAAAACTATTCCTCCTTTGGCTGTGTTAGATGCTGATCAAGTTTATATTTTCATATTATATCTATGTATCTAAAGTGCATTTGACAAAAAAAAGTGCTGTACTATACTTCAGGTAAATATTTAGTTTTAGTTTTTTTTTTCTTATCATGAAAGTAATGTATGCTTATTATAAAGTATTACTGTATACAGAAAAAGTGTACATAAGAAAAAAATTAAAAACCTATAAACACAACTCAGAAGTCCTGCTAGCATCTATATCTATATAGTTTATAAATAAGTGTATATATAAATCTTATATATGTATGTATAAATATTTTACTTATAAATTTTTCATTATATTGGTTATACAGTTTTGAATTTTTCTTATTTAGTAAGCTATCATCTTGTGAACTAGATGGTGTTTAATTCAGTATGTCTGTTGTATTCATGGAGAGATATATTGTTTTTCTATCGGTGCTTTGTTTATGGAGCTGTTTGTAGTTTAATATTTTCACTCTGGCTTCATAGTGTGTGGAGACATAGTCTCTTGTGTACGTAAACAAATGTCTTTCACTTGCTATGCTTTCCAGAGAGAATGACAAATCCAATTTTGTGGCATTAGATTTAACTCTCATATTAATATGCATTTGGCCATACACTTAAATGCTAGGTAGTCAGGCTTCCAAAATGTATTAATCCCATGCCATGTGCAGAACATGATGATACATGTTTTAGAGCTTCTTGTGGAGGCAGAAAGACATCAGTCCTTAAATGACCAATTGTTCGTAAGACTATTGCTAAAACGAGAATGGATTCTGATGGAGGCTGGTTTTGGAGGGGAGTGAATGGTATGGACTGGCCAAACTCTAAGTTTCATCCCTAGAACAAGAAATGCTATACTTGAGTAGTGTTTACAAATGTAAGGAATGGCAAGCAGCTTAGTTTGGCAATAGTAGAGGAGCCATGCAGGGGAGAACAGACGAGGCTGGTTTGTTTGGAGGACCTGGATACAGGGCAGACAAGCTTGCATTTGCTAACACAGATGGGAAGGCTCTTGAGTAGGTTTCCCAGTAGGGGAGTGACATAAAGATGAGGACTTTCAAAGCAGATTATTTTATTGTCTGTGTGTATCTACAGCCACTATTATCTAGTGTGATCATTTTAAGAGCATGCCTGCTAGGCTTCTGCCCAGTCGGAATCTGGCCATTGGAATTGTGTGCAGCTTGTGCAGCTAGTATCACATCCTGTCCCACTGGGAAGGTCTGAGGTGGGCCAATTTCAGACCCTTGAAATAATTAGTTCCCATTGCTCTCTGTGTATACAACCAAAAGGAGTAATTTATTGGCATTCTGAGTAATCCCCAGAAACTGCCAACAGAAAATATTAAACTAACTGGATTGTAGGAGAGGACAAGGGGATTATTTTCCAACTTTTAAAATATTTTATAAACCCAGCTTGAGAGTGAATACTTGTCTTCATTTTCTCTACTCTCTAAAATTAGCACAGATTTTTACCACACAAAACACATGCTCTTGTTCTCTCATCCATTTCTTGTGGGAATGCAAAATGGTACCTCAGAGGGAGATTTTGGTAATTTCTAACAAAATTACACATGTATTTGCCCTTTGAGTTACTAATCCCACTTCTATGAAACTATCCCAAAGATAAAATGACAAAAACTATAGGAAGAAATATATGCAAGGTTATTCATCACAACACATTGCATCAAAAGATTGAAAACAACCGAAGTTTCATCAAAGGGAGATTGAAAAGTTGTCATACATCTGCACAAAGTAGTACTATGTAACTATGAAAATAAATAAGTTATATTTCTATATATTTGCTAGAAATGATTTCTAATATGTATTACTACGTGAAAAATGCAAGGTGAAGAAAGTATATGTTATCATTTACTTAAAAAGGAGGATCCCTGCCAGGGCACATATAAGAATCAGCCAAAACAACAAAAAAAGCTTAAGTAATTGGAAAAACAAATCAATGTTTCTCTCACTCTCTCTCTCTCTCATTCTTCTCTCTCTCTCTCTCAAATCAGTAAATAAATATTTTAAGAGAGGGTTATGAATATATGTTCATATATGTACAGATTATGGCAAGAGAAGGTTTACAGTTGTTCTTATTGAAAATAATACAATAGTTAATAAATAATAATACAATGATTAACTGTGTGTTTCATGTATTCACAACTGTAAACATACTTTTCCCCACCCTGTATATTCTTATATAATATATAATATGTATATTTACTTATATTAAAAAGAAGGATAAGCCTAAAGCTAAAATTTTTAAGAAAGAGTTTACCAGTGGGGAAGAGGGACAGGAAACAAAAAAGTCAAATGAAAGGGAAGGGATAGAAGTGGGACTTCTCTGAATATACCTTGTTTTGTATATTTGAATTTGGAAACGTGTTATTATTTCACATAATTATAATACCAAATTAAATTTAAAAAACAAATTCTAATGAAAAAGCAAGGTGAAACAGCTGAAACAAACTATGTGACAAGTTTTTGGCACAACCATACATAGAGGAATAGTTCCATATGATTTCAATTAAACACAGTAATTTGACTACATTCCTACAGGGATATGTAATAACAACAGAAAGAACTGTAAAAGTATATTTTAATGTTGATATTGTAATTTATGTGTGAGTGTGGGATAAAGCAAATGTGTATTTATGTTGGTGGTGCTGGGAATCAGAATTTTTGTCATAGAAAAAGGAGAGGGATATATAATATAAATTAAGTAAAAATATTGTATTTCTTAACTTGAAATGGAAATGCCAGTATGAATTTGTTTTGTATTTCATCTTTTGCTGTATTTCACATTTTCTAGCTTCAAACATTGACAAGATCTAAAAACAGTGATTAACACAGTAGCAATGATCATCCCTGGTGTCTAGATTGTAGTCTTTAAGTACCATTTTCTATTGAAAGAAACTGGGTTTGTTTTTTGTTTTTTTGAAAAATAGTTAGTACTAGAAATGGGATAAAAATTGTGCAAGATAAGCCTAGAACATTTTGTTATACTAGTAATCAAGGAAGCTTTCAAAGACTACTGAGGACTTCTCAAAATAACACAAAGGCTACTTAAAGAGAAACAATTTGATCATTGAAAGGAATAGCAATTGCAATAGATAAAAACATTTATTAAATTTAAATATATCATTGGATTTAATGGATTAAAACATTGATATATTTAATCTATGTGGTAATCTATACTTATTGGTTGAGTTTTATTTTTTAAATCAAAATCACACAATCTTACTTATTTGTGGAATATAATGAACACAATAAGCTGTGAAATGAAATAGGTACAGAGACATGGAAGTTGGGAACAGACTGACTAACCTCAGAGGGAAGGGGGTGGGAAGAGAAAAAATAAGGAATTTATATGTATATAGGCATAACCAATGGACACTGACAACAATGTGGTGCATGCTGGGGGAGTGTCAGTAGGAGCAAGGATGGGGATGTCAGTGGCGGGGGTGGGGGAGGAAGGACATCTGTAATACTTTCAACAATAAAGATATATCAAAAAAAATAAATCTCATTGGTCACCTTTGGATTTGTTTTGGATGTATAATAAAACTAACAGATGTTTTGAAAACTAGGATAGCTAGAAAAACCTAGCCTTTAACCTGTCTTTTCTACATAAAAGGCACATCATGATAATCAATGATTGGTAATTTGAAGTTCATCCTTAGAGAAGAATATTAGCTAGTAATTGAAGGAGCAATGGTATTATTACAACAGTATTATTATGCAACCACTAATGAAATACTGGATCCTGAGAATGATCATCAGTGACTGCTAATCAAACAAAAAGAGAGAAAATCAGCCATTTGTTTTTATTTTTATTTTTTTGCCTTTTGATAGATGCTCACACCACCACCTATTAAGGACTATTGCCAAAAAATTGAAACAGAATATGATCAAGCCTTTAGCTTTAATGACCAATTTGTAGAAAATGCAGAGGACAGAGTAAGATTTTTATGAAATATAACGAACAGTTAAGCAATATCATGAGATAAAATTAGCAAAACCTGGACAGTGGAAATGGGACACATAAACTAGTTTGTTGAACAAAAAGATTGCAAGAAAAAAAAGATGGGGAACTAAAAGAGACTTAAAATGAGTAAGCCAATTGTTGTTTATAGATCTTAGATTCTGATTAAATCAACACACTAAAAAATGCAAATATGAGACAATCAGGGAAATTTGAATACTAACTAATTGATGACATTAGGAAACTCTTGTTAATTTTTACACATGATATTGGTATTGTCATTATTTTTTAAAGTAAACACAGATACTCATGATTAAAAAATATCTTGGATTTGATTCATAATAAGTAGCATGGGATGAAGAGGACAGTAATTGGGACAGTGGATGAAACAAAATTGGTTGTGAATTATTAGTTGAAGCTAGGTGATGTGATGACTATAGACATCGCCATATCATGACAAGCAGGATTAATTCTCTCAGAAAATCTGAGGAAGTGAACCCAGAGGAAATGTTTTAATTTTTTCAAAGTTTATCAATATGTTTCAAAGTTCATGAGTAATCTGTAAGGATTCTAAACCTCAATTATAATTTCAAAATACAGTTTATTTCTTTTGACTCTATTAAAATTATCAATTAGAACTGAGAACTTCCATAAGAAATTTGAATTTCAACTCAGTGTTTAGTGATGAATTAAATAGTTCTAAATGGACAGGCTTGTTAGAAAGAATGACATTTTCAATTATAATATTTATGCAATAGTCATCTCTTTATTACAGTGCACTGCTGACAGTAGCTTAGGTTTTAGATAAGTTATATTTACTGCAGTCTCTGTACTTTATTTCTTGGTAAGTCTTGATAGGTGTTAGCACAAACACTACTCATCTGTTATCTTTTGCAAAGCAAAACTTTTCTGTGCAGATGGCACACAAGTCTACTCTTTTATCCCTGACCTTCCTAAGACCTTTGTCCCCATCAGAAATCTCTTCCTTGACTACCTCACTGTCATCTCAAACAGAGTCTACCAATACTCTTATTTCCTCTGAAGCACTTCTCTCTTGACAAAACCTAGGACTCAATGACCCCAGTCCCAGGAAATACTCTGTGTTTGTCTTTCTTTCTCTATAACTGCAGGTCATCTGGGGAACTATTTACCATTTCAGATATCACCAGCCACTATTGAAAAGGAAGAAGAGTAAAACTATCTTTCCTTTGAACTCTGTGGAGACATAGATATTTTAAATTCTGAAAGATAGGAAGGAAGGACCTCACTAAAACATTTACCTTCATTGTCACGAGGATCTCTACACTTTATTTTTTTTATTTCAGAGTGGCTGATGAATTTATTTCAATTGTGTCTAATTAGGAATATAATTTTATGATAAATAATAAGTGTATGACTTCCTTTGAGAATTTAATTACATTAATAAGTAAAAATCACTAAAGCAGTCTTGGGCATTAGATATTTCTGAATTCAATGTGATCATTTATGCAATTAATAGATAAATCTATGCCACCCTCCAAATAGATTAATTGAATTAATTTTGATAACTTTATTCCTCATACTTCTCTTTGTTATGTGCAAATACATTAAAACTAGACATCAATAATGACTTGGATTTGTAAAGCATCACTACATTCAAACCATTTATATTGATATCATCTCATTTTATAAGGTAGGTAAAGCAAATATTAGGGAAATTAAGAAATTTTGATCTGAGGATTTCAAAAGACTTACCAAAGTTAGGAACAGAACCCAGAGTCAAAGGATGCTCTTTTGACATCTTCCTCCCCACTTCTCCCACCACAGAAAAATAGTGTATAAACTTGATCTCCACTTTACTGTTTTATTTTTTAAACAAGCAGATTTTTTATTTATTCTTTTTATTTTAGCTTGGAAAAACACCCATTTATTATCTCACAGTAGTAGAGTCTGGGCACAGCCTCACTGAACACTCTATTCACAAGGCTGCAATCAAGGTGCCAGTGGAGTTGTGGTCTCATCTGATGCTTCAGAACCTGTTACAAGCTCATTCAGCTTACAGACAGAATTTGGTTCCTTGCCGATGAAGAAATCGTGAAAGCTTTCATCTTCTTTGAGTCAAGTAGGAGGCTATCTCCCTAGTGCTTCATCTTCTTTTATAAGCTTCCCTAATTAAGTCAGGCCCACCCCAAATAATCCCCATTTTTTTTAACTCAAAATCAACTGATAAGTAATCTAATTACAGTAGTGAAATATCACACTCAAAGGGAAGAAACTATATAGGGCATACATACCGGGAAGCACTATCTTAGAACTCTGCTAACCACAACTTGTGTACTGAAAACTTGAGAAGATAGCTGTGAGATATTAAAGAACTATATAAAGGGAGAGACATATTATGCTCATGAGTTGGAAGACTCATTGTTGGAAAGATATCAGTTCTTTCCAAATTCATTCAAATTAGTATCCTAACAGGATTTTTAAAATTGATTAATTTATTTTTGTTACAGATGTTTCTTCTTTTCCCCCCACTGATTCCCCCCCTCCCTGTCCCTCCTTGCCCTGTCCCCAACTTTGTTGTCCATGTCTATTGTTCATGCATACATGCATATAAGTTCTGTGGTCTATGTCTCCCCTCCCACATCCTCTTCTGGGGATTGTCACTCTGTACCCCATTTCCACGTCTCTGGAAATACCCCATTCTTCAGACTGTTATGTTCATTATATTCCACAAATAAGTGAGATCATGTGATGTTCGTCTTTCTCTGCTTGGTTTCTTTCGCTTAGGATAATACTTTCCAGGTCCCTCCATATCGTCTCCAAGGATAAGAGATCTTCTTTCTTACAGCTGCATAGTACTCCATTGTGTATATGTACCACAGCTTTTGTATCCATTTGTCTACTGATGGACATTTGGGCTGTTTCCAGATCTTAGCTGTTCTAAATAGTGCTGCTATGAACATGAGGGTACATATATACTTTCTGATTGGTGTTTCAGGCTTCTTAGGGTATATTCCTAGAAGTGTGATCATTGGGTCAAATGGAAGTTCATTTTTTTTTGTAGGCATTGATAAACTGATTCTAAAATTCAAATAGAAATATAAAGAATCTAGACTAGTCAAAACAGCTTTGGAAAAAAAATGATCAAAGTTGTAGTACTAACATTACCTAATTTCAAGGCTTATCATAAGGATACAGTTATCAAGTCAATGGGGTATTGACATCAAGATAGACAAACAGATCAATGGAACAGATAGAGATTCAAGAAATAGACTCACATGTGTATGTGCAACTGCTTTTCACCTTTATTTATTCCTTTCTCTAAAGTTCTGCTTTCTTTATATAAATCAGAGTTTCTTACCTTTATAATTTGCCTTCTTTCAGAAGAATTTTTTTTTTACATTTCTTGCTAGGGTTTATTAATTTTTTTCAAGTATTTCTCTATTTTCAATTTTGTTGTTTTCTGATCTTAAATTTGTTTCCTTCCCTTCTGCTTGCTTTGGATTTAATTTTTTCTTCTTTCTTAAGCTTTAAACGAAGATCATTGATTTGAGACCAAACTTCTTTTCTACTATAAACACTTAATGGTATAAATTGACTTTTAAACACTGCTTCAGCTGTATGCCACCCATATCGATATGTTGTATTTTTATTTTCTTTCAATTAAAAATGTTTTCTATCAATGGAGTTTTTTAGAAGTATGTCATTTATTAGATTATTTGTTTCTAGTTCAATTCCATTTTTGTCAGATAACATATTTGTATTATTTCACTTGATTTTATTTTGTTAAGATTTGTGTTTTGATACAGGATATGGTCTATCTTGATGAACGTTCTATGTGCATTTGAAAAGAATGTGTATCTTAGCGAGAGGAAAATGGTGGAAGAGTGAATGGAAGTTACACCAAAGATCTCCCAGGACCAAACAGGAATTACAACTAAAATAAAGGTGAATCTTTGGGAAAAAGCAACAGAAAAGCAGTGGGACAGGACCATATAACCAGGGACCCGGTATGATCTGCAGAGTGGCAAGAAGGTCATGCGGTGGGAACCCACAGACAGCATCAGTCTTGGCTGTGAGCAGTGCCCATGGGGATAAAACACTAAGCTTGCTCCACAGCCCAGAGGGCAGGAACAGAGCACTGTTTGGTTACAGCCACTCACTGGGAGGGCAGACTGAACTGGAACTCTGTGGGGACACTCAGAATTAGGAGGGCACTCAGAATTTTAGCTGAGTAACGGCCACAAAGGACTGTGGCCAGTTTGCTCCTTCCCAGAGCTGTAGGAAAAAGCAGCAGGCCCTGCACACTTGGAGATTCAGCCTTTTCCTGGTGAGGCAAAGAAATTCAAATTGAGGCTCATTAAAAACCAGCATCTATCCCACCCTCTGGACATCCTCTTACACAGAACACCAGGGCTACATTCCAAAGCACTGAGTAACTGAGATTACTAGCCTCCAGGCAAAAAGCTAGAGGATAACTGAACCTTTCCTGGGCTTGCAAATCTACCCAGGAAAGTAAGACTTGACAGTGGTGTTCAACATGGGCCCAACCATGATTAACCACACCCAGCAGAGGGGGCCACAAACATCAGAACACCAACACACAGGGAAAATTTGGCAGGCTCCAAAACCCACTGAGATAGCCAAAGTGGTGAAACAAAGAAACAAATCCCAACTGAAAGAACAAGAGAACTCTATTGAAGATGAAATAAATGAAATGCAACTAAGCAAATTATCAGAGGTAGAATTCAGAGCATTTACCTTGAGGAAGCTCAACAGCATAAGTAAGGACATCAGCACCATGAGTAAAGATATAGAAACATTGAAAACCAACCAAGTGGAAATGAAGAATGATATAGCAGAAATTAAGAAAACATTGGAAGGACTAACCAGCAAAGTAGAGGAAGCTGAGGACCGGATCAGTGAAGTAGAAGACAGGGTAGAAAAAATCAACCAATCAGAAAACCAAAAGGAAAAAAATGATTAAAAAACAGGAAGATAGCTTAAGAGAACTGTGGAAAAACTGGAAACGTAATAACATTCACATCATAGGAGTCACAAAAGATGAAGAAAATGGGCAAGGGTGAGAAAATATATTTGAAGAAATAGTGACAGAAGACTTTTCTAACATGGTGAAAAAAGAAGGCATTCAAGTTCAAGAAGCACAGAGAGCCCCAAGTAAGAAGAACCTAAACAGGCCCACACAAAGACACATAGTAATTAAAATGCCAAAAATTAAAGAAAAACAGAGAATCCTAAAGGCAGCAAGAGATAAGAAACAGGTTAACTACATATGAAATCCAATAAGGCTCTCAGCTGACTTCTCAATAGAAACACTACAGGCCAGAAGGGAGTGGCATGAAGTAATCAAGGTCATGAAAAACAAGGATCTGAATCCAAGACTACTCTATCCAGCAAGGCTATCATTCAAATTAGAAGGTCAAATGAAGAGCTTCCCAGACAAAAAGTCTAATGGAATATATTAACACCAAACCAGCATTGCAAGATATGCTAAAAGGACTGCTTTAAGTAGTAGAAGAAATACGAAGTAAAATAGAACAACACTAAACAAAAAGGGCAATGAATAAGTACATATCAACTATCACCTTAAATGTGAATGGTTTGAAGGCTCGATAAAAAGACACAGAGTATCTGACTTGATAAGAAAACATGACACACATATATGTTGTTTACAGGAGACCCACCTCACAACAAAAGACTCACATGGGTTGAAAGTGAAGGGATGGAAAAAAATCTTTCAAGCGAATGGAAAGGAAATAAAAGGTGGTTAGCAACACTCATATCTGATAAATTAGATTTCAAAATGAAGCCCATAACTAGAGACAAAGAAGGTCATTATGTAATATTGAAAGGATCTATCTAACAGGAAGATATAATCTTGGTAAATATATATTTACCCAATTTAGGAGCACCAACATATATTTAAAATTTTCTGACAGACTTCAAAGGAGAAATCAACAGCAATACGATCATAGCAGGGGACTTCAATACCCCACTGACAACACTAGATAGATCATCTAGACAAAAAATTAACAAGGAAACACAGACTCTCAATGAAGCACTAGATCCAATGGGTTTAATAGATATCTACAGAGAATTATACCCCAAAACTGCAGAATTCACCTTCTTCTCAAGTGCACATGGGACATTCTCAAAGATAGACCACATATTAGGGTACAACTAAGTCTGTACAAGGTCAACATGATTGAAATGATATCAAGCACCTTCTGAGATCACAATGGCATGCAACTAAAAATCAATTGCAACAAGAACATACAGGGACATTTGAAAACATGGAGGCTAAATAGCCGGTTATTAAATAACAAATGGGTTACCATGGAGATCAAAGAAGAAATTAAAAACTTCCTGGAAACAAATGAAAATGAACACATAGCAACATAAAATATATGGGATGCAGCAAAAGAAGTTCTGAGAGAGAAGTTCATAGCACTACAGGCCTACCTCAATAAACAAAAAAATGTCTAATAGACTATCTAACCTCACAACTTAAAGAACTACAAAACAAGCAAAAGAAAACTGCAGAGCAAGTAGAAGGAAAGAAATAGTAAAGATCAGAGCAGAAATAAATGACATGGAGACCAAAAAAACCATTCAAAGGATCAATGAAACAAAGAGCTGGTTCTTTGAAAAGATAAACAAGATTGATGGACCCTTAACTAGACTCACCAAGAAACAAAGAGAGAGAACCCAAATACACAAAATCAGAAATGGAAGAGGAGATATAGTAACTGACACCACAGAAATACAAAGGATTGTGAAGAAATATTATAAACAATTATACGGCAACAAATTTGACAATCTAAGCGAAATGGAGAAATTTCTAGAAACACATAGTCTCCCAAAACTTATCCGAGAAGAGATAGAAAATTTGAACAGAGCAATAACAACAAAGAAAATTGAAGATGTAATCAAGACTTTCACAGCAAACGAAAGCCCAGGCCTGGATGGCTTCATGGGGGAGTTTTACCGAACATTCAAAGATCAAATAATACTCATTCCCTTCAAATTATTTCAAAAAATTAAAAAAGAAGTTAGACTTCCAAACTCATTGTATTAGGACAGCATAATTCTAATCACAAAACAAACAAAAAAAAGAAACTACAAGGAAACAAAATATGGGGCAATATTGCTGATGAACATAGAGGCCAAAATCCTGAACAAAATACTAGCAAATCGGATCTCACAATACATCAAAAAAATTATTCACCATGCCCAAGTGGGATTTATCCCAGGGATGCAAGGCTGGTACAATATTTGCAAATCAATAAATGTGATACACCACATAAATAGAATGAAAAATAAAAACCACATGATCCTATCAATAGATGCTGAAAAACCCTTTGACAAAATCCAGCATCCATTTGTGATACAAACGCTCAGCAATGTGGAAATAGAGACATCATATCTCAACATAATAAAGGCCATACATGAAAGACCTACAGCCAATATCATACTCAATGAGCAAAAATTAAAAGCATTTTCTTAAAGAACAGGAACAAGACAAGGATACCCACTTTCGCCACTCTCATTTAACATAGTACTGGAAGTCTTAGCCACAGCAATCAGACAGGAAGAAAAAATAAAAGGGATCCAAATGGGAAAGGAGGAAGTGGAACTGTCATTATTTGCAGATCACATGATACTATAGGTAGAAAACCCCAAAGACTGCATCAAAAATTTACTAGACTTAAAAAATGAATTTGGAAAAGTAGCAGGATACAAAATTAACATCAAGAAATCGATGGCATTCTTATACACCAATGATGAACTCACAGAAAGAGAAACTAATAAAACAATCTCATTTACTATCACGACAAAATAATTAAGGTACCTAGGTATAAACTTAACCAAAGAAATAAGGGACCTATTCACAGAAAATTACAGGTCATTGAAAAAGAAATAGAGGAAGATATAAAAAAGTGGACGCACATACCTTGCTCATGGATTGGAAGAATTAACATCATTAAAATGTCCATACTACCCAAAACTATCTATAGATTCAATGCAATCCCAATCAAAATACCAGTGACATACTTCACAGAAATAGAACAAATATTTCAAAAGTTCTTGTGGAACCAAAAAAGACCTGGAATAGTCACAGCAATCTTGAAAAAGAAGAACAAAGCAGGAGGGATCACATTACCATATTTAAGGTTCTACTACAAAGCCACTGTAATCAAAACAGCCTGGTCCTGCACAAGAACTGGCATATCGACCAGTGGAACAAAACAGAGAACCCAGAAATGGACCCAAGGTAATATGCTCAATTAATATTTGACAAATGTGGCAAGAGCATACAGTGGTGGAGACAGCCTCCTTAATAAATGGTGTAGGGAAAATTGGACAGCGACCTGCAAAAAAATGAAACTAGACCATCAACTTACACTATACACAAGAATAAACTCAAAATGGATTTAAGACTTAAATGTGACTCATGAATCCGTAAAAATCTTAGAAGAAACTGTAGGCAACCGAATTTCAGACATCATACGCATCAGAATTTTCATTGATACATCACCTAAGGCAACAGAAACAAAGGAGAAAATAAACACATGGGCCTACATCAAACTCAAAATCTTCTGCACAGCAAAAGATTCAATCATCAAAATGGAAAGGCAACCCACTGTATGGGAGAGCATAATGGCCAATGATATATCAGTTAAGGGGTTAATTTCCATTATATAGAGAGTGCTCATAGAACTCAACAGAAGGAAAAGACAAAGAACCCAATTAAAAAATGGGCAGAGGAAATAAATAGACACCTCTCCAAACAGGACATACAAATGGCTAAGAGACATATGAAGAAATGCTCAGCATCACTAATCATCAGAGAGATGCAAATTTAAACAACAATGAGGTATCACCTCACACCTGTCAGAACGGCCGCCATCAACAAATCATCAAACAACAAGTGTTGGCGAGGGTGTTGAGAAAAGAGGACTCTAGTACACTGCTGGTGGGAATGCAAACTTGTGCAGCCACTATGGAAAACAATATGGTGTTACCTCTAAAAATTAAAAATTGAACTTCCATTTGACCCAGTGATCCCTCTTCTAGGAATATACCCTAAGAAGCCTGAAACGCCAATTAGAAAGAATATATGTACCCCCATGTTTGTAGCAGCACTATTTGCAATAACTAAGATCTGGAAACAGCCCAAATGTCCATCAGTAGACAAATGGATAAAAACTGTGGTACATAGACACAATGGAGTGCTATGTAGCTGTAAGAAAGAAAGATCTCTTATCCTTTGAGACAACATGGAGGGACCTGGAAAGTATTATCCTAAGTGAAACAAGCCAAACAGAGAAAGACAAGTATCATATGATCTCACTTATTTGTGGAATATAATGAACATAACCGTCTGAGGAATGGGGTAGTTCCCAAGATGTGGAAGTGGGGTATAGACTGACAATCCCTGGAAGAGGTGGTGGTGGAGGAGAGATAAACCACAGAAATGATATGCATGTGGTCATGAACAATGGACATGGACAGCAAAGCTGATGACAGGGTGTGGAGGGGGGGGGAGGCGGGAATCAGTGGGGGAAAAAGGAGAAACATCTGTAACAAAATTAAATTAATTAATTAAAAAATAAAATAAAAGTGTGTGTCTTGTAGATAGCATATAGTTGAACCGTATTTTAAATGTATTCTTTTAATCTTTCATTTATAATTAGGTTTGTTAATTGAAGTTATTTGAGTGACAGTGCTTCACAAAATCATACATGTTTTAAGTGTAAAACTCAACAAAACTTCTGCATTGTGTGCCCATTGCCTGAAGCAAAGTCTTTTTGTTCTCGTTTCCCTACCTCTGTCTACCTCCATCTATCCACCACCTCCCTTTTCCCTTTGGCTGTCACTATACTCTTCTCTATGTCTACGTAGTTTTTTCTGATTAGTTCCTTTACCTGTTTCATTCGTACCCTTAAACTCATTTTTCTTTCACAGCAATCAGTCTGTTTTATGTATCCATGCCTCTGTTAGCCTAGGTTAATAAAGGGAACGGAAGCAAAGTGAATTGAACACTGAGCCTGTTTACCATGCCAGGAAGCTATAGCTTCACACTCCCTTCCTCACCCACCCAGTAAACCACTGGTCTGTTTCCCCCAGATCACAGGGGGATGGGACAGAACAAATGGTGTGTATGTACTTCTACAATATAATTCAAAATGGCACAGGGGGAGGTGCTTCTGATGCATGTGCAATAGGTGGGCCCAGATCAAGCTTGTGAAAGCTTGGGAAGTTGATTGGTTATTTTGCAAAAGTGCCTAGTCCTTTATAATCCAAGGGGGGGGGGGGCAAAGCTTCTTGCTCTCTTCCTTAGTGACAAAAACTTGCCCCTTTGTTCACATGTTCTCTTTTGCCTTGGAACATGACCATGAGGGTCTAGTCCACCTGGAGCCTGTAGGCTCCAAAGAACTACACTTTAATATGAAACAGAAACTCTGGACTCTGGCCTTTGTTTTGCCCCAATGAAGACAAGATTAGACTTTTTCCAGGGCAAGATGGAGGGATATGGGACATTAGGAACCCAATAAGGGAACTCCTTTGATTTTGCACCATGAATAAATCTTGCGACGCCACAGTCTCCTCTATGTGGGTCCTTGGAATGCTTTCCTCGCAGTTCTGTGGAAGAACCTGATTTCTAACAACAACACCTCTGTTTCTATTTTGTTCATTGCTATTTGTTTTCTATATGTTTATATCTTTTTTGTTATGTATTTCCTTTATCACTACCTTATTTTGTGCTCAATTGACTTTTTGTAGTGTAAAATTTTTATTCCTTTTTCATTTATTTTTCCTCTAATATTTTATTCATTTTATTTTTTAGTAGCTTCTGAAGATATGCCTTTCCCACTTTATGTTGTTGTCATAAATTTCACTTTTATACTTTATGTGCCCAATAACATAGATTTATAATTATTTTTTGTCTCTTAAATTTATAATTATTTTTGTATGCATTTGTCTCTTAAATCACATAATAAAAAAAGAGGGGTTATAAACTCAAAATTTAGTAATAATAGTCTTGTCCTCAGACTGGATACTTACAATTGACTTATCTTAAAGTTCATCGATTCTTTCTTCTGTTTGTTCAAATCTATGGTTATCTCTGTAATGAGTTTTTTTTTGTTTGTTTGTTTGTTTTTAATTTTAAGCTCCAAAATTTCTGTTTGTTTCTTTTCATAATTTCCTTCTCTTTACTGATATTCTCTATTTTTTCACAGTTATTTCTATTGGTTTCCTTTAGCTTTGAGTATATGGTAAACAGTTAAAGTCTTTGGCTAGTAGATCCAATGTCTTTTCTTCCTCCTGAACAATTTGTGTTAATCTCTCCTGTGAACCGACTACACTTTCTTGTTTATTTCCATTTTCTTTTTGTAGTTTTTGGTAAAAACTGGGCTATTTGAGTATTACAATGAGGTGATTCTAGGAATCAGATCCTTTCCCTTCCTCAGGGGTTTTGTTGTTTGCTCTGGATTGTAGTTGTTCTTCGTTTAGTAAGTTTTAAACTTTTGTTGTAAAGTTTATGTATTTTTTCTTGTTTAGTCTGTGATGTCTCTGTAAGTTTAACTTGTGTTTTGACATACATTTTCTTGAATGCCTGGAATGTTTTTTAAAAAGTAGTATAAATGAGAAAAAACACTCTCTTAATCTTTGAAGATTGGCTCTATTAGGTTACTCCTTCAATGCTTACCTAGGTTGTTTATAACTCTGCCTCACCTTTTACTTCTTGTGCTGAGCCTAAAAACAAACCTTAGGTGAACACTTAGGGACTTTTGAAGTCTTTTATGAGCAAGAGTCCTTCCTTGGGGGATGTGTGGCTTTCTAAATTCCCCAGGATATATGAAGGTACTTTTCAATGCTTTAATTCTCCAAAGAATCTCACTCTTCAACTTTCCATAGGAGGCTTTTGGTATGTCTAACATTTGTTTCAAATGCAATATTTTGCCCCAAGCAGCAGTGGGTTGTTCATTTGCCTTTTGATGTTTTTAAAGAATACTTTCTGTGTAGACTCCTTTTATCTTTGAGAAAGTTCTCATTTAGGCTAAACAAAGGCAAGCATCTGTGTCACACTTTCAGGCAGTCTCACTACAGGTCAAAACAGACAAATACACCCTTGAAAACAAAGTCTTCTGTTTTATTTTGTAAGAAGGAGCCAGAGCCCTACACTGGGACCATGGGCTGCTGTCTTCAAGACTGTCACTAACTCCTTTTCTTATTCTCTTAATATAATTTTTGAGCCATTTAATTCTTTCAGCATTTTGCTTCCCTCAGAGGAATAAGCTCTCAAAGGACAGTGCTTTCAAATAATTTTTTTCCTGCCATATTCTCTAGCCTTTTGATCAGCTACTGTTAGATCAACAGGATAATTTTTCTTGGCATAAGACCCTTTTTGGTAACAGGGTACTGTTTATACTTTCCCATTTTGCTCTGTTAATAAATATGGTAATTTTAAACTGAACGTCACTCACATTAAATTATTCACTTGAAATATATAGAGAAGTTTGTGATTTGCTTATTTTAAGGGGCTAAAGTAACAGTTTCTACTTAAATAAATCATAGATCTTAAATTCATGTATCCCATGGGATCTCAGTAAAGATTTATTGAATTGAAATAAAAAGGGCAAGGGCCAGTAAAAACAGTGCAAAGCTCTCTTACCATTTTTAAATTGCCTCTTCCTTTATTCTGCCTTTGCTTGGTTGTTGTAAATATTTGACTATTATCCAGAGTTCCTACAATATAAATTCTGACATTTTTAAAGTGTATATTTTATTATTGACAGTATTACAGCTGTCCTCTATTCCCATCCATCCAGTTTTATCGTTTAGGTGTTTCTGTGGAGGGACAGGCCCTTGGAGCTACCTACTTTTCCATTTCTGCTGATATCACCCCTTCACAATTTTTTTTTAGTCCTCACCCGAGGACATTTTTCTTTTTTTTTTTTTTTCTGATATAGAGGGAGAAAGAGGAAGAGAGAGAGAGAGAGAGACAGAGAGAAGCATCAATGTGAGAGTGACACATCGAGTGGCTGCCTCCTATATGACCCCAGCCAGGGCCAGGACAAATCACAACTGAGGTACATGCCCTTGACCAGAATTGATCCCACAACTCATTGGTCTGCGGGCCGATGCTCTAACCAGTCAGGGATACAATTTATTTTTATTCAGTTAGTATACATTAAACCGTTGTTATGCACCAGCCAATGTTATAAATGTTTTACTTTTATTTAAACTTCACAGTAATTGTATGAGGACAGCACTATTATCTCCATTTCACAAAAGAAGAAATGTAGACTTGGAGAAGAACCTGCCCAAGGTGATACAGATAGGAACAGATATAAATGAGCTTAAGCTTTGATCTGTTTGATTCCCAACCCTAAGCTTTTAACCATTAATTTAAAGCAATATATTAAGATAGTCATGCATGCAGAATCATAGGTATTAAGTGACCTGGTTCTGAAAACAATTTTATGCTCATGAATTAATTGTAATTTATTTATATGAAAGTAGTTTTGATTTTCTATCTCTTATTCATGCTTTGCATCTGAATTATGTAACTGTGCTTGTGTGAAGGGTCTCAGTAGAAGTAAGAGAAAGAAAAATGTATCCCAAATGATGTACCAATAGTCATGCAGAGTGGATGAACAGGCTTTGATTCTTTTCTACAATAACTTGTAATCTTCTTTTTTAGATCTAAGCTAGGAAGATGGCCAAAGAAAATGGAAAAGAGGCTAAAGAAAGATGTCTAAATACTTCACACATGAATATTCTATTCTTGTATTTCACAATTGTTCCTAATTCTTTAGATGAAGCATTATTAGGGAGATGCAAAGGCTCTGGATCTAGATTGCCCAAGTTCAAATTCTGTCTCTGTTACTGACCATCTCTGTGACCTTGAACAAGTTATTAATCTGTGCTTCATTTTCTTCACTATGAAGTTTAGGGATAATAATGGCACATACTTCATAGTGTGCTTGAAGATTAGATGAGCTGGTATTACTATAAAACAAAATAGCAAATGGTCACATTTCATTATCACCTTCTTTTGTCTAATTATCCTGGTGAACCCTTATAGGGCACATGTTACTTAAGAGGCTTCTCTTGTTTTGCATTTGACCTTGTTAGGGTGAACATAAATCAAAGAGAGAAAAGGAAATTGGGTGGGTTTTGCATCAGGCCTCTTCCTGACAATTTCTTCAATTCTCCTTGATCTCAAAGAGAATGAAAATGTACAGACAGGCAATTTTTTTTCATAACTGAAATTGTACAGACAGCCCTTATACTTTTACTGAAATTTCCATTTTCATTTAGTATTTATTTTCTTCCATGTAATTTTAAGTTTAAGAACATCCTAGATAACATTAATCTCAAAACAATTGTTATTAATGGTGTAACTACTGTTACACCAAGATGATGAGGCTAAAATATAAATAGATGGAATATTTTTTTTTGATTTCTATTTGAAAGTGATTTTGGGATTCCATAGATATAAAGATTTATATTGTTTTCCCACCATGATACATATGAAGAATGATGTTGATGAAAGTAACACAGTTCCATGGACTCACTTAAGAATTCCTTGTGTATGCTGACTGGCTTAAATCTTTTTCCTTCAAGAAGCCATATGAAAATGCCAGAAAATAAGTGTGCATTATTTTAACAAATAAATTAGAATCTTTTCTTAGTTATATAAAAAGTTATTATATTACCTACAGAAAGTAAATCTTTTAAATATGTTGAAACTTTATAATTAGTGATGACTACTGACAATAAACTTCAGATCTGATTCTGCATCATGATGGACAACAAGCTTGAGAACAAGCAAACTAACCTAAGCCCTTCATCTTATAGAAGAAGAGGTCAGTTGTTAAAAGTCACACAGTGGTGGGTAATTCCAGAGTCACTACACTTAAGGCTCAGTCATTAAGTTCTCAGACACTTAGTGAACTTCTGTGTCTCAGGCCCCATTCCCAATATAATGGTGAACAAGACAGTATCTACTTCAAGGATTGGAAGAGTGGAGAGTGAAATGGAGAAAAATCTGACAAATTAGAATTGATTACAGTACAGCTCCAGGGGGATGTACAGGGGTTGGTAGGACAACAGACCAGGGACATCAGGCTGGAATAGGAAATAAGGTTGAGGAAAGCTGCTTAGAGGAGATAATATCTAAGCTAGGCCTGAAGAATGAATGGCAGACAAATCACATTTGACCAATTGATAATTTGTATTAAGGTAAGTCTATGTCCAAAAATGGCATCACAGAGGGAAAAACCAGCCCTCCTACACTGCTAGTTTTAGAACCTTTAGCACTGTAGCTAGAGATAGAACTTTATATAGGTAAAGAGAAATAATAATACTAGTTGGTTTGTTGTTGTTAGTTTTTCAAAGCACATCTGTAATAAAATTTCAGGTGATTCTTCCAATGAGTCCGTGAGTGAGAGAGGGTGGATATAATCAATCTCTCAAAGAATAACCTAAAATTAATTTAGAAGTAAATAACTGAAATTACTGTGAATATAAACCTTTTGATATTTTTCTGAGATATGAAAGAAGCTTTGTTACTCAAGCATAAACTGTACATCTTGTGGAGTAGAATTTTGTCCACTGGAGAAGTGGAAAATGCTGTACCAGTTATGTCAGTCAGTGTTCTTTCAATGACCATTACTACCTTGCATCCTAATTGAACTACCTTACCCACAACCTTTGATCCTACATCCACAGGATTTTTCTATCTCTCTCTTTGGCAGCAGCTATTAACTGGAATTGGGTATGTTGATACTAACCAGGGCTAGGGCAATCAGATTTTCTTCATGGAAGTTTCAGTTATTAGCTTCATTTTGAAACTTTCCTTGTATCATATCTTTATTATAGTCTCATTGTGGGAAGAAAAATACTTTCTCTGACTTTGAGGTTGCCTTGCCTTGTGACTTGTATTGGACAATGACATATAGGTGGAAGTGCCAGTGTGCCATTATGAACCTAAACATTAAGAGGCCTTGTGTGTTTATGTTCACCCTCTTGTTCTTCTGTCATTTTATGAGAATAACTTCTGGAAAACTTCTACCCCTGTAGCTTGGATCTTAGAATGTACATAAGTGAAGCACAGGCACCTAACTAAACCAGTTAAGGTCAGCCAACTCCCAACTGACCTACAGGTCCATGAAAATAAATGGTTCATTTTTGCCACCGATGTTTGCGTCCATCTTGACTGAAGAACAATGGATGGTATGTGCTTGAACTGAAAGCTTATGTAGACTTTGTGGCTTGGTCTGCTATTTGGGTCACAGATGAATAAGTAAAGGACATCAGTTTAAATAGCTAGGTATGGAATGAAATATACAAGTGATAGAGATAATCACTTTGGCTTTTAGAAACTCTTTAGATTCAGCTTCTAGTAAGCAGGGAGTTATGGGAGTATGTAGCAAGTCCCTGGCCACTGCACAGAGATTTTTGGTTTGTATTCTCATATGTGGGAGTACTGGATATCATTGAGCTGTCTTGGAGAAACTGGGATATCATGTTGTTTCTTCAAATTAGGCAGAATTACTAGAAGTACAACTGCGTAGCAATGTCAGAATATGGTCTTGGCAAGGTTGCCTTAGGTTGGGTCACATGAAAACAAGGACAGTTTAAATTTTTTCTGAAGAAAACAAGATTAGTTCAAAAGTCTAAGAAATGGCTGGGTCTACCATGGCTATCAAGAGTTTCCAAAGATGAATGAAGGAGGTTCAAGGGGAAGTTATTTTGTCTGTTGAAAATGTTCCTGTAAGAAACATATTACCTTGTCTAACTTCCCTATGTAGCTTAAATTGTACCATACGCTACTACACTCATACCATATAACTTTGATTTCCTTCTCTTCCCATCATAAAGTGGATTAACCAAAGGTATATTATTATCTGAACCAAGGGAAACCAGTCCATCTGGCTTGGGTGGGGCTAACCCTGACTACAGGGTTGTGCCGGTGCTGAGAACCTGGTAAACAGACCAGCCCATTTCCTTGGCTACAGTGATGGATTCACTTTCAACCCAGGGCCCAAGCCAGGGAAATAAGAGTCCTTCCTGGGATTTTTTTTCCAGAAGTTTGAGGAGAGACTATTATTCCTGATGGCTGAACTGGCAGGATCTGAGGGTACAACTTCTGGTGGCTGTTTTAATGCTATTCCATGAGAACCTGAACATTAATTCTGGTAATTAAAGAAGTATAATGAAGAAGCATGAAGAAGGAAGAGAAAGAGGGAGGGAGAGAGGAGGGAAAGAAAAATAGATAGAGACACACACACAGAGTAAATACTAATATGAGATAGAGAGCTGAAAATATTATCTTGACTTCTGAATGTAGCCTGGCTAAAATTGACTCTACCTATGGATTTGCCAGGTAGTAGACCAATAAATCCACTCCTCTTTTCTTTCTTAAACTAGTTTGAGTTAGATTTCAATCACCTTTGACTGAGTCTTCATTAATCTTTCAGAGGGGGGGGGGGAGAGAGAGAGTGCCCACGAGCGGGCCACTGTGGGGAGTAGGTCTGCTTTACTAGCAAGGAGCTCAGGTCCTTAAAATACAACAGAGAAATGCTGAACAGATTGCACTGAAGGCAGGGGGAAATGGTAAAATAATATAGGAGACCAGAGCAAAAAAATTTAGGCCTAATTCAATTTATAGTATGATTATTAGGTCAAAGTTTATATAAGGCTTTTAAACACTTACTATACCTTTGTAAATAACATCAGTAGTGGGAATTGGTTAAAATATATTGCCTGGAGTCACAAATTCATGTAGGGCTCAGGCAGGATTTTTTTATATGAGGGCTCCTACGCAGCTGCAGCCAAATGTTATAAGGGGCAGTCATCTGAAATATTGACTTGGTTGGATGTCCAAATTGGTGCACTTATATGGCTGGCAGTTGATGATGGTTGCTGGTCATCAGCTGGAGCATCTATACATAACCTATTCATGTAGTTTGCTTTCCTCACAGTGTGACTGCCTCAGGGTAGTTGGACTTCTTAAATGATGACTTTGGATTCTAAGCAGGAGTGTTGTAGTGAACAAGGTAAAAGCTGCTTTTTTTTTTTTTTTTTTTTTTTTTTTTAAACTTAGCTTTGGGAGTCACATAACATCACTTCTGTATTCTGTTGCATACAGTTGAATCACAAGCCTGCCTAGGTTCAATGGGAGATGATATAGACCCCACCCTTCATGAAGCATGAGTGTTACACAAATTTTTGGTTGTAAAAATAAGACTTCCACAATGAGCTTTCCTATATTTGTGAGTTCTATCCAGGTAAAGAGACCCTGTGAGGGATATTGTTTTTCTCCAGGTTATCTGATACCTCTGAGGGTATGAATCACTGAGGTACCACCTGCTTTGTCTATAGACCCTGGGTACACACATTGTATTATTGTTTATTTCTAGTTCAAGCCACCAGCAGATGTTAATCTTGTCTCTGTGTGATATAATTCTTGCTGTTTTCTCCATGCCTACCCAATTCTCCCCTTTGTCACTTTCCCTAGAAATGAGGCTAGAGACTTAGCAGCAGCCGTTCCAGAGTGAGGCTGTCATCAGCCAATTATTCTACTAGCAACCACACTGAGAGTTCCACTCAGCTCAGCTCAATGCACACCATTTTGGTGCCACTCTCTGTTTCACTGCTTATAGCCCAAAGATTCTCCATATTAGGTCACTATGGTTTAGGAAGCTCTCTTTAATGAAGGATGAAAAAATGAGCATAAGGGTGATCTATGTCACTGACAGAGATGAGAGAACTCCCTGAGAAAATTTTCTACTTATCCTGCAGAAACTCTTCCTGGGCAACATTAAGTCACTGAACAACAGTTTCTGAAAATGATGCAGATTCTGACTTATTGGTTATTTTTCCAAGAACCATCTAGAAATAAAGCACAACACTGAGACTTAACCTGTAGTAATATTTTGAAGCAAATCAAAGCACAAGGAATATAATATGCAGAGAAGCAATAACTCTTTGCATTGCTATATTTAGTAATTTCAGTTTTTGAAGGGGTTTGGTTCATTGCCAAAATAATTTAAAAAATCTCACTAGAATCTCATTAGTTATTAAAAATCAAATAGGTGGGAAGCTGTTGATTTGTAAACTAATTTTGGACTTCTAAGAGGAAAAATAAACCCAATTATTTTAAGGAACCCCAAGCTTCTCTCACAATCCTAAATGTCATTTTGCCAGAACCAACATAGATAACACTATCCAAAATGCAACTTTAAAATAAGACTAAATAAGAAGTTTAAGCTCCAAGGAAAATATTTGTGAATAGTCTAAAAGAAGGATAATGATAATTTATAAGGTAAATTAGGAAATGAGATTCAAAGGAATATTATGTTCAAAATATATATTGTGGTTACAGTGTTCCTGAAGCTTATAAGAAAAATAGAATAATGAAATTGGAAAGCAAGTCCTTAGGAGTTGAAAGATGTAATTATCCTGGTTGTGGTTAAGGGTACAGGCAATTCATTTAAAGTAACACACCCCTGTTATTTACCTTCCTGAAATCTCACAGAAAAGCAATTTCAGTAGAATGAAAAACACCAAATTGAAAATAATATTTGATTTGGCTTTTTTTTTTTTTTTTAAGTCACTCCATGGACTGAATAAAAAAGATGGTAGAACTGATTGCCCCATTTGTGAAAAATATATTGGCCAGGAAAAAACAATAGTTAATACAGAAGCAAACTCTAAAATTGATGGGTATTCTAAAAACATCTTTTTCATTTGGGAATGAAGAGCCTGTATTGCTCAGATTAAGAGAGAGAGAGAGAGAGAGAGAGAGAGAGAGAGAGAGAGAGAGAGAGAGAGAGAGAACTCGGGAATCTCAACTGAACTGCTATAATAGTGCAGGGAGACATTATTAGGAGGCTTGATAGACTCAGGGTCGAAGACATAATACCTGGTTTAAGATACTTGGTAGGTCTCTGTTGTATGTGTCCTGTTGTTTCTGAGATGCATTATGCTCTGTGGTGGGAAGGCCTATAGCTTTCCTAATTCTGGCTTGCTGTTTTTTTGTTAGCAAAAAGTTACATTGAGACTAATCGCTACAAGATTTGACAGTCTTGTTAAGAATTTCAGAAGTTATCTCTCCTACTTTGTTCTTCTTTTCAAGATTCCTGTGGCAATTTGGGGTCTTTTTTGGTTCCACATAAAATTTTGGAGTATTTGTTCTAGTTCCATGAAATATGTCATTGGTATTTTAATGGGAATTACATTGAATCTATAGATTTCTTTGGGTAGTATGAACATTTTAATGATGTTAATTCTTTCAATCCATGAACAAGGTATATGCCTCCACTTTTTATATCTTCCTCTATTTCTTTCTTTAATGTGCTATAGTTTTCTGAGAACAGGTCCTTTACTTCTT
Source organism: Molossus molossus (assembly GCF_014108415.1). Lineage (NCBI taxonomy): Eukaryota > Metazoa > Chordata > Mammalia > Chiroptera > Molossidae > Molossus > Molossus molossus. The sequence continues at coordinate 112,770,953 of NW_023425355.1, read as the reverse complement.
TGGTTAAGTTTATTCCTAGGCATCTTAGTTTTTTCGCTGCAATGGTAAATGAAATTTTTTTTTTTTTTAGTTTCTCTTTCTGTGAGTTCATTATTAGTGTATAAGAATGCTGTTGATTTCTTGATGTTAATTTTATATTCTGCTACTTTGCCAAATTCATTTATAAATCCAGTAGATTTTTTGATGGAGTCTTTAGGGTTTTCTATGTACAATATTATGTCATCTGCAAATACTGAGAGTTTTACTTCATCCTTCCAAATTTGGATCCCTTTCATTTTTTCTTCATGTCTAATTGCTGTGGCTGAGACTTCCTATCAAACTAAAAAGCTTCTACACAGCAAAAGAAACAACCATAAAAATGGAAAGGGAACCCACTATATGGGAGAGCTTAATTGCCAACAATACATCAGAGAAGGGGTTAATTTCTAAAATATATAGAGTACTCATACAACTCAACAATGGGAAGACAAATAATCCAATTAAATGGGGGAGAGGATCTAAATAGACATCTCTTTAAATAGGACATACAAATTGCCAAGATACATATGAAAGAAATGCTTAATGTCACTAACCATCAGAGAGATGCAAATTAAAGCAATTATGAGGGTTCACCTCACACCTATAAACATCACTTCCATCAGCCAATCATCACACAACAACTGCTGGCAAGCATGTTGAGAAAAGGGTACCCTAGCTCACTGCTGGTGGGAATGCAGTCTGGTGCAGCCACTATGGAAAATAATATGGTGTTTCTTCAAAAAATAAATAATTGATTTGCCATTTGAGCCAGTGATCCCACTTCGAGGAATATATCCTAAAAAACCTAAAATACATATCAGAAAAAAATATATCTACCTCTGTGTTCATAGCAGTACTATTTACAATTGCTAAGATGTGGAATCAGCCCAAGTGTCATCAATAGATGAATGGATAAAAAAGCTGTGGTGCTTGTACACAATGGAATACTATGCAACTGTAAGAAAGAAAGATTTCTTATCATTTGACATAACATGGAGGGACTTGGAGAGTATTATGCTAAGTGAAACAAGCCAAGCAGAGAAAGACAAATATCACATGATTTCACTTGTTTCTGGAATATACTAAACAAAATAAGCTGACGAACAAAACAGACTCAGAGACACTGATGTAGGTTTCAGATTGACCAACCTCAGAGGAGGGGTGCGGGAGCAGAGAAAAGAGATAAACCAAATAACTTATATGTGTATAAATGATCAATGAACATAGACAACAATGCTGTGAGGGGCTGGGGGTAGATAGGATGAGGGTGTCAATGGGGGGAAAAGGAGAAACATCTGCAACAAAAATAAATTAATTTATAAAATAAATAAATGAAATCCCCTACTATGACTGTATTATTGTCAATCTCATCCTTTATGTCCATGAAGATTTGCATTATATATTGAGGTGCTCCTATGTTGGGTTCATAAATGTTTTCAAGGGTTAGATCCTCCTGTTAGATTGATCTTTTTTATGTAGTGTTTCGCTTTGTATCTTTCTATATCTTTGTTTTTGTTATTAATCCTCTCCCGAAGTTACTTTCCCATTTATTTTTAGAGAAAATGTAAGGGAAGGAGGGAGAGAGAGAGAAAGAGAAAGAAACATCAATGTGAGAGAGAAAAATTGGTTGTCCCCTGCATGACCCTGACCAGGACCAGATATCGAACCTGCAACCAAGGTAAGTGTCTTTAACTGGAATCATACCTGCGACCCTTTGTGGGCAGATGCTCAAACCACTCAGCCAAACTGGACAGGGCTATATCCTTGGTTTTAAACTTATTTTTTTAGATATAAGTATTGCTACCACAGCTTTTTTTCTTTTCTTTCCAGTCGCATGAAATAACTTTTTCCTTCCTTATACTTTTAGATTGTGTGTGTCATTTGTTCTGAAGTGGGTCTCTTGAACACAGCATATACATGGGTTTTATATTCTTACCCATTCAGCTACCTATCTTTTTTTTTTAATTTTCTTTTGTTGATTTATTTTATTTTATTTTATTTATTTTTATTTTTTAATATTTCATTTCATTAATTAATTTATTTTTGTTACAAATGTTTCTCCTTTCCCCCCCACTGATACAACCAACCCCACCCTACCCACCCTGTCCGCAGCTTTGTTGACTATGTCCATTGTTCATACATACATGCATATAAGTTCTGTGGTTTATCTCCCCCCCACCTTCTGCGGTTTGTCAGGCTGCACCCTACTTCTATGTCTCTGGGTCTATTTTGTTCATCAGTTTGTTTAGTTCATTATATACCACAAATAAGTGAGATGATGTGATATTTGTTATTCTCTGCTTGGCTTGTTTCGCTTACGATAATACTCCAGGTCTCTCCAGGACGACTCAAAGGCTAAGAGCTCTTTCTTTCTTACAGCTGCATAGTATTCCATTGTGAATATGTACCACTGCTTTTTGATACATTTGTTTACGGATGGACATTTGTCCTGTTTTCAGATCTTAGCTATTGTAAGTAGTGCTGCTATGAATATGGGGGTACATATATTCTTTCTGATTGGTGTTTCAGGATTCTTCGGGTATATTCCTGGAAGTGGGATCACTGGGTAAAATGGCACTTCAATTTTTAAATTTTGTATTAATTAATTAATTTATTTTTGTTACAGATGTTTTTCCTTTTGCCCCCACTGATTCTCCCTTCTCACTCTCTCCCCAGCATTGTTGTCCGTGTCCATTGTTCATGCATATATGCATATAAATTATGTGGTTTCTTTCTACCTCACCACCCACTCTTCTGGAGATTGTCAGTCTGTACCCTACTTCCACAACTCTGGGACTACCCAATTCCTCAGACTGTTATGTTCATTATATTGCACAAATAAGTTAGATCATATGATACTTGTCTTTCTCTGTTTGGCTTGTTTGGCTTAGGATAATGCTGTCCAGGTCCCACCATGTCGTCTCAAAGAATAAGAGCTCTTTCTTACAGCTGCATAGTACTCCATTGTGTATATGTACCACACTTTCTTTTTATTAATTTATTTATATGTGTTACAGATTTTTCTCCATTTTCCCCCACTGATTCCCCCTCCCGCTGCCTCCCTGCCCTGTACCCAGCTTTGTTGTCCATATCCATTGTACATGCATCCATGCATATAAGTTCTGTAGTTTATCTCTCCCCCATCACCCCCTTTCTGGGGATTGTCAGTCTGCACCCCACTTCCACGTCTCTGGGACTACCCCATTTCTCAGACTGTTATTTTCATTATATTCCACAAATAAGTGAGATCATATGATACTTGTCTTTCTCTGTTTGGCTTGTTTAACTTAGGATAATACTTACCAGGTCCCTACATGTTGTCTCAAAGGATAAGAGATCTTTCTTTCTTACAGCTGCATAGTACTCCATTGTGTATATGTACCACTGCTTTTTTATCCATTAGTCTACTGATGGACTCTAGGGCTGTTTCCAGATCTTAACTAGTGTAAATAGTGCTGCTATGAACATGGGGATACATATATTCTTTCTGATTGGTGTTTCAGCCTTCTTAGGGTATATTTCTAGAAGTGGGATCATTGGGTCAAATGGCAGTTCCATTTTTAATTTGAGGAAACACCATATTGTTTTCCATAGTGGCTGCACCAGTCTGTATTCCAACCAGCAGTGTACTAGAGTCCCCTTTTTTCCACACCCTTGCCAACACTTGTTGTTTGATGATTTGTTGATGGTGGCCATTCTGACAGGTGTGAGGTGATACCTCATTGTTGTTTGAATTTGCATCTCTCTGATGATTAGTGATGTTGAGCATTTCTTCATATGTATCTTGGTGATTTGTATGTCCTGTTTGGAGAGGTATCTATTTAGTTTGCTACCCATATTTTAATTGGATTCTTAGTCTTCCTTTTGTTGAGTTTTATGAGCACTCCATATATATTGGAAATTAACCCCTTATCTGATATATCATTGGCAATCATGCTCTCCCATACAGTGGGTAGCCTTTCCGTTTTGATGTTTGTATCTTTTGCTGTGCCGAAGCTTTTGAGTGTGATGTAGTCCCATGTGTTCATTTTCTCCTTTGTTTCTATTGCCTTAGGTGATGTATCAGTGAAAATTCTGCAGCATATGATGTCTGAAATTTTGTTGCCTACATTTTCTTCTAGGATTTTTATGGATTCATGAGTCACATTGAAGTCTTTTATCCATTTTGAGTATATTCTAGCGGAGGGTGTAAGTTGATGGTCTAGTTTCATTTTTCTCCAAGTAGCTGTCCAATTTTCCCATTTATTAAAGAGGCTGTCCTTACTCCACTGTATGTTCTTGTCACCTTTGTCAAATATTAATTGAGCATATTGCCTTGGGTCCATTTCTGGGTTCTCTGTTCTGTTCCACTGGTTGATATGCCTGTACTTGTGCCAGTACCAGACTGTTTAGATTGCAACAGCTTTGTAGTAGAACCTGAAATCTGGTAATGTGATCCATCCAACTTTGTTCTCTTTTTCCAAGATTGCTGTGGCTATTCGAGGTCTTTTTGGTTCAATATGAACTTTTGAAGTATTTGTTCTAATTCTGTGAAATATGCCGTTGGTATTTTGATGTGGATTGCATTGAATCTATAGATTGTTTTGGGTAGTATGGTCATTTTAATGATGTTAATTCTCTTAATCCATGAACATGCTATGTGCGACCACTTTTTTTATATCTTTCTGTATTTCTTTTTTCAATGACCTGTAGTTTTCTGCAAAGAGGTCTTTTATTTCTTTGGTTAAGATTATTCCTAGGTATCTTATTTTTTTTTTACTGCAGTGGTAAATGGGATTGATTTCTTAGTTTCTCTTTCTGTGATATCATCATTGGTGTATAAGAATGCCATTGGTTTCTTGACGTTAATTTGGTATCCTGCTACTTTGCCAAATTCATTTGTTAAGTCTAGTAAAATTTTGATGTAATCTTTGGGGTTTCCTACGTATAGTATCATGTCATCTGCGAATAATGGCAGTTTCACATCCTCCTTTCCAATTTGGATCCCTTTTATTTTTTCTTCCTGTCTGATTGCTGTGGCTAAGGCTTCCCGTACTATGTTAACGAAGAGTGCCAAAAGTGGGCATCCTTGCCTTGCTCCTGTTCTTAAGGGAATGCTTTTAATTTTTGCCCATTGCATATGATGGTGGCTGTAGGTGTTTCAGATATGGCCTTTATTATGTCAAGATATCCCTCTATTCCCACATTGCTGAGTGTTTTTATCAGAAATGGATGCTGGATTTCGTCGAAGGCTTTTTCGACATCTATTTATATGATCTTTCGGTTTTTATTTTTCATTTTATTTATGTGGTGTATTATGTTTATTGATTTGCAAATATTGTACCACCCTTGCGTCCCTGGGGTGGACCCCACATGGTCATGGTGAATAATTTTTTTGGTATATTGCTGGATCCAATTTGCTAGTATTTTGTTCTGAATTTAGGCATCTATGTTCATCAGGGATATTGGCCTGTAATTTCTTTCTTTCTTTTCTGGTTTTGGAATTAGAATTATGCTGGCCTAATAAAACGATTTTGGAAGTCTTCCTTCCTCTTGAATTTTTGAAATAGTTTGAGGAGAATGGGTGTTAGTTCTCCTTTGAATATTCGGTAAAACTCCCCCGTGAAGCCATCCGGGCCTGGGGTTTTGTTTGCTGGGAGTGTCTTGATTACATTCTTTAATTTCTTCTGTTGTTATTGGTCCGTTCAAGTTTTCCATATCTTCCTGGTCCAGTTTTGGGATACTCTGTGTTTCTAGGAATTTGTCCATTTCGCTTAGATTGTCGAATTTGTTGCCCTATAATTGTTCATAGTATTTGTTAACGATCTTTTGTATTTCTGTGGTGTCACTTGTTACTTCTTCTCTTTCATTTCTGATTTTGTGTATTTGGGTTCTCTCTCTTTGTTTCTTGGTGAGTCTAGCAAAGGGTCCAACAATATTGTTTATGTTTTTGAAAAAGCAGCTCTTTGTTTCATTGATACTTTGAATTGTTTTTTTGGACTGTATGTCATTTATTTCTTTTCTGATCTTTACTATTTCCTTCCTTCTACTTGCTCTGGGGTTTTCTTTCTGTTTGCTCTCTAGTTCTTTAAGTTGTGAGGTTAGATAGTCTATTAGAAAATTTTCTTGTTTATTGAGGTAGTGCTATGAACTTCCCTCTCAGAACTGCTTCTGCTGTATCCCATAGATTTTGTGTTGTTATGTCTTCATTTTCATTGGTTTTTAACAAGCTTTTAATTTCTTCCTTGATCTCCTCTGTAACACATTCATTGTTTAATAACTTGCTATTTAGCTTCCATGTGTTTCAATGTCTTTGCATGTCTTGTTGCAATTGATTTCTAGTTTCATGCCATTGTGATCTGAGAAGATGCTTGATATGATTTCAGTCTTCTTGAACTTGTAGAGACTTAGTTTGTGTCCTAACATGTGGTCTATCTTTGAGAATGTCCCATGTGCACTCGAGAAGAATGTGAATTCTGCAGTTTTGGGGTAATTCTCTGTAGATATCTATTAAATCCTTTTGGTCTAGTGCTTCTATTAGAGTCTCTGTTTCCTAGTTAAATTTTTGTCTAGAGGATGTATTTAGTAATGTCAGCGGGGTGTTGAAGTCCCCTGCTATGATTGTATTGCTATCGATTTCTCCTTTGAAGTCCTCCAGAAGATTTTAAATATATTTTGGTGCTCCTATATTGGGTACATATATGTTTATCAAAGTTATATCTTCCTGTTGGACAGATCCTTTCAATATTATGTCGTGGCCTTCTTTGTCTCTAGTTATGGCCTTCATTTTGAAATCTATTTTATCAGATATGAGTATTGCTACCCCAGCTTTTTTTTTTCCTTTCTGTTTGCAGGGAAGATTTTTTTCCATCCCTTCACTTTCAACCTATGTGAGTCTTTTGTTGTGAGTTTGGTCTCTTGTAAACAGCACATAGATGAGTTATGCTTTCTTATTTAATCAGCTACTCTGTGCCTTTTTACGGGATTATTCAATCCATTTACATTTACAGTGATTATTGATATGTACTTATTTATTGCATTTTTGTTTAGTGTGGTTATATATTTCTTTCTATTTCTTTCGCTAATTACAGCAGTCCGTTTACCATTTCTTCCAGTGCTGGTTTGGTGCTAATGTATTCCCTTAGCCTATTTTGTCTGGGAAGCTCTTTATTTGACATTCTATTTTGAATGATAGCCTTTCTGGGTAAAGTAGTCTTGGATTCAGATCCTTGTTTTTCATGACCTTGATTGCCTCATGTCATTCCTTTCTGGCCTGTAGTGTTTCTGTTCAAAAGTCAGCTGAGAGCCTTATGGGGTTTTCTTTTTAGGTAACCTGTTGCTTCTCTCTTGCTTCTTTTAGGATTCTCTCTTTGTGTTTAATTTTTGGCACTTTGATTACTATGTGTCTTGGTGTGGGCTTGTTTGGGTTCTTCTTACGTGGGTCTCTCTGTGCTTCTTGAACTTTAATGCCTTCTTCCTTCACCACATTAGGGAAGTGTTCTGTCACTATTTTTTTGAATATATTCTCTAACCCTTGCTCATTTTCTTCTTCTTTGTGGACTCCTATGATGTGAATGTTAATACGTTTTCTGTTGTCCCACAGTTCTCTTAAACTGTCTTCCTGCTTTTTGATTGTTGTTTTTTTTTTTATTTTTGGTTTTCTGATTGGTTGATTTTTTCTACCCTATCTTCTAATTTACTGATCCGGTTCTCAGCTTCTTCGACTCTGCTATTTAGACTTTCCAATGTGTTTTCTATTTCTGATATGACATTCTTCATTTCTTTTTGGTGGTGTTTAATTTCCAACTGGTTGATATTCAACATTTCTATGTCTTTACTCATGGTGCTCATGTCCTTACACATGCTGTTGAGCTTCCTCAAGGTCATGGCTCTGAATTCTAGTTCTGTTAACGTGCTTAACTGCACCTCATTATTCTCGTTTTGGTAGAGGTCTCTTGTTCTTTCATTTGGCTTTTGTTTTTGTGTTTAATCATTTTGGCTATCACAGTGGGCTTTGGAGCCTGCCAAATTTTCCCTGTGGGTGTTGGTGTTCTGCTATTTGTGGCTCCCTCTCCTGGGTTTAGATGAGGCCAGGAGGACCCACTTTAAACACCACTGTCAAGTCTTACTTTTCTGGTTAGAGTTGCTAGCCCAGGGAATGGTAGTTATCCTCTAGCTTTTTTGCCTGGAGGCTATTAGTAGCTGTCCCCTGAAGAACCTTGGTTTCTGAGTTGAATGCAAAACTCCCTCAAGTGCTCAGTGTAAGAGGATTTCCTGAGGGTGGGGCAGATGGTGGTTGTTAATGGGCCTTAATTAGCATTTCAATGGCCACCCCGTGGGGGGTTGAATCTCCAAGGGAGGGGCTGCTGCCTCTCCCCAGGGCCCTGGGAAGGAGTAATATGACCACAGTCCTGTGTGGCTGCAACTCAGCAAAAGCTCTGAGCACCCTCCAAATCCTGAGTGTCCCCACACAGTTCCAGTCCAGTTTGCCCTCCCTCTGCCAGAGGCCAAGGTGAGTGGCTGTGGCTATTTTAGCCTCTGTCCCGGCTCTGTGCTGTGGAGTCACTTGGGACTTTAACCCTAGGGCGCCGTCCCAGCTAAGGGCCCCTGAGGTTGTGGCAGCTCCCAGCGGGGGGCACAGCACCCAGCCCTGGTCACAGCACCCAGCCAAGGCCTCAGGTCCTAGCTGAGGCCACCACAGCTCCCAGCCAAGGCCACAGGTCTCCGCCGATGGTGCAGCTCCCAACCGAGGCCGCCATAGATCCCAGCCGGGTCCGCAGGTCCCAGCCGAGGGCGCAGGTCCCAGCTGAAGGTGCAGGTTCCAGCCGAGGCTGCCGCAGGCCCCAGCCCAGGCCGCTGTGTACTGTGTACCACACCTTTTCTATCCATTCGTCTACTGATGGACATTTGGGCTTTTTCCAGATCTGAGCTATTGTAAATAGTGCGGTTATGAACATGGGAATACATATATACTTTCTTATCGGTGTTTTGGGCTTGTTAGGGTATATTCCCAGAACTGGGTCAAATGGAAATTGAATTCTTAACTTTTTGAGGTAACACCATATTGCTTTCCATAGTGGCTGCACCAGTCTGCATTCCCACCAGCAGTGTACTAGTGTCCCCTTTCCTCCACACCCTCCCAACACTTGTTGTTGATGATTTGTTGATGGTGGCCATTCTGACAGGTGTGAGGTGGTACCTCACTGTTGTTTTAATTTGGATCTCTCTGATGATTAGTGATGTTGAGCACTTCTTCATATATCTCTTAGCCATTTGTATGTCCTTCTTGGAGAGGAGTCTATTGTGTTCCTCTGCCCATTTTTTTAATAGGGTTCTTTGTTTTCCTTTGTTGAGTTGTATGAGCATTCTATATATATTGGAAATTATCCCCTTATCTGATGTTTATTGGCATTTATGCTCTCCCATGCAGTGGGTTGCCTTTCCATTTTTATGATTGTATCTTTTGCTGTGCAGAAGCTTTTGAGTGTGATGTAGTCCCATGTGTTCGTTTTCTCCTTTGTTTCTATTGCCTTAGGTGATGTATCAGTGAAAATTCTGCTGCGTATGATGTCTGAGATTTTGTTCCTACAGTTTCTTCTAGGATTTTTATGGATTCTTGAGTCACATTTAAGCCTTTTAACCATTTTGAGTTTATTCTTGTGTAGGGTGTAAGTTGATGTCTTAGTTTCATTTTTTTGCATGTAGCTGTCCAATTTTTCCAACACCATTTATTAAAGAAGTTGTTTTTACTCCACTGTATGCTCTTGCTACCTTTGTCAAATATTAATTGAGCATATTGCCTTGGGTCCATTTCTGGGTTCTCATTCTGTTCCAATGGTCTATATGCCTGTTCTTGTGCCAGTACCAGGATGTTTTGAGTACATTGGTTTGCAATATAACCTGGAATCTGGTAATGTGATCCCTCCTAACTTGTTCTTTTTTGTAAAGATTGCTATGGCTATTCGAGGTCTATTTTGTTCCCTCTGAACTTTAGAAATATTTGTTCTAGTTCTGTGAATTATGTTGTTCATATTGTGATGGGGATTGCATTGAATCTATAGATTGCTTTGGGTAGTATGGCCATTTTAATGATGTTAATTCTTCCAATCCATGATGAATGTATGTGCTTCCACTTTTTTATATCTTCCTCTATTTCTTTTTTCAATGACTTGTAGTTTTCTGCGAATAGGTCCTTTAATTCTTTGGTTAACTTTATTCTTAGGTATCTTAATTTTTTTTGCCGTGATGGTAAATGGGATTGTTTTTTCAGTTTCTGTTTCTGTGAGTCCATCATTGGTGTATAAGAATGCCGTCAATTTCTTGATGTTAATTTTGTATCCTGCTACTTTTCCAAATTCATTTATTAAGTCTAGTAAATTTTTGATGGAGTCTTTGGAGTTTTCTACGTATAGTATCATGTCCTCTGTGGATAATGATAGTTTCACTACCTCCTTTCCAATTTGAATCCTTTTTATTTTATTTTTCTGCCTGATAGCTGTTTCTAAGACTTCCAGCACTATGTTAAATAAGTGTGGCAAAGGTGGACATCCTTGTCTTTTTCTTGTTCTTAAGGGAAATGCTTTCAAGTTTTGCCCATTGAGTATGATGTTGGCTGTACGTCTTTCGCATACGGCGTTTATTTTATTGAGATATGATCCGTGTATTTTCACATTGCTGAGCATTTTTATCAGAAATGGGTGCTAGATTTTGTCGAATGCTTTTTCAGCATTTATTGATATGATCATATGATTTATTTCTTTCATTTTGTTTATGTGGTGTATTACATTTATTGATTTGCGAATATTGTACCCGCCTTGCATCCCTGGGATGAAGTATTCCACTTGGTCATGGTGAATAATTTTTATTGATGTATTGCTGGATTTGATTTGCTAGTATTTTGTTCAGAATTTTGGCATCTATGTTCATCAGGGATATTGGCCTGTAGTTTTCTTTCTTTGTACTGTCTTTTTCTGGTTTTGAAATTAGAATTAAGCTGGCCTCATAAAATGGTTTTTGGAAGTCGTCCTTCTTCTTGAATTTTTGGAATAGTTTCAGGAGAATGAGTGTTAGCTCTTCTTTGAATGTTCAGTAAAACTCCCCATGAAGCCGTCAGGACTTGGCCCTTTGTTTCCTGGGAGAGTCTTGATTGCATCTTTATTTCCTTAATTGTTATTGGTCAATTCAAGTTTTCTATCTCTTTGTGTTTCAGTTTTGGGAGACTTTGTCCTTCTATAAATTTGTCCATTTTGCTTAGATTGTCAAATTTGTTGTATAACTGTTCATAATGTTTGTTAAGAATCCTTTGTGTATCTGTCGTGTCAGTTATTATTTCTCCTCTTTAATTTCTGATTTTGTGTATTTGGGTTCTCTCTCTTTGTTTCTTGGTGAGTTTAGCTAAGGGTCCATCAATCTTGCTTACCTTTTCAAGAAACCAGCCCTTTGTTTCATTGATCTTTTGAATTGTTTTTGGGGACTTTATGTCATTTATTTCCGCTGTGATCTTTACTATTTCCTTCCTTCTATTTGCTATGGGGTTTTCATTTTGTTTGATTTCTAGCTATTTAGTTGTGAGGTTAGATAGACTATTAGAAAATATTTTTTTTTTTTTTTTTTTTTAGGTAGGCCTGTAGTGCTATGCACTTCCCTCTCAGAACTGCTTTGGCTGCATCCCATTGATTTTGTGTTGCTGTGTGTTCATTTTCATTGGTTTCCAGGAAGTTTTTAATTTCTTCCTTGATCTCCATGGTGACCCATTCATTGTTCAATAACATGCTATTTAGCCTTGATGTTTTTAAATATCTTTGCATGTTCTTGTTTCCACTGATATCTAGTTGCATGCCCTTGTGATCTGAGAAGATGCTTGATATGATTTTAGTCTTCTTGAACTTGTAGAGACTTAGTGTGCACCCTGATATATATGGTCTAACTTTGAGAATGTCCCTTGTGTACTTGAAAAAAATGTGAATTCTGCAGTTTTTGGGGTTTAATTCTCTGTAGATAGCTATTAAATCCATTTGATCTAGAGCTTTATTTAGAGTCTGTGTTTTCTTGTTAATTTATTGTCTAGAATATTTATCCAGTGATGTCTCTGGGGTGATGAAGTCCCCTGCTATAATTTTATTGCTGTTGAGTTCTCCTTTGAAGTCCTCCAGAAGATTTTTAATATATGTTGGTGCTCCTAAATTGGGTGCATATATGTTTACCAAGCTTATATGTTCCTGGTGCATAGATTCTTTCAATATTATGTAGTGGCCTTCATTGTCTGTAGTTATGGCCATCATTTTGAAATCTACTTTATCATATTTGAGTATTGGTACTCCAGCTTTTTTTTTTTTTTTTTTTTAATCCTCATCCGAGGACATTTTCCATTTTTTGTACAGACAGAGTGGGAGGGAGAGAGAGGAAAAGAGAGAGGGAAACATCGATGTGAAAGGGACACATCGAGTGACTGCCACCCGCACAACCAACCAGGGCCGGGGACAAACTGCAACCGAGGTTCGTGCCCTTAGCGGGAACCGAACCCGGGTCTCTCCGGACCGCAGGCGGACGCTCTAACCGCTGAACCAAACTGGCCAGGGCTACTCCAGCTTTTTTTTGCTTTCCGTTAGCTTGAAAGATTTTTTTCTATCCCTTCACTTTCAACCTATGAGAGTCCTTTGTTGTGAGGTGTGTCTCTTGTAAACAACATATATGTGCGTCATGCTTTCTTATCCAGTCAGATACTCTGTGTCTTTTTATCAGAGCATTCAAACCATTCACATTTAAGGTAATAACTAATATTTACTTATTTATTGCCATTTTTGTTTAGTGTGGTTCTATTTTTCTTCCTATTTCTTCTACTACTTAGAGCAGTCCTTTTAGCATATCTTGCAGTGCTGGTTTGGTGTTAACATATTTCCTTAGCCTTTTTTTTTTTCTTTCTGGAAAGCTCTTTATTTGACCTTCTGTTTTGAATGGTAGCCTTGCTGGATAGAATAGTCTTGGATTCAGATCTTTGTTTTTCATGACCTTGAGTACTTTATGCCATTCCCTTCTGGCCTGTAGTGTTTCTGTTGAGAAGTCAGCTGAGCGCCTTATGGATTTTCCTTTGTAGGTAATCTGTTGTTTATTTCTTGCTGCTTTTAGGATTCTCTCTTTGTCTTTAATTTTTGGCATTTTAATTACTATGTTTGGTGGTGTGGGCCTGTTTGGGTTCTTCTTACTTGGGGCTCTCTGTACTTCTTGAACTTGAATGCCTTCTTCCTTCATCAAGATAGGAAAGTTTTCTATCACTCTTTCTTCAAATACAGTGATACCTCGGTTCTCGAACGCCTCGGATTTCGACCAAATCGGTATTCGACCAGGAGATTCGAGAAACTTTTGTCTTGGAATCCGAACAAATATTTGGAACTCGAACTTCCGAGATGAGCCGAGTTGAGCCGAATGGCGTTCATTCGGCCCAGCGCGCCTTGCTTGCGTCATCAGTGTGAGTGCAGAGAGAGAGTCACGCTTTGTGGAGAGAGTCACGCTTTGTGGAGAGAGTCACGCTTTACACTGAATTTAACCCTTAGACATACTGTACACTTTTATTTCTTGTTGAGACTTATGTTTTTCTACATATTATATACAAATTAGGCCAGTAAATAGGCATTTTCTGGGGCTTGGAACGAATTAATCCAGTTTCCATTATTTCCTATTGGGTTTCATTGCTTCGGTTCTCGAACAATTTGGTTCTCGACCGTCCTCCTGGAACGAATTATGTTCAAGAACCGAGGTATCACTGTATATTGTCTAACCCTTGCCCATTTTCTTCATCTTTGGGGACTCCTATGATGCAAATGTTATTATGTTTCAAGTTGTTCCACAGTTCTCTTAAGTTGTCTTCCTGTTTTTTAATTTTTTGCTTTTTGTTTTCTGATTGATTGATTTTTTCTACCTGTCTTCTAATTCAGTGATCCAGTCCTCAGCTTCCTGTACTCTGCTGGTTAGTCCTTCCAGTGTGTTCTTTATTTTTGCTATATCATTCTTCATTTCCTTGTGTTTGTTTTCAATGTTTCTACATATTTTCTCATGGTGCTGATGTCCTTACTCATGCTGTTCAGCTTCCTCCAGATCATGGCTCTGAAGCCAACCTCTGATAATTTGCTTAGCTGCATTTCATTGATCTCATATTCAATAGAGTTCTCTTTTTCTTTCACTTGAGATTTGTTTCTTTGTTTAACCATGTTGGCTATTTCAGTGGGTTTTTGAGCCTGCAAAATTTTCTGTGTGGATGTTGGTGTTCTACTGTTTGTGGCTTCCTCTTCTGGGTTTGGATGAGCCTGGGTGGGCTCACGTTAAACACCACTGTTAAGTTTTACTTTCCTGGGTAGATTTGCAAGCCCAGGAAAGGTTCAGTTATCCTCTAGCTTTTTCCTGTTGGTTAGTCGTCTCAGTTACTCTGTGCCTTGGAATGTAGCCCCGGTGTTCTGCATAAGAGGATTTCCAGAGTGTGGGATAGATGCTCATTATTAAGGAGCCTCAATTTCCATTTTTCTTTTTTGTTTGCCTCACCTGGGAAAGGCTGAATCTCCGAGGGGTGGTGGATCTGCTGCTTTTCTTAACACCTCTGGGAAGGAGCACATTCGCCACTGTTTTTTGTGGCTGCAACTCAGCAAAAACTCTGAGTCCCCTTCAAATCCCAACTGTCCCCACAGAGTTTCAGCACAGTCTGCTCTTCCTCTGCGATAGACCCCAGGTGAGTGTCTGTGGCTATTTTATCGCTCTGGCCTGGCTCTCTGTGCTGTGGAGCGGGTTTGGTCTTTATTGCCCAAGGATGCTGCTCAAAGCTAAGACTGCTGCTGTCTGTGGGCCCCCAGCCTGCCACCCTCTCCTGCCTCTGCAGATCCTACCAGTGTCCCTGGTTATATGGTCCTGTCCTGCTGCTTTTCTGTCACTTTTTTCTGTGGATTTGTGTTTATTATAGTTGTAATTCTTGTTTGGTTCTGGGAGATCATCTGTGTATCTTCTATTCACTGCACCTCCATTTTCACAGCCTCTATGCCTATCTCGTGGGCAGCTTGGTCTCACAGGCTTTTCTGATGCCCCTGCACTCTGCAGATCCCATGGGTAACTGGATCACACAGTCTTTTTGGGGACTAAGCTCTATGCCTATGTCATGGCCTGCTGGGTGGCATAGGTCTGTCTGTTGCTTCAGCACCACACAGGTCCCATGGGTAACTGGATGGCACAGTCCCTGCTGTTTCATGCATGCTTCTCTGATACTTCAGCACCCAACTGCCCCTTGGGTAACTAGATCACACAGTCCCTGCTGGGTCACACAGACCTCTCTTGTGCTTCAGCACCCTGCAGGTCCTGAGAGTAACTGGATGGCACAGTCT
Organism: Molossus molossus; assembly: GCF_014108415.1. Lineage (NCBI taxonomy): Eukaryota > Metazoa > Chordata > Mammalia > Chiroptera > Molossidae > Molossus > Molossus molossus. The sequence continues at coordinate 112,755,597 of NW_023425355.1, read as the reverse complement.
CCGCTGGGTCGCACAGGCCTCTCTGGTGCTTCAGCACCCCACAGGTCCTGGAGGTAACTAGATCGCACAGTATATGCTGGGTTGCACAGGCCTCTCTGGTGGTTCAGCACCCTGCAGGTCCTGTGGGTAACTGGATCACACAGTCCCTGCTGGGTCACACATGCCTCTCTGGTGTCCCGGCAGCTTGCAGTTCCCTTGGGCAGGCAGCTGGATGGCACCAGTCTGTCTAGGGCTCTGGCTTCCCACTGCTCTTGTGAGCTACTGAACTGTGCAGGCCTCTATGGAGCCCCAGGTCCTGACCCTGGTTGCTGGGGGGGGGGTGCTGCTGCCCTGTGGGGCTCAACTCCTGCTCAGCTTTTGCTGTAGTTTTTGAAGATGGGTCTCAGCTGCTGGTCTGTGCTTCTGTTGCCTTGGTATGAATGTCTGCTCACCAGCCTCTGTTGCTGGGGGTATTACTCCAGCTTGATCAGGTGGCTATTCCAATTTTTAATATTTTGAGGTAACACCATATTGTTTTCCATGGTGGCTGCACCAGTCTGCATTGTACTAGAGTCCCCTTTTCTCCACACCCTCGCCAACACTTGTTTTTTGATGATTTGTTAATGGCGGCCATTCTGAAAGGTGTGAGGTGATACCTCATTGTTGTTTTAATTTGCATCTCTCTGATGATTAGTGATGTTGAGCATTTCTTCATACGTCTTTTAAACATTTGTATGTCCTGTTTGGAGACATGTCTATTTAATTCTTCTCCCCATTTGTTAATTGGGTTCTTTGTCAATGCAATCCCCATTAAAATACCAACAACATACTTCACAGAACTAGAATAAATACTTCAGAAGTTCATATGGAACCTAAAAAGACCACGAATAGCCACAGCAATCTTGAAAAAGAAGAAAACGTTGGAGGGATTACATTAACAGATTTCAGGTTATACTACAAAGCCACTGTAATCAAAACAGCCTGGTACTGGCACAAGAATAGGCAGATAGATCAATGGAACAGAATAGAGAACCCAGAAATGGACCCAAGACAATATGCTTAATTAATATTGACTAAGGGGGCAAAATCATACCGTGGTGGAAAGGCAGCCTTTTTAATAAATGGTATTGGGAAAATTGTACAGCTATATGCAAAAAAAATGAAACTAGACTATCAACTCACACCATACACAGGAATAAACTCAAAATGGATTAAAGACTTAAATGTGACTCATGAATCCATAAAAATCCTAGAAGAAAATATAGGCAACAAAATTTCAGACATTATATGCAGCAGAATTTTCACGGATAAATCACCTAAGGCAACAGAAACAAAGGAGAAAATGAACACATGGGACTATATCAAAATCAAAAGCTTCTGCACAGCAAAAGAAACGACCACCAAAATGGAAAAGCAACCCACTCTATGAGAGAACATAATTGGCAATGATATATCAGATAAGGGGTTAATTTCCAATATATATAGAGTGCTCATAGAGCTCAAAAAAGGAAGACAATGAACCCAATTCTTTATTGATTCAGAGAGAGAGAAATAGAGTAGCAGAGAAATATAGAAACACTTGTAAGAGAGAACATCAACTGGCCACCTCCTGCATGTTCCCCAATGTGGATCGGGCCCACAACCTGTGCATGTGCCCTGACAGGGAATCAAGCCAGCCACCCTTTAGTGCATGTGTTGATCCTCAACCACTGAGCCACACCGGCAGAGCTTTTTTGGATATTTTTAAACAACCAACTTTTGGTTTTATTGAATTTTTCTATTGTTTTTGTCCTCACATGAGTATATTTTTTGTTTATCATCAGATAGAGTGGGAGGGAGGGAGAGAGAGAGAGAAATAAATATTGATGTGAGAGAGACACATCGACTGGTTGCCACACAAACCCAACCAGGGCTGGACTGAACCACAAGTGAGGTATGTGCCCTTGACTGGAATTGAACCTGTGACTCTTAGGTTGTGGGCTGAATCTCTAACCACTGAGCAAAACTGGCCAGGGCGGCTACTTTTTAACTTTTTTTTTTTAAAACTCATCTTTATTGTTAAGTGTATTACAGATGTTCCCCCTTTTTTCCCCATTAACCCCCTCCTCCCCAATACTACTCTCCTCCAGCCTTCCCCACACTATTGTTGGTGTCCATTGTTTATGGATATATGCATAGAAGTTCTTTTGTTTATCTTATCCCGTCCTCCCTCCCCCCATTCCCTTTGAGGTTTTCAGTCTAATGACCAATTTGTACTCCTTAATTTCTTCATCTTATTCACCCATCCCCCCAGCCCCCACCCATTTGGCAAGCAACAAAACGTTCTCTGTATCTAGGGGTCTGTTTCTGTTCTTCTTGCACATTTTGTTTGTAGATTCAGTTGTTGATAGATATGTATTAATTGCCATTTTATTGTTTATAATTTTGTTCTTCTCCTTCAAGAAGACCTTTCAATATTTCATGTAATACTGATTTGGTTGAGATAAATTCCTTTAGCTTTTTCTTGTCTGGAAAACTCTCGATATGTCCATCAATTCTAAATGATACCTTTGCAGGATAGAGTAGTCTTGTTTGTAGGTCATTGTTTTTCATCACATTGAATATCTCTTGCCACTCTCTTCTGGCCTGCAAAGTTTTTTTTTGAGAAATAAGCTGATGGTCTTTGTATGTTACAGACTGCTTTTCTCTTGCTGCTTTTAAGATTCTCTCTGTATTTAACCTTTGTCATTGTGATAATGATGTGTCTTTGTGTGGTCCTCTTTGGGTTCACCTTGTTTGGGACTCTATGCTTCCTGGACTTGTATGTCTGTTCCCTTCACCAAGTTTGGAAGTTTTCTGTCATTATTGTTTCACATAGGTTTTCAATTTTTTTCTCTCTCTCTTCTCCTTCTGGCACCCATATGATGCAAATGTTGGCATACCTGAAGTTGTCCCAGAGACGTTTTTTACTCTATCCTCATTTTTTTTTTAAATTCTTTTCCCTTTATACTGTTCTGATTGGGTGTTTTTTGCTTCCTTGTATTCCAAATCAATGGTTTGCTTCTCGGCTTTACCTACTCTACTACTGAGTCCCTGTCAATTATTCTTTATTTCAGTTAGTGCATCCTTCGTTTCTGACTGGTCTTTTTTTTTATATTGTTGATGTTCTCACTAAGTTCCTTGGAGGTCTCCTTAAGTTCCTTGATGATCTCACTAAGTCCCTTTAATGTCTCACCAAGTTCTTTGAGCAACCTTATAACCTAGTTTCTGAACTCTGTATCTGATTGATTTCTTACCTCCAATTTGTTTAATTATTTCCCTGCAGTTTTGTTCTTTTCTTTCATTTGATACATGTTTCTTTGTCCCCTCATTTTGACTGCTACCCTGTGATTGTTTTTGTGTATTAGGTAGAGTTACTATGTCTCCTAGGCTTTATAGGGTGACCTATTGTTGTAATTGTCCTGTAGCATCTAGTGGCACAGCCTCACTAATCGCCCCAGCTGGGCCCTCGAGGTGCACCCCTAGTGAGGACTGTACACCCTTCTGTTGTAATTGAGTCTTGATTGCTGTTGGCATGTCAATGGGAAGGATTTACTCAGGCTGATAAGCTCCAAGGACTGGCTGTACCCACTGACCTCTGGCCTCTGACTAACTTGGAGGATCAGCTGCGTAGGGGCTCACCACACAGAACAAGATTTACTTCACTGGGGCTCTGGTACCCACTGATTCCACTCATTGAGTGTGTCACTTGTGGAAGTGGTTGGGTGGTGGCATTTTGATGTGGTCTGGAGTTGTCCACTGGGTGTGCTGGCTCTGAGGCAAGGTCAGCCACTGCCTGTGTTCTCTCCAGGGCCACCAGGCTTAAGCTACAAGGTGTTTTGCCAATGAGTGCTTCTTGTGCTGGGCTTGGAGGTGCCCAGGAAAAGCCAAATTGTGAACCAAGGCTGGCTGCTTCCAGTGTCAGGCTTGGGGCCACTTAATGAGTAGTATGGGGCTTGCTGAGATCAGATGCCACTTGTTTGAGAGATTTTAAAAAATTCTGAAGAATGATCCAAGACAGGCCAATCCTAAAGCCTTTGGAAACAGCTTGGGTGGGCCCAACAGTGGGTGGGGCAGGGCCTTAGGGAATCACCAGGGCAGGGCAAACAGTGTGAACCAGGTTGTGGAGTCCCAGATATGGTGGCCATCTGCCACCCCAGGGAAGGGCTCACCAAAGGATCATCAGCCTCTGCCAGCACATCTGTCCAGGAGAAAGCTGCCTCTCCAGCCCTCGTCCTTAGGCCAAACAGCTTCAGTTCTTCCCTGTATGTCCCTGGCACCCCTCAGGCTGCCTCCCTTCCAAGCTTACAGGGAGCATGTCTGAGTAAGTCCATGTGTGGGCCCTTTAAGATGAACTGCCTGGGGCTCCACCACCCGCAGCTTCCCTCTGCCTCAGTTCCCGCTGGGTTTTTCAGCCCAAAGTTATGGGGACTTCTCTTCCCAGCACTGGAACTCTGAGCTGGGCACCTGGTGTGGGACGAGGACCCCTCACTCCTCAAGTAGGACCATTTCAGCCAAGGTATTCTCCTGATTTTTATCCACCACACGTGGGTGAGGGACCAGCCTGTCTGCACCTCTGCACCTCTTCCCAGTCTAGATGTGGTTTCTTCTACTTCTTTAATTCGTAGTTGTAGGACTTCCATTCAGCTTGATGCCAGGCAGTTCTGAATGATGGTTGCATTGTAGTTTAGTTGTAATTTTGATGTGGTTGTGGGAGGTAGCGAGTACCGTGTTTACATACGCCACCACTTTGTATCTTTTGATTGAAGAATTTAAGCCATTTACATTTAAAGTGATTATTGATAGGTACATATTTATTGCAACTGTATTTTTTAACTATTTTTTTCTTCTTCTTCCTCTTATTATACTTTAAGAAGCCCTTTAACATTTCTTGTAATGTTGGCTTGGTGGTAACAAGCTCCTTTAGTTTTTTCTTTCCTGAGAATCTATTTCTTTTTCTTTTTTTGCTTCTGACATGTTGGTTTTAATTTTATTCCACATTTAATAAGCTTTACAAAATAAAAAAGCACAAAATACTGAACTCTGTTTTCTTATTTACATGATGTAAAATTTTAAACAAAAACTTTTTATGGAACATGTTAAGTAGAGCAAAATACTGCCCATGATTACCTAAAATATGCTCTAGTTCATGATTCTTTGACTCTGTAAGAAAATCTCTAATTCAGCATGTCTGAAGGCACCCACCACCCAGTCCGTTCACTGTGACGAGCTACACATACTTCCCTGTCTACTCAGAACCGACCCCTTGGGAGAGCCACGGAGACCAGGCTGGGAGTCTGCGCCACACAACACACACCAGGAGTGGGCACGCGTGCCGATCCTTGCACCATCTCAGGACCGGTTGTCTTCAACGACAATAGTTCTTCTAGGATAGGCTTCCAGTTCTACAAATATGTATTGAAATTCGTATTCACCACTTTCCGGGTTCTCCTTCACCTCCAGGTGCACCGTCCCCTCCTTCCCGGGCTCGGAGCCCTGGATGTAGAATTTCATACGCATGTGTCTCAGCCCATCTTTTACATACTTAATAAAACTGATATGCTGCCTGCGCCCATGTCTCGTCATCTCCCCATAGTCTTTAACAGGCTCCCCAAAGACACTCATCACCTCAGGATGGGACCTGCACTTTTCTAAGGCTTTCCCATATATCTTATTAGGACTGGATGAAGAAAAAGTTCCTTGAAAATCACATAGAACAGGCCAACTGTAATGCCGATTCCAATAAGCACCACCATTAAATAGGTAAAATCTCTTCCAGCGTCTTTAACTTTCTGTGCTGTTGAGATGGCGGTGTCCCCTCTCTGACTGTGCACAGACACCTGCTTGCTGCTGTCCTCCTTTGCTCTCTGGGGACCCTGTCCCTGCGTCTAGATAGTACTCGGGGTGACTCCAAGGACACAACCAAGTCGCACCGTATTTGGCTCATGCAGCCCCCATCACAAACTGGGCTCCGTCTTCAAGCAAGTTTTGCTAAGTACAAAGTGTGGCAAACACAAGTGCTTCCTCGAGGACCTGTGCAGCTTCCCCGTATACAGTACAGCTCGTAGAAAAGAACAAATCATGTTCTCAGAAACCTGCTACAACCAGCAAAGCTTCAGGGGCCCCTCCATGCCCAGCCGGACGTGTGCTCAAGTGCACACATTCACGCCACGCCGGTAATGCTCGCGGCGCACGGCCTCTTGAAAGAAGGTGCTGTCCACCTTCCCTTCTCTTTGGTCCTCTTTTTACTTGAATTAAAGTGCTTTGATTACCTTCTAGGCTGACATTCACACTCTCCCCGCCATGCCTTTGCGAAGTACTGTCGAATCTCTTTATTTCTCCTTCAATTTTAAATACCTTTCCTGAATGAAATAGCTTTATTTGTAGGTCATTGTTTTTTATCACTTTGAATATTTCATGCCAATCCCTTCTGCCTGAAATGTTTCTATTGAGATATCAGCTAATAGTCTTATGGTAGCTCCCTTGTACATAACTGAGTGCCTTTCTCTTGTGACTTTTAAGATTCTCCTTTGTCTTTAGCTTTTGGCATATTAGTTATCATGTTTCTTGGTATGCCTTCTTGGGTCCATTTTGTTTGGGACTCTGCACTTCCTGGACTTTGTGTGTGTGTGTGTGTGTGTGTGTGTGTGTGTGTTTTCAGTAGGTTAGGAAAGTTTTCAGATATTGTTCTTTCAAATAGGTTCTCTATCTCTTGTTTCTCTCTTCTCCTTCTGTTACCCCTATCACGCAGATGTTGCTACACTTCACATTGTTCCAAAGGTTCCATAAACTATCCTCACATTTTTAGTCTTTTTTCTTTTTGCTGCTCTGATTGGTTGTTTTATTTACCTTGTCTTCCAAATGACTGATTCAATCTTCTGCTTCAAGTGTGCTTTTTATTCTATCTAGTGTATTTTTTATTTCAGATATGACATGCTTCATTTCTGACTAGTCTGTTTTCACAGTTGCTATATTGTTTTATTATGCTTTTTAGTATCCTTATAATCATTACTCTGAACTTTGTATCTGAGAAATTGCTTACCTCCACTTCATTTAGCTCTTTTTTTCAGAAAATTTTGTTGTTTCTTCATTTGGGGTCTGTTCTTTGTTTCCCCATTTTGGTTGCCTATATAGGTTTGCTTCTATGTATTAGGTATATCTGCTGTGACTCCCAATCTTAGTAGGGTGGCCTTATGTAATAGGGACCTGTGGGACCCAGTGGTGCAGTCTCCCTGATTACCAGAACTGGGTGCTCTAAAAATGTCTCATTTGCATATTGTGTGGACTCTTCTGTTGTAATTGAATCTTGATCACTATTGGCCTATTTCTGCATAAGTTCAACCTTCAGGATGTCTGACAGTGAGGCTCAGTCCCCACACAGCATGCAGACTGCTGTGTAGGTGCTGATCACATGAAATGTTATTTGTCTCAGCAGGGTTTGGTGCCTGCCTATATCTGCCTGTGGATATGCTGCTTGTGAAGCTTTTTGGATCTTGCTCTGTTGTCTGAACATGGCCACAGGGTGTACTAGTCAGGGCCTCTTCAGAGGGTCTCTGGTACAGGCTAATGTCAGACACTGTCTATACTTGGCCCTGAGCAACCAGTTTGGAGTTATCAGTGATCCATAGTTTGTGTTTATTTTTGCCTGAACCTAGGTGCATGTGGAAAGGACCAACATGTGCACTAAGGTCTGCTTTTACTAGCCCTATGTCCAGGAACAGGTCAAGCAATGACTCAAAGCACCCAGAGATTTGCTTCTGCCAGCAGGCTGTCTGTTAGTCTCAGTCACTTAATGAGATTCTGGATGTAGTCAGAGCTTAATCTCCACAGGGTGAGGTGAGAGGGATTTCAAAGGGTGTGGCTATTGCTTCTTCTCAGGCTAATGACCCTTAGTTGGTAAAGATCTGTTTGAGAAAGATGGCTTCTGCAGCATGGGGGAATGACTCAGCACAGGGATCCAGGTAGCTGTCCTCTTATCTATCTTCCCTTAGCCACCAATCCTAGACTCTCCTCACACAGCTCTAGTCCTCTCTGCCCTCCCTTTTCTTGATTCCAAGATGAGTGGCTGCAAACAAAATTTTGTGCATTGGCCTTTTAAGAACATGCCTGCATTTCTAGATGTCTCTCCCTGGCAGACAGAAACTCTGCTACTTTTTACAGCCAGATGTTATGTGGGCACCTTTCTCAGTTCTGGTGGTCTGAGCTGGGGAGCCCACTTTGGGGTTTAGACCCCAGACTTCTCAGGGGAAACACCCAACAGCTGAGATATCCCTCTAGAACTTCAGCTGCTGCTTGTGGAGCCCAGCCAGCCCTCTCACATTTCCACCCTTCCTACCACTCTTGATGTGGTCTCCTCTTTAAGTCCTTGTTCTTTCCAGCTAGTCTTCAGCTGGTTATTCAGGATGACTTTTCTTTTTCTTTTTTTTTTAAATCCTCACCCAAGGATATTTTTCTATTGATTTTCAGACAGAGTGGGGTGTTTGTGGGGGGAGAGAGAGAAAAAAACATCAATGTGACAGAGAGACATTGATTGGTTGCCTCCTGCATGACCCTGACCAAGGCCAGGGATCAAACTTTCAACTCTTTGGTCCACATGACAATGTTCTAACTGCTGAACCAAACTGGCCAGGGCTCCGGATGATTTTTCTACATTTTAGTTGTAATTCCAATTTGGTCCTGGGAGAAGGTCATTGTAGCTTCCACCTAATCTGCTTCCATGTCAGACCCATATATGATGTTCCTGACTTCTATAATTTTGTTTCCCAACTTTCTTCTTCCTCTCTGTTGGACTATTTACAATTTTTTACATAATAATTAGTTAAATAAAACATACAGTCCCATTCATGTAGTGTTATATAAAACTTTTAGGAATGTAAGTGCTGTATCTACAATATTGGTGGTTGTTAGAGTGTTACTTATGAGTACAATGCCATGAGGATAGTAAATAATAAGTAACACAGATCTTTATAGTTTATAAGGCATTTCCTCATGCATTGTCTAATTGATCTTCATAATAACCATGTAAGTTAAATATTATGTACTCCTACTATACAAATGAGAATACTGAGACTAACTTCTTTGCTCAATGTAATACACCTAACAAGTTTTCATATTGTTAATGGGTTTTGTGAAATTGGGGTTGATTGGTGGGACATCCAACAGGCAGAAATGAAAGTATGGCAAACTGAACCAGCTGCAGAGAATAGTTGCAGCAAGAATACCTTGGAAGGCTGAGACCAGCAATTGACAGGCAGAACAAGTTTGAGCATTCTTTAGCTGATCATCAGCATCAAGAGAGAGGCTACTTAGCAGATAAATTACAGCAATGGAAGTCGTTAGACATGGAGATATCCTGGAGCATTCAGAAGAGAATTTCTGGTAGAAGTACAGTGCCATGGACTGGGCCAACATGAGAGGCAAGGGAATGCCTATCAAGTGCTGTTAATTCTAATTTTTACCCATTGGGAGGCTGAGACTCCTATTATGTATCCTGCTTCTGTTTCATTGACTGGATTGATGATTGTGTACTTTCAGTTGAAGAGACAGGGATAATTAAGGCAAGAGATATTAGGCAGGAACTGAGCCTGGAGGGGCAATTCTTAGTTTTTTTTTCCATTATAGTTTATATACTTTCTGCTATACCTACCTGCCTGTCATAGATGAGGCAGTATAGAAAATAAGATATAGAGACAAAGGTCAAATGGTGCAAGTGAGTTTTTAGCTTATTCTCAAAAGAAACAGAATATATGGTCTGTTATCTGTTGTGACCCTGAACAAAGTTCAATAATAACATTAATTATACGAAAGCCCAATCATATATTTTATCATTTTTTTCAGAGAAGTCAGTGTGCTCAACTTTCTTCTCTTCTAAATATCTATTCTTAGTTTCCAAAACCAAATGAAGCAAATGATCCTGTCTCTAATTTTCTATGGATATAATTCTCCTTAGAGCTGTACTGTTCAGTATGGTAGCCATTAGCTACATGTGGCTACTGAATACTTGAAATGTGGCTACTCTTAAATAAGATGTACTAGAAGTATAAAATATATACTGGGCTTTGAAGACTGAGTATATAAAAAGGTAACAGCTAATTAATAATTTTTATATTGATTACATGTTGAAATAATACTATTTTGGATATATTGGATTACATAAAATATACTATTAAATTAATTTCACCTGTCTCTTTTTACTTTTTGAATGTGACTAAAAGAAAGTTTATTTATTTTATTTTTTATATATATATTTTTCCCCTTCGTTACCCACACCCCAGCTCCCCCTACCCCCATGGCCATCCCCACATATTGACTGAGTCCATGGGCTGGCAATGCATAGAAAATTTAAAATTATATATGTGGCTAAATTATATTTCTACTGAAAAATGCTTCTTCTTCCTACAGGGTTGCTCCCTTTCAGCCTTTGCCAAATGATTCTCTCCCCTTTAGGCCAGTTCTAACAAGTCAAAAATAATACACATTTCATAATTGGAAGGAAGGCTGCAAGTCATTTAGAAATTAGGTGATGAAACTGCAATAGGATCATAACTCCTGCATGACAATTTGCTTTTTTGAGCCTTCCTTATTTCAAGTGGAATAGTCACTGCTCTGTTCTCTCCTCTAGCTAATTTACATCTTATTTTCTTTCTGTCAAAAGTGTCATTTCCGGTGATTGATGAAACCATTTTTGCTAAGTGCAAAAACAAGGCAACTGCGTTATTCAAACTGGATTCTTCTACAGATATTCTCATCCTCTACATTGGGAAGAATTTATATAGTTGCTAGAAAAGCCTATTTAAAAAATCACAATATTTTATTACTTTCAGAAATTGAAGTGAAGATTACAGGAACAAAAAATATCATTACACCTATAAATATGAAAAAGAACAAGAAAGTATCTGACAAAATTTTTTTTCTTAATTCTTAGGTCATATTTCTACATGACCTCTGAATTTGTCATTTTTTGAATCAAGGGTTTTAGGGTCATCTTAATGATGGATTTCAACACAATTAATTAGACTGACTATGCAATAGATTTAATTCACTTAGAGTTGATTAAGTTTTTATTTCAATCTTTTCATAAGCTCCTTCCCCAATTTATTGAAAAATAAATGATGTACATTACATATGTAGTTTTATGGTATTTATTTTTTAAAAATATATATAACAATTAAAGAATTAAATCAGTAGTGATCTAGATGAATTTAGGTTTTATAGAAATGACTTTTTTATTTAATTAATTAATTTATTTTTCTTACAGATGTTTCTCCTTTATCCCCCAGTGATACCCCCCCTCCTTCTCCCTCCCCGCCCTGTCCCCAGCTTTGTTGTCTATGTCCATTGTTCATGCATACATGCATATAAGTTCTGTGGTTTATCTCTCCCACCTGACCCCCTCTTCTGGGGATTGTCAGTCTGTACCCCACTTCCAAAACTCTGGGACTACCCCGTTCCTCAGATGGTTATGCTCATTATATTCCACAAATAAGTGAGATCATGCGATACTTGTCTTTCTCTGCTTGGCTTGATTTACTTAGGATAATACTCTCCAGGTCCCTCCATGTCGTCTCAAAGGATAAAAGATCTTTCTTACAGATGCATAGTAATCCATTGTGTATATGTATGTTCCACAGCTTTTTTATCCATTTGTCTACTTATGGACCTTTGGGCTGTTTCCAGATCTTAGCTATTGTAAATAGTGCTGCTATGAACATGGGGGTACATATATTCTTTCTGATTGGTGTTTCAGTTGTTACTTCTCTTTAATTTCTGTTTTGTGTATTTGGATTCTCCTCTTTGTTTCTTGGTGAGTCTAGCTAAGAATCTATCAATCTTGTTTATCTTTTTGAAAAACTAGCTCTTCTTTTCATTGATCCTCAGAATTGTTTTTCAGTCTCTATGTCATTTATTTCTGCTCTGATCTTTACTCTTTCCTTCCTGCTACTTGCTCCGTGTGTGTGTGTGTGTGTGTTTGCATTCTATTTCTTTAAGTTGTGAGGTTAGATAGTCTATTAGAAATTTTTCTTGATTATTCTTGAGGTAGGCCTGTAGTGCTATGAACTTCCCTCTCAGAACTGCTTTCACTGCATCCCATAGATTTTGTGTTGTTGTGTTCATTTTCATTGGTTTCCAGGAAATTTTTAATTTTTCCTCGATCTCCATGTTAACCCTTTCATTGTTTAATAACATGCTATTTAGCCTCCATATGTTCAAATGTTTTTGCATGTTCTTGTTGCAATTGATTTCTAGTTTCATGCCATTGTGATCTGAGAATATGCTTGATATGATTTCAATCTTCTTGAACTTGTAGAGACGTAGTTTGTGTCCTAACATGTGGTCTATCTTTGAGAATGACTCATGTGCCCTTGAAAAGAATGTGAATTCTGTAATTTTGGGGTATAATTCTCTGTAGATATCTATTAAATCCATCTGGTCTAGTTCTTTATTTAGAGTCTCTGTTTTTGTTTGTTTATTTGTTTTGGTGATTTTTTGTCTAGAGGATCTATCCAATGATGTCAGCAGGGTCTTAAAGTCCCCTGCTCTGAATATATTGCTGTCAATTTCTCCTTTGAAGTCCTCCAGGAGTTTTTTTTAACATATTTTCATGCTCCTGTATTGGGTAAATATATTGGATATATATTTACCAAGGTTTTATCTTCCTGTTGAATAGGTCCTTTCAATATTATGTAGTGGCCTTTTTTTGTCTCTAGATATGGCCTTCATTTTGAAATCTACCTTATGAGATATGAGTAATGCTACCCGAGCTTTTTTTTCCTTTTTGTTTGCTTGGAAGATTTTTTCCATCCCTTTACTTTTAACCTATATGAGTCTTTTGTTGTGAGGTGTGTCTCTTGTAAACAACATATATATGTGTCATGCTTTCTTATCCAATCATCCATTCTGTGTCTTTTTATGGGAGCATTCAATCCATTTACATTTAAGGTGATTATTGATATGTACTTATTTATTGCCATTTTTGTTTAGTGTGGTTATATATTTTTTTCTATTTATCCAGCTAATTATAGCAGTCCTTTAAACATTTCTTGCAGTGCTGGTTTGGTGCTAATGTATTCCCTTAGCCTTTTTTTTTTTTTAAATCTGCGAAGCTCTTTATTTGACCTATTTTGAATGATAGCTTTGCTAGATAGAGTAGTGTTGGATTCAGATCATTGTTTTTCATGATCTTGCTTACTTCATGCCATTTGTTCCTGGCCTGTAGTGTTTCTGTTGAGAAGTCAGCTGAGAGCCTTATGGGGTTTCCTTTGTAGGTAACCTGTTGCTTATTTCTTGCTCTCTTTAGTATTCTCTCTTTGTCTTTAATTTTTGGCATTTTAATTTGTATGTGTCTTGGTATGTGTATTTGGGTTCTTCTTATTTGGGGCTCTCTGTGCTTCTTGAACTTGAATGCCTTCTTCATTCAACAAGTTAGGAAAGTTTTCTGTCACTCTTTCTTCAAATATATTCTCTAACCCTTGCTCATTTTCTTCTTCTTTGGGGTCTCCTATAATGTGAATATTATTACGTTTCCAGTTGTCCCACAGTTCTCTTCATCTGTCTTCCTGTTTCGTAATTAATTTTTTTTCTTTTGGTTTTCTGATTGGTTGATTTTTTTTACTCTCTTCTAATTCACTGATTCAGTCCTCAGCTTCCTCTACTCTACTGTTTAGTCCTTCCAATGTGTTCTTTATTTCTGCTATGTCATTCTTCATTTCTTCTTCATGGTTTTATTATTTCAAATTGGTTGATTTTCACTGTTTCTATGTCTCTAATCATGGTGTTGATGTCCTTACTCATGCTGTTGAGCTTCCTCAAGATCACTGCTGTTAATTCTAGCTGTTAACTTGCTTAACTGCATTTTATTTATCATATCTTTGGTAGAGGTCTCTTGTTCTTTCATTTGGGATTTGTTTTTTTTTTTCATTATTTTGGCTATCTCATTGGGTTTTGGAGCCTGCCAAATTTTGCCTGTGGGTGTTGGTGTTCCGCTGTTTTTGGCTCCCTCTACTGGGTTTGAATGAGCGTGGGAGGACCCACTTTAAACACCTTTGTCAAGTATTACTTTTCTGGATAGAATTGCAAGCCCAGAAATGGTTCAATTATCCTCTAGTTTTTTGCCTAGAGGCTATTAGTTGCAGTTTCTTGAAGAGCCTTGGGTTCTCAGTTGAATAAAAATTTCCTTCAGATTTTCAGCATAAGGGGATTTCCAGAGGTTGGGGCAGATGTTGGTTCTTAGTGAGCCTCAATTTGCATTTGAATGACCCACTGGGTGGGGTTGAATCTCAAAAGAAGAGGCCACAGCCTCTCCCCAGAGCCCTGGGAGTGAGTAAGATGGCCTCTGTCTTGCATTGCCGCAACTCAGCAAAAGGTGTTTGTGCCCTCCAAATCCCGAGTGTCCCCACACAGTTTCAGTCCATTCTGCCTTCCTTCTGCCACATCCCAAGGTGAGTGGCTCTGGCTATTTTAGTGCTCTATCCTGGCTCTCTGCACTCTGGGGCAGGCTGAGGAGTTTAACCCCAAGGGCACTGCTCACAGCTAAGGCTGGTGCTGTCTGTGGGATCCCAGCCTCTCTCTCCCACCTCTGCAATTTTACCGGGATCGATTTGGTGTCCCTGGTTATATGGTCCTCTCAAGCTGCTTTTCTGTTTCTTTTTCCCAAAATGACTTGTCTTTATTATAGTTGTAATTCCAGTTTGGTCCTGGGACATGGTCTGTGTAGTTCTGATTCACTCAGTCTCCATTTTGGAATCCCCTGGGTTGTTAATTTTCTTAAGAAGTTTTGAGATATGTCTATTGTTAGATATGTGACTTTCTAATCTTTCTCAGTCTATAGCTTGCTTTTTCATTTGTTTTATAGTGTCCTTCAAAAACCAAAGAACTTACGTGCATATATGCACAACCAATCGACGCAGACATTAGGCTGGGGAAGCCAGTAGAGGCATGGGAGTGGGAAGGAGGAGGTCAATTGGGAAAAAAGGGGGACATCCTAATACTTTCAACAGTAAAAAATGAAAGTTAAAAAATTTGGAATGTGTCCACTTTTTTAACTTTTTCTTTTATGGATCGTGCTTTTTGTGTCATATCTAAGAAATCTCTACATAATCTAAGGTTACATGGAGTTTTTCCTGTACTTTCTCCAAGAGTTTGGCTATTTGATTCATTTTAAGACTTTATTTTTTAGGTATACAGTATAAAATACAGATAGAGGTTCATTTTTCTCATATGGATGTGCAATTGATACAACATCATTTGTTGAGGACTGTTCTTTGTCTCTTAAATTGCCTTTGCATCTTTGTCATGTCAACTGACCATATTTATATCGGCTTATTTCAGAATTCATTATTCTTTCCCATTGGTCTATGTGTCTGTCCTTTTGGTCAACATCAGTATGTCTTGATTACTGTAGCTTTAAAGCATGTTGTAATGTTGGGTAGTGTAAGTTATTCAATTTGTTTTTTTTTGAAATTTTTAAAATTGAGTTTACAGAGAGAAGAAAGGAGAGAAAGAGAAACATTGATTTGTTGTTCCACTTATTATGCACTTGTTCATTTATTGAATCCACAACCTTAGTGTATTAGGGACAATACTCTACCCAACTGAGTGACCTGGTCAGGGCCAGCTTGTTCTTTTTAAAATTGTTTTAATCTATTTTTTTTTTTTACCTTTTCTCACTTTCTTTTTTTTTTTGCAATTCTTATTAATTTATTTTTGTTGCGGATATTTCTTCTTTTTACCCCATTGGCTCCCTTCTCCTGATCCCTCCTGCCCCCCCCCCCCAGCTTGTTGTTTATGTCCACTGACTATGCATATATGCATACAAGTTCTGTGGTTTATCTCTTCCTTCCCCACACTGTCCCTTTCTTCTGAGGTTTGTCAGTCTATACCCTACTTCTATGTCTCTGGATCTTTTTTTTTTTTTTCATCAGCTTGTATTGTTCATTATATTTCACAAATGAGTGAGATTATGTGATATTTGTCTTTCTATGACTGACTTATTTCACTTAGCATAACACTCTCCAGGTCCCTCCATGTCATCTCAAAGAATAAAAGATCTCTCTTTCTTACAGCTGCATAGTATTCCATTGTAAATATGTACCACAGCTTTTTAAAAAAATTAATTCATTTTTGTCACAGATGTTTCTCCTTTTCCCCCCACTGATTCCTCCTCCCTCTCCCTCCCCACCCTGTCCCCAGCTTTGTTGTCTATGTCCATTGTTCATGCACACGTGCATATAAGTTCTGTGGTTTACCTCTCCCCCACCCCCTCTTCTGAGAATTGTCAGTCTGTACCCCACTTCCACGTCTCTGGGACTACCCTATTCCTCAGACTGTTATGTACATTATATTCCACAAATAAGTGAGATCATATGATAGGTGTCTTTCTCTGTTTGGCTTGTTTCGCTTAGGATGATATTTTCCAGGTCCCTCCATGTCCTCTCAAAGGATAAGAGATCTTTCTTTCTTACAGCTGCATAGTACTCCATTGTGTATATGTACCACAGCTTTTTTATCCACGTATCCATTAATGGGCACTTAGGTGGTTTTCAGATCTTAGCAATTGTAAATAGTGCTGCTATCAACATAGGGGTATGTATATTCGTTGATGGGTGTTTCAGGCTTCTTAGGTTATATTCCTAGAAGTGGGATCACTGGGTCAAATGGTAGTTCAATTTTTAATTTTTTGAGATAACACCATATTGTTTTCCATACTGGCTTCACCAGTCTGCATTCTCACCAGCAGTGTAGTACAGTCCCCTTTTCCCCACACCCTTGTCAGCACTTGTTGTTTGATGATTTGTTGATGGCAGCCATTCTGGCAGGTGTGAGATGATACCTAATAGCTGTTTTAATTTGCATCTATCTGACGATTAATGCCATTGATTATTTTTTCATCTGTCTCTTAGCCACTTGTGTGTCCTGTTTGGAGAGGTATCTATTAAGGGCCTCCGCCCATTTTTAAATTGGGTTCTTTGTCTTCTTTTTGTTGAGTTGTATGAGTAGTCTACATATTTTGGAAATTAACCCCTTATCTGATGTATCATTGGCAATTATGCTCTCCCATACAGTGGGTTTTCTTTCCATATTGATGCTTGTTTTTCTTTTCTCTTTAATGGAATTTATCCAAAGAAACCCAAAACACTAATTTAAAAGAATATATTCACCACTATGTTCATTGCAGCATTATTTACAATAGCCAAGATTTGGAAAACACCCAAGTTTCCATCATTAGATGAGTGGATAAGAAAGCTGTGATACACTTACACAATGTAAAACAACCTGGCTATAAAAAAGAAGGAAAACTTACTCTTTGTGACAGCATAGATGGACCTGGACAGCATTATGCTCAGGGAAATAAGCCAGTCGGAGAAAGACAAGTACCATATGATTTTACGCACATGTAGAATCTAATGAACAAAATGAACTAACAAGCAAAATAGTGATAGACTCGTACATAGAGACCAGGCTGACAGATGTTGGGGGTGGGCTGAGTGGGGGGAATTGGAGGAATTGAGCAAAAATAGCAAAAAAAGGAAAAGAGGAAATACTCATGGACACAGACAACAATGTGATGATTGCCAAGGGGAGGGATGGTGAAGGGAGGTTAAGGAGGGTAGAAGGGTGTTTCATAGTGATAGATAGAGACTTGACTTTGTGTGAACACACAATACAGTGTACAAATTATGTGTTGTGGAATTGTGCATCTAAACTTGTATTACTTTGTTAGCCAGTGTCACCTCAATAGATTCAATAAAATGGAAAAAAAATCACACTTAACATGATTAGAATTCAATTATTATTTGCAAAGAAAAACTTATATAAGGCTTGTTTTTCAAAATGCAATCCTGTCCAAGCCCTGGCTGGTTTGGCTTAGTGGTTAGAGCGTTGGCCTATGGACCAGAGAGTCCTGGGTTTGGTTCCTGCTAGGGGCATGTACCAACCCCCCCCCCCAGCAATCCTGTTCAAGTGTTTGGGTAACCTAAGGATGTTGTCAAAAAGGCATGTTATTAGCAGGTAGTGCCTTTATATGACATGTCACTATTGAGTACTGCAAACATGTATTCTTAAGGGACTGTTTTTGTCCTCCAAAATAATTTGAAACCACGTTTTGATTTTGTTAAAAGAAAAATTTGCAAGTTCAACTTGGGGGAACCCAGAGAGTTAATTTATATATTGTAAAATAGTTTGTTACCTACCCTTTGACATAAGAATTCCACTCCTAGGTATTTACCCAAGAGATATAAAAACACATGTTTAAGCACAAAACATTTATAAACATGTTTGGGGGTATTTATAATACCACAAAAATAAAACAACTCACATTTCCAACTTTAACAGAGTAGATAAATTAATTGTTGCATATTCATATAAAGGGGGGTGGGAACTGTATTACTGATATATGCATTATCATAGATGAATCTCACAAACATTATACTGAGTGAAAGATCTCAGACACAAAAAATTAATGAGTATATATTAAATAATTTTACTTATAAAACTCTAGAATAAGCAAAATTAATATTTGGTAGGAAAAAGCAGAATAGTGGTTGTCTTTGGGTTGGGGGTGTAAATTGACTAGGAATGGACATGAGGGAACTCTCTGATATGATGAAAATGTTTTATATCTGGATAGGGAATGTGGGTTACACAGACATATATATTTATCCAAATTACACAGTTAATATTTTTGCTTTCTAATGTATGTAAATTTTACTTCTATAAATAACTGCATACAAATAACAGTTGAGTAGGAAACAGAGAGGAGTATAAGATGAAATAATAATGGAAGAATGCTGTAATTGTTGAAGCTAGATGATAGTTACATGAGGTTTATTATAGTAGTCTGTTTACTGGACATTTTCTACTATAAAAAGTTTAAAAACTAGTCTGGAGGTCTTGTAATCTGATCAGATATTTTTGTATACATGTTTATTTTGTTGGTCTTGTAAAAATTTTAATGTTTCAATATAAATTTAAAAAGATTATCATTAATTCTTAAATCTCAAAGTAATTGGTGCTCTCAAACTTATAAACTCTATCAATGCTAGACTGATACACTAGCCTTCAGTTTTATTCATCAAATAACTATAAAACTGATTTTAAGAACAAAATAAATTAATATTTGAAATAGTCTGAGGACATTGTTAAATGTTGGGGAGTAATTCTTTCTCTTAATAATATCCAGACTCTTTAATATCTATGCTTTCCAAATAGTCATGACTATTATTGTGATCACTCAGAGAGAGTTAGACAATTATGGTCATCAGTTTGCATCAGGGTTCGGATACAATGTCTTCAGGTTCACCATAATGTCTTCCCATTATAGATTATCAAATACTTGTTGACTGAATAACTACTAGACAAGAGGAATTCTCAGACACTGGCTACTATAGTTTTCTATACAGTCAATAAATTGATTTACCATTTACCTTTTAAAAGTGTTATCAATTAAACTGTACAGCCTACATCCCCATACTCATCCATGCTTCGGGGCTATGGTACTTCAACAATCATTTGTTGAGTATTGGGTAAAATGTATGTGTGAACATTTACCAGCTGTGCAATTTACTTAACCACTTCTTAGCTAAGTTTTCTTATTTGTAAAGTGAAAATAATATAGAACTTGCTTCATAGGTATTATGTAAGGATTAAATAAATCAATATGTATAAAGTGCATAGAATAGTGCTTGAGAATAGTGCTATGAAAGTGATGATAATGATGATGGTGGTGACTGATGATGATTTACCATAATAATACTGATCTGCACTGTTTATTTCAGCTGAGAGTTTCTACTGCCTGAGTTAAACTCCATATTCCTTTAAACTGTCCATGCAACCTGGAATTTTCTGGTTATGTTGAGCTGGCTTTAACAAATTATTGGTATGATATTACCACCATCTGCTCCTACATTTTTATTTCCCTTTCTCTGACTTCTACCACTAAAAAGTCATTTCTTTAGAGCCTGTTAAGTTCTATAACCCATGCACGGGACTCTGGGAAAAAGTAAGTATTTCTGATAGAAGAGATTTTGAGGAACATGAATGACCATTCCATCCACTCACAGGGAACTTAAACCCCATGAGTATGAGAAAAACCCATACACCAAGCTTGCAAAACAGAATTTTTAAGAGGCCTAAGTGGAGAGGAACTTACTTTTATGTCAACAAAACCCTGTGGATAATACAAAGATATGGCTCTTGAGATTCCAAAATGGCGGCAGAATCAATGGAAGCAACACACACCATCTCCCAGGACCAAACTGGAATTACAATGAAAATAAAGACAAATAGTCAAAAAAGGCAACAGAAAAGCAGCTTAAAGGACCACATAACCAGGGACACTGACTCAATCTTGGTAGGCTTGCCAAGACACGAGAGGGGGGCTGGGAGCCCATAATCAGGAGCAACCTTAGCTGGGAGCAGTGGCTCTGGCTGTGAGTGGTGGCCTTAGCTGTGAGTGGCAGCCCTGGCTGTGAGGGGCCGCCCTGGCTATGAGCAGCGGCCCGGGTTGTGAGCAGCAGCTGTGGCTGTGAGCGGTGGCCATGCCTGAGAGTGGTGGCCTTGGCTGTGAGTGGCACACTCGGGTTAACATCCCAAGCGGCTCCACAATGCAGAGCCAGGACAGAGGCTAAAATAGCAGCAGCCACTTACCTTGGGCTCCAGCAGAGGGAGGGCAGACAGGACTGGAACTGTGTGGGGTCACTCAGGATTTGGAGGGCACAAAGAGCTTTTGCTGAGTTGTAGCCACACAGGACTGTGGTCATCTTACTCCTTCCCAGGGCTCTGGGGAGAGGTGGTGCCCCTCCCTTGGAAATTCAACCCCATCTGGGGGCAATTGAAATGCTAATTGAGGCCCATTAACAACCAGCATCTGCCCCACCCTCAGGAAATCCTCTAACCCTGAGCACCTGAGAGAATTTTTTATTCAACTAAGATGCCAAGGTTCTTTGGGTAACCACTACTGATAGCCTCCAGGCAAAAAGCAAGAGGACAACTGTACCATTCCCTGGAGAGGCAACTTTAACCATGAAAGTAAGACGTGACAATGGTGTATAACGTGGGTCCTCCCTGGCTCATCTAAAGGCAGGAGAGGGAGCCACAAACAACAGAATAGCAACAACCACAGAAAAATTTGACAGGCTCCAAAGCCCACTGTGATAGCCAAAATGGTGAAACACAGAAACAAAAGCCAAATGAAAAAACAAGAGACCTCTACCAAAGAGGAGATAAATGAGGTGCAGTTAAGCAAGTTAACAGAACTAGAATTCAGAGCCATGATCTTGAGGAAGCTCAACAGCATGTATAAGGACATGAGCACCATGAGTAAAGACATAGAAATGTTGAATATCAACCACTTGGAAATTAAAAACCACCAAGAAGAAATGAAGAATGACATAGCAGATATAAAGAACACATTGGAAGGTATAAATAGCAGAGTAGAGGAAGGTGAGGACCGGATCAGTGAATTAGAAGATAGGGTAGAAAAAAATCAACCAATCAGAAAACCAAAAGGAAAAAACAAATAAAAAACAAGAAGACAGTTTAACAGAATGTGGGACAACTAGAAACTTAATAACATTTGCATCATAGGAGTCCCCGAAGAAGAAGAAGAAAATGAGCAAGAGTTACAGAATATATTTGAAGAAATAATTTGGTGAAGGAAGAAGGCATTCAATTTCAAGAAGCACAGAGAACCACAAGTAAGAAGAACCCAAACAGGCCCACACCAAGACACATAGTAATCAAAATGCTAAAAATTAAAGAAAAAGAGAGAATCCTAAAAGCAGCAAGAGATAAGCAACAGGTTACCTACAAAGAAAACCACATAAGGCTCTCAGCTGACTCCTCAACAGAAAATCTACAAGCCAGAAGGGAGTGACATGAAGTAATCAAGGTCATGAAAAACAAAGATGTGAATCCAAGAATATTCTACCCAGCAAGGTTATCATACAAAATAGAAGGTCAAATAAGGAGCTTCCCAGACCACAAAAAAGCTGAAGGAATATATTAGCACCAAACCAGCACTGCAAGAAATGTTAAAAGGACTGCTGTAATTAGCAGGAGAAATATGAAGAAAAATAGAACCACACCAAGCAAAAATGGCAATAAACAAATATATATCAATAATCACCTTAAATGTAAATGGAATGAATGCTCCAATAAAAAGACACAGAGTTGCTGATTGGATAAGAAAGCATGACTCATCTATATGTTGTTTACAAGAGACCCACCTCACAAAAAAAAAAAAACTCACATAGGTTGAAAGTGAAGGGATAGAAAAAAATCTTTCAAGCAAATGGAAAGAAACAAAAAGCTGGGGTAGCAATACTCATATCTGAGAAAATAGATTTCAAAATAATGTCCATAACTAGAGACAAAGAAGGCCACTACACAATATTGAAAGAATCTATCCAACATGGGATATACCCTTGATAAACATAAAGGCACGATATAGGAGCACCAAAATATATTAAAAATCTTCTGGAAGACATCAAAGAATAAAACAATAGCGATACAATCATAGCTGGGGACTTCAACACCCCACTGACATCACTGGATAGATCCTCTAGACTAAAAATTAGCAAGGAAACAGAGACTCTAAATGAAGCACTAGACCAAATGGATTTCATAGATATCTACAGAGAATTACACCACAAAACTACAGAATTCACATTCCTCTCAAGTGCACATGGGACATTCACAAAGATAAACCACATGTTAGGGCACAAACTAAGTCTCTACAAGTTCAAGAAGATTGAAATAATATCAAGAATCTTTTCAGATCATAATGGCATGCAACTAGAAATCAATTGCAGCAAGAACATGCAAAGACATTTCAACACATGGAAGCTAAATAGCATGTTATTAAACAATGAATGGGTTAATGAGGAGATCAAGGAAGAAATTAAAAACTTCCTGGAAACCAATGAAAATGAACACACAACAACACAAAATCTATGGGATACAGTGAAAGCAGTTCTGAGAAGTAAGTTCATAGCACTACAGACCTACCTCGAGAATCAAGAAAAATCTCTAATTGACTACCTGACCTCAAAACTTAAAGAACTAGAAAGCAAACAAAAAGAAAACCCTAGAATAAGTAGAAGGAAGGAAATAGTAAAGATCAGAGCAGAAATAAATGACATAGAGACAAAACAAACAAACAAACAAACAAAAACCAATTCAAGGGATCAATGAAACAAAGATCTGGTTTTTTGAAAAGATAAACAAGATCATTGGACCCTTAGCTAGACTCTCCAAGAAACTAAGAGAGAGAACCAAAATACACAAAATCAGAAATGAAATAGGAAAAGTAACAACTGCTACCACAAAAATACAGAATATTGTTAACAACTACTATGAACAATTATATGGCAACAAATTTGACAATCTAACCGAAATGGACAAATTTCTAGAAACACATCGACTCCCAAAACTGGACTGGGAAGAGATAAAAAATTTGAAAAGACTAATAACAAGAGAAGAAATAGAAGGTGTAATCAAGACTGTCCCAGCAAACAAAAGCACAGGCCCGGAGGGCTTCAAGGGGCAGTTTCACCAAATAGTAAAAAAAAAAAACTAACACCCATTCTCCTCAAACTATTTCAAAAAATTCAAGAAGATAGAAGACTTCCAAACTTGTTTCTTGAGGCCAGCATAATTCTAATTCCAAAACCAGAACAAGACACTACAAAGAGAGAAAACTACATGCCAATATCCCTGATGAACATAGATGCCAAAATCCTGAACAAAATACTAGCAAATCGGATCCAGCAATACATCAGAAAAATTATTCACCATGACCAAGTAGGATTCATCCCAGGGATGCATGGCTGGTACAATATTTGCAAATCAACAATTGTGATACACCACATAAACAAAATGAAGAACAAAAACCACATGAAATGCTCAACGTCACTAATCATCAGAGAGATGCAAATTAAAACAACAATGAGGTATCACCTCATACCTGTCAGAATTATCGCCATTAACAAGTGATCAAACAACAAGTGTTGTCGAGGGTGTGGAGAAAAGAGGACTCTAGTACACTGCTGGTGGGAATGCAGACTGGTGCAGCCACTATGGAAAACTATATGGTGTTACCTCAAAAAATTAAAAATTGAACTTCCATTTGACCCAGTGACACCACTTCTAGGAATATACCCCAAGAAGCCTGAAATACCAATCAGAAAGAATATATGTATCCCCATGTTTGTAGCAGTAGTATTTACAATAGCTAAGATCTGGAAACAGCCCAAATGTCCATTAGTTGACAAATGGATAAAAAAGCTGTGGTACATATACACAATGGAGTACTATGCAGCAGTAAGAAAGATCTCTTATCCTTTTAGACGACATGGAGGGACCTGGAAAGTGTCATCCTAAGCGAAACAAGCCAAACAGAGAAAGACATGTATCATATGATCTAACTTATTTGTGGAATATAATGAACATAACAGTGTGAGGTATGGGGTAGCCCCAGAGATGTGGAATGGGGAACAGACTGACTATCCTCTGAAGAGGGATTGAGGGGAAAGATAAACCACAGAACTTATATGCATGTGTGCATGAACAATCGACATATACAACAAAGCTGGGGAGAGGGTGGGTGGTAGGGGAAGGGGGGAATCAGTGGGGGAAAAAGGAGAAACATCTGTAACAAAAATAAGTAAATTAATTTAAATAAAAAATGATATGGCTTTTTTATGCCAATCAATCATGACCTTTGAGGCAGAGACTTAATTAGTATGAGGTTTCTTCCCAAACAGCAGTGTGAGTCTGATTGAGGATTTCTGCAGACTCTCTAATGATAGAATAGCTTGGCTCACAAAGATGCCTTGCTGTCTTGTTTCTGTGACAAAATTTGCTTGTAGTGACCACATTCATAATTGCAAGTTTGCCCATTTCCACATTAAATCCTGTCTGAACCATAGCCCAGAAGGTAAACCCAGACAAGCTTTTTTTTTATCTCACAAGGACTGTGGTTATTCACATGAATGGGATAACCATCTTCATAGAATAGGGCTTCCCAGATACTGATGAGTGTGAGTTCCATGAATTTCTTCTCCTGTGGTATGGGCATTCTCTTGCTTGGAAATGATCACCCCAGCTTCTCAGAATCATCTCTTATTCGAGGCAGTTGCTTTATGAAATATAATATTATTCATATTTTGGTTTATCTTTATATATTATTCATAATTGCAGCTTCCCTGTCTGTCTCTCTTTATCCCTCTCTATCCAATTCATAGTAATATTCAAAGATGGGTATAAAATATTTTTACAGGAAGGACAGGTTAAAAAGCAATGAAAGAGTACCTAGATGAACTGAAGTAAATACATTTGATTAATTTTATAAAGTTGTTATACAATGTAAGGAAAACTGGATGTTTATAAGTTTCTTGCTATGTTATTATTAAAATTATTATTTTCTTGTAAATGTTGAAACCTGACTGGATATGCTGTGATTCCTGAGATTCTTTGGAAAAATACCTTATTCTTGATGTTATCAGTAAGTGTATCTAGACCTTACCAAAAGCTTTCTATATTATGAACACCACATATCTCTTCTCATACTACCTGTCATAAGTTCAAGTTTTTCCATTGAGTTCTGTCTTATGGAAACAAGGCTCATGGAATGAACATGCTCCAGCTCATAACAAACAGAGTAAGGAACATCTAGGGAGGGGCAAAGAATTGCAACATGAGGATACTGAGAACCTTTCTTCCATGTTTCCACCAACTGTTAATCAGTTGCTGGCCAGATAATCAAGGGTTAATTTTACAGAAAGTTCTCAATTCATCACCCCTTACTTTGCAGATGATTTGTACTTACAAATAGATGATAAAGATGCCAGGCACCCCCTATCCTTACAGGCAATGAGTGATCTAGGGAGGTGCATGTAAATCTTAAGATGATAAAGATTAACAAGATATTACTCTCAAGACTAGTAGAAAAGTTAACAGTTATCCATCTCATTACTAAAAGAGAGATGTGTTTCCAGGAATCTTACCATGTGATTAAAATGAATTTTCACCTAATACTTTTACAACTGTTAACCTTAATGGGATTTTGTGCATAGTTATAACTCATATAATGTACTCTACAAACATGGTGTAAATATAGATATATCTTTTACATATTTCTAGGTAATTGTTCATGACCACATTCGTTGGAAGTCCAGTTTATCTCTCTCACTCTCAAAACTCTATTTTTTTTTTTAATTTATCCTCTGCCACTCCTGCCCAAATACTATGGGAATACAGAGGCTTACATAGGGCAAATGAGAGTCAGCCTGGCTTTCATACTTAAGTGGGAAGAGAGCTGAACCTGATTACTCTACTACCACCTGTGTATATGGAAGCAATAACATGTTGTTGAACACTCATCCTGCACAGTCCATGGAGGATGCTTGTTTACTGCTCCAATGAGAGCTTGATGACCAAATTCTGAATATGGATGCCATGAACCTTTCTGGGGGGATGATGCCATTACCACAATGTGAAGCCAATCTTGTGCACCCTATCATGGTTGTTCACACTTTACATATATTCATAATCTTTCCCACCAGAAGAATCTAATTTACCACCAGTGGGTCAAGACTGATTTACCATCTACCACCTAATGAGGCATGTACTAAGATTCTACTTTGTTCCTGGTTAATCCATAGCCTGAAAGTTGGGTACCTTTTACTTCTAAACTTTTAAAACAGGATATATATGATAATACCCATTTTATTTTTATTTTTAATGAATTTACTTTTGTTACAGATATTTCTCCTTTTTTCCCCATTCACACCCTCCTCCCAATCCCCTCCCCCCCAGTATTGTTGTTTATGTCCATTGGATACACATTCATGCATACAAATTCTATGGTTTATTACTTCCCTCCCACAAGTCCCCCTTTTCTTGGGTTTGTCATTCTGTACCCTACTTCTATATCTCTGGGTCTATTTTTGTTCATCAGCTTGTATGGTTCATTATATTCCACAAATAAGTGAGATCATGTGATATTTGTCTTTTCTGATTGGCTTATTTCACTTAGCATAATACTCTCAAGGTCCCTCTATGTTGTCTCAAAGGATAAGAGATCTTTCTTTCTTACAGCTGCATAGTATTCTATTGTATATATGTACCACAGCTTTTCTATCCACTCATCTATTGATGGACACTTGGGCTGTCTTCAGATCTTAGCACTTGTAAACAGTGCTGCTATAGTGGTAATACCACTGGTGAAGCCACTGTGGAAAACACTATGATGTTACATCAAAAAGTTAAAAATTGAACTGCCATTTGACCCAGTGATCCCAGTCCTAGAAATATACCTTAAAAACCTGAAACACAATCCATCCCCAAGCAACAGAAGCACAGACCAGCAGCTGAGACCCATCCCCCAAAATAAAGCAAATACTGAGCAGGGGTTGAGCCCCACGGGGCAGCAGCACTCCCCAGCCAGCAGCAGCAGGATCTGGGGCTCCACAGAGGCCAGTGCAGTCCAGCAGATCACAAGAGCAGTGGGAAGCCTGAGCCCAAGAAGGACTGGTACAATCTAGCTGCCAGCCCATGGGACCTGCAGAATTCAAGGGCACCAGAAAGGCCTGTACGATCCAGCAGGGACAGTGCAATATAATAACCCTTGGGACCTGTGGGGTGCTGAAGCTCCAGAGTGGCCTTTGAGACCCAGCAGGAACTGTGCCATCCAGTTACCTGATGGACTTGTGCGGTGATGAAGCACCAGAGAGGACTGTGTGACCCAGCAGGGACTATGCCATCTGGTTACCTGCGGGACCTGCAGGGTGGTAAAGCACCAGAGAGGCCTGTGCCACCCAGCAGCCCATAATATAGGCATAGAGCTTGTCCCCAAATGGACTGTGCAATCAAGTTACCCGAGGGACCTGCAGGGTGTGCAGGCACCAGAGAGGCCTGTGCAACCCAGCTGCACACAATGTAGGCATAGAGGATGTGAAAATGGAGGCAGAGTGAATGGAAGCTACACAGGAAACCTCACATGACCAAATGGGAATTACAACTAAAACAAAAATAAATCCTCGAAAATAAAGAAATAGAAAAGCAGAAGAACAGGACCATATAACCAGGGACACTGGTGGGATCTATGTAGGCACAGATGGTAGCAGGCGGGAAACCCACGGGCAGCAACAGTCTTAGCTGTGAGCAGCGCCCTTGGGGAATAAAGACAAAGCCCACTCCACAGAGCAGAGAGGGAAAACAGAGCAGTAAAATATCCACAGCCACTCACCTGGGGGCTATGGCTGAGGGAGGGCAGACAGGGCTGGAACTCTGTGGGGACAACTGGGATTTGGAGGACACTCAGAGTTTTTGCTGAGTTGTGGCTACAAAGGATGGTGGCCAGTGTGCTCTTTTCCAGATCTGTGGGGAAAAGCAGCAGCCCCACCCTCAGAGATTCAGGCAAAGAAATGCAAATTGAGGCTCATTAACAACTAGCATCTATCCCACATTCTGGAAATCCTCTTATGCAGAACACCAGGGCTATATTTCAAGGCGCAGAGTAACTGAGACTACTAGCATCCAGGGAAAAGCTAGGGGATCACTGAACCTTTCCTGGCCTTGCAAATCTACCCAGGAAAGTAAGACTTGATAGTGGTATTTAATGTGGGCCCATCCAGGCTCATCCAAAACCAGTAAAGGGAGCCAAAAACAGCAGAACACCAACACCCACAAGGAAAATTTGGTAGGCTCCAAAATCCACTGAGATAGCCAAAATGGTAAAACAAAGAAACAAATCCCAAATAAAAGAACAAGAGAACTCTATAGAAGATAAGATCAATAAAATGCAGCTAAGCAAATTATCAGAGGTAGAGTTCAGAGCCATGATCTCGAGGAAGCGCAATAGCATGAGCAAGGACATCAGCACCATGACTAAAGATATAGAAACATTGAAAACCAACCAAGTGGAAATGAAGAATGACATAGCAGAAATAAAGAACACATTGGAAGGACTAACCAGCAGAGTATGGGAAGCTGAAGACTGGATTAGGGAATTAGAAAACAGGGTAAAAAAAAATTAACCAATCAGAAAACCAAAAGGAAAAAAAAAGCAATTAAAAAACAGGAAGACAGCTTAAGAGAACAGTGGGACAACTGGAAACATATTAACTATCGCATCATAAGAGTCCCTGAAGAGGTTGAAAATGGGCAAGGGTTAAAGAATATATTTGAAGAATTAGTGACAGAAAACTTTCCTAAATTGGTGAAGGAAGAAGGCATTCAAGTTCAAGAAGCACAGAGATCCTCAAGTAAGAAGAACCCAAACAGGCACACATCAAGACATATAGTAATTAAAATGCCAAAAATTAAAAACAAAGAAAGAATCCTAAATGCAGCAAGAGATAAGCAACAGGTGACCTACAAAGGAAACCCCACAAGGCTCTCAGCTGACTTCTCAATAGAAAAACCTACAGGCCAGAACGAAGTGGCATAAAATACTCAAGGTCATGAAAATCAAGGATCTGAATCCAAGACTACTCTCTCCAGCAAGGCTATCATTCAAAATAGAAGGTCAAATAAAAAGCTTTCTAGACAAAAAAAAAAAAAAAAAAAAAAGGCTAAGGAAATATATTAACACCAAACGAGCACTACAAGATATGCTAATGGGACTGCTATAAGTAGTAGAAGAAATACAAAGAAAAATAGAACCACACTAAACAAAAATGGCAATAAATAAGTACATATCAATTATCACCTTAAATGTGAATGGTTTGAATGCTCCGATAAAAAGACACAGAATAGCTGAAAGGGTAAGAAATCATGACTCACACATATGTTGTTTACAAGAGACCCACCTCACAACAAAAGACTCACATAGGTTGAAAGTGAAGGGATGGAAAAAAATCTTTCAAGCAAACGAAAGGGAAAAAAAGGTGGGGTAGCAATACTATATCTGATACAATATATTTCAAAATGAAGGCCTTACCTAGAGACAAAGAAGGCCACTACATAATATTGAAAGGATCTATCCAACAGGAAGATATAACCTTGGTAACCGTATATACACCCAATATTGGAGCACCAAATATATTAAATATCTTCTGGAGGACTTCAAAGGAGAATGCAACAGCAATACAATCGTAGCAGGGGACTTCAACATCCCACTGATACACTGGATAGATTCTCTAGACAGAAAATTAACAAGGATACAGAAACTCTGAATGATGCGCTAGATCAAATGGATTTAATAGATATCTACAGAGATTTACACCCCAAAACTACAAAATTCACATTCTTCTCAGGTGCACATGTGATATTCTCAAAGATAGACTACATTTTAGGACAGAAAGCAAGTCTCTACAATTTAAAGCAAATTGAAATCATATCAAGTGTCTCCTGAGATCACAATTGCATGCAACTAGAAATCAATTGCAACAAGAACATGCAAAAACATTTGAAAACATGGAGGCTAAGTAGTATGTTATTGAATAATAAATGGGTTACCATGGAGATCAGGAAATAAATTAAAAACTTCCTGGAATCCAATAAAAATGAACACACAACACAAAATCTATGGGATGCAGTGAAAGCAGTTCTGAGAGGGAAGTTCATAGCACAATAGGCCTACCTCAAGAAGCAAGAAAAATTTCTAGTAGACCATTTCACTTCACAACTTAAAGAACTAGAAATCAAACATAAAGAAATCCCCAGAGCAAGTAGAAGGAAGAAAATAGTAAACATCAGAGCAGAAATAAATGACATGGAGACCAAAAAAACAATTTAAAGGATCAATGAAACAAAGGGCTGGTTCTTTGAAAAGATAAACAAGATTGATGGACCTTTAGCTAGACTCACCAAGAAAAAAAGAGAGAGAACCGAAATACACAAAATCAGAAATGAAAGAGGAGAAATAATAACTGACACCACAGAAATACAAAGTATTGTTAACAAATATTATGAACAATTATACAGCAAAAAATTCGATAATCTAAGCAAAATGGACAAATTCCTAGAAACACATAATCTCCCAAAACTGAACCGGGAAGAGATAGAACACTTTATCTGACTAATCACAACAAAAGAAATTAAAAATGTAATCAAGACTCTCCCAGCAAACAAAAGTGCAAGCCCTGACGGCTTCTCAGAGCAATTTTACTGAACATTCAGAAAAGAACTAATACCCATTCTCCTCAAACTCTTTTTAAAAATTCAAAAAAAAAAAAAAAAAAAAAAGCAAGACTTCCAAACTTGTTTTATGAGGCCAGCATAATTCTAATTTAAAAACCAGAAAAAGACACTACAAAGAAAGGAAACTACAGGCCAATATCCCTGATTAATATAGATGTCAAAATCCTGAAAAAAATACTAGCAAATTGAATCCAGCAATACATTAAAAAAAATTATTCACCATGACCAAGTGGGATTCATCCCAAGGAAGCAAGGCTGGTACAATATTTGCAAATCAATAAATGTGATACACCACATAAAAAAAAATGAAAGATCAAAATTATATCAATAGATGCTGACAAAGCATTTGACAATATCCATCATCCATTTCTGATAAAAACGCTTATCTATTCCCTCTGGGAATAGAGGGATCATATCTTGACATAATAAAAGCCATATATGAAAGACCTACAGCCAACATTATACTCAATAGAAAAAACTAAAAGCATTTCTCTTAAGAAAAGGAACAAGACAAGGATGCTTGCTTTTGCCACTCTTATTTAACATAGTACTGGAAGTGTTAGCCACAGCAACCAGACAAGAAGAAAAAATAAAAGGGATCCAATTTGGAAAGGAGGAAGTGCAACTGTCATTATTCACAGATTACATGATACTATATGTAGAAAACCCTAAAGAGTCCATCAAAAATCTACTAGACAATATGCTCATTTAATATTTGACAAAGGGGGCAAGAGCATACAGTGGAGTAAAGACAGCCTTATTAATAAGTGGTGTTGGAAAAATTGGACAGCTACATGCAAAAAAGTGAAACTAGACCATCAACTTACACCACACACAAGAATAAATTCTAAATGGATAAAAGACAAAATTGATTCATGAATCCATAACAATTCTGGAAGAAAATGTAGACAACAAAATTTCAGACATCATATGCAGTAGAATTTTTACGGATTCATCACCCAATGCAACAAAAACAAAGGAGAAAATGAGCACGTGGGACTACATCAAACTCAAAAGCTTCTGCACAGCAAAAGAAACAACCACCAAAATGAAAAGGCAACCTATTCTATGGGAAAGCATAATTACCAATGATACATCAGATAAGGGGTTAATTTCCAATATATATATAGAGTGCTCATACAACTCAACAAAAGGAAGACAAAAAAACCCAATTAAAAAATGGACAGAGGAACTAAATAGACACCTCTCCAAACAGGACATACAAATCGCTAGGAGACATATAAAAAAATGCTCAGCATCACTAATCAACAGAGAGATGCAAATTAAAACAACAATGAGGTATTACCTCACACCTGTCAGAATGGTCTTTATCAACAAATCATCAAACAACAAGTGTTGGGGAGGTTGTAGAGAAAAGGGGACTCTAGTACACTGCTGGCGGGAATGCAGACTGGTGCAGCCACTATGGAAAACAATATGGTGTTACCTCAAAAAGTTAAAAATGGAACTGCCATTTGACCCAGTGATCCCACTTTCAGGAATATACCTTAAGAAGCACGAAACACCAATCAGAAAGAATATATGTACCCCCATGTTCATAGCAGCACTATTTTCAATAGCTAAGATCTGAAAACAGCCCAAATGTCCATCAGTAGACAAATGGATAAAAAAATCCATGGAACATATACAAAATGAAGTACTATGCAGCTGTAAGAAAGAAAGATCTTTTGTCCTTTGTGACGACATGGAGGGACCTAGAGAGTATTATTCAAAGCAAAACAAGCGAAGCAGAGAAATACAAATATCACGTGATCTCACTTATTTGTGCAATATAATGAACATAACAGTCTGAGGAACGGGGTAGTCCCAGAGACTTGGAAATGGATTACAGACAGACAATCCCCACAAGAGGAGGTGCAGGGGGAGAGAAAAACCACAGAACTTATATGCATGTGTGCATGAACAATAGACATGGACAACAAAGCTATGAACAGGGTGGGGAGGGTGGGCAAGGGGGTATCAGTGGGGGGAAAAATGAGAAACATCTGTAACAAAAATAAAGAAAATAACTAAGTGAAAAATAAATAAATTAAAATAAAAAAGCAAAAAAAGAAAAAAGAAAAAAAAGAAACCTGCAACACCAGTCAGAAAGAATATATGTACCACTATGTTCATAGCAGCACTATTTATAGTAGCTAAGATCTGGAAACAACGCAAGTGTCCATCAGTAGATGAGTGGATTATAAAGCTGTGGTGCATGTACACAGTGGAATACTATGCAGCTATAAGAAAGAAAGATCTCTTATTCTTTGAGATGGCATGGATGGACCTGGAGAGTATTATGCTAAGCAAAGTAAGCGAAGCAGAGAAAGACAAATATCACATGATCTCACTTATTTGTGGAATATAATAAACTAAACAAATTACTGAAGAAAAATAACCCAAAAACATAGAGGGGGGGAAAGACTGAGAAGCCTCAGGGGAGGGGCTATTTGGATGGAAGAGATCAAGCACAGAATGTACATGCAAGTATGCATGACCAATGAACATAGACAACAAAGCTGGGGATGGGGCAGGGAGGAAGGGGAGGAAGGTGTCAATGGGGGAAAATGAGAAACATCTGTAACAAAAACAAATTAATTTTAAAAAAGACAAAAATAAATGCTGCTATGATCATGGTGGTACATATATTTTTTGAGATTGGTATTTCAAGCTTTTTTTTATATATTCCTAGAAGTGCAATCACTAGGTCAAATGGCGGATCAATTCTTAATTTTTTTTTGAGGAAACACTATACTGTTTTCCATAGTGGCTGCACCAGTCTGCATTCCCACCAGCAGTGTACTAGAGTCCCCTTTTCTCCACACCCTCTCCAGCACTTGTGGATTGATGACTTGTTGATGGCAACCATTGTGGCAATTATGAAGAGATACTTCATAATTATTATAATTTGCATCTCTCTCATAATTAGTGTCGTTGAGCATTTCTTCATTATCTCTTGGCCAATTCTATGTTGTTTTTGGAGAGGTGTTTATTTAGGTCCTCTGTCCATTTTTTAATTGGGTTCTTTGTTTTCTTCTTTTTGAGTTGTATGAGCACTTATACATCTTGGAAATTAACCCCTTATCTGATGTGTCATTGACAATTATGTTCTCCAAAACAGTGGGTTTCCTTTCCATTTTGATGGTTGTTTCTTTTGCTGTGCAGAAGCTTTTTAGTTTGATGTAGACCCATTTGTTTATTTTTTCCTTTGATTCCATTGCCTTAGGTAATGCATCAGTGAAAATTCTGCTGTGTATGATGTGTGAAATTTTGTTGCCTACATTTTCTTCTAAGTCACATTTGAGTCTTTTATCCATTTAGAGTTTATTCTTGTGTATGGTGTGAGTTGGTGGTCTGGTTGCATTTTTTTTTTTTTTTTTTTTGCATGTACTTGTTCAGTTTACCCAACACCATTTATTACAGAGGCTGACTTTACTTTGTTGTATACTCTTGCCACTTTTGTCAAATATTAATTCAGCATAATGTTTTTGTTCAATTTTTGTGTTCTCTGTTCTGTTTCTTTGTTCTATATTCCTATTCTTGTGCCAGTACCAGGCTGTTTTGATTACAGTGGCTTTGTAGTATAACCTGAAATCTGGTAATGTGATCCCTCCAGCCTTGTTCTTCTTTTTCAAGATTGCTGTGGTTATTCAGTGTCTTTTTTGGTTCCATATGAACTTTTTAAGTATTTGTTCTAGTTCCATGAAATATATCATTGCTATTTTGATGAGGATTTCATTGAATCTATAGATTGCTTTGGGTAATATGAACATTTTAATGATGTTAATTCTTCCAATCCATAAACAATTTATGTTCTTCCACATTTTTTATATCTTCCCTTATTTCTTTTTTCAAAGTCCTGTACTTTTCTGCAAGTAGGTCCTTTACTTTTTTGGTTAAGTTTATTTCTAGGTATCTTAATTCTTTTTGCCGCAATGGTAAATAGGATAGTTTTTTATTTTCTCGTTCTGTGATTTCATTATTGGTGTGTAAGAATGCCGTCAATTTCTTGATGTTAATTTTGTATGCTTATACCATGCCAAACTTGTTTATTAAATCTGAAAGATTTTTGATGGAGTCTGTAGGGTTTTTTATCTATAATATGACATTATTTGCATATAATGACAGTTTTACTTCTTCCTTTTCAATTTGGATCCCTTTTATTTTTTCTTCCTGTCTGATTGCTGTGGCTAAGACTTTCAGTTCTATGTTAAATAAGAAGGGTGAAAGTGGGCATCCTTGTCCTGTTCCTGTTCTTAAGGGAAATGCTTTTAAATGATATTGGCTGTACATCATTCATATATGGCTTTTATTATGTTGAGATATGATCCCTCTATTACCACATTACTGAGCATTTTTACAGAAATGGGTGTTGGATTTTGTCAAATGCTTTTTCAGCATCTATTGATATGATCATATAATTTTTATCTTTTATTTTGTTTATGTGGTGTATCACATTTATTGATTCGCGAATATTGTACCAGCGTTGTTTCCCTAGGATGAATCCCACTTGGTCATGGTAAATAATTTTTTTTAATGTATTGCTGGATCCCATTTGCTAGTATTTTGTTAAGGGTTTTGGCATCTATGTTCATCAGGAATAGTGACCTGTAGTTTTCTTTCTTTGTAGTGTCTTTATCTGGTTTTGGAATTAAAATTATGCTGGCTTCATAAAGTAAGTTTGGAATTTTTTATTCTTTTAAAAAATTTTTGGAATAATTTGAGGAGAACAGGTTTTAGTTCTTCTTTGAATGTTTGGCAAAACTCCCCCATGAAGCCATTCGGGACTAGCCTTCTGTTTGCTCTGAGAGTATTGATTACATCTTCAATTTCCTTAGTTGTTATCTGTCCAAGTTTTCTATCTCTTTCCGGGTTCAATTTTGGGAGACCAAGTGTTTCTACAAATGTGTCAATTTTACTTAGATTGTTCAATTTGTTGCTGTATAATTGTTCATAGTATTTGTAAATGATACTTTGTATTCCTGTGGTGTCAGTTGTTACTTCTCTTTCATTTCTGATTTTGTGTATTTGGGTTCTCTTTGTTTGTTTCTTGGTGAGTCTAGCTAAAGGTCCATCAATTTTGTTTATCTTTTCACAGAACCAGCTCTTAGTTTCATTGATCTTTTAAATTGATTTTTTGGTAACTATGTCATTTATTTCTGCTCTGATCTTTACTATTTCCTTCCTTCTAGTTGCTCTGGGTTTTTTGTTTGTTTGTTTGTTTGTTTTTATTTTTTTTTATTTCTAGTTCTTTAACTTGTTCATTAAGTTGTGAGGTTAGTCAATTAGAATTTTTTTTGTTTGTTTGTTTCCTGAGGTAGGCCTGTAGTGCTATGAACTTCCCTATCAGAACTGCTTTTGCTGAATACCATATATTTTGTGTTGTTGTGCATTCATTTTCATTGATTTCCATGTTTTTAATTTTGTTCTTGATTTCTTTGGTAACACATTACTTGTTTAATAACATGTTATGAAATCTCCATATGTTCAAATGTCTTTTTCTGTTCTTGTTGTAATTGATTTCTCCTTTCATGCCATTGTGATCTGAGAAGATGCTTGATATGATTTCAATATTCTTGAACTTGTGGAGACTTAGTTTGTGTCCTAACATGTGGTCTATCTTTGAGAATGTCTCATGTGCACTTGGGAATAATGTGAATTTTGCAGTTTTGGAGTGTAATTCATTGTAGATATCTATTAAATCCATTTGATGTAGCTCCTCATTTAGAGTTTTCGTTTTCTTCTTCTTCTTCTTCTTTTTTTTTTTTTTGTCTAGAGGATCTATCCAGTGATGTCAGTGGTGTGTTGAAGTCCCCTGGTATAATTGTATTGCTATCAATTTCTCCTTTGAAGTTCTCCAGAAGATTTTAAATATATTTTGGTGCTCCTATATTGGGTGCATATATGTTTACCAAGGTTATATCTTCCTGTTGTATAGATCTTTTCACTATTATGTAGTGGCCTTCTCGGTGTCTAGTTATGGCCTTCATTTTGAAATCTATTTATCAGATATGAATATTGTTACCTCACTTTTTTTTTTTTCCTTTCGGTTTACTTGGAAGATTTTTTCCTATCCCTACACTTTCGATCTACGTGAGTCTTTTGTTGTGAGGTGCATTTCTTGTAAACAACTGATATGTGAGTCATGCTTTCTTATCCAATCAGTTACTGTTTATCTTTTGATCAGAGCATTTACTCCATTTATATTTAAGGTTATTATTGATATGTACTTATTTAATGCCATTTTTGATTATTGTGGTTCTATTTTTTTTTTTTTTTTCTATTTCTTCTAATTATAGCAGTTCTTTTAACATTTCTTGCAGTGCTGGTTTGGTGCCAATATATTTTCTTAGCCTTTTTTAGTTTGGGAAGCTGTTTATTTCACCTTCTATTTTGAATGATAGCCTGCTGAATCGAGTAGTCTTGGATTCAGATCATTGTTTTTCATGACCTTGATTACTTCATGCCTTTCCCTTCTGGCCTGTAGTGTTTTTGTTGAGAATTCAGATGATAGCCTAATGGGGGTTCCTTTGAAGGCAATCTGTTGCTTATCTCTTGCTGCCTTTAGGATTCTCTCTTTGTCTTTAATTTGGTGCTCTATTTATTATGTGTTTGGTTTAGGCCTCTTTGGGTTCTTCTTATTTATGTTTCTCTTGCTTCTTGAACTTATATGCCTTTTCCCCCCACCATGCCAGTGAAGTATTCTGTCACTATTTCTTCAAATATATTCTCTAACCCTTGTTCATTTTCTTCCTTTTCTGGCACTCCTATGATGCAGATGGTGGTACATTTTATATTGTATCAGTTCTCTTAGGCTGTCTTCCTGTTTTTCAATTGTTTTTTTCTTTTTTGTTTTCTATTTTTTTTTTCCTACCTTGTCTTCTAATTCACTGATCCAGTCCTTGGGTTCCTCTAAGCTACTTGTTATTCCTGGCAATGTGTCTTTATTAATGCTATGTCATTATTTATTTCCAGTTGGTTTGTTTTCAATATGTTTATATCTTTGCTGGTACTGTTAAACTTCCTCATGAGTATTACTCTGAACTCTTCCTCTGAAAATTTGCTAATTTCCCTTTCATTTATTTCATCTTCTGTCACATTATATATTTTTTTAATTTGGTTTTTGTTTCTTTCTTTCACCATTTTGGCTGTCTCAGTGGGCTTTTGAGCCTACCAAATTTTCCCTTTGGGTGTTGGTGTTATGCTGGTTGCAGCTCTCTCTGCTGTGTTTGGATTAGTGTGACAGTACCCATGTTAAACACCATTGTCAACTCTTATTATTATTATTATTATTATTATTTGGTAGATTTGCAAGCCCAGGAAATGTTGTTATCCTCTAGCCTTTTTTTGGGAGGTTATTAGTCTCAGTTACTTGATGAGCCTTTATTTGTAGCCATAAGCTGAATGAAAAATCCCTCAGGTGTAAGAGGATTTCTAGTGGGTGGGGCACTTGTTTGCTATCAGACTCAATGTTAATGAGTTTCAATTTGCACTTCTCTGGTCTTGCCTAGTGGTGTTGAATTCCTTCAGCAGAGTCCATTGTTTCTCCCTGGGCCTCTGGGAAGGTACTCTTTGAGTAAAATGGCTACTGTCCTGTGAGGGAATGATTCAGCACAGAACACCAGGCGTTCACACCTCCAGCTCTCTCTTGATCCAGGAGCCCCCTGACTCTCTCCACAAAGTTCCAGTCCAGTCTGCCCTCCCTCTGCCAGAGCCCAATATGAGTGGCTGTAGCTGATTTGGTGCTTTTAAAAACTCCCACTTTCTCAGCAGGAAGCACACACCACTAATACAACCCTCTGCTGCTGTCCATGGGCTCCCAGCCTGCTCCCACACACCTCCACAGTTCCTACCAGGCTCAATTTGGAGTCCTCTTTCTGACCCTGGTTGTACTGTCTCTCTCCAGCTCCTCTTCAGTTGGCTTTTCCTGATGATTTGTCTTTAGTTTAGTCATAATTCCAGTTTGGTCATGAGAAACAGTCTATGTAGCTTCTATTCACTCTGCTGACATCTCCAAGAATCTCTTTAAAAAAATATTTTAGACAGAGAGAGCGAAATATTGATTTGGTGTTGCATTTATTTATGCATTCATTTGTTGATTCTTACATTTGCTCTGACCAGGGATCGAATCCACAACCTTCACATATAGGGACAACACTCCAAACAAATGAGCTACCTGGCCAGGGCCAGTCTGTGGCTCTTAAACAGTGTCAATAATACCCATTTTATCTGGCCTCTGAGTTTTTGGACAATTCCTAAAGGGAGGGCACCACCTTTGGGGACACCAAAGTGATTTTTTTACTTTTCTCTTGCTAGAGGAAAGAAAAAAAAAACAAAACACTTCAAATACACATTGCATAGTATAATTTAATATAGGTGGGTTAACAAGGCTCTTATAGTCTGACATCATTATCTAGCTAATGCATAAAATACTCTATTTGTCAGTAAATGCACTGAGGTCCAAATAATTAGCTTATATGTAACACGTAGAAATGTAGTGTATTCGTTTCCCATGGATGTTGTAACAAATTACCACAGACTTGGTCGCTTAAAACAGCAGTCCAAAATCAGTTTTGCCTCTCTGAAATCAAGGTGCTGGCAGGGCCATGTTCTTTCTGGAGGCTCTAGGGATGAATTAATTCTTTACCTCTTACAACTTGTGATGGTTGGCAGCCTTCCTTAGCTTATGATATCATCATTCAATTATCTTCCTTTGTGGTCACACTGTCTTCTCTTTTTCAGTTTTAAATTTTCTTCTGGTTTTGTCTTATAAGAATACTTGAGGATAATCCAGAATAATCTACCCATCTCAATATCTATAACTTAATCACATGTGAAAAGTCTTTGCCATATAAGGTAATAATCACAGGTTTTGGGGACCTAATTTTTGGGACCAT
Source organism: Molossus molossus (assembly GCF_014108415.1). Taxonomy (NCBI): domain Eukaryota; kingdom Metazoa; phylum Chordata; class Mammalia; order Chiroptera; family Molossidae; genus Molossus; species Molossus molossus. The sequence continues at coordinate 112,715,557 of NW_023425355.1, read as the reverse complement.
TGTTTAGTCTACCACACATAACACATACATGCTACTTGCCTTTTCCATATTCATAGAAGTTTATTATACCAATGATTACTTACTGTGTAAATAACAACTGAATTGACAATGTGAGAATGAAATGTAATTATTCAATAAAATAATGTTAGTAACACCACAATATACTTCCGAGACAGATTAGCTTGATCAGTTGTAACCACTGGTAAACATTGGAAAGGAATTGCATGAGCATCTTGATACCTCTGGGAATAATCTGGCCATTTAAAAACACACCAAAACTATAAACCAATAGAAACACTTACAAAATGTTCAGAAAAAGAAACATTTTAATATATTGGTTGCCCACTTCCTCTCTGGTTTAAATTCAATCACTGCAGACATATGTTAACTAAACACATTTAGTATCCTTGGTTTATAAAAAATGTCTATTGCAAATTTAATGCAAAATACATTGGGGAATATAAATAGTAAAGTCCAGAATTAATGTTCCAAATTGTAATTGCCGAAAGCAGGAAAGGACAGTGAAAAAAATCAAATAGAAATGGAACTTGAAAATAAATCCTTGAGTGACTTCTAGCCTGTCTGATATCTATTTCCCAAAGCACAGAACATTTCTTGTCTCTCATCTGAAAGAGATGGTTTTGTCTTGCTGGAGCTTTCATATTTGTACATTTGTTTATTCTCTGAAGGTGATTTTTCATCATAAGTTATTGGAAACAGACTCTCGAGGGAAAACATCTGTTCAGCTATATTGCTAGCATCTGCCAAGTTAGGTGTGCTAAGAAAAAAGAACTTTATCTTAATGGTTTATGGACCTCTAATCAACAAGCTAACATAATATGAAAGACAGAGAAGCTGCCCATTTCTTCCACTGTTCCTACATGTAGTCTGGCTCTGGCCATGCCAGACACAGAACACATAGTGAGATGACATTGGCTCTGGAACCAGTTCTGGAGACAGAGGCCATTTGATCCACTTAGAAAAAGGATCTTAGACCAAACAAGACACTGATTCTGCATTAGCATTTCCTCACTGCCTTCTTTGTTACTCCAGGTGGGCTTGAGGTTTATGGATCTTAGGTCTTGGGCCTGGCATAACATGAGAGAGGTATAGCATAGTGGTTAAGAGCATGAGCACTAGAATTATGGTTTAGTGCTTGGCTCTGCCATTGTTACTTGGGAAACACAAGTTAGTACTGGGAATGTGACATAACCTCTCTGAACCTTTATTTCCTTATCTGTAAAATAGAGATAATTATTTCAGAATTGGATATAAATTGACAAGAATTAGAAAGGCACTATATGTAATCTGGAAGCAATACTATTTTATTTAAATCTAGGTAATAATTAACCTTTTGATAAAAGTCCCCTTGGAAAACAGCTCTGATCCTCCAAAGGATTTTAATCTACATATATCCCTACCTTGGTTCAATTCTCTTTATTCCAACAGAATCTATGGGCCTCTCTCACCTTTAGTCTGTACACCCTGCCATGGGGATGCTGAGCAACTTGAGTACTTCCTGGAATTTGCAGATGATTTATAATACTTGAGCTTATGGAGCTTCAGTTCCCACTCCATTTCCATTCCACAAATATTTTCTCAGTGTTTTTGGAAGGTAAAGCATTTTGGTACTGAGTAGGATTTTGGTGCTAGTAAAAGCAGATTTTTTTTTTTGCATGTTCTAAAATCTGTTTTGTTTCTTTTGATCAACCTTTATCTGATTCTGCCTTATGCATTTAATTCTGTGCTAACAGCTTCTTTTGCTCTTTCTCCATTGTTTCTGTAACTATAAAGCAGATCTATATTACTGTCATTCCTGGAGGACAAAATAAGGTGGAAACTTACAAACTAAAAGTAGTTGAAATTAGATTTTTGTTTGAGAATTAAACTTTTAAAGTCATATGCATTAGATCAGAGGGGAGAATTTGTTGCTTAAAGAGGCACCATGGCTCTCAGACCAGCAAGGCTGGACAGCAACCAGACCTGTGCTGTTAACATTTCTCAAGAAAAAACAAAAAACAAAAAAACAAAACAAAACACAGCCTTGAGAATGGTGGAAAGGGATCCTTCTTAACACAGTACAGTAGAGAAGGAATCTAGGTCAAGTACAATGGCAATACACTCTCTGTTGTGGGTGAGGAAGCTCAGAATGCTCCAGCTGTCACATATTCCTCAGGATCACCTAAATTCTTTTGCTCTGAATCTATAGTCATTAAGACCTCTGGCCTCCCCTGCAGTCTGAATGTGCTGATCTTCCACTTCAAGTCTTCTTTCTGTTTTCTTGACATTTGTATTTCTAATGGCAAATGGGTGAGTGAGCATTTTCTTGGGTCTAGCATGTGGTTTCATGAGTTTGATGTGGTTCCATGAGTTTCATGAGTGTGGGGGCCAAGAATAGTGTCCAGACAAACCAGATTCTTAGATCTGCCACCTGAGGACTTGGCCTTGTTTGATGGCACTGTTGTCCAGGACTTGTTAACTTTGACATAAAATTAACCTCTTGCTTGGGTTGTGACATCACTTTCTTAACGAATTTTCCATTTTCCTGCCCCTTGTTTATTTCCCTTCTAGTTCATCCTGTACCTAACTGCAAATACTTTTTTTTTTTTAAATCCTCATCCGAGGACATTTTTGCATTCACCCTCAGATAGAGTGGGAGGGAGAGAGGGAGGAAGAAAGAGAGAAACATCAATGTAAGAGAGACACATTCAGTGGTCGCCACCCATATGACCCCAACCGGGGCCAGGGACAAACTGCAACCAAGGTACGTGCCCTTAGCAGGAACCAAACCCAGGCCTCTCTGGTCCGTGGACCAATGCTCTAACCGCTGAGCCAAACTGGCCAGGGCTAACTGCAAATACTTTTTTCTCATATTTGTATTTTATCATGCTACTTCTTCAAGAAACTACAATGTCTACCCACTGCTCTCTAAATGAATTTGAGGAGGCATGTAAAAGGTCTCCACCAAAGAATGTTTTATTCCATCCTGACTTCCAAACTGCCAGAAATTTTACTATCAGACTTTCATTCCTTTTAGTTTAAGGCTCAGAATTATGGAACATTCTATTTCTATTATCCTCTGACCTCCATTATTTTTATGAGAAGTCAGATGTCATTCTTATTTTTGTTCCTTTGTATACAAATGTGCTTTTTATTTCTGGCTACTTTTAACATTCCATCTTTATTTCTGGTTTTCAACATTGAGACTATGACATGCCTATGTTTGGCTTCCTTTGTAATTATACTGCTAGGGGTGAGTGTTACTGGATTTCCTGAATATGTGGGTTGTTCACTGAGGAAATTTCGATCAAAATTGGGAAAATTTGGTCAATATTTTTTCGAATAATTTTTATTCACCATTGTCAATCTTAAACTTATATAAGATTGCTTAATAATATTCCACAGGTCACCTGTGGCTCATTTCATTCTCTTTTCAAATTTTGTTTACTCTGTGCTTCAATTTGGGTGATTTTATTGTCTTGTCCTCAATTTTACTGATTCTTTCTTCTGTTAGAGCCAATCTACTGTCAGTGACATTGAATAAATTTTTATTTTTGGTGTTGCATTTTTTAATCACACAATTTTTATGTGGCTACATCTTTGTTTTTATAGTTTAAGAATCTCTCTTGAACCTCTCTATTCCTTCATCATCTACCCATTTTTTTCCTGTAAATTCTTTAACATATTTATAATTGTGATTAAAAAATCCTTGTCTGTTAATTATAGCATCTCGATGATCTATGTGTCTGTTTATATGGACTGATTTTTTTCGCATATTCCTGTGTGGTTTTTATCCCTCACATATCTAGTAATTTTTATTGTACACTGCATGATACATTATAGAGATTCTGTATTCTCTTATCTATGAAGAATGTTAGTTTAGTTTTAATTGACAATTAAATTACAAGTAGATCAACTTGATTTTTCTTTAAATTTATTTATTTATTTATTTTTGTTACAGATGTTTCTCCTTTCTCCCCAATTGACACCCTCCTCCCTATCCCCCCCACCCCTTCCCCAACTTTGTTGTCTATGTCCATTGGTATGCATATATGCATATTATTTCTGTGGTTTATCTCTTCTCCTCCAACTCCCCCACCCCTCCTCTGGGGTTTGTCAGTCTGTACCTTACCTCTATGTCTCTGGGTTAATTTTGTTCATCAGTTTGTTTAGTTCATTATATTCCACAAATAAGTGAGATCATGTGATTTTATCAAGACCAGTCTATCTTAGTTTTGCCTTTTATCCTTGGATTAATCCTTTACCATAGACATGTAGTATTTGTTGCAAAGATGGAATTACAATGCAAAGTCTGAGGTGTTTACCAAACCCTTCTAACCTGAGAGAAATCCAGTGCCAAATTCTTTTTCCTCTGTAGTAGGCACTTGTTAAAATTGCTATTCAGTTTTTCAGCTTTACAGCTATTGTTTTTTTCTTAAGGTCTTTAGTCTCATCCTATGTGTTACAATTCAGAAGTCAGTCACAAATTTGAGGAGTATTTGCATACAGATTTTGTGGCTTTCCTCTCTGAAGCCCTTTCTTTTCTAGAATTTTTCCCTCCTTAATTCTCAGTTGCTCTTTCAGATATAAACTTTGCCCTCTAAATCTTCAGGTCAACAAAATTCAGGATTTCTTCTTTAGCCAGATCCAGGAGATTTGTAAGGACTGAGAGATGCCTTAAAAACAAAGAAATTTGAATCTCAGCTAGTGTGATTCCCATTTCATGGGCTAAATTTCCTCTAATTTCTTCCTGCTTTTGGTTGCTATCCAGTGCCTCCAGTCATTTTATATATTGTTCAGACCTTGTAGTTTTTATCAAAAGAAAATTTAGTGCAATATTAGTTATACCACCATTACTAGAAGTCCTGAGCCTTCTCTTTGACATTGTAAACCACCCCTACAGTGGTTAACGCATAAAACTCTTGTTGTCTATTAATACGTGTTCTAAGACAGAAGCTTGGGTTCTATTTGATTGCCTGACCATGGTCACTGGTCTTCAGTGACTAGCTATTCCCTGCCTGTATCATCTGCCCACGTACAGTAGCTATTTTTTCACAATAGGAGTTTGTGGAAATAGGGTTAACTGGGTAAACATCAGAAATATACAGTATGCTCATGGAACTTTTTGGGAGTCCAGAGAGTAAAACAATTTTCAACAAACACTTTGGTGTCAGATGTCTTAGGTTTAATTTTGAGCAATTTATGTTATGTGACTTTATGTTTTCTCATTGTAAAACGGGGATATTATCTCACCTGGTCATTGTGAGAACTGTATGTGTATGTGTGCTAATATCTTAGCACAGTGCCTGTCATAAAGTAAGTATTCATTAAATTGTTATTAAAAATTCAAAAAATGAAGAAAATATTTTTGCTATCACAACACTAAAAAAGGGTGAATGTTAAAAATTCAGGATAAATTTTCCCTGAATCATACTTTCTCAGAATGTAATCAGTAGACTCCTTATAAAAGAATTATCTGAGGTTGGTTGTTATTAAAGCAGATTTCCTGGCTCCTATCTCAGAACTAATAAAACAAAGTTGGCAAGGGTGGGTGTAATAATACAAATTTCTAATAAACTCCCCAAGTTATTTCCATGGTCACTAAATTTTAAAAATTACTGGATAATTCAGAAGCAAAAAGAAAACTCTTAAGGGTGCAGGTAAAGAGACTGCAAGACTTTGTAACTCCCACCTTGCCTTCCAGAAATCTAGATTTTATTGCCTCTCTGGCATTGATGTCTATAAGCTTATTATTTTAGATGGAGAACAAAAAGTTTTAGTCATCCTTAAGTGTCTGGCTAGAGGGCAATTGGCAGAGTGATTAAACCAAAAGAGGTTATAATTCACCTTCAAATTTGTGGTTAATGCATTCTGTTGCATAACTTTTTACCTGTGAAGTACTCCACAGCTCTTAAATCATCTTTTACTAAGTGGAAATCCAAGCTTCCTTGAAGAAGAGATATTGTTTTTAATTTTTATGTATTTTGATTTCAACAACCATGTTAAAAACAATTAAATTTTGGATTGAAATTTTCATTAATTTCTTATTGTAGAATCATGACAGGGTTTTATAATCTACTTAACATTGTGTCTCGACTTAACAAAACATAAGGCAATTATAAAGGTCTTAGATACAATGTGAAAATGATTTTTAAATATGAATTTTTTTGAAAGAAAACAGAGATTCATATCTTCAGTAAACAAATATAAAGACTGAGATAGTGTCACCGAAATCAGAGGGAAAAGAGACAAGGATAAGGACTCATAAGGGTGAGTCTTAGGTATCTCTAGTATATTGCCTATCACTCAACAGAAACTCACTAGAGATTTATCGCATAAATGCATGATTGAAAGAACATTATGTGCTTTATATTTGGAATTGATGGAGTCCCACCTGTAAGTGTGCAAATGGGGAATCCTGTCTTATAGGATTACTCCCCTTACAGTTTCTCCAATTTCAATCAAGTGTGCTAGGATGGAAAGATTGTACAAAGGCCAATTGCAGAATTTTCTCAATGGCTGCCAGGATGGGACAGGGTCAGGGATGATCTGTCAGTGAGCCCCTGCTTGTGGCTACCTCTATGAAAGCTTCTGTCTATTCCACCTTTTCTCCACAACCCATTTCCTAGAATTGTCTATGATTTTCTTAGCTTACTCATCTATATGGCCTCCCAGAGTGCTACTCAACTAAGGATCCTTCCCTACTGCCCTCCAAAGGGAACTTTCTTAAAAATTTACCAGACAAGTGAGGAGCAGAAGCTATAGCAATGAAACAAACCTCTATGATCTGGAAAAAATAAACCCAACAGCTGGCAAAAAGTGACAGAACTCTGCTCATGAGCAGTGGTGGCAGTGCTATGAATTTGCTTGCTAGCTGTTTCATTTGCTGAGGGAATTGCTTTAATTTTGTAGGCTGTGGCAGACCTAGAGAAACATACTCTAATAAGCAAGGCACAGGCCCCAAGTAATGTTTCCTCCATTTCATGTGGCTTGACGGTTCTTAAGATTTGTAGCAATCATAAGTGTGAAACTCGGGGGGGTTCAGTTAAACTATTTTGTGATGTACAACTTAATTTTTTCATTCCAAAAGCCTACCTTCTATTGAATGAATTTTAAGGTTTTGCTTTGTTCAATTATATGATCTCCAATGTTTTGTTTATAAAAACTTTTGTTATAAGTGTAAGGGGAATTCCATTGTTATTTATTGTGGTTACTGCTTTTAAGGATCAATTTATATCTGGTAAATAACCAATGAATCCTGAGTTCTACATAAGCAAGTATTCACAATATGAAAATGTATAGAGGAAGGGAAAACAAAGTTGGAAGTTAATACAGCACACATACAAGTTGAAAACTGACCTTTGATGAATGGTTTGTGTTGGTGAGTCAGGGGTGAGAGGGTATGGAACAGATTGAGGATAATTGTTAAAAATTACAGGATTACAACGGACACTATCAAGGTCCTGCCCATAGCTCCTCACTCATGCCACTTGTACTGTGTTGAATAGTAGTCTCCTAAAAGATATGTCCATGTTTTAGCACCCCAAATGTGTGAATGTGACCTTGTTTGGAAAGAGAGTCTTTGCAGATGTAATTAAGTTAAGGAACCTGAGATGAGATAATCTTGGGTTTAAGGTGGGCTCTAAATTCAAAGACAAGTATCTTAGTGAAGAGAAGAGAAGAGAAGAGAAGAGAGGAAAAGGAGAGGAGAGGAGAGGAGAGAAGAGGAGAGAAGAGGAGAGGAGGGGAGAGCAGGGGAGAGGAGGGAAGGGGAGGGGAGGGGAGGGGAGGGGAGGGGGGGAGGGGAGGGGAGGGGAGGGGAGGGGAGGGGAGGGGAGGGAAGAGGAGAGGAATGAAAAGGAGAGAGGGGAACTGAGAGGAGAGAGACGAATGGAGAGGAGAGGAAACAGAAACATGGGAGAGAAAGTGATGTGAAGACAGAAGAAACAGGAGTGATGTAACCACAAACCAAGGAATGCCTAGAACCACCAGAAGCTGGAAGAAGCAAGGAAGGATTCTCCTCAGAGCTTTCAGGAGTGTGGCCCTGATGATACTTTCTGGGCTCCATAACTGTGAGAGAATCCATTTCTTATATGTGTAAGCCACCCAATTTGTGTTAATTTGTTATGACAGATCCAGGATACTAATACACAACCTCAGTGCACAGTGGCCTGCTGGACTTCCAAGTGCCAGAACCTGAATTTCCTTTTCTTTTTTCAACCTAAGAGCATGAAATTTATTCATATTTTTATCTTTATTGTTAAAAGTATTACAGATTTCCCTCCTTTTTTCCCCTCATTGACCCCTTCCTCCCTGCTCCCAACCCCTCCTGCTTTTCCTAAACTATTGTCGGTGTCCATTGGTTGAGCATATATACACATAAATTCTTTGGTTTCTCTCTTCCCACCCACCACCCCTCTTTCCTCTGAGGATTGTCAATCTGTACCATATTTCCATGTCTCTGGAACTATTTGATCAACAGCTTATTTTCTTCAAAATATTCCATAAATAAGTGAGATCATGTGATACTTGTCTTTCTCTGACTGGCTTCTTTTGTTCAGCATAA